>NW_026249954.1:0-706713 GCF_024043155.1 Alternaria arbusti | reverse complement strand
CGACCCCCCCCCCCCCCCCCCCCCCCCCCCCCCCCCCCCCCCCCCCCCCCCCCCCCCCCCCCCCCCCCCCCCCCCCCCCCCCCCCCCCCCCCCCCCCCCCCCCCCGGCGTCAACTAGATCTTTTGAGGTGCGACTGCTGCGCGGGCCCCAAGGCCCGCGCTAGTCTCCTCTTTCGCTCGCTTGCGCTGCGCGCCCGCGTTGTCTTGCTCCCATCTGAAGTTTTTTTGCTCCCGTCTGGTGATTTGGCTCGCTTGCGCGAGCGCTCTCGCGCGCGGCAAGTCGACGCGACGCTCGCGTCGGCTTGCCGCTGCAGCTTCAAAACACCAACCTCCGTGATTACCGTAGTTCTATGCAGCTAATAGGAGTGCCGCTTCTGGTCTGCTAATTAGAGCGTCCGCTTTCGTCCGGTGCGAGTCGAGTACATACAGCCAGCTCTGCAAGCAGGGCGATAATGTTCCTCGCTAGGACTCGGGGCAGCAGCGCGCGCGAAACGCCGACTCTCCGTGCTGAGGTACAGTAGGTAATTAGCCAGCAGCCAATGGGACCTTGGGATGGAAGCTTTGATCAGCCAATCGAATTTCCCGCTTTCAACGCTCGTTCAAATCCTAAAGCCCTGCAAGCAGGGCAACTTTAGTTTGACTCGAAGACGATTGTGGGTTAGCCAACAGGGTGAGCATACTTACTAGCAAAGTAACGATGCGACGCTACCTAGGTATCGGCCTCAAAACCCCGTCTAAGTAGGCTGCAAGAAGGACCAGGAGGATTCCATCCTTGAGCTTAGCTCTGACGCCCAAATTATCATATTTATCCTCATGATGCAGAGAAGAGAGATTTCTTCAGAGCGGTATTGCTAGTGTTTACCTGATTGTCTGCCTTGACCTTACTCGTACGGGGTGTAGTAGGTCGTGTAGCAGAAAGAAAGGCTGTAGAAAAGGTAATAAAGCTCATCAATCCCTTGCTGCAATGTACGTACTTTACACCCGGGCATGCTGATGACTGAGAGTGGTACCTAGGTAGCAGAGAGGAAAAGATATAGACAAGAAGAAGAGATTGACCGCCGTTGGGGCCTAGGCTCAAACTTCGTGCTGCCTTGGGCATAGCGAAGGCAGCCGTGAATCAGGCTTTGCAAACCGCCGAGACTATCAGTAAGAATTAGTGTACGTATTCGTGCGTATCTTACATGCAGTGAGATATAAATCTTTAAAGCTATGATACAAAAGTGCCGTTCATTATATCCCTGCCTTGCCTACAAGTGCACGAAAAGAGACGAGCTATCATAGTCTTCTGAGAGTACAAAAGAAATAAAGAGTAGCCTTTCCTCTACATCGCAACTTGACAGCAGATCCGCAAGTCACATGGTATTCTGAACCATTGGGAGCTCCTCCAATGGTATTTCAGGGTGTGGTGCTTCCCACCATTGGTCCTGGTGGCATAGAAGAACCCTCGTGTTGTGAAGACACGCCTTTGCCACTTTTCCAATACCCCGTAACCAAGCTCCATACATGTTCTTGGGAATTCCAGTAACCCTAGTGGGAGGGACCGGGCCCTGGCAAAGTATGAGAGACTCTAGAGAACAATCTGACTTGAAGATGCAAGCGAGGCCCGACTGTTGGAGAAAGGTCGCTGGCGCCGGAAGCGCAAATATTTCACCGGTACCATACAACAGGCACTGAAATTCGAACCCAAGCTTGAGATGCTTCAGTCCTTTGCAATCGCTAATGAGCTTCACGTAGTGTCCACGCAGAGGCCAGCGTGCAAACGAGGGAAACTCCAGAGACCGCACGTAGTGTAGAGGACCGGGCACATACATGGGAGTCAGCAAGACAGAAAGCATGGTGCGAAACCAAGCCACTTCCTGATCGCCCCATCCATTGAAGTATGCGCTTCCAAACACGAAGGTGGACTGTTGCATCCATTCGATTATGATAGAGACCCGAACGTCCGCGGGCGCCTCGCGACACTGTACTGGTAAGATGGCTTGGTACGAATCAATTACCCCGCGCATGACAAGAACGGATCGCTCGTCTTGTAGGAAGTGTTTGATGGGTGACGTTGATATAGGGCCTACCCTTTTGCGATGGTGATTGATGTAAGCGAAATGCTCTGCAACGACCTGTACGGGGGACATGGCTTCTGTGATGGAACGCGCCGGCAGCGGTATGGATGCCCGCACGGCTGCCACTTTGGCGATTATGCCGGTGGCATTACGAGCCAATGCATTGAGGGTGGACCAGTTGGCGTTGGGATGGAGCACGAGATCCGCAACCGTATCCAGAATCTCGTGCATGGCCGCCACTGGATGGATGGTGTACTGCATTCCGACACTGTGTACCATGGTATGATCCTGGCTTTGAATAGTTTGCTGGACCTCAACTTCTTGCGACTATGGTCCTGTCAGCCCCTGCATCGTACAGCTAGGTATCACCAATGACTTCCTACCGTTGCCGATCCAGGGTTTGGTCGTGGCTTTGACACAATAGATGGGTGCTTTCTTACACCAGAGTGAACCGCGTGCAACGGATCGCGAGGTTGTTTCCCAGATCCAGAGATATAGGAGCTTTTTCTGGCCCCTGTGCGGTGGAGTGAAGGAGCGGATCCTGGGCCAGGATCGCTGAACGGTTTCGGCAGGGTGGGCGCATCGGAGAATTTTGTAGGTTTCGGGTGATTGGGTGAGCAAGAGGCTGATGAGCTCACATCGCTAGACACTGCGGGTATTATGGGGGTGTTGAGTAGCTCCATGATAGCCACGTGGAGAATGGAAGTCTTGTGAGCGATATTGTAGCAAAAGGTGTCCTTTAGAGACCAAAAGGTCTGAGGTACAGGGAGTGAAGAAGATGGAAGGGAAAATCACACTCAGGAAACGTCACACCTTTTGGGGTTACCTAGTTTGTCTCTTTCACCCGTCGTAAGCTGCCCAGGTGTGATGTCATCTACCGGCCCATTCTATGCATGCTTAACAAGCAAGAGACGTGCGTTGGTGTGCGGAAATCTCTTTAGTGGAGATCCAAAGGCCCTGCGGGCTTCAAAATAGGGATATGATGCTGACTGGGAGGGTTTCAAGGTTTGTTTGTTCCCCTCCACGGGTAACTGCAGTATGAACCTATTGTTGAGGTTCCGACGTTAGAATCCGTCAATGAAACTTTTCAGATTGCGTATGTAATCATAGAACACAGACACCATGATTCATGGCTGCAAAACAGAGCCTATCACATGCACGCTAGCGTTCCACTCACCAGGTAGGTTGTGACGGCTTGTGTTTGCTTTCAGGGCGGTAGAGATGGTTACGAGCCTTTTTTGTCCCCGTTCTGTATATCCGCGGGAATTGCATGCTTCCTAGGGTCTTTATCATACTTATTCTTCTGCGCCCAAACACTCACTTTTCTCAGCCTGAGTAGATAGCGTGGAGACAACACCAAAGACATGGATCGACCTCAGAATGCGCCCAAAGGCGGTGTGACCACCATGGCGGTAATCGTCATTACCGCTTGCACGGTCGCCATGTTCCACGACTGGGGCTTACCCACTTTCCAAGCTGTATATGTAGGTTCGGGCCTAAAGGTACCCGATTCTCGACCCTGGATTCAGTCTAGTTCACGGCTAACAACATCCTCCAGGCAATCATCGTCCGGGTCCAGACCAACATCCTCTGGATTCTAGCGTCAGGTTTCAGCTTCGGCGCGCGCCGGATTGCAGAAGCCGTGCAATGTGTTCAGCAAGTAAGTGACGATACAAGACAAGTACACGATACCTAGGTAGTTACGCCACTAACAGTGGCTTTGGGTCTTGGATTCATTGCCTCATCGTCTTGCCGAAATTGTGGTGAGACCTTGCGCTACAGAGTGGAGCACTCTCAAAGAGCAAGCTGCAGGCTGCGAAATGGCCCTGCGCGCAATCAGCACCCACGTCGCGATCATCATGGCATCTTCCATCCGAATCCTAGCATCAGCGCATGCCCTCTTGACCAGTTACATGCCTCAACAAGTAGCTACGCTAGCCTTGCTTCTTGGACCTCCGCTTCTAGTTTATGTTCTTTGCCGCATACTTGTTTGGATATATCGGGCGATCAACACGGGTATGAATTACGTGCGATTTGTGTTGGGCACTCTCGGCGCGGCAATAGCCTTCGTCAAGTGGCTCATGGTCGAATAGCTCTCTCGGATCGACATTTTTGTTTGGTGCACAATGTTCTTTGTCTTTCTTTTGCATCAAGCAGAATGTCTCTTTAATCTAGGTAATGCAGGTATGAAATGTGTGGGCGCGTGATGGAATCAGAACTTTTGTTGATAACTAAGACGTCATATTTTCTATACCGTACTATCTAGAAATCCTCGTAGCGTCTTACAAAAGTGTACATCTTTCTGCTGAGTGTGCCATGGTTATAGTCTTGAAAGAGTGACAACAAAAGATACCGGGCCCAACGCAGGAGAGATTCAGGGATGAGCTGGCTTTGCTAAGTAGAAGCAGTGACATAGTGAGAGGCTAGTAGAGCTAGACTGTTAGAAAGAAAGAACAAGTTTCGAAAGCGTAGGCAAGGAAAGTAGGGCGAGGAGAGCTGGTCCAGACAGGCATCCCAAGAATAATGACAATCGTCCTGAAGCCCTCCCGCAGTTCAGTTGTGGGTCTAGCTAGTCTCGAGAACCAAAGTACGACCCAGAACCTGCCATAGATGCTGCCTAAACGCATCTGAATCTGCCGTTGTGCACCGTTCGTGTTCAGTGTCGACCTGGATGTCGAGCAGAAGCGAAAGTTCAATTATGCCCCTTTCGAAATGGAGCCACTGGGCACCAAGCTCATGGTTGAGGAGAGTAGCTCGCTCCACCTCCTTTTGGGCCTCTTCTAACGCTTTGATGTTGCAATGGTGCTGTGTAATGGCAGGATGAGCTGCTCTCGAGATTGGAGAAATGCTTCGACCTGTAAGGCCGAAGTACAACGACTTCACGCCCGCGTAAGTCTGTTTCGCGACATGCCAAAAAATGAGGATATTGGAAGAGCCGGAATTTCTGGTCTGAAAGGCGGACTGTCGGCTTGCGAGGAGGATTTGTTCCTGCACGAGTCGGCTTTCAGTTTTGTGCAGGTGTTGTTGCATCTCTTCATTGATCAAAGCCACCACGGCAGCCGAGGTACGAACGCCAAGAAGCATAGGCCTAAGGTATCGAAAGTCGTTGCAAAGAAGCACGGTGTCGAATTGGGCGTTGTTTTCTGTCAAGGCTGTAGCGACAATGTGTAGCAGTAGGCCAATGCTGTTATTGCGTGATGCGTCCGTCGTAATCGCAGCATCAAGTGCTTGGAGGGTCTGTGGGGCACTGTGTTGGACACTTTCGAGTCTTTCGTGGGCCACTTGAAGATGGTGATGGATGGCGAAAGTGCCTGTGTTGTTGAAGTGAATCGCAATATTGGGCTTTGTAGCGCCAAACGACCATGACGGCCAACTGATCACAGAAGTTGTCATAACCCATAGCGTCAACATGAGCAACGTCAGGCGGAGGAAGTGACGATGGTGCAGTAGATATGGCATGGCAATGGCGGGAAGCGAGGCCTGACGAGCTGAGGTGAAGTCGTACGTCTTGAGGGAAATGCTTATCGAAACAAGTACACTGCCTTTTAAGATGTCAATCCTTCACGTCAGGACAGCTAAGGAGTTTTTATGTAGAGGAGTATGTCTCCAGGTGAAACTATTGCATCCGCTGGTTGCGATTGTCTTGCACACGTTGAAGCTATTCTATGCCTGTTTGCTTCCCGGGCTCTGAGACTGTCTTAGGCACACGCTGCATACGTCACCGCCCAAGGCTAGACATCTTCTCGCCGAGACATTCTCACAGACCCCAAAGCTTGCATAAATGAGACAGATTTCGCAAGATGCCAATGCGCTTTGTGTCAAGGGCTGCGCTTGTTTCGCGCGCAAACGTGCATGACGTGGCTCACGCACTATCCCTACTGCTGACCAGCTACATAAAAGGCGCCGACGGTAGCTCCCCCCCCATCTCACTGGATCAACATCAAAGTCATCAAACAAAACATCTTTCGTTCCATCTTCTCGCATCTCCACGCTACGGCAGCAACAAGATTAGCATGCCTGTCATCAAAAAGCTCGCAGTGACTCTCGTCGCGGCCCTCATTACGCTTGGGCATCAGTTCCGGGTCGATAACTTCATTATCACCTTATGGGGAGAACTCAACACTCCAGTGGTGCAAGTAGGTCACTTCAATGCCATTACCTCTAAAGCGCAGTGCTGATCGTTGAGTGTAGGCAAGCACCTCTACTGCCATGGTTTACAGTTCGGTCTTTCGTGACAGGTTCCTCAACCACTTCTACGTATGTGACATTGCATCCCACTTCTCCAAATACTAGTACCATCTAACACTGTCTTTATAGGATCAGGCACCAGTCCAGGCAGTCGTCCAGCTGAGCAAGCTCTTTGCTGCAATCCGCTCACTCCTCACAGCCGGGCAGACTTCAACCATGATGCTTGCAACCATTTCTCGTATCATGTGGACATTTCTTTCCTTGATCGAGACACTCGCATCTCCTATTGTATCGCCAACTGTTGTCTTCGTTGCGAAGCTCACCGTCGTCGCCACCTGTCTCCACTGTTTCGCGTTCGTCGGCGGCTTAGTCGTAGGCGTTTGCCGCTTCTTGTAAGCAATGTCGCCTTCCATTCATTGGGTACATGAATTAACCGTCTGATAGTCTGTAAGGGGTCTCGCTACATCGCTAGCCTATACATAGCGCGTCTAGACCATGGTTGCAAAGGGCTCTTTCTTGTGTAGTACCAAGGGACGAGGTCAGGCATTCATTAGTCATAGTGTTATCAAAGATGGGTACTTGAGCTTTCGGAAACCACCTTGCAGCCGGGTTTACATGCCTGTATTAGTAGCCACCTATGACCCCTGAAATACATAACCACTACATACGCAAAAGGTACTCCTTATCAAATAACAGAGATCGCAATCCTTGGACTCTCACAAAGTTTAAGTATACAACTTGCTGCCTACAAGCCTGAAGTTTAAAGTAAAACAAAGTTACAGCTCTTCGTAAGGTGCGTACTCACGGTTATCGTATCATGTCTTGGTGATGTATGACGCAACCGTCTGAGAGGGCGAGTGAGAGAGGAAGGGGGGACAGCAGAGGAGAGGCAGCAGCTTCTGACTCGAGAATATCAACGTTAATATCACAGAGGGAGACATTGCTAGGCTTGTCTTGCTTAATCGCCTACTGCTGGGAGATGCGTCGTCCCTTGGTATCTGACTGGGTTGAGCTCTTGGATCTAAACTGCGCCAGGAGGTCTTCTAAAACGTCGCCTCGTTTCTTAGGAGTAATGGGCTGAGGAGAGCATAGCTTGTTATCTGGCGCAAGCTGCCTCTTGTGCTTCTCCTAGGCTGTAAAAGTCTTTGGTCTTGCTTGTACAGTAGCGGCAACAAACGAGAGCTGTATAGTTGTCGTTATGGTGGGTTATCCGCTTATTACCCTACATTCTCCTGAGCCTATTACTCTATTGAGGAAGAAACCTAACGGCGGCTAGGATACCTAGGTAGCTGGAAGGAGGAGGAGGAGGACGAGGAGGAGGAGGACGAGGAGGAGAAGGAAGGCGCGGAGGGGAGCTAGGAGCCGAGGACTGCGGCCGGCGGCCGGCGGCGGTCGTTTCATTGAAGTGTGGTGCTCGAACGTGTCGAGAAAGGCCTCAAGACCCTTGCGCCAGACAACGGCCTGGACCCCCTTCTTGCCGAATACAGCCTTGAGCGCATTCAAAGGACGATCAAGGACAACAGCGCGGAGGGGACATGGAAGCTGCGGGGTGGAGGTCGCGTGACTCGAGCTTGCCGGTCCAGACATCTAGCCACTTCGTACCAGAGTGAGCGTTGATAGTTGTGACCTTCAGGACTTTTTGTAGCCGATGAGGAAGCCGGCAACGTGCTCAAAGCGGAAGGCCTTTGTGAAAGTGTGGTGCTCAAAAGTGCTAATGAAGATTTCAAGGCCTCGGGGCCAGACGCCGTTGGTGGCGAGGAGGTTAAGGGAGTACCGCAAATAACCTCGTTGACGTCTCTGTCATAACAGGGCTATCTTGCGCTCGCCTGCGACCCAGACAAGTGCTACACTCCCCTTACTCTAAGGATTACAATCTCTCTTATTCAATAAGAAGTACCTTTGCATATATATATATATTTTAAAATACAGAGCCGTGCGTTCTATCAGTACACGTTGCGTATGCTGCCGTCCTGTCGTCGTCGCTATCAATCTGGGTCCTAACAGCGGGGATCATGTCAGGGGTGGAATCGTCTCAACATCGGCCCAACAAAGCTCTAAAAGACGTTAGGAGTTCGATATATACTGCGTGTCACAATGAAGGACGAAATTCATCTATTTGATACATCTCAAACCACTTGAGATGAAATAAATGAGAATATCCTGTTGTTTGGCTGATGAGGGCGCATCGAGAAACCCTCTTTAGCCCGTACGGTCTGTTTTCCCTGCGCTGGTCGACTATCGCGACTTCGTCACGTGGTGGTTCTCTTCTGGAAGCTTCTGTGGAAAGCTGCTTGATGGTGCGACTAGCGATGTATCAGAAAATATATATAGTGTCGCGACTGCGTCGCGTCGCAATTGTTGTAGTTAGCGTGTCGCGACGTGACGACACCTCCGCGAGGTTACTGCCCAGGTGAATTTCTCACGTGACCGCGCTGTGATGACGTCATCTTGAACAGCCCATCGAAGTCCGCGGGCTCGACCAATCGGCTATCACGCTTCCATCCCATGTTTGACGGTTTACTGGTTAGAAAGGAAGATGGAAGGGGATAGCTATAGCCAAGCAGGACTACCTAGGTATTGTCACGCGGGTTTCTTGGGAAAAGAAACTCAACTCCCCCTTGATCACGTGGGTGTATTTGTTGCAAATTACGTGCAGTCTTCCGCTCACGAAGCGAAAGAACATGAAGGCTACAATATAAAAATAGTATGGCTCTCGTTCAAGACCTATCAGTTGCTTAGAAGACAGAAACAACCACCGTTACCGAATAATCCCCCCTAATGTACACAACCGAGGTTCCTTTGCGAAACGACCCCTTCGGGCTCGAGCGTGAATGACAGAGAAGAAGACAGACACGAAAGCAAGGTCCACGCCAAAACGCCAACGCCTCTACCCAGCAGAAAAAAAAGCTTCTTCCAAACGCCACCTACGCCTTGAGACAGGGAAAACACATTCTCTCTCAAATACCACACCCTCCGCCAACCTCAAATATGAAGATCCTACACCTCTACAGCTTGACCATGGAGGAAGTCTTCCATGTCAACAAAGACACGGGGGCCATGGGCGTCCCTGGTGGACTCTTTGACGTGCTGAGCCAGAGCAAGCAGCCAATCATCCATCACTGTGGGATGTTGCTTCTTGGCTAGATGACTCTCACTAGGCGTCTTGACGAACGTTAGCTCTTCGATCTTGGACGTGTGCAAGCGGTCAATGCCCACAGTAGTGGCATAGTTGGCGACGTTGTCTTGCAGAGCATCCCAGTCATTCGTGGGAATCCAGTGGGCGACGTCATCCATGCGGATGCCAAGAGTGAGCTGCTTCAGATTGCGGCACCTCAACAAGACCTCGAGCACTTTATCCGTGGTACTTCGCGAGAACCCAGGAACAGTCATCCGGCGGACGTGGTCGCGCCCTGCGTCCCCTGGTATAGACTGGTTAACCAGGAATTCTTTGAACTTCTGTCGCTCCTCAGTCGCCCTGTGATTGTGAAAGTCTCCACTGAGCACAAAGTTCATCTCCTCTATCCAGAGGATGGCCACGTCGCGAAACTCGGTGTTGTCCTGGTCGCATATAGCGGTAAGGGCGTTCGGAAATTTGAGTGACTTCTCATAGAGCAGAGACATGACCTCGTAACTCTTGACCTCCGACACAAACTTCGAAAGTTTTGAAACCTGGGAAGCTGTCTGGCTTATAGCGTGTCGGACCTGGCGGAAGTGCCTTTGGAGGAGATCTGCTGCGACTGCCTCGGGTGGCAGCTCTATTGTTGGGGCCGCCATGTCTGCATTAGCGGCATCAAGATCGTTTTGTAGTCCCACAGTTTTTCGAGCAGATGATGATTCTCTGCTGGCGGGACGTGACAACGGAGTAGGCGAACGTGAGCGGCTGGCTCTACTATCGCTCCGAGCTGAACGAGGATACTGCGCAACATCCTCGGAGTCGTCACTAGCTGCCGGGCTTGTAGGTTCATCGAACTCGTCGTCACGAGCTACTGGGCTTGTAGGCCCATAGCCATTGTCGTACGGGCTTGTTGGCTCGTAGCCCTCGTTGTACGGGCTTGTGGGCTCATAGCCCTCGTCGTATGGGCTAAACTCTGGAGTCTGTGCGGACCCCGAACGTGAGCTGTGGCTATCTAAGCCTTGCGGCGGCTTAAAATCATCCGGAGAGCTTGTGAAAATAGTCAGCGTTAGGTCTCGACCGAAGTATGAATACTAACGATTTGGGTTTGATAATGGCGTGACGGGCTGTACGTAGAGGTCGTACGCGGTTCATGTACGGACCCTCGGGATAGGGAACCCCTGGTGTAGCTGGGAACATGACGAGTCTACCGAAGTCTTGATGGATAATTGCGGGCTGCCAGGACGTAGGTGTTGGTAGCGATAGAAAGGGAGTGCTGCAAACGCCTAGAGTCAGATAATCGTGATGTCTGCTGAACGATGGGGGGAAACTGATGTTCTTATACCTAGGTACTGGTGGACGACGCGAACAAAAGGCCCAGTTTCTGAAGAGTTTCTAAGACACCTGCATGTGCGTCATGAGACAAACTGCACGCAAAGCCGCAGATGTCTAGCTAGTGCACCACATCGTCTCAGTCAGTGCGCATAGCACGATAGCTCTTAGAGAGAAGTCTCATCGCCCAGATCAGCAAAGGGTCGTAGCGGTTTAGGCAGATGTAGGGTTAATGGCGTATAGGCGGTAGTGTAGATAGCATGCGTGTGTGTATGGTTCATCCATGCAGTCTCAAGGTAGTGCGCGTGGGCGAGCGTAGGGGACCTCGGGAGCGTGCATGCACGAATTAGCGGCAAACAGGTAAAAGAGTGGATTCGCGCACAGACCTGCGCATACCCAGTCATTTTGGGGCTCTTAGAATGGCCCGACAATACGTTCCCTTTGAATGTCTCGTAGCTACGACAGAGTCGGCAGAGACATAAGTCTGAATCCGTCTCGTCATGATACAAGACAAAGTAAAGCCCACCTCCATAGTAACCTCAAGACATTAATCACAACACAGCGGACGCTGCGCGAGCGCACAGAACACGTATATAAGCATATCGCGTCGACAACCACAGTCATTCTTGTCCACACCTAGACACCCGACCACTATCCCAAGCATAGCTACACGCACCCTCCACTGCAACTATATCTGCATCCCTGCAAACGTGTCTTCGTGTGACGTCCCCTTCTCCAGCATGATCTTCAGCACTTCTTTTACACTGTGCGTTCTCATCATCACCGTGGTCATGATCGCACTCCCTCGGATGCTCTATGGCAGTCTCTACATTTGTGCTCGAACTTTGTGGCGAGCGATCCGGTTGATTTTCACCATAGCAAGATGTCTCTATCGAGCTCTTGTCCGCTGTCAGATCCTGCCGCGTGCCTTCCGCGCGGGCTATGGCGCATGCGTCGCGACCACCCAGTTGGTTGTAATGTCGTACCAACACGTTACATCTTGTCTTGAAACCCAGCCAAATGAACACGGCGTCTCCAAGAACATTGAGCCCACAGTCTACATCGCACCACCGCACAGCCAGATTCCGGCACAGGGGAATCTTCGACATTTCAAGGAAAGGTGTCCAGCTATGCTTGAGAGCGGAAGGCAGTGTAAAAACACTCGGAACTCGATTGATGGCAAAACGAATATGTGGTTTTGCCGCGATAGCCATCGTCAGCGATGGATAGAAGGCTACAGAGCATCATGATTCATGTAGTGCTCGAGCAACTACCAAGACAAGGCTGGACATGTGTTTGGGCTCATCAATATCTCTAGATTGTTATCAAATTGCCTTGGTCCTTGAATGAGGTCGCAAACCATGTACAACAGAGACTGACCGTGCAGGGGATGAAATTTGATAGTGTGAAGCGTAGCGATATTGTTGTACTTTACTCATATAACGGGGACATTCCCTAACTTCTCAGACACCACTCGAGTACGAAATGAAAAAGCACTCGTAGTAGTGCCTTCCCTTCTAGCGTAGTTTTGATTCCTGAACCAAGGCGGACCAAGGCTGATGCAAGCAGTATCAAGACCACGACCTTTACGTGGGCATTTCGCGGAGTTGCTTGGCTGTTGTGAGAGTCGGACGCGTGGCCTCGAGAGGATGACGAACATTCACGCAGGGTATGTAGACAAAGCTACATGACTTCGATGAGTGAATAGTCGTAAGGCTTGTCTTTATACTTTTCGTAATCTGAACCTGTTAGGTGCGCCTTGCCGAATATTTTACGCGTATTACCTTGTATCCAGAAGAGTCCTCGAGCTTTTGACAGCGTCGAAACTGCTCCAAAAGTGGCTGGATAGCCGTACGTGATAGATTGATGCCATGCGTCTGATTTTTGCTTGAAGTCCCTTCGATCGGTTCGCCGCCAGCAAGGTCAAAGATGTCAAGACACGGAGGCAACATTGATCCCGAAACATACCTGCCCTTGGCGATTAGCTCAAGCTTCATATGCGATCGGGATGAAGTCTTGTTGAGTAAGGTGGGCTCTGTTTTGCGGGAGGCTTCAGCGTGATCCAGAACGGCACGAAGTGCTGCTGTCGTCCGAACAGTGTACATGTACGCTGTCGGTCGCTCCTTTGTTGTCTTTTCATTCTCAACGACAATTTCTAGATCTGCGGGGAAACCGGCTGTGGGTGGCGCAATAGCCTCTTGTGCTTTCAGGGTTGTCGCATCAAACTGGAAGAAGGCGAGCACGAGATAATGGGATCTTCCTTGATATGAGCCATCCTCGAGTATCAATTCTCCAGCCGCCGCCGCAATTGCTCGTACTGTGGTCGATTTTCCAGTCCCGCTGAACCCAGTAGCGATGATCACTCCATTCCTCGAAGACCCTCGTTCCAAAATGGTGTTGTTGACAAGACTGTTCGTGAAGCAGGTCACTTCGTCGTCGCAATCGGTTTCCGTAAAGACATAATCGAACCGCATAGGCGATTGCGCGTTCGAGGGAGGAGTCGCAAAGAGGCTAATTTGGGGGATTTCAGCATCCGCTGAAATCGTATACGAGTTGTTCTTGTCCATGGATTCTGGAGGCATGGCATCGATAAGACGCGGTGTGACAGCAACGCGCACGTTGCAGCGTAGGAAGCTAGCGAATGACAGGCGACGGTATCGCCTATCGAGTGCCGTATTCGCAGCTTCCTGAACTTTGAGTAAGGTCGCCTGTTCCGTAACCTTAACCTGTAGTCTCTGCATCTTTTCTTCCAAGGAATCACGGTTTCGCCTTTGAACTTGCATCTGCTCCTGATACTTCAAGGCTTCTTCTTTGGCTCGTTCTAGGTCGTCTGAAACTTGTCTGATACGATGTTCGTCCTGTTTCGTTTTCGCACGCAATTCGCTGAGCTCAGTAGTCTTAACTTTGTCTTCCTGGACCATAGATCCGTACCGGATTTGAAGTTCTCCGAGCTCATTCTTATATTGGATTGCTCTATTACCCCTCTCGGCTGCTTGGGCGCGAAGAGAGCTTCCTTCTTCCCGCAGGGTCTCATTATCCTTTCGGACACTCGCCAGCTGCTGCTTAGCTGCCTCGAAATCCTCCTTGACCCGCTCCAGGTTTGTTGACATCTCAGCAGATCGCGCAGCCGCTTTCGAACAGCAACTGCATGTGCCTTTGTCGCCGGGACATTGCACTACTGCGCGTGTTATGTGCACATTATGCTCCTGCTTTTGTCTCGCTGTCTTCAACGCCACAAGAGACCTCAATTCTTCTTCGAGTGCTGCCGCTTTCCGTTCCCAAGTCTGTATTTCTCCTGCCGACCTATGCGCATCCGCATTGGCGGTCTTCACTTGCTGCGAAGACTCCACGCAGCGTTGACATGTCTCAAGTATAATAGGCAGTGTCTGGACTTCACTGTCCTTTTGCGTGGGCTTGATCGATACGGCTGGCGATTCAGCAGGGTGTAGCGTATGGATTGGCCGCGTGAATTGACACAGGCTGCGAAGAATAGATAGAATCGGGTTTCCCAGCCTAGTGAGCATGAGCGATGGCAAGGAACGTCTTCTTGCGCCTTACCTACTTGAGAGTTATGCGGAAGAGACCCGTAGCAAGGGTAGCCCACGCAGTACGATGCAGCAAGGCATCCTGAAAGGCTGTGAGGGCAATTCGGTATGCCTCGCTTTCTTCCCAGGTGATAGTCTTAACCCATGGTATCACCATCGCGTACGCATAGGTTAATATCTTGAGCGCGCTATACAAGCTCACCCACTCAAGAAGAAGCTCAATTAAGTTGAGCAACCTGCCAAGGTAAGTATTTCTCGCGGTGAATCGAAGAAGCCAATACATTTTGGGTAATGAGCACTTGGTGCGAGATGGCTTACGGTTGCTCTGTGCAATGGAGGGCTTCCGCCTCAATTTGGAGAGGATGGAGGGGAAGTAGTAATGAGAACGTTGGTATTTATAGAAGAGACAGTGCTATAGGAGAGAGAACGAGCGCAGGCCACACAAACAAATGGGCTGTGTTGAGACAGCGTCCGAGCGTGTCTTGTGAGTCAGGCAAGCTTATATTCCCAGGCCGCTACGCTTCCCCCACCCCAACAGTGTATTTCGGCTTTGCCGTACAATCTCGCCTTCAACAACAGTGGTTACCAGACGTTGAACACGAGGTTGCCAATTTGCCTGGGTCAGAGGCGCGGCACGCATTTGGCCTGTTTGCCAAAATTTGCCGTCTCGGAAAACTTCGTCAAAACCCTTACCCAAGCGCTCCCACCGATACCACTTTCCTACCCAGTCAATGCCTCGGGAAGTACGCAATCGCAAGAGCGCTTCCGAGAAACTACTCCTGTCCAGATAACGACGATCATCGGGAAGTATGTAACCGGCAAAGACGACATATACCAGAGTCCATGACGAACAGCTGTCAATAACGTTCGCGAGTGTAGCTTCAAGTGAATTGTGAGCCTTGTATCCTCTTTCAGTCCAAATGACCCAGGAACTATCGCCCTTAACTTTGGCTATGCTTCTTTCCGTGGCGAACAAGTCCTTCTCCACGACGCCGCGGGTATCGCGTAGGCGGCGATGCAGGTGCTTTCCCAAGCTCTCGAGCTCTTGTATAAGCGATCTTGCTTCGCTCAAGGTTGTTCCAACGTCCCTATAGAGCTGACATCGTGCTTCCGCCAGCCCTTTGTCGCTTAAAGTCTCCGTCCCATGGTCGATTTGCCATTGAGATTCGTTTCCCAATCGGGTTTGTAGCAAGGTAATCAATCGAGTTTCCGCAGACGACATGGCATAGATTTTCTCATGGATGTCGTCCACACCGGGCTGAATACTCGGGTCGTGTGTTGCCGAGCGCAATGCAGCGGTCATTTTGCTGTACATGTCGCTGCGTGCGAGTATTCCTGGGTGCACCGTGAGACTGGATGAATTTGGGTTCCCGGTACGACTCCAGAGTATGCTAATGGCAATAGGCACGGATACAACCAGTAAGGCCCGTCTCTACCACGCCCGCCGCTCGACGTCTGGGTCAACCATGCGAAAGCGATGTTGTGCTGGCTCGCCGTTCCAAAACCAGTCCAAAAATTGAAGTATGCCTCTGATGAGCCAGGTAGTCCATGCTTCACATACTACTGTGCACTTTTCGGTGAACGTCTCGCGTCTTTTCTCCGAAACGTCCGCCATTATGGAAGATAGGCGACCTCCTTGGTAACACAGAGTTTTCTTTTTGTTGAAAGGTCTTCTGGTTGGCTTGTGTGAGAGATAAGATGTTTGCGAGTAGGTATTCGTTGGCAGCTCTCGAGGGTAACGAAGTGCTGGAGGAGAGATTCCGTACCATTTGGACAAGGTGCTCTTATAGTTCATCTGGTGCCAAAGCGGCAGTCTAACAGACCAGACACATGGTAAGACACGGTTGGCTCTGGCACAAGCTCAGCATTGATAGGCTGTGTTTAGTCTCAGTCTAGAAACACAGCCGCCCAAAGCGAATTGTTCTCCTGGTCGTGTTGTATGACCGTGTTGCACGAGCGTGGGTGAAAAGATGCTTTGTTGGATGTCTAGTCGTCCTCAGCCGCAGGCTGAGAGAGGGCGACACTTACCCAATGTCGCAGTCGGAGAAGCTGCAGGGATCAAGTGTGCCAGCACAGCTCTTGGTCGCGCTTCTCGCACAGACGCTTTCCCAAGAAATGAGACAGGCAAAAAGGGTCCCCTCTTTTGGTAGGCCTTTTGGGCGCTTTGGCTTTTTATAGAGTACCTGCGTGTCAAGTGTTAGTAGAAGGGCAATGTTGCTGTCAGTCCTTGGGCCTCTTGTGACATCGTCTTTCCCGGTGTTCTTGAGGGCAATAAACTGCGCGTTGGATGGAAGGTGTAGGTGATTGATAAACGGTGAGGAGTGAGAAGCGCACCGCTGTATAGATGCCTGGGTAGTCTTTTGTTATCGCTATCAGTGGGCACGCTGTACTTAAACACCTAGGTAGTCTTGCAGCCTCCACTCCAGCATCAGCAATACTAGCAACAGCAACAGCCACCTCAGAATGTCTGCCCCTGGCCTTCTCCCCTCCGACGCTTCGCGCGCTACAACCTCGATGCCGCCGGCACACGTTGGTGTTGCTTGGCAACAACAGCAGCGCAACGCCCTCGTTTGGGGGAGAGATGAGGTCTAGCCTCGTAAGGAAGCGCGCATGAGTAATACAGGTACTGTGTCAGCACCTGTATAGTAACGATGTGGTCGCCCATTCCCAGAACCATTTCGGGCAAGCTGCTCGGCCACTTGCATTGATCGGTCTTCCCTCTTCTCCGCCCCCCCCTTTGACGTACGCTTTATGGCTTATGTACTATGGAAACAGGGGCGAAGTATGTTGTGGCAGAGCAGCGGCTAGGGCGGGCGACGGCGCGGTGCCCGTAAAAGGCCCTCCACGCGTTCTTGTTGTCTAATGCGTCGTCGAGGATCGCCCCGCGCAGTCCTCAGTCCATCTCAGAACACTGCTCGTCATAGCTGAATATTGCGAGATCAATGACCATGTCAGCGAAACGCGCATAATTAGGAGCGTGTAATTGCCTCTAAAGCATCTTAAGGAGGACTAAACTACATTAAAATTGTGCGATCAAAGTACTGCTTACTAAAGATACATTGTACCCTCGAATGTTCACGACCACCAAGCTTATTCATCGTGATGGAGAATAAAACGCCCCTTGTAGGGGATCCGGTAACAAGGCAATACCTTGACTTTGTCTTTTCTAGCCTGTATAGATCGTGAATCAGGTTGTAGAGCACGAGATGAGTAGCTGGCGTGTATCACGGTGGATGCGGACACGGGCAGAGAGAAGAAGAGCGGACCGCAAAGAGCGCACATGGGCAGCTACCGGTTTCGGATAGCAGCAGGTAGCCCCACCAAACTGTACACGGGTTGGCGGGACACTAGCCCCTGACGCTATACGATTTGGGGTATAGTGGGCGGCATAACTGCGGGTGATTCGCCGCCGACATACCTAGGTAGGTTGAAAGTGTTTCACCACCTGCACCACATACAGGTGTCTTCACTCCGACAACAAGCCGATTCCAGCCACTCGCAACGACCCCGCTCCCAATTGACTTTCTCTCACCATCACAAAGGCTTTGCCCTAGGCTCCAGGTAGCAGCGAGCTTGGCCTCGGACTACAAAAGGCCGGTGGATACCTCCTCGTCGCCATCAGCTCCATCTCTTTTATTCTCCACTACCACAATCGGCGACAGCGTCGGCGCGCTTGACCATAATGTGCCTAGAAGGGTCACAGCTGAGGTCGCTGATGGGCTCACTCCCGGCAAGCCATCGGGAGCTAGTAGATGTTCTGTTTCTGCCACGATAGACCATGCTAACGTTACCTTAATGACTGGGCTGGGCTTACCAGACTTCGTGTTCGACACAAGTGCCAGCTCCGACATCCGAGGACTGCCTAAAGGACGACTCCGAATTCGACGACGGCCTTAGCTCTGATTTATTCCTCTTGCTGGCGCCGTATCAATACCAGCGAACCGCTTTCAAATCATACTGACCTTTTCAAGTTTCTGCTTCATTGCTCGACCTCGACCCCATCCCCCTCCCTCGCCGCCGGCGCCAATACCACATCAACATCTCACCGTCGTACACCATTTTTCGAACATCGAACGCCCCTTGTACTATGGGGAGGATGTTAGCAGGACTTGGGGTCACCGAGCATCATACCTGTCTGGCAGACATCCCGTTCCGGGTGTTGACAGACGTGAACTCAAGCTACCCTCGCGGGCTCACGTCCGCCCACGCCCGACCTTCCGGGCTTGACCATGTCATGCTGGTATGGGTACATGGTAGAGATACATGTAGCCATAGCGGCGACACATATGAGGGTCTGTATATCTACAGAGGCCATGGATGTTGGAGGATGTTCCTAGGGTGCTAAGAGAAGGGTTTAGGGTATTATGCAGGCAGGCTCCTGCTGAGGTGGTGAAGTAGCTGGGAAGCCACAACATCCTGGTTTCACTGACTTTGGCGGTGGTGGTCTCATCCTGTCTCTCTATTATACATGATGGCATCGTGACTAAATCCGAACGCTCTTTTCCGCTAGTATTCCAGCCTGTCCGACTCAATAGATTTCGCGATTTTGCGCTCTCTTTAGCTTATCGGACGCAGAGGAATACAAGTTTCGTACTGTTTGCATTGTTGAATGCCTAGTAAGAGTTCTGTGTACTATCGAGTGAATGTAGCTTGCGTTGAACGATTGTCGTTCGCGATCGGCGGACTCGACCCTCTCGCATCCATGCCATGTGCGTGTACGACTCAGTAGGATACGAGTGGATGTTCACATCTTTATATGTATAAGGGATGCGATGGATAGTTTGTCGCAAATGTCACTTGCAACTACTGTCATATTTAATACGGCAATCGCCCGACCGCGCTCAAAGTTTTTCATAGCTGAACATGTACCACAACTACAGCAACAGATTCACAGCAACGAACACATTAGCATGATGAAGATTAAGATTTGTCTTTGATTTTCGCGACGCACTATGATGCACGTCGCCTACTCTGCCTGCCCGGGTGCGGAATGATCGGTAGCCTTTTGCGCATGCTGCTGAGTTGCCTCAGCGAAAAGGTGCGCCCACTGTTCGACGAACCTTCCAAGCTTGGTATTCCGCTCTGCACTAGTGACTTCAGTAAGAAGCTCATCTGCGGCAGCAGTAAAGCATATGATTTGAGTCTGCAAGCCTTGGGCCAAAGTTTTCAACGCCTTCGCTTTTCGAATGACAGTGCGATTAGATTCCTCGAGACGCTTGATCGTCTGCCTCAGAGATAATTTGGTTTCAGCCTCAGTTTGCGGCCATTGCTGGATAGGGGGGCTAAGTC
Organism: Alternaria arbusti; assembly: GCF_024043155.1. Classification (NCBI taxonomy): domain Eukaryota; kingdom Fungi; phylum Ascomycota; class Dothideomycetes; order Pleosporales; family Pleosporaceae; genus Alternaria; species Alternaria arbusti. The sequence continues at coordinate 687,191 of NW_026249954.1, read as the reverse complement.
GAAGGGACAAGATTTTTTCCGCCATGGTTTTGGATGAGGATGAACCGCATTGGACGGAGAACGTAAAACCTTTTATAACCACATTCGGGCAGCCAAGAACCCCCGCTATTGCTTGAGACAAACGCAGTAGCTTCTACTTGTCTGAGACAATACATGTCTTAGACGTTGTGTCTTTTTCAGTGAGGCTCGCGAATAAGACTTGCGAATCGCACCCGCGTCCGTGTTCAAACGGTTGTAACCTATAAAGTTCCTCGTTGTATGGCTTTTCCAGGTCTACATGTCGATTTCCATCTGCAATGAACCGAGCTATCAACGATGACGATGAGGATTGGACAAATCCTAAGACAGATATCATGCAGCTCGTACGATCTGGTGCCGTCCAAGATGCGATCCGACGCCGCTACAACCACACCTATATCGGCACAGGTAGCCTTACCTCGGCCCCCCAACTCTACCAACCGGCCGACCTATCTGCGGAAACTTGCGAGAAAAGTTGTGCAAGTCTGCTGCGCTGTTGGACAAACGACGTTCGATCGCACATTAGCAGGTCCCTTTTCTGGGTGCTATTAGTATCTGTAACACTTCTCGGCATAGTGCTGCATTCGAAGCAAAGCAATGTAGCACCTTTGCTCGAACGTCCGTACGTGTTCACAGTATTTGCCAACGCGACGGATGCGCTGGCCAACACGACAGGCTTCAAAAACGAAGCGATAACATCTTATCACGCAGAGATCAAGCACGCACATATGCTCGTTCAGGGGATTCCTAGCCGGGAGAAGGCAGTTGCCTTGGTCATTCGACAGCGAATGATACCAAGTATCCAGCAGCTAAGCTGCCTACTGCCGGACGGAGCGCCAGTCAACCACACCGGCTTCTCTATCAACTCAACGCTATCCTACGCTCACAATCTCCTCTCTTACTTTGAGGAGACCCTCGAACCTGTGAGCAAGCTCCTCGAAGCTTTGGCGCTCGACTACAGTAGTATTGCAAAGCAGCACGAAGCCCATGTCAAGTACGAAAGTACCTTGACCCGCAAACAGTATCATCCGGAGCCTAGACGATCGGAAGACACAAGCACTCAGCTTGCGCAGCTCGACTCCGACACCAGAGCACTCCAGTATACGCGCGACGCTGTTTTGTCAGAACGAAATCTGTGGTATGCTTACTGTCAAACGCTGTCAGGCAATGAGAGGGGTATGCGGGGTCCTGGGGAAGGAGAACTGTGGGTCGCGCAGATCAAAGAGCGTGCTGGAACTATAGTCACGGCGACAGAAGTAGTTATCGGAAAGGTAGACATGGTGTCATGCAAATAGATTCTTGTTAGTAAAAGGACTGCTGTACCGGGCCAAAATGAACGTACAGAAACATAGTGGGAGCCTGCTTTGAGGAGTGTTCAGTAGCTCTACTAGTGACCCTAATAATTGCCATCTCTCTTATTTGAGGAGTATCTTTGCGTATAACAAGCGTTTCTATTGCAGGCTGCAGCACATTCTCTAAGCTTTATGCTCTTTTGTCTAGTCTTAGATTGTACACTTTTGTATAACCTTCTTATGCTAATAATACTACCTTTATTTCCTCTTAGAATTGTTACATAAGTGTATAAGACACATCCCTATAGTACTGCGATAACGCAAAGCGAAACAAGCTGCTCACAATTTCAGAAATAGCGACAACTCAGACAAAAGGATATTCGCAAATGAAAGAAGTCGCAAGTATGATATAACGTAAGACACTTCCTCGTTGTGAAAAGAGAACGTACACGTGAAGAATGTCGAGGCATGGACGAAGATAGAACACAAACCAAAGGCTCTCGTCAAATTCACTACCCAGTCTGACTATTCCTCATAAGCTCTACAATCTAAGACTCTTCCTTGTCCAGTATTTCCGTCTCGGCATAACTATCTTCCTTCTGAAGCTCATGCAAAAGCTTGAATGGCCGAATCAAGAATGCTCTAATATGCTCTCCTAGCTCACCAGTACCAGAATCGCGTAGCAGAGTAGCTAGGCCTAATTTGTTCCGTAGGTGATTAATCGCTTCATCGTGGCGAGATCCAGACTTTGTGACCTTGTTTTTAAGAAAGTCCTGGGAGAGATGTTTGGCCAGCGGGAAGATGCAACCAGGCCCAAACTCTGACACAAAGATGTTAATCTTCGCGCCGTACGTACACCATTCATAAATGTCATCCGCCGCAACGCTGAGGTTGAATTTCGGGTGCTTTGTGCCCCCTGCGATATCTGCAGCAGCGAGAGGTGCTAAGAACAACTGGATATCTCCTAGCTGGGTCACTCCCATGCGACTACCTGTAGCGCCAGGGCGAAGGAGCTGGCAGATGTCAAAATATTGAAGCATGAGAAAACCCCAGATGGCTGCATCAGCTGCCATGTTTTCATGCAACTGGATGGTGTGGTAGTAAGATGCGAGAAATGCATCCCCAGCCTGCTGAGCGTCGTATTTGTGGATAGGGTGTTGGAGTTCAGAGCGAGAGAAGAACGCTTGGGGGTCGCTTCCATGGTCTGCAATGTGACGAGAGATGTGGCTTGGGATGGTCATCTCCTTTAGCTTCAGAAATCGGCTGAATTGGTTTTTTGGTGTTGCCGGCTTTCGAACCTTCGGCGGCACAGTCTCAGGCTCCGACAGTACCCTCCCACATGAACATACCATTTGTCGTGGAACGTTGTCATTAGCGAGCTCATCGGTGCTAAACTCTTTGACTGGGATGGGACTGTTAGGATTCGTACGGTAGCGTTCTGTAGTCTTGGCGAAATGGCTATAGATAGTTTTGATAGCTTCGAAATGCTTTTGCGTAAGGTCTGAACGAGCAAGTAGGGCTCTAATGGTTGTATCATCTGACAATAATGCGAGCAACTTCCCATCTTCAGATTGGTACGTCATGACCTTGGTCGGGATATAGAGGGTTTGAACAAAGATAACTTGTAAGTTGTAGCAGTGTTCAAGGTTTCTGTTAAGAGTAAGATAGAATGTGGGAAGCTGAAAAGACTTTAGTTTATAAGTAGTAAGGGAAAAGGCAGGAGAACTGTCTTAAACAATCGAGGTAGGCGTAACTGCTACAAGTTACACTTGGATGTCTTAGACATTATTGAGACTTTGACATGCAAACTAGAACATCTCGCAGCCCGCCAGCGTGTCCTTTGTCCTAAATTACGGCGGGGTACAGTACGATTTTACGAAATAGGGAAGGCGTATGTACCATTCCACGTACTAGCAAAGATAAAGGAGTCGTGGTACGGCATGCGGCCCGGAGTTGCAAGAGTTCGGCCGGGTAAGCTAGGTATTGCGCGCGAGGCTACAAGAACTCCACACAGGCGATCTTTTGCCTTTCTAGCAGTCGTCCTCATGTTTGTCGTGGTTGTCGTGGGTACTTAGGTAGCGTTGGATCACCTAGAGATGAAGGCATAAGCGGTATAAAGAGTTGTACCAACACGAGCTACATTTCCTCGCTACAGGCTGTTGTTTTAGCGGCGATAAAGGTGATCGCTAAGTTGCAAAAGGCCTTCTAAGATCGTCTTGCTTAGAAAGACGGATAAGTGGTTAGAATTTACTATCATCACAGCCTCAGCACACGTCCTAAGGTTAAGATAATAAATAGAAACGTTCTCAATGTAATGCTGTTAGGTGCGAAGCTTTTGCGCGAAGTACTAGCAAAGGTTATCTTAGCGCTGTGTTCACTTTCATCTTCACTGTTCACCGTTCACCGTTCATGCAGCAGTGATCATAAGCTCTCATCTTAAGCTGTAGCCCTCCACATCTTTTCAACAACAGCCTACCTATCTACCTTCTCTAATTAATCCTTCTTTTTTTACAATGCCGGAATACTTTGATTTACCTACCGAGATACGCCTCCTAATACTGCAATCCGCCTTGGGAGACTGGGAAGTTATCTGCGAGCGAGATGGCGCTATAACAGATATTGGTACGCAAACACTCGCACTCGTGTCCAAGCAGATGAAGAACGATTTGGTGGCATGGAGAACGACAAGGGGGAGACGGGATCGCTATGCGTGGGCCGTTTGCGGTCTGCGGGCGATGCTCAACTTCGAGTGGGCACGCACAATTCGTGTCTCCATCACCAACCGGGACGATTGCGCAGCGAGCCTGGAGGACGTGATACAATGGAAAAATCTGTCAACCTTGCTCCTGGATCTTGCCGGTACCGATATACAAGACACCTGGGTCGAGGGTGAAGCGCTTGACGTCAAAATCGAACGAAGGCGCAAAAACCTCACAACCACAATCACAATCACTCGCCACGAGCCTTTTGCTTCCTCTTCGTCTCCTCACTTCGCTTTATCATCCCGTTATACCCCGAAGCTGCAAAAGTCCTAGCAGCCCGTAAGCAGGCCTTCTCGCCCCAGACGTTACACGTCTGGTGAAGAAATCCCGCAAGGGTAGGGTGTGGGCCCTCATTGAGCGTGAAGCTATATGCTGCACCTTGAGGAGGGTCTTTCACTCTTCGCACAAGCTCAGGAGACATGTGGCGCAGAAAATAAAACTTCTCTCCATGAAAATCTTCAAAGCTTCTACTTCCTATTGCAAGTCGTAATCCAGGACGAGGCCGCAGTTTAAGTCAAAGACGCATGTAGTTTCCTGTTGTTTTCTCGAGACACATAAATAATCTTGGAAGCTTCCTGATCCTGCAAGTGCGCGCTCCCCACCTATCACCAGTCCACTCAGGGCTAAACATACCCATAGCAGCTTTCAATGTCACCTACAAGACAGTAGTTCACCAACGTGTATCTCGTACGTTTTGCATAATATCGTATCTACCACAGCGGCAGCTGCTAAACACACACAGACGAAAGGCTAGCAAGATAGAATCTGCTAGAGAGTATGCCAAATAGATACTGCTAGCTGCAACCATTACTCTTTCACAACTTGATTGCTGGGCACACGATACGCAAACATTAGTTAGCAAACTAGTACCTTTCTGGTTATAAGCAGCACCCCGCCCTTCCCTCTCTTCTCTCAACTACCAACTGCTCTTACCTAGTCTACACCAGCATGTCCAAGAGGAGCCGCTCAAACACACCACCAGAGGCGCGACAAGCCTCAAATCGTCCGCCCATGAAGAGATTACAGGAGGCTTCCCCAGTAATTTCTACCAGCAGCGCCAACGCACCTAACGACAAGTCTAGTTCTGCGCCTATAAGCAAGTCAACCTCTGACCACGGTAAAAAGGACGCATCTGATAGCAAGTCCGAAGCCACGCTTCGCATTGAGTCATTTTCTGAGAACCTCAAAGCCGCATCTGAAGACGGATCAATAGCTGCGCTTGCGACTAGACCAGCCTCTGAGGACTGCAAAGCCGCATCGGGAGATAAGTCTTTCACTGCAGCTACTACCGAGCCCACCTCTGAGAGCACGCCAAAGGGATCCGGGACTATCCCCTATGCCACATCTACACAACACCTGTCCACGCCTGAGGATGTCTTGAGTGACCACTGGTCTTGGGTGACGAGTATGACACGAAAGTCAAGCCGTCCGCAATCGCTGTACGATGACGTCAAGGACATTAACATGTCGGTTATCGCCTCAGAAACCCCTACAACATGTCCTTCAGTCTGGCCCAGCCAATGTCGAACGTCTTCAGAATGGCGACGTGTGATAGCCATCGAGTGGTTGCACCAGGTAAATCTAGTATTCACTAGTAAAACTTCTGAACTTGGAGACGTTGAGAGAATTGCATTTCAGGAGATGCTAGTAGATCTTAGAAGTGGCAATGATCTCGGTTCGGATCATGTGCGCCGTCTCACCATCCTGAGCTTTTCTCAGGAACCTCTTTACCAGTACCGAATGCTGTTAGGAGGCTGCAGGTTCCTTCAAGATCTAACCGTTGGCTTTTGCGAGGAAGAGATGCAGGATTTCATAGCCCGAGAAAGTCCCAGCGACTTTGCGTCCGGGTCCGGTCTAGAGTCTTTGTGTCAAACCGCCTTACAGAAACTAACCATCTTCAAAGCACCAGATGCCAACATAGACAGTATGCCTCGGAATAGATCAACTGCGAAAACCCCAAAGGCAAAGGTTGCAAGAAAAGCGAAGCCCGCAGATGGCCCAGAAACAGATGCATGGGTCGAGCGTCTCGTTGCTCACCTCCACAACGTGGCAAGCAGCAACGGCAACAGTGAGCTACGCATTATTGCGGATGCTTTCTCGTCCAGCGATGCGGCTTAGAGGCAGTAAGAAGGCGCTAGTGACTGACCGTTGGTCTCGATCATGGGGTGAGGTTGCTGTCGAAGTTGTCCAGGTGCTCTACGGATGGTCAAGGTCAGGAAGAGTGTTTGACTGGCACGATTCACTTAATCACATGGCTCCACATGTATGTACTAGTAGTTCCACAATAATTAACTATCAGCCTTGCTCGCCGTGTGTTTTTCATTATTCTCAGACATCCATGGCACTTGTTCGATGCCGCTCTTTGCGTAATGCCATTCTTTAGCGACCAATGCGAGGCATTCCCACGGACAGTCTCCCGCCTCGCCACCAAAAGTAACCCTTCAACTGGAAACGCTACAGTCTTGCAAGCACGAATTCTTCCCTTCTTCAACTCTCAATAGCAGCGAACCAATCTAAAAGACTAAAGGACTTGTCTCGAATTCACTCCCGATTCACCAAGCCCTGGCAAGTCTGTCGAAGCCCCGCCCACACTCGCCAGAGCTGACCTGAGTCCTGATTATTGATTCGTATTTGTTTGGCTTCGCGAATGGGTATGTCGTATAGTGGGCTGTCTACGGATTCTCGCCGTCTCTTAACGTACTGAGCCCTTTCCTGTGGTCGTTCACGCAGGTACTCTTGGACATGCTCCATTTCCAAAGTGACCCGGTGATGTACCTGCGGTCTTCCAGCACCAGTGTAGACGTCTATATCAGTAACGGCCCTGGGAACTTCTGTTCGGAAGATTTGTGCAGATCGAATCCAAGCCGGCATTGCAGATCGTACAGCTTCTTGATCTACATGGAGTTCGAACTGCACATGACAGTCGCTTCCAAGCTTAATGAGCATGGCAGACGTAATTTGCATCGCTTTGCAGTGCAGGTGTATTGGTCGCTTCCCACTCAACGGGCACACCCAGGTACCAGTGCTAGATGTATCTCTAAGGTGAAGAGCTGCAGTGACAGGATCCAGGTACAGAATAAAATGCTGATCCTCTATCCAATCTTTCTCGGGAAGTTGCACTGAGCAACCTCGAAAGGAGCCTAACGGTAAGCACTGTCTGCTCATGATAGATGCCAAGGTAATTTTTATGCCAACGCGGTCGTGACGAGACCTCTGCGTAAGATGTAGGAAATCACTTTCTTGTACCACGTTAGATTTGTTCCGGTGATAGTGGACTATTTCTTTGGCAGTAGACGAGGTAGGTATAAGCATAGCGAGAACCTTGCCGCGAAATAGATCCATTGTTAACAACTAATAAGAGCGCCTAGAGAAGAGGGCAAGGCACTCTTTAAACTGATTTGGACAGACAGTTCAGTCAGTGTCTAAGACACAGTTATTTCTTCTGGATATCTGCATAGTCTCAGACATGTCTACAAGCAAAGGCCTACTCAAGACATCGCCGCTCTATCAACATCCGTCTTGTCCCCCAGCTTCATCACGTACTGATTTCACTTCCACTTTTCCGAAGAGCCTGATCGCACTTTCTGGTCGGATGAGAACATCGCTTAGTGACACACCGTTCTTTACACTACTCTCTTTAGTATGAAACTCAACGTACTGAATCTCCTGGTGCAGAAAACGCGACTCTCGATCTGGCAGCCCTTGCAACTGGTTGCGAACTTGCTTTAGGCGATCGCAAAGACTTATAGCATCTGCTCGGTTGTAGTCTGTCTTCTTAGGATCGACACCATTCACGGACTTTAGGGTCAGCCCCAGCGCATTCAGCGCTGCTTCATAGCGGACGGTAACATCTCGCCAGTGTTCGTCCGCATGCTCTCGATGCAGTTCAATAGTTACATGTCCATGGGTGCCCAGGCGCGGCGATTGCATCCATGCGGGGAGGGATTCGTGCAGTCTGTCAGCCGCGAGGGACTCTGGCATGTCTGTAAGAATAATGTGATCAAGGTAATAGTGTGTAATGCTCTCGACGTTTGATACATGTCCGACCCAAATGCTACCAAGGGCTAGAGGCAGGAAGTAGGACACGTTGGTGACGTCTTGAATGAGGGAGAGAAGTTCATACAAATAGGGTATAGTGTTAGCGACAACTAGAACGCGATCGTGATCAGAAACATCTGCCACAACAATAGCAGGAAGGTCTGGAAACATTCTAGACGTAGGAGTTGGAAGAATTACAAGTGTAAAAGTTCGATACATCAGTATTTATAGGCCTCTTTGTCAGAAGGCAGTTTGCGTGTTAAGTCAAACGCCGATGCAATCAGGTCCGCTTGTCGCTATTAGTCTAAAATTCTAGTTATTCACTATTCGAGACTATACCTTAGGAGTTGTAAGATGTCGTCTTTACCCAAGCTACTCGTTTCACCGCAGGCGTGCTGGTGTTCAACATCGTGCTCGTGCTCTTGGACTTTCCCGTCGTGAACTTTGCTCTGATCGTCCATCTTACTATACCACACCTCAATCTCCGAATGCACTGTACAAAGTTTCCAACTCTTTGCAAATGTGAGAGGTGCACGCGACGACTGGGAAGAAAGAGAAAGGCCAAATAGAGGGGCACCGAGTGTAAGGTAGATCCATGTATCTTGCTGGCACTTGCAGCGAAGGACAAGACTATTCCGATGCTGTGCCCAATGCAACGTCCGAACTCACCACGTTGTTCGCCTGGTCCGAACGGCTGCACCAATGGCAACAACCCAAGGAATGCGCTTGTCAGCTCGTAGCTACGCTTTGATTGGTCGGCATCATAATCGGCTGTTCGTGACAGGGGTATAAGCTAAGGCGATCGCTCTTGGAAATCCTTGGGTTGTGATACGGGCGATAGCAACGTGGGAAGGTGCGAACGAGCACAAGAACGTTCCGTCGAATCGGCAGTCGACCATTCTCGAGTTGCGCGCAACGTCTCTGAGCACGGAGATGGCCTCAGTGGCGTGAAATCTGCAATACCAACTGGGCCACCTAGGGAGATGAGTTCAGGTCTTTCCATCTGCAATGTATATGTATTTGACTTGACTATAATCTGTATTGTGGAGTACGACTACATGCGCCTTCGCGCAGTGGGAATTTTGGTATAATCGTGATGGCGCCCCACTATTACAGCATTAGCAAGGAAAGAAAGGAATCTGTACATGATATCGCCGTAAATATAGCCCTGGTATCCTAAACGCCTTGCTGAAGACAAGATGTACACAATGATGAAATGCATCGGAAACAAGAGGATCCCATGTAATAGTTCCTACTGCCCGGGTGTTTGTGTCGGAGTACTCTCTTCGGTGCTGGCAATAGCACTGTCGCCTTCCGCGACCATCGTGACCGGTGTTGGTGTAATCCTTCGTCGCTTACTCTCTCGCGCATCTGCATCAACTTCCGGCATAGCATACAAATCTCGTTTCTTGGAAGTCGAAGATGCATCGTCGCGGTCTGACTCGCTCATTTCGCTTTCTCTTCGCCCAACATGGGCAGTGCTTGGTACCCCGCTGACCGAGCTACTTGCACTGTGCGTCGTGCCCTGGCCGTGAGCTGGGGTCAGAGGCGGTGTCCACATCGGTACAGGTCCAGAATTGGCAGCAGCAATACTAGGCACTGATGACATAGCCGGCGTTGGGGCGTTCATGTTGCTTTGGTCACCTGCACCGGGCGCAAAGGATGAAGCAGTAGCAATACTGGATACTGAATTGCTTCTTGTGGGACTTCCAGGCCTTGCGGGAACAAAAGAGCTCGGAGAGGCCGGGAAGCCTGCAGAGGGTTGCCTCTGCATTGGTGGTGCAGTAGCCGTTGTGGTGCCTGGCATGGTTCCGTTTGTTGGTGTAGGAGTCGGGGTAGAGTTGTTTGATGTGTGCCCCCCCGTGGTGTTGATGGCAGCAGGTGTCTGCTGTGGTCGGCTATGAACAGCTAAAGGACCCGTGTACTTGTCGCCGAGTTCGCCAGGAGCAAATGTGATGGATGAGCAAAAGCCATCCGACGAGGTCATCAGCAGCATGGAGCCGTCATTTGACCTATTGAATGGTAAGTGAACTGGGAGTCAAAGCGGGCCTCGGCACGTACCAGGTGATGTCTGTAAAGGTAGCAAAGTGCAAGTTGCTGACGATGCATAGGGGCTTCTGTTGCTGCGTATCGTAGATGTGGATAGCGTCTTGTGTTGCGACAGCATACATCATGCGATAAGGCAGTGTAAAGGCAGACGGAGGCCCGGGGGGCAGGCCGGATTGAGCGGATGCTTCGCCATCGGCGGGCTTGGGCGACGGCGCTGATAGGCTAGGCGAGGGAGAAGGCGCACTCGTGATGGGCGGGGGGTCCATGGATGAATGCGAGGTAGGGGGCTTGGAGGGCATGACTGGATCAGGCAGAGAAGGAATCTCATCGTCCATATTTGAAGTATCGATGGTGATGTGCCTGGTGGGTGGGGCAGACTGGCGCAGGGTATAGTAGACGGGCGAGCAACGGACGGCGACCGAGGGCTTCTTGTGGCCGGGCAGATAGGCGACGGGTGGCTTGTTAAGGCCGGCCCGGGTATATATGTAGACTGTATTCGTGATGTCGTCGGTCTGCTTGGCTTCAGCAACGGACGCATGCACGGCCTTGTATTGGCCTGCCGGCGTGAACAACAAGCTGCCGTCCGGGGCAAATGTAAGACGTCGGAAGAAGGAGGTCAGGGTCTCGTTGAAGTAGAGGGGCGCGTTGCGGAGGCCCATGGTGCCCATGGTGCCAATGCTGGGGGAGTTTGGCATGACGGCGGGCAGGGGCATGGACGGAGCGGGCGAGGCGGAGCGGCGCATGGATGGAGAGGAGCCGAAGGACGAACGACGGCTGTGCGAGGTCGGCGGCGGATGCATCGTGGGCAGGGCCAGCGACTGGGGCGTGCCGGGCATCGACGGCACGGGCGAGCCGATTGCCATGGCAGCATCAGCGGCAAAGGCGCGGCTGCCGAAGTCTGGGGGCGCCGGGCTGTTGGAAGAGACGCGGCGGGCGGGCAGGTCCATCTTGGTGACCTTGCTGTGCTGGGCCAGCGAGAAGTGGCCGTCCTTGTTCTTCAGGGTGTAGATGTGGACGGAGCGGTCCGACGACTGGGTTGCAATGTACTCGTTCATGGGGTCCCAGGCAACGCCCTGGACGTAGTGGTTGTGCTCGGCAATCTGCCGCACGATGCTTCCTAGACATGATTGAGCAGCTATCGGGGACGTGGTGGCTGGGCACGGGGCGTACCAGTGTGAGCGTTGTAGATGCGGGCAATGTTGTCCATGCTGCCTGTGATGAAGAAGACGCCGTCAGGGGACCAGGCCAGGTCGTAGATCTCGGAGCCTATGGACCTGCACATGGCCTTGACTCGCCACGTCTCCTTGTCTTCGAGACCCTCGTCCAAGTTGTGCGCCGCCTGCTTCTCGGCGGGGACCCAGAGCAGCACGTTGCCGTCGTCGCCGGCGCTCGCGAGCATCTCGCCTAGGGCACGTCAGTTGCTGCTCTCTCTTGCACGTGGGCAGGAGGCGTACCCCGTGGACACCATCGCACCACGTTGACGGCCTGCGTGTGCTTGGCCAGAGTCGACAGGTAGGTGACGGTGCGCTCCTCGCCGTGCGCCTCGACGCTCCAGAGCTGTTGTACAGGTCAGCGCAAGTCCATGCTGCTCGCGGGGAGGGACTGCCGCACCCGCACGTTATTGTCGCCGCCCGCTGTCGCCAGGCGTCCCTTGCCGTGGGGCTCAAAGTGCGCCGAGTAGATGGGCGCGTTCTCGTTGTGCCAGGACACCAGGAGCGGAGCAGCCTTCATCGTCGCTGGGGCCGCTGCTCATTCCGCACACAGGCGCAGGCGTAGGGCGTCCGTGGGTGCTGGCTGCACGTGACGGGTCGTGATGTTGGCGGGAGGAGGGCAGGGCATGCGGGTGAGGCTCTGGGCTGGCGGTGCGGAGGGCAGATGGATGGTTTGCCTGTGTCTCTGGGTGCCCAGGTGGTTGGAGCGCGGACGTTCCGCGTCTGCTCCTAGCCGCATCGGGAAAGCTCTTTGGTTTTGGTTTCACTGTAGCCACCAGCGCCCGTCCAGCCTCCCACACGCCGGCCTTCATGTAGATCCTGCAAACACAGGCAACCCGCCTGCATCCACCATGGCAGACGACGCTGCCGCCCGCCTTGAAACCGAGCTGCTGCTGCTAGATGCCATGTATCCCCACCAGACGCACTATCATCCCAAGTCACGGGAATTAAGCTTCTCCCAAGATGATCGTGCCTCGCTCCTTCTTCGCTTGCCCGAGTCGTATCCGGCATCAGGGTCGCCCGACATCATCTCTGCGACTGACGCAGCCAAGCACGACCTGCGGACGCGCATTAGATATGCCGTCACAGGGCTTGGGCTGGCCCAAGGCGAAGAGGCCCTCGATGCCATCCTCGCTGCCTTTCGGCACATGCTCGATTCTGCTCCTGCTGAATCACACAGCGGCTCGACCGCAGGGGCCGACCAGAGTCTAGACACCTCCAAGACAGTCATTGTATGGCTGCACCACCTTCTCAATACCAACAAACGCAAAGTTGCACTCTCACCTCCGTCTTCAGTGCCACCCGTGTCTGGGCTCACCAAGCCTGGATATCCTGGCTTGCTTGTCTACTCCGGCCCCTCCGTAGCTGTCACAGAGCATGTCAACACGCTAAAAGCACAGAACTGGCAAGCGTTCCAGGTACGGTATGAAGAAGCAGAGCTCTGGCACTTTGCACATGGTGCCGGCGTCAGAGAGATGGAGACTATGAGCCATGTCGTCAAGGGCGTCGAAACAGAAGGAGCCATTGGGGCAACGCAGAAAGAGGAGCTTCTCAAAGCTATCGGTATCAAATAAACATCCCACCAGTTCTCTGCTACACTCCTTCCAAAGGCACTTTCTTATTTGTTGACGTGACCCCTGGCTCAAGTAATCGTTAGGACCTCCGCTTATGGATCTCCATCTGTACTTTCGTGGTGACGTGGTGTACCTTGGATGTACGGAGGAGCAACATGTCATTCGAGGTTGGCCCGAGCGCGCCAGTTCACATCCCAAATCATCGAAAGTCTGCCGCAGCACCATTTCGCAACACCACGGCGTCATACAGTCTCCAACATCAACACCCCAATGGCTGCACCAATGAAATGCATGGCCACGGCTGTGAGGAGTATTTCATGTCCACGAGCGGCGCGCGTTACGCATCGAACATTCGCCTTTAGCACATCGAGTCCGGTCGCATCGTCGCGGAAACCATCAGCGGGCAACGCAACGTGTCGGAGGGAATTACAGACAACGCGCATTGGACCAAGGAACGCTGCAAGTAGCTGCCAAGGACACACAAGGGGTTTTTCGCAATCGACACCACGGAGCAAGCTCAAGACAATAGATCAGATCCGGGCCAGGAACAAGGGCGGGGTACGTTTCGATATCCAAGGAGCTATGTACCAGATGGGAGTACTTAGACGCCCGATCAAAGGCTAACGCTTCATAGCCATTCAATCTCACAGCAGCCATCCTCTTCGTCGCAGCAGGTGGAGGATTATGGGCCTACTTCACATACGAGAAAGAGCGCATGGCAAGAAAGCGAATCGCCGAGCAAACAAAGGGTATCGGAAAGCCTAAAGTAGGCGGTCCATTCCAGCTCCAAGACCACAACGGCCAGCCATTCAGCAACGAGGATATGCTAGGCAAATACTCTCTCGTACGACATCGCCCTCGCCCTAGTGTGAGCATTTACACTAACAACAGTGTCGTAGGTCTACTTTGGTTTCACTCACTGTCCCGACATCTGCCCCGACGAGCTCGACAAAATGGCTCTCATGTACGACAAAGTCGTCGCCGAATGCGGCAACGTCATCCTCCCCGTTATGATCACATGCGATCCTGCACGCGACAACCCCAAGGTGCTCAAGGAATACCTGGCAGAGTTCCATCCTGACTTCATCGGCTTGACAGGCACTCACGAGGAGATCAAGGATACATGTAAAGCGTATCGGGTGTACTTCAGCACCCCCAAGGACGTCAAGCCCGGTCAAGACTACCTGGTTGATCACAGTATCTACTTCTATTTGATGGGTATGTAGTCTTACTGTGATCAGGTTGCACGTACATAGGCTAACAGATCTACCAGACCCAGAAGGCGATTTTGTCGAAGCCATCGGGCGCAACTTCACGGCGGAACAGGCTGCGAAGGTCATCTCAGACCACATCAAGGATTGGGAAAAGCCGTTGAAGAAAGAGACGAGATGGGAGTAGACGAATGCGCATTGAAGGTTGGAGATGCGAGTGGCTCGTGTGACTTGCATGCTATAGAACGTGGCAAGGACGTGCGAGTCACACCAGGTGCAGGGAGAGATGTATATATACTTTTGTAAGAATACGGTGAGTGGGGCTTATACTATGCCATGTGTGCAGGTGTGTAGATTACTTGTCTGAATACCCATATTACAAGGGCACAGCATTTCGCTGTAGATGCAACACGTTCGTGAGTGAGCTGTCGCTATGCATCCTGTCTTCTCTTTCTAGGGTACAGGTCTGTGCTCTTTGATACTAAAACTCATGTGTGCGATACGCTGTACACATTAGAATACATAAAGCTGTCTCTGTGACCTTTCAGTAGAGAATACAGCAAGTGCCTATGTTGAAAAATAATGAAGAAAGAAGGCGGACGTATGCTTCCGTGGAAATGCATTAAGAACAAGACATGTTGCTTTTATAGCCTCAGAGAGACGAATGCACCTGTATCAAAAAAGAAAGATAGCCGAGCAAAAAGAGTCAAGGGCCGAACCGGAGTCGAACCGGTGACTTCGGGAAGGTAGCATTTCGTTTCAACTGCAGTCCTACACTCTACCACTGAGTTACCGGCCCATCGAAGATCATGTAGATGATTCTAAAAATAGTCAAAATATATCGTATTGAATTAACGCCTGATCATTGACTTATTTACAGCCCCCACATCTAACCCACCCACGTGGTGTCCTCATCGATGCATTTGCTAGCACGCCACCTGCCTTGCACCTTGGCTCCGCAAGAGCAGTATCAAGCATCCGCCATGCTGACTCTGCCGGAAACCGTCCACCTACAAATGTTCGGTCAGACATTCTACAAAGCAGTTACATTAGTTACATAAACTAGGGCATATCCTGGCGCAGAGAGATTTATACTAAACGATTGGGCTTTTTTTTAATGCATCGCCTATGATGCACCCGGCAATGCGATGTAACGGGTGTCGTTGCTTTGCACTTAGGAGAAAAATAGTTGTCACGGTATTTCAATGTAGCCGTACCCTCTGCCTGCATTTGAAAGCATATCAAGCTATTCCAACGCGTATTGGACTGTCAGACTAAGGATGTGGTCCGTCTTTGCCTCGGATTAGAGCCTGGGTTTGGTCGGGCAAGTTATCGTTATAGCACCTTGGTATACGGTAAGATCTTGATTTGGTGCACCTATTTTTCGGCACAAGTGCGATGGCTTTGATGATGGACTGATTGCTGGAAGGCAGCTGCAGTAACAACGTTGAAATGTGCGTTTAGATTGCTTCTATTCTTTTTCCCCGGACAAGTACATTGAAGAAAACCCATTAGTCAACCAGCACAACGAACGGCAAGGGTGGGGCCTAAACGCCCAAGAAAGTGATGAGAACTCTTATGCTGCGTCTCTGTAGATACTTCAATCTTGTTCGCAGTTGATGGCTGCTTATTACCTCGGTAGTGTTCTGGTGCACAACGTCTTGTAAGACTACAACTAAAGAAACGACCTTGGGATGCAGCATAGCAGTTGCCCTGTTTTGGCATCTGATTGGATACGCGTGTTGAACACAAATGATATCCTCAAGGTGTGCTTTCGTTCAGAACCACTACAGCCTTCGCAAAAGCGAGGCTATCCCCCTCAGTGAATACCGATAGCAGGAAACTGAAATGACTTTACTAATTGCAAGGTTACGTCAGACAAAGAATCGTATGTCTTGGCTGGGTTCCACCACCTCCAGTCTCATGAATGTATCCTGTTCTTGATCGCTTCTACAATACTCTTCAGACCACTCAGTCTGGCCTCTCTCGTCTCCCCAAGGTATAAGCTTGCAACAGGCCATGCATGAATACCTCCCGGCTCTTCCCAGCTGTCTACCTCTTTTCCGGTCTTTTCCAATAAGCTGATCAGGCGCCTTGTCTCCGGCCCAAGCACTTCTTCACTACCATACAGGAAATACCATCCTTGTTCAGGACTAGCCTCTCTCCACTTATTCAAATCTCTGCACGTTCCGGGTGAAACGATTGGATCATCTGCTGACACCTTGCTGCCGATGTATTGACGGCCGTATAGCTCCAACGATGAACTGTTGAGATAGTCGGATTCTGTGTTTCGATTTTCGCGCGATAGAATCGTGACCCACGGGCTGATCATGATGGCAAGGCCAGGTTTCTGATGTCGCAAGTCCGTGTGGTCAGACATGTATAGCAGAAAGCTCAAGATGAGGGTTGCGCCCGCAGAGTCTCCACCCACGACGACACGAACTGAAGATTGAGCTAGCGATAGAACGTATTCGTAGCCTGCGACCGTCTCGTGGAGTTGGGTAGGGTATGTAGCGTCTGGGACGAGCGTGTATTCCAAAGCGAATAGAGCCGGATTGCTGTACCCAGCGTTCTTGAGCATTGCAACCCAAGCGAGTAGAAACTCCATATAGAAGAAACTACTCCCCATGGAAAAGCCACCTCCATGACAATAGTATACAATTACATCTGGCTGCTCTTGCTGGTTGTGCACTATCCATACACCTCTAAAGTTTGGCCTTTTAATCTCAGTCCACCTGATAGGACTGGTGACGATGCCGTGTCTCAGCATACGAAACCTCAAGAAAGGGAGTGACACGGCTTTGGAAAAAAAGACACGCCCCAGAAAGGCGGGCATGTTGGCGAATGCATAGCGAACGAAACGGATGACCAAGTCCTGGAAAGGCGTTGCCTTCTGCACGAAAGGGGCACGATATTGATGTGATACGAAGAAGCGTTCACGAATGAACTGGTACGGTATGGCGACGGCTTTGGGAGCTGTGAGTATTAGTATGCCCACGTACATGACATGTTGTAGCTTACCCAGAGATGGCAAAGCTGGTATCAGCCATGTCAAGAGTGGCAGGAGCCCGATCTGGACTAACAATTGGGGAGCGAGAAAGACGAGGAAAGCTATGCAGTCCAGATAAGAAATTTGACTCAGTATCATCTTTACAGAGTAGAGGATGGACAAAGTATCTCAGCCACGAGCACGCCTAGCGACACCGTTCAGGACTGGAATAGCGATGACGCTGACAAGGGTCCGGCTAAGCCACAATCGCTTAGCGCCACATCTAACGGTTCCGCATTGATCATGCTTTCCCTGAGCTTCGGCCGGGCAACCTGCGAACCTCTGGAAGACGTGAAGCCGGAGTCACATCAGGCGGAGCGACACCCAAACACTGACTTGCTCGAACGAGGCACGGAGCGGTTCGCACGTGACGGAAATTAGCGGAGCTGCGCACGGACCCGTCGGTCGGTCGCGACTTCCAGAAAACTTCCGCGACTCACTTAGCTGTCACTCCGCAAACACGTCTGTCCGCGCCTGCAAACAAGCCTGCCTGCTTGCCTGCGCCTGCATCGAGGGGTTGTCTTGCTTCCATCTTTTCTTGTCTCTCATCCGCCATTTCCCATTGATGGAGTAACGTCTGGCGCAAACATCGGTTCCAACTCTTACACGGCAGCCTGACCCCAAGTCGCGAACTTGTCGGGCCTTACCATGGGCGACCCCGCAACCGATCCCAAGGCGGCGCCGCTCGCCGACGAGTTGAGAGAGCTTGCTGTGTACGTGCGAAATGCCTAGGCTCTGAACTCATACTAACGTAAGCAGGTCGCTCCCCACGACGGCCTTCCCGAAGAACTTCTTCTGCGCCCTATGTAACGAGCTTGCGTTCGACTCATACAAGCTGATCTGCTGTGCTAAATCCATATGCTCACCATGTGCGTACACCATATGCTGCTGCCGGAGATTCTCGCAGGCGCTAACGCGGCCCAGGTCAAGGAAACCTCCAGTTCCCGACAGCGTGTCCCTCGTGCGACCACTCACCGCTCGAGGCCGACTCTTGCACACCGAACAAGTCTCTGCGTAACACGATGCGAGTGTGGCTACAAAAACAGAAGAAGAAGGAAGAGGCCAAGGCCGCGGCACAGGCAGCCACCCCGCCCGTCGAGGTGACACCGGCCGCGCCTGAGGTCTCGCCGGTCGGTGATGGTACAGAGCAGCCCGTAGACAGTGTTGAGGATGCGCACAAGGCAGAAGGCGGTGCTGCTGAACAAGCTGCTGGTTCTGCCGAGGCCCCAGAAGAGGCTGGACAGCGCGCCGGCTCGGCCGCGGCCCAACCAAAGGAGGTAGGTTGTGAAAGTCTTTCATTTCGCTCTTGCGCGAGCATGCGGGTACTGTACAATCAGAAGAAGAAGAAACCAAGCAGAAGAGACATCGTCGGGCCTCTAAGCATTGCAAAACATGGTTGCCACACGTGCCAATGACCGGAGATGCTTTCCACTGCACTCGCGCTCTTGCTGACCAAATCAGGAAAATGCTTCTCCTGAGATGGAGACTGAGCGGCGCGGTAGCACCGCCTCCCAGAGCGTGACCAAGAACACGGAACCTTCAGCGGCCGACAGCTCGACCGACGAGCAAAGACCCTCCAACGGAACTAATGGCATGATTGGCAACAACCCGCCGATGAGCGGCGTGCAAAGCCAGATGGGCTTCGGCTTCCCCAATCAGGGCGGCTTCAGCAATGGCATGGCTTGGAACGGGATGCCTAATATCATGGCCAACGGCGGCTGGAACGGCATGAATCCTATGGGTATGTCTTTGGAATAACCTTGCCTTCCTTGCAGGCGACTAATGCCTTGCTAGATTTCAACAACATGAACGGAATGTACGGCAACTTTGGAGGGAACATGGGCTTGGGCATGAACGACATGTCTGCCATGAACATGATGCAGTACGGTGGTGGCTATGGCAATGGATGGAATGGTATGGGCAGTGGCTATGGAAACTTCAGCGGGCCCAATCAGCTGGGTGGCTTTAATCAATCTGGAGCATATCCCGAGATGATGAACCAGTTTCCCAAGAATAATTTCCCAAACCAGAACCACAATCGTTTCCATGCCAATCAAGGAGGAGCACATCCTCAGCGAAACAACAAGAATGGCAGCCAGGGTGGCTTTGGTCCGGGTTGCCAGAATGCGCCTGGTCGTCCGGGCAGCCGTGGCGGTCCTTTGCAAAACGTACGTTCAACCCACCAACGAAAGCTACCGAACCCATACACGGGAATCGGCCAAACTTGGAAACCAAAAACTGACCCGATTCGTTCTACACAGCGTGACGACCAGTCGCCTGACGGAAATGCCAACCCTGCTTCTGAGGTGAAGGCCGAGGGCGAGCAGTCGAAGGCGTCCGCAGATCCAACTGAAGAAGGTAAGGACATCGTCGACGATATCCCAGTATCGCTCGAACCACAGACTTCAGCAGATGGGGTTGGTGCTGGCAATGCTAGCGAAGCTGCTGGCGACGACACTAACCAGGCAGGGGGTGGTCCACAATGCGAGACTCAAGACGGCGGTCTGAAGCCTATACAAACTGTAGACTCTGGCGATGCAGACATGCGAGAGTACGACCAGTCTATGATGGGCCCTGGTGTGCCATACCCTCAAGGAATGATGAATCAGTTCCCGGATCAGCACATGAATGCAGCCTTCGACCCCAGCATGAACATTATGGGATACAATGGCAACTATGGTCCACGTGGCGGCTTCAATAACGGGGCTTATGGTGCAGCGACAGTTCTGACAGGTCAGCCAACGGAACCGATTGGTGTCGGTGTTGCAGGCGCGCCAACTGGACCACGCGCGATGAGAGAAGGTCGACCCAACACTGGTTTCTCGAGTCGTGCCCATGGTGGGCGATATGCAGCCCCGCCACCGCCCAAAAGCGTCGCGTCTGCTCAAGATGCGACAGCTGCTAGCCCACAGCGTAGAGTTCGATCGTAAGTAGATTTGATGGAGAATGAAGTACAAGCAGTGGCTGACAATGACGCAGGCGGTCACCTCTCCGAGATGAGAGTATGCGGGTCAAGGAACGCTCACCCACGCCTTCTCGACCACAATCACGAACGAAGGGTGATGACAGAAGTGAGCAACGTGACCGATCGCGTTCTGCAGACCGTCATTCTCGTCGCGATGACCGCGGTAGATCCGTTTCGCCATTGAACAACGAATACGAGGATCGCAAAGACCGCAAGCACCATCGATCGTCACGCTATGATGACCGTGACCCGGAGTATGATGATCGTTACCGCGACGAGAAGGGCAGCCGGGGTGACCGTACACGAACTGCATCGGCAGACTCCAAGTATCGTAGCAGCCGTCGTGACAAGGACAAGCACCGTTCATCGCGGTCCCACCGCGACCGGAGCAAGGAGCATCGTCGTCGCCATCGCTCCCGATCACCTCGTGAGGGAGACAAATATGAAGACGAAGAAGCGTACGGCAATGGCGAAAAGGATTCTGATGGCAGTTCACGACGCAAGCACAGGAGCGGGCGCGACCGCTCACGCGACAAGGAACGTGAACGAGACCGCAAGGATCGTAAAGAGCGAGAGCGAGACCGCAACTATGATTACGACCGCGAGAAGGATCGCTCCCGCGACAAGGATAAGGACAAGGACCGTAGGCGGCGTCGCGATCGTGAAAGTGAAGACGATGAGCGTGATTATGGGGACGACAATCACCGCTCTTCACGCCGTAGTCGCAAAGATCGCGATCGCGAGCGACGCGAGTACGATGATCATGAGCGCAAAGACAAGCCATCTCAATTGGAGAGGGAAGAGGATGTCGTCGGTCAGATGATGAAGAAACGCGCTATGTCTCCGCCCTTGAACGCACCAACCGGGCCCTCGGCGAATGGCTTCAGCATCAAGGGTCGCTCAAAGAACGCGGTCATGCCTCCACCGGCCCAACCTCCTACCGGCCCACGAGCTTTCCAGCCACCCAAGGGTCCGGCTGCTGATCGAAACAAAGACCGAAGCGGCGAAGCTAGGGATCACCGTCGTAAAACCAGCGCCACTTCTACATCGACTATACCAACCGGCCCTTCATCCAAAGACAAAGAAACGTTCCAAGACCATTATGCCGCTGAGCGAGAGCGCAACGCCCGAGAGCGAGATAGTCGCGAACGCGTAGAGAAGCCACCCAGCTCCAGCAAGTCCCTTCAATCACGCATCTCTCCTTCATCCCGCCCTACGCTCTCGAGTAAGCGTAGCAGAGACGACTTTGACGACGAGGCTCCGGTACCCACAGGCCCCGCCGCGCATCGTGACAAGCGCAGGAAGTCTGGTGCGACGGGTGACGACAACATTGCCAGCCTCTTTACAGCGGGACTGCGTAAGAACGCCAAGGCTAGACGTGGTGGTGTGAGGACTGAAGGCGATGTCGAGCGCGAGATGATGGAGCGGGAGCGGGAAAGGCGGTAAGATGGCTCTTTTGGCCATATGCGCACCGGTTTCCAGACGGGTCTTTTGGGCTATGACAAGGCACGATATGGCTACGAGACAGTGACATGCTCAATCTGGGGGAACTGCTGGGGGAGACCTGAGGTCCTTTCTCTACTTATCTGTATTATACCCTTTGAGACATGAGTCAGAAGATATGGACGAACATGTATGCTGTATACGCAGTAATCAGCGTAGGCTTAGGTACGATAATTAAGAATTCTTGTCCGGAGATGGATACGTTGTGGAATTGTGGTATCGTTTATTCTGTGAAATCTGGGATGTTGGGACGAAGCCGTCACAGGGTTTGAAGCTTCGACATATTTACCGCCTGTGGTTTACAAACTCCTTCTGCTCACCACCCAATCTCGATGCGACGACAGTCGCTTCCCTAATTGCCTTTGCGACGGCGCCCCTGACGCCATCTTCCTCGAGAGACATGAGCCCACCGATGGTGCAACCACCAGGCGTTGAGACTTTGTCCTTCAGCACCGCCGGATGCTCGCCGTTTAGCACGAGCCCAGTGGTTCCCCTCATGGTCTGCGCAGCCATCATCTGTGCCTCTGCTCTTGGTAGGCCCATGGCAACCGCACCGTCGGCCGCCGCCTCCAGTATCAGTGCGAAAAAAGCTGGACCCGAGCCACACAGCGCGGTCGCGGCATCCATGTTCGCAGGAGGGAGGTTCGTAACGCGACCGATGGAGCTGAAGACAAACTCAACGAGCTTGTACTGCGCCTCACTGAGGGGTGGGTCCGAAGTCTGGATCACAGACATGGACTCTCCTACGAAAGACGCAGTGTTGGGCATGACCCTCACCACGCGACAAGCGTTTTCTGTCTTCGCCGGCCCATGGGGATACAGGAAAGCTTCAATCTGCTCCCGCGTCACGCCTGCCAGGATGCTGACCAGCACCTTCCCCTTCAGCGCCTCCCCAACGCCCTCCTCGCCCAGAATCGTCTTGAAGCCATGTGGTTTGCAGCTCAGCAGTACGATGTCAGCTTCCTGCACGCCCTTGAGGTTCTGGTTTGTGAGCGTCTGCAAGGGGAAGTTGTAGTGGCCGAGGGCTTTGCGGACGTTTTGTTCGGCGGGGGCCCATTGGTCGCAGGCGATGAAGTTGGAGAGGTTAGGCACGTCTTCAGAGGCAGAGGCAGAGGCGGGATCGAGCGAGGCTCTCGTCCTGGCAGAAGCGAGCGAGGCCATGACGCCGCCCATTATCGCGATGCCCATGGTTCCTGGGCTTGTTAGCGATGGCTGTGGTTGGGGGGTGGGCCAGACGACGTGCCAGAGCCGAGGACAGTCAACGTGAGAGGCTTGGCTTCTTGTGTGGTCGCCATGGTGGATGAGTCCTGTGGGCGTCTTGGTGGGCACTGTTGGGCAAACGCGAAGGACGAGGGCCGCTGCGTTTCGGGAGCGCGAGATCGGCGCCTTCCCCACGTTCCAAGGTTGGCTTGGAGAAATCTTGAGCTATGGCCATGGCCGACGATATGCGCGCACCTCCCCAAGCTCTCCGCCTGACGCTCCGCACGACCTTGCCGTCCAGACCACCAAGACTACCGCCGGGCCCATAGTAGCCAAAGACGTGCGCAAGCCCGAGCTCCACCATGGCCGACCCGTTCGAGGTCCGTCAACGCTTCACGACGCTGCTCTCCCACCTCAGCGCATCCCACACGTCGCTCCAAAAGGCCGCTCTCTACGCGTTGAAGAACCGTGAAATGGACGAAGACCTCCACTCCTGCATCCTCGAGCAACTCGAACGCACCAACATGAACACCCGCGCGAACATCATGTTCTTCATCGAATGCCTCTGCGAATACGCCGTCAGGGACAACAACTCGGGCGACACGAGCGCAATGGGCTACGTCCGTATGTTGCAAAGAGACATACTGGCTGTCGTAGAATGTGTCGTAGGCGAAGAAGGCGCCAACATCCGCGTCGTTCGCAAAGTCCTCAAGACGCTTGAGAACCTGTCCATCCTCATGAAGGAGACTGTCCAAGAACTCGAGGCCGTACTGAAGTCGAGAGAAGTCGCGCATCCCTTCATGGCGACAGATACCTCCGACCCCAAAGACAGCTTTCCGGCTTCTGCCGGTCGGAATGGAGGGCAAAGAATGGACAAACGTCAGATTGAACAGAGGATTGAGGAGGACAGGGAGAGACACAAGAGGTTGCGGGAGAGTATCTGGGCGGTGCCAGGAGACGGCTACGAGGAGCTGGAGAAGCTATGGGATGAGGCCAGCGACATCAACGAGGACGACTATGTTACCGCGAGGGAAGATGCCGAGGAGAGGAGGAAGGTTATTGAGTTCGGATAGAATCCTGACAAAGACCGAGAGAAGATTGAGGCATGGGAAGCGGCCAGAGCTGCTGCGAACGAGGAACAGTCAAGCGACGATGAGGGTAGCCAAAGTTCCAAGACCGTGTCAGTCGGAAATGGTCCCTGGCATGGTGGGCAGGCGGTAGCTGATCTGCATTTACGGCGTTGATTGGGAGCGACAGACATTGCCACAGCATGGCCTAGGCGTTGGGGCAGAGATACCACGGGCTTGTCTCATGACGCCCACATTGTTGTTGGAATTCTGAGTAAACTGTATACATCCATGGTCATTCCAAACATATCTGTACACGCCCAAACGTAATGCTATGATACAGTATTCGTCCTTCTCTCCCAGATCCTGCTCTTCGCCGCTTATAGCATGCCCCTACTCCATGACAACTGTAGCACCCAGCGCCTTGAGCGTCTCGACAATCTTCTCCGCCTCCTCCTTTGGCACACCCTCCTTCATCATCTTCGGTGCTCCCTCAACGAACTTCTTGCTGTCCACCAAACTCAAGCCTAACATGGCCTTGATCTCCTTGATCACCTTGGGTTTCGCGCCGGCGTCGAATTTCTCGAGCTTGAGGTTGAAAAGTGTCTTCTCTTGAGCGGCGGGCGCGGCCTCTTCTTCCTCGACGGGGGCTGCGGCCGCGGGACCTGCACCTCCTCCGGGACCAGCGACAAATCCTCCCATAGGCATGTCGGGTATGTTCAGACGAGTCTGGCGAAGTGTTAGTGGGACAACCTGAACGTCGCTGCATCTATCATCGGTGGCGAAACGGTTTAAAGCCAGGCCTGTCTCCCTTAAACACAATGCAGGTGTGAAGACGGGCATGCTCTACATATTGTATGCGTGCCACTACAGGCTTCCGATGGTCGCCTTCCCACCCCCGTACCATGTCACCGTACCTTTAACGTCGATACCAAGTCTGCAGTCTCCAACAGAGTCAATTGACTAATCTGATCCACGATCGTCGCAATCTTTGGATTTGTGGGAGCTGCCGCATCTGACTGCCATCTCCGCTGTATCCTCTGCTGTGTGGCTCCAACGGTCGGTCGTACGTATGCGGACTGCTTCGCGGTGCAGATACAGCGCCTGAGCGCGCGGGATGCCGGTGCTGCCATTGTGCTGGAGGGGAAGGCGTGAATCGATGGTGATGATTGTACGTTGCGGGCGTGCCTGCCATCATGAGATTTTGCGGAGCGGATTACGACTAATTGGGTTGGCGTCTTGGCGCGTTCCCAGACCCGCAAAAAAGTTAGAGAACTTCGAGGCCTTCAGACATCACCGCCACAACACCACCTCCCGGACATACTGAAGCGTCGAAACTATGGGAAGGCGCCCCGAAGTCCTATCACAACCCCACCCTTGCAGAAATGGAACGAATCAATACCCGCAAGTCCGGTAAAATGGTCGACATCAACACGCTTGCCACGGAAGCCTTGAAGCCCGAATCCACAGACGACATTCTTGTTCAGCATGGAAGTCTCCTCACAGAGCTATGCGCGCGGTGGGTACGGTCTGGCTCAAAGACCGACGCGAAAGTGGCGGCCTTTGGGCGATTACTACCACTTGCGCCTCACCTCGCGGAGCACGTGGAACGATTTCTGGCCCATACTTCTGATTCTCCAATCATCGGATCGAGATCATCGATCGAAATCATGAACGCTACCAGTGATGTTGATCTTGTCGAAGTTCTTCTTGGAACATTCCGACTCGTCAGTTACGACTGCAAGAACTTCACTAACTATGTACGACCGCTTGCTTTGGAGCGCCTGTCTCAGCACACGAGTCGCGTTGTACGGTACCTGGCCATACGGACGCTTTGTTTATACGCGCATACGGCGGATTTTGCGACCCAAGAAATGATCAAGCGATTCCTTGGAGAGGAGGAGATCGAGGGGCCATGGGAAGGTCAGCACATCGACTACCGCTTTTTGTCGCTTTGGGAAGAGAAGAGGTGGAAACATCTACAGAGCAAGATTGGCCAGGAGATTTCCGGGATAGACACGTGCGCGAATGCTTTATATCAGGACCTATCGCCGTATACAGTCAACGTCAATGGTGTTCTACTGCCTCGGTTGGACGGAAGCCCATCCCAAGAGAGGCCTGCCCAGCTCGTCTCGACAGCCACCACAGAGGAAAACCTAAAGAAGATCGCTCATGGACTTCTTGGGTCCAGCCCTATCCTACTCACGGGCCTCGCGGGCTCGGGCAAGACTCTTCTTACGCGTCATCTCGCATGGCAGCTCAACAAGCTCGACGGAATGGTTACCCTTCATTTGAACGAACAAAGTGACGCAAAGCTACTGATTGGAATGTACACTACCGGAGCTAAGCCGGGAACCTTTAGCTGGCGCGCAGGAGTACTCACTACCGCTGTTCGGGAAGGCCGGTGGATCTTCATCGAGGATCTCGATCGGGCGCCAAACGAGGTTATCAGCACGCTGCTACCCCTCATAGAACGCGGTGAACTACTCATACCCAGCAGAGGAGAGACCATACGAGCAGCGCGTGGGTTCCGCATCATCGCCACTATGCGAAGCACCCTTAACCCAAGAGGCCAGGAGATCATACCCCGTCAGAACATGATTGGCCATCGATTCTGGAAATCTGTCACAGTGCAGATGCCTCATCTAGAGGAGTTCCGTCAGGTGATACACGCAAAGTATCCTGCGTTGCAGAAGCATCTTTCCAGCATCATGGAGGTCTATGCACGGCTATTGGACCTGTACTCAGATCCCAAATTCTCATCCGAGAATGGTACATCACTTCGAGCCATGACACCACGAGACTTACTCAAGTGGTGCGACCGGATCGCGGTACTTCTTGGACAGGCTGCATCATTCAGCAACGCGCAAAAGGACGACATATTCATGGAGGCATTCGATTGCTTTGCGGGAAGTCTGCGTACCGAAGGCGCGCGTTCGAAGGTCATGGCCTGTGTGGCAGAAGAGTTACACATCGACCCTCAGCGCAGAGACCACTTGTTAAGGAACCGCGAAGTCAAGCTTCAGGTGCCTTCCAAGACTACATCATCCGGCACTATTCAGATTGGACGAGCGCGATTGTCTAAGCATAAGTCTTCTAAGAAATCGGGTTCAGCACGGCCATTTTCAACCAATGACTACACCCTACGCCTGCTTGAGAAGGTGGCCGTAGCAGTCGATCGTCAAGAACCGCTTCTTTTAGTGGGTGAGACGGGCACTGGAAAGACAACCTGCATCCAGTATCTGGCTGAGCAGCTTGGTCGCAAGCTCGTAGCCTTCAACTTGTCACAACAAAGCGAGAGCGGCGATCTGCTGGGTGGCTTCAAGCCTGTCAATGTACGCAGCCTTGTCATTCCACTCAAGGACGAATTTGATGAAATCTTCGATACCACCTTCTCACGAAAGAAGAACTTGCGATTCATCGAAATGCTCGGAAAACGTGTTGCGAAGGGCGATTGGAAGCGCGTTTGTTCACTGTGGCGCGAGGCTCTGAAGATGGTTGATGCAGCCAGGAAATCACACGAATCGCAAACGTCATCTCCGGATCCTGATGGTGGTCAGCCTAAAAAGAAGCGAAAGATGGACTCGCTACCTGCCAACTTCCCGACAGCAAGATGGGAGAAATTTGCAGCTGATCTGCACGACTTGGAGGCGCAGCTTGCTAGTGGCTCGGAAGCGTTTGCCTTTTCTTTCCTGGAAGGCAATATCGTCAAGGCAGTTAGGAATGGCGATTGGGTATTGCTTGATGAGATCAACTTGGCGTCTTCGGACACACTAGAGGCGCTTACTGATCTTTTGGGCGGCGGCCCAGATGGGAACCCATCGATACTCCTGACCGAGACTGGCAATGTCGAACGTGTGGTCGCACATCCCAATTTCAGAGTGTTCGCTGCGATGAATCCGGCCACCGATGTAGGCAAGAAGGACCTCCCACCGGGCATCCGATCGCGATTCACTGAGCTATACGTCGAGAGTCCAGACGGTGACGAAAAGAGCTTGCGCAACATCGTGGAGAAATATCTCGGCGGAGACGGAACAGATCCAGCAATCGTGCGCATAGCACGCGATGTCACTACTCTGTACCTTGAGATTCAAAAACTTGCGAAAGCGAACATGCTCGTCGATGGCGCAGATCAAAAAGCCCACTTCAGCCTGCGAACTTTGACACGGACGTTGTCATACGCCAGGGATATTGCGCCGCTCTGTACTCTCCGTCGGGCTCTGTATGAAGGGTTTCACATGAGTTTCTTGACTTTCCTAGGCAAGGCTTCAGAAGACCTGATCGCTCCGCTTATTACCAAGCATCTTTTCCCGCAAAAGACTTCCGTAAAGGCTGAGCTCGGAAAGCCACTTCAGCAACCATCAGATGGTCGAGACTACGTCAGACAGGGCCATTACTGGCTCCGACAGGGTGTGCATGATGTGGAGGAGCAATCGCACTACATCATCACCCCCTTTGTTCAGCGCAACATGGACAACCTCATTCGAGCTGCTTCCACACGAAAGTACCCAGTGTTGATCCAAGGCCCTACCTCATCCGGTAAGACAAGTATGATTGAGTACCTAGCCAAGCGATCAGGGAACAAGTTCGTTCGTATCAACAACCATGAGCACACCGACTTGCAAGAGTACCTAGGGTCGTACATCTCCGGACTTGACGGAAAGCTCACATTCCAAGAGGGTATATTAGTACGAGCTCTACGTGAGGGCCACTGGATCGTTTTGGACGAACTCAATCTGGCGCCTACAGATGTTCTCGAAGCTTTGAATCGCCTGCTCGATGACAACCGAGAGCTACTCATTCCAGAAACACAAGAGGTCGTCCGGCCACACGAAGACTTCATGCTCTTCGCCACACAGAACCCGGCTGGTCTCTACGGAGGACGTAAGGTGCTTTCAAGAGCTTTCCGTAATCGTTTCCTGGAGCTACACTTCGACGACATACCGGTAGAAGAGTTGACGGAGATTCTACATCGCCGTACCATGATTCCGGAAACATGGTGCAAGCGGATTGTCAAGGTATATCGGGAGCTTTCCACACTTCGACAGGAGAACCGTATCTTTGAGCAGAAGAGTTTTGCGACACTACGAGACCTATTCAGATGGGCTCAGCGCAAAGCAGACACAATCCAAGACCTAGCCAACAACGGTTACATGCTTCTTGCTGAACGCGTGCGCAAAGAGGATGAGCGAGTCGCCGTCAAGAAGATTCTAGAGACCGTGATGAGCGAAAAGGGCCCGAGGGTGACGATAGACGAAGAGCGACTGTTCAGATCTGACAGCCTATCGAACATCGAAGGGCTTGGCAATAGTATGGCTATGGTCACTACTGATATCGTTTGGACCCGCGCCATGCGTCGCTTATCGGTTCTTGTTGCACATGCTATCCGAAACAATGAACCGGTTCTACTTATCGGAGAGACTGGTTGCGGAAAAACGACTGTCTGCCAATTACTCGCAGAGCAATTCAACAACCGACTCCACATCGTCAATGCTCACCAGAACACTGAAACTGGAGACTTGATTGGTGCGCAACGACCGATCAGAAACCGGGCCGCTATTGAGGAATCAGTAAGAGAGCAAGTGCTTGAAGCACTCCATGAGACTCTGGGCGAACGCCTTCAGGGTGACCCTGGCTCGCTGGGTTTCGAAGAGCTTATGACGCTTTACGACAACATCATTAATGACTCACCCAGTGCAATCACTGATGAGCTTCGCCAATCTATACAATTCAGTCGAGCTAAGGCAAGTGCCTTGTTTGAATGGGCGGATGGTAGCTTGGTGTACGCAATGAAGCAAGGCCACTATTTCCTTCTGGACGAGATCTCGCTAGCTGATGACTCAGTGCTTGAGCGCCTGAACAGCGTTCTCGAGCCTTCGCGTTCCCTTCTGCTGGCAGAGAAAGGTCCGGTGGACTCCATGATTACAGCTAGCGATGGGTTCCAGTTTCTTGCTACTATGAACCCAGGTGGAGACTACGGTAAGAAGGAGCTCTCGCCAGCCCTTCGAAACCGCTTCACAGAGATCTGGGTTCCAGCAATGTCCGACCTCGACGACATCCTCGAGATTGTGCGATCGAAGCTGAGACCAAGCTTGATTCAGTATGCTGAAGCTATTGTCTCGTTCTCACAATGGTTCAATGACAAGTACAACACCTCTGTTGCTTCTTCAATATCTGTCCGTGATACTTTAGCATGGGTGTCTTTCGTCAACGACTCGAAACACGGCGACCCTATATTTGGAGTTACCCACGGCGCGGCCATGGTTTTCATTGACACACTTGGTGCCAACCCGGCAGGTCTACTTGCTATTTCTGCATCCACTATCGATGATGAGAAGAGGACATGTCTACATCACCTGAGCAAGCTATTGGGTCAAGATGTCGCACCTATGTACTTCGCCGCCATTGACATCTCAAATACGGAGCATTCTTTCCAATTAGGCTCTTTCTCCATCCCCAAGTTCTCGTCGGTAGCCTCGCTGGCGTCCAACTTTGCGCTTGAAGCACCCACCACTCGCTCCAACGCGATGCGGATAGTTCGCGCACTACAACTTCCAAAACCAATCCTGTTGGAAGGAAACCCCGGTGTAGGTAAAACTACGCTAGTCACTGCCTTAGCCAGATCGATTGGCAAACCTTTGACACGTCTCAATTTATCTGAACAGACAGATCTGATGGACTTATTCGGATCGGACGTGCCTGTCGAAGGGGGAGCCGCCGGTACATTCGCTTGGCGTGACGCTCCATTCCTCAAAGCAATGAAGAATGGCGATTGGGTACTCCTTGACGAGATGAACCTGGCCTCCCAGTCAGTACTTGAAGGCCTCAACGCGGTCCTTGATCACCGCGGCGAAGTTTACATATCTGAGTTGGACCAGACCTTTCACAAACATCAAGATTTTAGAGTCTTCGCAGCCCAGAATCCGCATCACCAGGGCGGTGGCCGTAAGGGTTTGCCAGCTTCCTTCGTCAACCGATTCACCGTCGTATATGCCGACGTATTCCGCCCAGAAGACCTGACGCTCATCTGTAACAAGGTATTCCCTGGAATCGATCAGCAAGAAGTCGCAAAACTTATCCGATTCGTGGCGGACCTGGACGAGCAGGTTGTCAGCCGTCGCGCATTTGGTAATCTTGGCGCACCTTGGGAGTTTAATCTACGCGACACACTGCGCTGGCTGCAACTTCTCACTTCATCAGATTTCCCGGGTTCAGCGCGGGATTTCCTGGACACTATATTCACCCAGCGTTTCCGCACAGAGGGCGATCGCATTCGACTTCGCAAGCTATTTGAGAACCAGTATGGGGTTCACGAACCTCGCATAAGTCTCTTTCACAGCTTGAGCGCTATGACAGTACAAGTTGGCCTCGGTCTATTACCGCGCGACACTTCAGTTGCACGTGCGGATGCCATGTCGACCCTTCGGACCTCGCGGCTGGGACCAATGGAAGCTCTTCTGGTCAGTGTGAAGCAGAATTGGCCGATAATCGTCGTGGGCCCACCCGGCTCTGGTAAGACTACTATGATCAGCCAGCTGGCAGGCTACGTCGGCGCAGACCTAATCACCTTCTCTATGAATGCTGATGTCGATGCTATGGACCTCGTTGGCGGATATGAACAGTTGGATCCGACAAGGGAGGTGCATCAATGTCTCCACCAGGCGGAACAGCTCGTCCGAAGACATATTGCGACCAGCATGCAGCCCTCAGCCATACATCTTCAAATGTTGGAACTACTTCAGGCTGGGTCTTTGGTACATGGCAACAGTAATATCGCGCACTTCCTTGAAATGCTTTCGGGGCTGAGCCCCGAAGCGACGGAGCTGGCTCAAAAGCTGCAATCATCACTGCAAGCTTCAGGCCAACAAATCGACGGCGCGCGTTTCCAATGGGTCGACGGCATTCTCATTCGCTCGCTCGAAAAAGGGAACTGGCTTGTTCTTGATAATGCAAATCTATGCTCAAGCGCTGTTCTAGATCGACTCAACTCGCTACTCGAGCCTAACGGCTACCTTTCGATCAACGAACACTCTACAGACGATGGAGAAGCACGCATCGTACGCCCTCATCCAAATTTCCGAGTATTCATGACAATGGATTCCAAGTATGGCGAGCTGTCAAGAGCGATGCGAAACAGAGCCGTTGAGATATGTCTGTTGGAGGCTGGCGATGAAGCTTCTAAAGACGATCGACCGGTCGTGCAGTATCCACTTGATTCCGTCATGTATCGGTATCGCCAATTCCAAGAACAAGAAGAGAATTTGCCAACAACATTGGAGTACCGCTTCGAGCATCTGGGACTCCAAGATTCTAGTCTGTTGGCAAGTTTCACTAAGCAGGCCCGGCAAGGTCTCGTGTCAAGTTCTTTTGTCGAACTCAACGGAGCCAACGGCCATTCTACCACGCAACTATTATCCGCAGAGGCTCAAGGAAGTCTCGAGCACCGTATATCACAACATGCTCAATTCTTGCAAAGCACGTGGGCAACGCATATCTCAGCGGTTTACAAGCTGCTTGATGATGATGAGTCAATGAGACTTCGCCCTTATCATCCTCTAGGTAACGAGCTGTTTCTGAGCCGTACCGAAAGATCGAATGCAACCAGCATCTGGAGTGCGTCGATGTATGAGATCATGCTAGACCTTCACAAGATGCAACACGCTATCCAGGATCTTCCATCCGCTCGTTTTGAAAGACGCAAAGAAAAGCAAAGGTTGCCGGCGTTCCTCCATGCGTACTGGCAGGGTCTTGTCAAAGTTGTGGATGGCCTTTCGGCGACAGTTCAACAAACTCACCATCGTGACGTTGCTTTCCTGAAGCCATTGAGAACCTTATTCTGGGCTTTCCACGGACTCACCACGGCGTCCACGTTCGATCGCGCCATGTTCCAGACTTATCTTAAGATGTTAACATCCGCAACTCCTGCCATGACCGAAGAGTCAGGTTCTCTCTCACAAAACCTGAGTACTACACTCGCTAAGCAGATGATTGCATTTGGATCTGACGTTCAGTTAACCACTGGCCTGGGCATGGAACACATCTGGCGAGTATTCAAACCGTCTACACCGACAACTCATTCTCAGCTGGGCGCTGTTCTGGAGCTCGAAAGCTTAGCCGACCGGCTCGATGCGATCATGTGGCAGTCAACCTTGCACGTGGATGAGATGATACAATTACGCGAAAGGGTTGCAAGTTCCCTCACGCTCGTTCGAAAGAACCAAGTTGATGCCAAAGGACTCATCGCGGGTCTGAGTGCGGCCATCTATGACCTTGAGCAGACAATCGGGGAAGATAATATGCTCATTACTCCATACTTCGAAGACGAGTTTGAAGGGCTCTGTCAGTTCCTAGACATAACACGCCACGACATCGATACGAGCAGACAATCAGGTCTGACCTCAGCTGTTGTCGCCACGCGGGCACGATCAGCCCTGTTCGCCAGGCGAGCGACGAAACTCATGAATCTTGCATTCGAGCGATCTGAGCATGGATCGAAACAGTTCACAAGACTGTATCGCCATCTTGGTTTGACGCGCAAATCAGCAAACGCTATGGTACTAGAAGGCCGATTCCACACTGCCATATTTGCAAAGCTCCACGCTATCGATGAAGTACAGCTAGCACAGCTCGACCGATTCGAAACGGAATTACAGGTTCTCTCCCAACAGCTGTCACTAGACGCTTGTCACATAACGCGGGGCCAGGTGACTGCGTTAGACATGATCTACAAGGACATCTACCACGAGATTATCGCATCGCACTCTAGTATGATTATGGGGTCGGCGATTGGAGGCTCAGTCGCAATATCTCCGGATGCGGACATCCCGGATTCCTATCGAGTGGCTCTAGAGGACGGGATCGCACACTGCAATCCATTGTCTGGTTCTCATATTGACGCTGCAGCGTGGACTCACTTAGGCCTTTTAGGCTTGCGGCTGTATGTCCCAAACTACCCGCACGATCCCGCGCTACGGCCTATGATCGAACGCGATATGTTCAACGCAGAGAAGAGTTCTCTTTCGCATGCCCTCAGCACTTTGAGACAGTTTCAAATCGATTTCACTGGAGAAGCGACAAGTTTCCGCATCCGTCGGATCGAAGAGGCGGTCAATGCTATGGGTCAAGAGCCGCCTGTCCCGGCTATCGTCCGCCCCGTTATCTCCGAGCTCGACGATCTACAGGGCGAATTCACAAACCTACTGAGTACTACACAGCCTCTCTTGAACGGAACAATGTCCGTCCACGAAGCTGCTCGTGATCTCACCTTGCAGCAAAATATCCTTCGCATCACACAAAGACTCACCGAAGGATATCGGGAATACGACGACATCACAGACATAGCAGTAGGCTTCCTCTCTTGCCTACAAATTGGCCTCACTATGGGCCGGAGAGAAGAAGAGAAGAGGGTCGAAAGCAGTGTCAGCAGAAGTTTAGCATACATGTCGTCGAGGACGCCATTCTTCGGGCGGACTCAGCCAATGGAGAAGGCAGAATTGACATTGCAGTCCATGCACGAGAGCTTACGGCAGCGCGAACACGCTATCGATATAAGGTGGCATACCCTTTACTCTTTGCTCACACTCATAAAAACCGATCCCGCGGTCATGACGACATCACCAGTTAGAGCCCTGATTCATGACTTGTTTGCTAGCTTCTACGTCGACTGGAAGACCAAGCTACTCCAAGACCAAGAGAAAGAGGCCCAAAACTCCAGCTTGTATACGTACCGTGGGCTGGACGACGACGCAGACGAAGAGGATCCAACTTTGTTCCCAGACTATGACGAAGATCAGGGAGAAGTAGTCAGTTCAGCTCGACTATCATCTAAATCACGGGATCATGCGGTCCGACTCGCCAACATTCATGCCGAACTCTTTGGCGGAGACCGGGATGCCTCAGATTCTATCAAATCATTGTTAGAGTGGTGTGCGACTGAAGTGAACCGTATATCGGGTGGTAAGGGCTTCAATAGCAAACACGAAGATGCTTTGCCAACCATATACCTGGTACTTGAGAAGAAGGTCAACGCACTGTCGACTATTGGCACAGCGAGAACCTATAACTTCTACTTTGACCCTAATCTGTCAGAGGCCAAGCGTCTCATCACGCTCATCCATCGTATCCAGACGCGCTACCGCCAGATTCGTAATATCTGGCCAGAACATGCCACTCTCTCGGAGGTTCTGCGCACATGCGACGAAACCCTCGAGTTTCGACATGTTGATCCTGTGGCCAAGTTCATCACGAAGGCCGAGAAACTTTATGCATACATGCACGAATGGCAGAGAGTTGCCAGCAAAGAGTATAGCACGGCCAACCTTTACGATGATCTCACCAATCTCCTCGTCAGCTGGAGAGAGCTTGAGCTCACCACTTGGGCACGACTCTTCGACATGGAAGAGGAGAAGTATCGCGACGACGCGAAGAGTTGGTTCTTCGTGGCATATGAGACCATCATTGCCGCATCAGAGTGCAGCGAAGATGAGAAGAGTCTACGTACACACGTCAAGAATCTGCTCAAAACGCTGGAGGGATTCTTTGAGTCGACAACGCTTGGACATTTCGAGCAGCGCATAAAGCTTCTAAGACAGCTTTGCCAACATACAAGCATGCGCATGCAAGACCTTGGCACTTTCAAGATTGTACACGATGCACTCGACAATTTCCTTGCCTACTATTCGCGCCTTGAGAAGCCCGTGCATGACGCTCTTACCAAGGGTCGTCAAACTCTAGAGAAGCAGATGACCGATGTAATCAAGCTTGCAAGCTGGAAAGACACCAACATTGAGGTCCTAAAGCAGAGTGCAAAAGCCAATCATCGCAAGTTGACTAAATTAGTCCGCAGATATAGGGCACTGCTCAGTCGGCCTGTGTCTGGGATTATGGGCGCTGGCTTCCCTGATGGAGATCACCTGCTACAAGACGTCTCTTTGGAGACCGCTAGTACTGCTGCCAGCTACGAAGGACTCCAGCTTTGTGCAACGAGCATTCCAGGCTGGGATGAGAGGCCTGCTCGCTTCAAGAATCTTGCTATCACAGTCTCGATGATGCGCGATCTCACAACACCAAAGGCCGATACTGTCGACGGTGCATCGTACATCACCGATTTCATTGCTGAGATCTCAAGCTCTATACTTGAGTTGCAAAAGGCGACACCCACGACGCTCACGGAAGAGAACAAAACTTCCGTACAACACCTCAAGACCCAGAAGCGCAAGCTCTACGCCGATACGATGAAGGAGCTGCGGCGGATGGGTATTAACTCGAATCTAAGCGTGGACACGCTAGCAAAGCAAGATGAGCTTTCGACAATACTCTCTACTATTCCATTGGTCAAGGGAGGTAACATGACCGGACGTTCCGCTGAATACTACCTCCATAAAGCACTCAACCTCATGCCTCAGGTTCGCGCGGTTACCAGAGAACATTCTGGTGACCTGACTCCAAACGACGTAGCAAGAAGCATTGGCTACTTAGAGGGCCTGCTAAATGCCTGTATCCGACAGCGCAGTGTGCTGAGCAAGGCTACGCTCAGTCTTGAACAGATCAAAGCACCTGTGTCACTCGTTGATAGCATCTGCCAGTTGGCGCCCGGTCAAGCTACATTAGTTTCCGACCATGTGGATGTCTCAGGCTTTGTACAGCCGCAACTTCGGTGGCTTGCTGCTATGATCAAGACCGCCGCCGATGTGGTGACTGCTCAGGCTAGGCTCGGGAAGACAAGTGAGCTCGATACGTTGATTCGTGAAATGCGCAGTTGGACCAGTACTGCTACAAACCTTGCCGATGCATACGACCAGTCGCCGAAGCTCCCATTCAAAGTCCAGTCCATCGATCGTCAAGAAGCCAACAACACCGTCAAAACCTTCTTGTCCGATCTTCAGCGGGCGTTCAACGCATCCGTCAACAACAACGACATGGCAAAGACAGTGCTTCTGCACCTTGAACCATTCATTTTCTCGTATCCCGCTGCCGATCCTGTCAGATCTCTAATCGATATTCGCATAACAGTTGAGTCTTATGCTCGAGACGTACTCGCTTCTCTGGATCTTGTCCTTGGTTCAATGCAAGATGTGGAGGCCGCCATGGCAGACATACCGACCTCGACCGACGATACGTCCTGGCTCCTCAAGGAGGAACAAGCACTCGCCACTGCGCTTGTTGGCTTGCATTCTCCTCAAATCAGCGAAGCCCTACAAACGCTCCTCGAAAGGATGCATTACCTACACGACGATGCCAATCTGCAAGTCATCGTCGCTTTGTTTGCATGCGTAAAGCCAATCTTACATCAGTATGTGGCGACGCACAAGTACATTGTTAATCGCTTTGATGCGCTTCATGCAACGACTGCGAATCTACTGCATCGTCTGTCGAAGTCATTCATCCAGATTGGCACGGAAGGTTTCTGTCAACCTCCCGAGAAATCTAACGATCCCCAGAAGGGCAAGGACGATAAGCTTGAATCTGGAACTGGCCTCGGCGAAGGTGAAGGTGCCGAAGACATCTCCAAAGATATTGAAGACGATGAAGACCTCGAGGATCTGGCACAGGAGCAGAAGGGTGAACGTGAGGGCAGTATTGAAGAACAAGAAGATGCTGTCGATATGGGCGAGCAAGAGATGGAAGGTGAGACGGAAGAGATGGGAGAGAAAGAAGATAAGGGCGAGGAGTCTGGCGAGGAAGGAGATGATGATGCACAAAGTGAGGTTGGCAGTGTCGACGACCTCGGCCCGAGTGCTGTTGACGAGAAGATGTGGGACGATGGTGGCAAGGAAGACGACGCGAAGGACAAAGAAGGCAATGAAGATGTGGGAACTGAAGATCAAGACGAGCAAGTTGCTTCCGAGCAAAAGGAAAAGGAAAAGAGTGGTGAGGACGAAAAGAATGACGAGAAAGACGAGAAGGACGATAATCAGGAGGGCGAGGAAGACGAGGAAATGGAGACGGAAGGCGAGGAGCAGGATGAGAACGTTGGCGTTGGCGAGAAAGAGCAGATGGATCCGCATGCGAAAGAGGAAGAGACACTGGAACTGCCAGAAGACTTGAACATGGACGGTCAAGATGACGAAGGCAAGGAAGATGATGATCTTGGTGACATGGACATGGGAGATGATCTGCCAGAAGAAGACATGCAGCCAGAAGTCGATCCAGCACTGCCAGATACCATGGACGAAGATGTCGGCCCAGAGCAGGAAGACGAAGAGGAAAAAGAAACAGCCGGTCATGTTGGAAATGAGGAACAGCCAGAAGAAGGACAAGAAGACGAGGGTGATGAGCCGATGGACGATGACGATGCTGTTCCTCTTCCAGATGAAAACATGCCGGACGATGAGGCTCGCGAGCAGAAAGACACCGATCATGCTGATCCTAATGCCGAAGCCGGCGCGGGTACAGAAGCCAATGACGAAGCTCACACGAACAAGAATGATCAAACATCTGCCAGTGCTGCAAACCAAGACGAAGGCCAGGAAGGCGAATCAGCTGAACAGCAACAAGCACCGACAACTGAGGACGGTCAACTTGGGCAAAATGCGGCGCCAGATGCTGGAGGACAGGGAGACCAACCTGAGGAATCTCGTGAGGCGCAGTCTTTCAAGAAACTGGGCGATGTGCTCGAGAAGTGGTACAACCAGCAGAAGCAGATTCAAGACGCCAAAGAAATGGATGAGACTCAAGCTCAGCAAATCGATAAAGAGATCGACATGGCTGATGCGGACTTTGAGCACGTTGGTGACGAAGAACAGCGAGCTGATACGCAAGCATTGGGCACCGCAACTGAGGATCAAGCGAAGACGTTGGATCACGATATGGCTCTGCCAATGAATGAAGAGGAGGACAAGCTGCCATCCCGCCCCGATGACAAAGACGAAGAGAGGACTGGTGCCGATGAAGATCTTGATATGGAGGAGCCTGAGCAGCAACAAGACCAAGACCAAGAAGCTCAGCAGCCGCAGTCGAATGCGATGGAAGGCCAGCCTCAGGCTTTCGTCGGCGAACCACGACCCTTTTCCGATCATGAAGATGAAGACATGGCCGATGCTGTATCGCTCAAAGATGATGTCTCGTCGACGACGTCGTCTGCTGATAACATCGAAGCCCAGCTCTCGCTTACGCACCTCGATCCAAATACCATAGATCCCACTTCTGCACGCGCCCTCTGGCTTGCGCACGAAGCTTCGACAAATTCGCTCTCTCAACAGCTGACCGAGCATCTCCGCCTTATCCTTGCACCCACTCTCGCTACAAAGCTTCGTGGAGACTTCCGCACAGGAAAGCGACTCAACCTCAAGCGCATTATTCCCTACATCGCATCAGGTTATAAACGCGACAAGATTTGGCTGCGACGTAGCATGCCAAGCAAGAGAAGCTACCAGGTCATGATCGCATTGGACAACAGTGGCAGTATGGCCGACAGCGGAGCCAGCGGACTCGCACTCAAGACCCTTACGCTTGTTACTCGCTCGCTTTCGATGCTAGAAGTTGGCGAGGTTAGCGTCGTAGGCTTTGGCGACGAAGTCAATGTTGCGCATGACTTTGACAAGCCCTTCACTTCCGAAGCCGGTGTACGTGTCTTTGAGCAATTTGGCTTTGACGCCAAAAAGACCAACGTTCGTGGTCTGGTCGACAAGAGCTTGGAGCTATTCAAGGATGCGCGACAGAACGGATCGAGTTCAGCGGGTGAAGATCTCTGGCAATTAATGCTCATTGTCAGTGATGGTCTCTGCGACGATCATGCGGAAATCCAACGTCTCGTTCGCAAAGCGCAAGAAGAGCGTGTGATGATCGTCTTCATCATCATCGATAGCTCTGCTACCGCTCCGTCAGTATCAACACCTGTGCCATCTGACAACCTTGGTGCTCAGCCACCTGTGCCAGTGAAGGATCAAGCCAAGACTTCTATCCTGGATTTACAGTCTGCTGTGTTCACGCCTGAGGGCAAAATTGTGAGATACAAGTACATGGAGCAGTTCCCGTTCAGGTACTATCTCGTTGTGAGGGATGTGAGGGAGTTACCGGGCGTATTGGCTGGGGCACTGAGGCAGTGGTTCGGTGAAGTTGCGGGGAGTGCTTAAATAGGTACTTACATCCTATGTATGTGTATTTGCACTTGTGGGTGGTCGGTTTAATCTGGCTGCATTTGCAGTCAAGGAAATGGCGTTTTAATTAGGGAACGGTAGTTAGCACTTTAAAAGTTTTGTGCACTCAATGTTTGAAGTGCTCTTAAGTCTCTTTCTTAGTAGTATGAATTCACATTCGCTCATTAGCTGTATTGTATGCAAGGTTGGGATAATCCAACCAACAGCCACTCATTACAACTAGCTACAAAGCGCACATGCAAAAACATGCCAAGAAATTCTTGATTGCGAGAGGTTAGAGACGGAGTCATCCGCTCGATGTCTTGCTCGAGTGGGGTGAAACAGGGTGGGATGACAGGCAATTCTCACCGCCGAGTGGACGCCTTAAGGATTGGTTAGCATGTACTCAAGCCTTCTCACAGTCTCGTAACCTCGCAAAGAGTCATGCCGAAGCTGAGATCGACAAGCAATGCTGGTCATGTTTGCTTCAATACTTGGAAATTATGTCAAGGTCGCTTGTCGTCAGAGTGAAGTGCCTACCTCAAGGATACCTATTGGTCAAGAACCACGTTATCTCCGGACGAGATATTCTTTTCATCTACGCATTTTTTATTGATTTTGAGCACCACAGAACGAACTGCTTGACTTCTCCACTACTTCTTTAGCATCTCATGCTCCTTGCCCACTAGACAGTGTCTAGCACTGACTAATCTCATTCTTCTAGAGGTCCTCTGACTTCTTTTCCTCTATGATGGGCTGTAACCTAGCGCTAGCCCAAACATCTTCTGTTGACTCATCGTTCGTGTTAGGGTCCTTCATCTTCTTATTGTGTCCATGCATCATCACATTGTCAAGCCAAACTTCCATGTTCGCTTGCTTCTGAAATGGGCCATGAACCTTGGCGTTATCGTTTCGCAAAGTATGTTGTAGGAGTGGATTACCGGCTGCTTGCTTCGTTGCAACGTCCGCGAACGCGTTCCGCTCTAGTGTAGACATTACCTAGTAGATGCTGCGTAGATAGCCACGTTGATGTAACGACCAGAAAGCAAATCAATGCACGTAGAATCTAGTTGTATGAGTACCAATCTGGCATGAACTCTGCTCACCGCGCATAGTAAAGATGCTCCAGAATTGAGAAGTTCAGGGCGCAATCATTTACGAGCGTAAATCTATCGTCTTCGTTATATGTTACTATCTCGAATTTAAGTTACAATTACCTAGGTATTCACATGGACTGCCGTTCACTACATACACATGGGCGCGACGCGTGAGGCGGCAGTCGCCAGGGAGTGAGCGTGAATGACAACATGCTGGCGACAAAGACTGTTACGATGTTGTAGGTCTGCATGGCAGTGCATGGCAGAAGCTTTTGGACAAACACCACCGTCTGTCAATGGTCGCAGTTCGTGGCTCGCTTACGTAATGGGGCCCGGCAATTGTCGGCTATGAATGCAGCCATGATCTCTCGTCTACTCCATCTCTGTCCTGTCTTTCCGATCATCTGTCCTATCTAGCCCGATGTATTGCCAGTCATCCTAGCGGTGCGGTGCGCTGACTTCCTCCTGCCTGGACCTCTACCACCTGCCCAAGTGCCCTCTACCTAGCACACTTTGTTCCCGTTTAGATCCTGGATGCATCGAGTCAATTCCAGAGATCTTCAGTATTTGTTCTACATGGAGCCCACTAATTCCGACGCGGTTAGCTCTGTCGCCCTCCTATGGAAGATGCTAGACTTGCCACAGGAAGCTCTCGACTCGCTAGATCTGCCCTTCGATAGAGAATGCCTACCATCTTCATTCAGAGTTGATGTTCTCGCGCAGTCAGCCGTTGCAGCGTCCGCGCTTGTTGCAGCTCTCTTTTGGTCTCATCGAAATGGATGTTCAATGCCCCGCGTGATAGTTCCGGCAGAGCATGCATGCGTTGAATTCAAATCCGAGCGACTCTATACCCTCAATGGAAAAGCCGCATCGCCCCCATGGGGAGTTATTGGTGGGTTTCATCAAGCAGCCGATGGATACGTCAGGATACACGATTCATTCTCCAATCATCGTCAGAACGCGCTTTGTATTCTAGGACTTCCACCTGACGCATCCAAGGAAGTTGTGGCACAAAAGGTGTCAAAGTGGAAGGCGGTAGAACTGGAAGCTGAGGCTTTTCGTTCCGGAGCTATGATTGCTGCGCTGCGTTCTTTTGATCAATGGGACGCTTTGCCTCAAGCCAAGGCTATTACAGACCACCCAGTTCTGATAACGAAACTTGCAACTTCCGAGCTGTGTATGCCATTAGAGCGAACCCCGAAGGTAATGGACAAATGCCTAGAAGGCATTCGGGTTGTCGAGATGAGCAGAGGTATGCAGCTGTACCGATAGCTTGTAAGGCATACACTGACCTACCCCGGATCTATAGTTATAGCTGCGCCAGTCGCTGGGAAGACGTTAGCAGCACACGGGGCCGACGTTATCTGGATCACATCGCCGCATCTGTCAGTAGTATCCATGTACGAGCTAACCCTGGAAAGAAGGTGTACTAACCACACATACGTACATCCAGACCCGATCTTCCCGATCTCGATATAGATCTATCGCGAGGCAAGCGCACGGTGCAGTTAGATATATCGAAGGCCGAAGGGAGAGCTAAGCTACTGGATCTGCTCTCCACAGCTGACGTCTTTCTCCAAAGCTATCGCCCCGGGAGCCTAGCAGCAAAGGGTCTCTCTGCAGAAGTATTG
Organism: Alternaria arbusti; assembly: GCF_024043155.1. Taxonomy (NCBI): domain Eukaryota; kingdom Fungi; phylum Ascomycota; class Dothideomycetes; order Pleosporales; family Pleosporaceae; genus Alternaria; species Alternaria arbusti. The sequence continues at coordinate 644,448 of NW_026249954.1, read as the reverse complement.
ACCAAGGCCAATCCAAGCCTGATCGTTGCAAGCCTCAGTGCATACGGTCCCGGGAATTCATGGTCGCTAAATCGCGGGTTTGACTCGCTTGTCCAGAGCTGTTGCGGTATCAATGTAGCGGAGGCTGAGCGCCATGGAGCCGGCGAACCGATGCGCGCACTACCTTGCCAAGCATTCGACCACGGTGCCGGCTATCTTCTAGCAACTGGTATCATGGCCGCTTTGTATAAGCGCGCTACTGCTGGAGGCGCCTATGAGGTTATCGTATCGTTGGCTGGTGTTATGAGGTTTATGCGGTCTTTGGGGCGCTACGATGGCAAAAGCGGGTTCGACCGCAAGGATTTCAAAAGCCCAGAGGATGTAAAGCGGTACCTAGAACTGCGGCAAACGCATTTCGGGGAGCTAGAAGCGGTAACCCACTCGGCTCGCATCGAGGGTCTGTCAGTGGGGTGGGATGTCATGCCGAAGCCTTTAGGGAGTGACACAGCACATTGGCTCTAATGACACCACTATCCTATAGTTACTCTTACAATGCTCTCCTCGTATCTAAGCATGTATACAACTTGAGAAAATTCACCGCCTAAACATGACACACGACTCAGTGTTGCTGAATTCCAACGCCGTGGTTCATGACAAGGCCTTACAATGAGGACCAAGGCTTCTGGGACATGGCCGCCATGTCGGCGGCCGAGAACAAACTACACAACCTCAAAGACGGTCCTCCATGGCTCTCTCTCGCTCAGGCCGTGTTCCAGACCCAGCACAAACGATGGGACGCGGGGAAATGCGGTGGCGGCTTCAAGTAGCAGATCTTCTTCACAAACCCTGGATATAAATACAAAGACGTCGACACGGGATACTGAGGATTACGCATCGTGCGATCTCTACCAACTCCGCAATGAAAACGTACGGAGCAAATCTGGTGTAGCTGATGAGCCGAACGTAAAGGGATTGGCTGGGCGGTGGTGCTTGGAGACCGGAGGAGCTACCATCCATGTATACCTGGCCGAGACAGCACCTGAGCTTGTTCAAACATGCAGGGTGGTACCGTTGGCTTCGCCGAGTGGCACAGGTTGTTTATAAGTATTGCAGCGAACTGGTGGCGCGTGTACAGAAATAACGCAGTATGTCTTGACGAGGAATTTGCGGAGGTGTAGCGCAGGTCTCAAGGTTTCACGTGGGCACACAAAGGAAGAAGAGTAGCGATTGGCGGAGTTATGGCGCGGATTGCAAAACCTACATTCAATACAATCGAGAAACCGACGGTAACATAACCGGAAGGGACGTGGATGTAGTGCTCGGACGTCTTCATGGGCTCCCGCTATCCCTCACGCAAGCCGGGGCGTGCATGCGCAAGAAGATCGTGTCAGCATTGGAGGAGCGCCTGATGAAAACCTCATCGCCTCCACCGCTGTGACTATGAGACCACCTTCTGATTATTTGCAACTCATACAGTCGGCAATGACAGCCGCGTTAGATATCACAAGGCCAATGCCAATCCATGGAGTACATGTCCCAACTGCGTACTTGCAGTCGTTGTGGAGTCCACTGACGTCATCACCCGCGTACCTGCATTAGCCTTCGCCCCTCTCTGCCTCCTCCTTGTCGTCTGCCACTAGTTCTCAAACTCGACGCCTTCTCAGTCTATTGCCCAATTGCCGGACACTGTCAGATATTACGAGACCATATCAGCACCAGAGCCATGGCTGAAGTTGCAGCAGGCGCGTACGTTGCGGCCGAAGTGGTAGAACACACGGCAGAAGCAGGTTACGCCGCGTACATCGTCTCGAAGCCCACGCTCCCCCTCAAAGTCACTTTCAAACGCATAGCCACAGCAACAGGTGACTCTTCGGCGTATGTACTCCACTGCTACTACATAGGGTCAAACTGACCTCCAGACGCTCTCTGGCGCGTTCTAATCACACAGTCACGGTGCTCGGCAACAAAGCTTATATCTTCGGCGGCGATACTGCGAACAACGTTCTTGCGAGCAACCATGTACATGCCGTTACTCTTGAGCATTCCGGTAAACCGGAGATGGACTACAGCATCATTCCTGCTCTGTCAACATGCGAAGATGGCCGCACGCCAGCGGAGAGATCGAATCACGCAGCCTGTGCTTTCCACGGCAACATCGCTATATACGGTGGCAGTGATAACGCTGGCGATCTCATCGACGAGCAATCGTCTGTATGGCTGTTCAGTCCTGACAGAAAGAGCTGGGATATTCTACAACCCTCCAAGGGAGATGTCGACACTGGAGACATTGGCCCGGGCCCGCGGCGCAACGCGAAGCTGTTCGCGCATGATCAACACGTAGTGTTGTTCGGTGGTGTCGATGGCTCTGGGGACAATGCATCGGATTTGTGGCAATTCGACATCGCTGCGCGCTACTGGACGCAACTTCCAACAGCGCCAGTCGCGACATCCAACGCCGCCTTGGCGAATGGTCAGTTATGGCTGATATCTGGATCCGATCCAATGAGTAGCCAGCTCCATCATATCAGCGTCTCGTCTTCCAGTGAAGAGAGGAAATGGGAGTCCTTCACGTTTCCTACCAATCCACTAGCGCCTGGCCCCCGTGCGCGACATGACGGCGCCTTGATACCGGTGACTACTGGGTGGGGCCGTAACTACCTCGTCTATCTCCTAGGCGCACGGAGCGACTCTTCTGCTGATGCATCCAACACGAAGCCAGAAGATCCAAAGCACGCAGGCGAAGTCACCCAATTCAGCGACACCTGGGTTCTCCAGATCCCTGCAAGCGATTTGGAGGCGAAGCCATCAATGACGCTCAAGAACGCCATCAACCCTGCAAAGATCAAAGATGCTATCCGATCTGCGCTGGGGGCTGATACTGGTCACTTGTCGTGGGCAGAGGCGGTAGTACAGACCCCTTCGGAGAAACAACTGGAAGAGGAAGATGGCAAACTGCATCCCGGCCCAAGGGCTCTGTTTGGATCGGACGTCATGGAGAAGGGCAGCAGCATAGTCTTCTGGGGTGGTGTAGATGCGAAAGGGGAGAGAGTCGGTGATGGTTGGGTCGCGAGTTTCGAGTAAGCGAAGGGTGCGTCACGACATTTATGGTGTCTATGCATGCAGGATGTGCTAGCACTTTGAGGTCGCCTTGTACAGTTCTATAGTGTAGAGATCTATTTGGCGACGAATATGCCACAGTGATAAGAGCAGAGACCAGAATAGCATCATATGCTCAATCGAGCAACGATACCTAACTCTTTATGCGAATGGACTAGTACTTCAGGTCTTCCGATAGGCTGTCGAGATTGTCACCGTGTCGAGATCCTCTAGCCCAGTGTCCGAGTAATGGGGCACGTGGGGAGATTACAGCTTTGGAATGCCTCGGCGGCGGACAGGAGTTCGGTTTCATGGAAGCTACGTCTCACAACGTCTGTCATGGAAACATATGGTGTTGCTGTTCTTTGTGGCTAAGAAACGAGAGTGCATGTGGGGGCCAGCCACGTGAAACAATGCAGCATGTGAGTTTCAACAAAAGTGCGTTCAGTTCATTACATTAAAGAATAGTGAATGCGAGGGCAGTCACGGGCGGGTAACGCGGCTTGATTCTATATACACAAACCCTAGTCCCTCTGGTAAATACCCGCTATCCAACAAGCTCTCAACAGCGCAAGACCCCATGCCATGCCAATACTATCCCATACAACATTTAGCTTACTACCCATGACCTCCTTCCACCCGATGGCCACCTCAATCATGGCAATGTCAGCGCTCTCGGCCAGCATCAGCATCTCGACGTCGAAGATCCAGCCTTCCGAGTGCATGTAGGGGACAATATAGGGAAGTGCTGGTCGTGAGAACAACTTGAAGCCGCACTGCGTGTCCTTGATGCGTGCGGTGGCCGGAGGCGTCATGATGCGAAGGAGGATGTGGAACGAGTGCATCAAGAAGTTGCGGAGTTTGGAGCGCTGAACAACGGCTTCGCTGCCGACGAGATGAGCTCGAGAGCCGATGGCAACACCGCGCCCATGCTTGTCCTCGATACTCTGGCAGCCTTCAACGAGAGCCCCTAGGTCCGAGAATCGACTCGCGCCATCTGCGTCGGCGAAGACAATGTACTGGCCTCGAACATGTCGCATGCCGTGCGTGACTGCGCCGCCTTTGCCTCTGTTCTCTTCAAGCGCGACGACGCGGATACTGCCGTGTGGGATGTGTGTTGAGTGCGCGGCCTTGGCGTCGCCGTTCTTCGACCACGGCCCTGGCTTCGACTTGGGGTGTTGGCTGAGTTGGTGCTCCTTTGCAAACTCCAGCGCTTTGTCGACGGTGCCGTCAGTGCTTCCATCACTAACAACGAGTACCTCCCATCCTCTCTGGCTCTTTTCACCCTTGCCGCCAGCATGCGCATCACCGTATTGGCTCTCCAGGTAGTCGACAGCCTCCTCCAACATGCCTTCCAGCCGCTCCTCCTCGTTGTATGCGGGGACCACGACGCTCATGAAGAGCTCCGGTTCTTCGATGGGCATCTGTGGCGGTATGACGACTTTACTTCCCGGCTCCTTCGCGGCTTGTTTCTTGGCGGCTTCCTTCTCTGCTGCCCATTTGTCCAGCCAGCACGGAAGTTCTTTTGGGTCGCTTCGTGCACCGTCGGGTAGTATCGTCGTGTATTGTTTCTCGGAACGCCGTGGCAGTCGCGGAGTGGGCGCGAGGAGGTTCAATGCTATATAAAGCTGTCATTCATGGTCATTAGTCGCGTGCACGTTGTCATGTAGGCGCATGTGTCCGTACCCAAAAGCCCATGGCGCATAGCAGAAAGCCCAAGCCTACGAGAAGCACCCATGTTGGGGGCATTTCAATAGCATGCTTCGGGTGCGACTCGAAGCCGTAGCCTGCACCCAATCTCTGGGTATCGAAAGCGCGGTTCTCTTTCGACATGGCGGTTGCGGGGCCCTGACGAGGGCTTGTCCAGTGATGGTGCTACCGGAATGCTGTTGACATTGAGTCGGGATCGCGACCGCTGAGACCGGAACTGGCGGCGGATGGAAAGGTGTGCAATACAAAAAGGGAGACGCTGTAGTGGTCGCGCGATGGCCAATTGGCACGGGAAGATGCAACGTGGAAGCTGACGTACCTGACGGCCCGAGGTTCGTTAGTCAGCCCCGTTCTGCTGCAGCGCCGACCATCACAGCTTCTCCGCGTTGTCTTGTACTGCCTAGGCAGCTACTGCAGAAATTTCACGCAAACAACAACTAGATCTGTTGCCTCTAATTTCACCAAGGCGTGTTGGCTGTTCCCTGGGCTGATGAGCTCAGAAGACGGCCCCCATCAGCGCTGAGTTTGGCAGAGTGGCACACACTAGAAGTCTCGACGTACCCTTTCATACGGCGGCACCAGCAACGCACATGTTGGTCGATAGCAAGCCGTCGGCAAAGGTCTCACGATGCGAGGTGCAATATACGCTAGAACAAGTGTTGAACGTTGCGTTAACATAAAGTATACAGATATGCAGCCTAACAACAACCCGGCGGTTTCAAAATGCCAATCCAAACACCATCGCTGTCGGTACATATGCGTGCGAGAAAAAAGGATATTGCTGGCCAGAAAATCTAAGGATCCGAGAGAAGTGCGACTGAAGCGCCAGCATGAAGAGAAGCAAGCTATGCTTCTTGTTCATCTGATCGTGCAACGCGTTTGTCATCTCCGTCTGTATATACTGTGACGTGTCAGAATCAATCTGGTATGTAGGTGTGGTTGAGCACTCACCATGTGGACGAATGAACCAACTGCACAGGAACGCAGTCCCGAAAGTCGCTGCGAGACATACGAAAACGGTCTGTCTGTACGCGCCGACTGTGGCACTGTAGATACCGTTGAAAATGGTGGGCCCCATCACACGTGCAACAGCATGAAGTAAGCCCGTGGCACCTAGCAGTTGACCGACCTGATCTTGCGGCACATGTTTGGTCAATGCAGCGCCAAGAGTGGGCGAACCGATACCGCCAATGGCAGCAATAGCGCCAGAGAGTGCGAAGAGCTCGCCTTTGCGGACAAGGGCATATCCGAGAAAGCCAGCCATGTCGAAGAAGATGGCTGCACGGATAATGGAAAGGTCGAATAGGTCAGAACCTGAACTGCGCATGCGGGCAGCCCCGTTCTTCCCGCGGAAGATGCGGGTCAGAATCGGCAGAATGACTAGAAGAGCAAAAACACGCGAGCTGTTCACGATAGTGGTGAAGCGGCCGCTTTCTAGCTCATGCCAATCAAATTGGCGGCGCGTGTAGACGAGGACAACGCTCATGGCACCCATTGCGACACCAAACATGATGGTATCGGTAGCGGCCAACAGAAGCAGGTTCCAGCGCAAAGCCGACGAGGTGCCAGGTCCAGTCGGCCAGAGAATCTTCAGCGGGCCAAACAGGTTGATAGAGCGTAGCTGGTTGATGAAGTCGCCGGCGGGACCCTGTCGTTCCACTTCCTCTCTGCGCTTCTCACGTGCGGCTTCCTGGCGTGCTTTGCTGAGCGATTCGGGGACAAGGAAGGCAAGGAATGCAATGAAGATCAAGTGGGCACCAAGGGCCATGTAGAAGATGAGCAAAACGGCTTCGGTCTTGCCAACGTACTTCTGGCGCGCATTGATGATGTAGCCTGCCAGCGCGGGTCCGATGGCGATGCCGCCAAACAAGCAAGCGTGGAAGTAGGAAAAGGCGACGTTCCGCTTCTGTGGTGCAACGCAGTCGGAGGCATACGAGTGGGCACATGCCATGCCGACGATGAAGGATCCCGATACGCCCTCCAAGCAGTAGCCAACGAGTATCCAGTTGACGTGCACCGTGTCGGGGAATTTGGCGGCCAGGATTGTGAGGACCTCGCCAAAGAGGGCGCCGCAGGTGTTGGCTATCATGAACTTCTTGCGCCCGTACCGATCCGAGAGGGCGCCAATCTTTGGGCTGATGATGGCGGAGAGTATGCCGGAGCACAAGCTGGCGTACAGGAGGAAGAGGGAGGAGCGCGAGGACACGGCGTCGTTCTGGCATCGGTCCTGGCCCGGGTCCATGGGAGAGGATATGGGGTCGGTCTCTAGGGTCGCGTAGTACTCCTCGCAGACGAGGTCCATGATCAGGTTGATCTTGGGCACGATGATGCCGCCAAACGCGATGGTGAAGAGCAGGAAGGGAGGCAGGAGCCAGAATATCTGCTGCCGTCAGTCGATGCGCCCTCGACGCGAGGGGCTGCATGGGCGTACCGAAGGGCGCTTCCACCAGGGAAGGCCGCGAAAGTCGGCATCGCCAGCCCATTGCTCGTGTCCGCTGGCAGCCGGCGAGGCACCCAGCAGCGGCGCGTCCTCGTCGTCGCTGTCGAGACCCGGCGAGGTCGCGCCCGGTGTCTTGGGCGGCTTGGAGCCATGGGCGCGCGCCCTCAGCTGCTGCTCGATGTCGGTGTCCTCGACGAAGGCGGCGTCGGTGTTGGAGGCCATAGCGAGGGCTGTGTGTGGTTGAGCTGGCGTCGCCGTGGGCGTCGAGATCCGGGGTTGCGTAGCGTCGTGTCTGGGCTAGGGGGCCGCGCGCATGGCTACAAGTCGACGGCCAGGCTAACGAGAGCGACGGTAATCATCTTCGGCGTCGGGTGCAAGCGCGGACGGCAGCTTACCAACAACAGAGTGCTCGCGTCATGACGTTGCGATAGTGAATTATCACATCCCACGCATCGGCCTCTCGGGTGCACTGAGCCTCCGCCGCAGCTAGCGCCTCCCTTTCGTTGGCCACAGCCGGACACTTGTTGCGTCTTGCATCATCTGTGCAGCACGGTAGCTTTCAATTCTCGCTTGATTTATCCCGCCACATCTCAATGACGCCCTGCAAGTCCTGCAGCCTCGTTGGTCGAACAAGGTAGTTATCTACACCCGAAGCATACGCGGCATTGCGGTCTTTCTCGCTCACCAGCCCGGTGAGTGCGCATATGTACGTCCTCTTATACCCTGACCGCGCTTCCGTCTTCCGTATCTCCCTCGCAACCTCGAAGCCCGAGACCTCGGGCATAGAGAGGTCGAGGAAAATGAGATCGAAAGGTTGCGGACCCGTGTCGTCGCTGGACCCGTTGGCGTTCCTGAAGGCATCGATGGCCTCTTGGCCACCGCCGACAGGTGTTGCACCTGCCTTGCTACACTTTTTTGCATACATGGCAAGTACCTTGAGATTTACAGCGTTGTCGTCTACCAGCAGCAGCCTAGGCTCTGCCACAGCTGCCTCTGGTGATGTACAGACTGCCGGGTCTTTTGCTTGCTCAGTATGCGCTTGTACGTCTCGGTGGTCGGGTTGGGCTCCATTAGACCTTCCTGCCATGTTCATCTCTGGAGTGACCACTGGGCTGGCGGCTGGCATTGCCTGTGGCTGCCCACCGCTTTCCTCGCCGTCTAATTGGGGGCTCCTCTCGAGTTCTAACCGGGATAGCAATGCTGTTGGCGCAGCACGACATTCGTCGGTTGCGTCTCCGCGTAATTGGCTGCGGCTCTCTTCTACTGGCTGTTGCTGATCATAAATTTTCGCGACTGATTCCTGGTCGGAGTTGTGGCGAAGCTCAGAGGGGGGGACTTGGCTAGGATACAAGTGCGCCAGCGCATCCTGGAGTTTTGAACTAGTCACCGCACCCGCTACTGTCGCGACACCCTTCAAAGGCGTTGAGTACTGACTGGGAGCGGTCTGTACATCAGGGCAGAGACGGATGCGCTCGTAGTTGTCAGATGCGCCACCGCAAGCCCGCAGTGCACTGTCTTCGTCCTCCTCCAAAACGACAAGCAAGCGCCAGGGCGAGGCTCTGCTTGCACTTTCCCAAGGAATGACCCGAATGTGGAACCACCGGCTCAGACTCTTCGCAAGTGAGCCCAACAATAAATCAGTACATCGCTGGTCCCGTAAGGAGTCTCCTGATCTCCAGCGCGTCGGTGTAAAGAGACTCATGTCAAGCTGGTGTAGCTCAGCAGTACCAGCCTGCGAATTTGAGCTCCCTGACACATCCTCTGATGCCTCACAAAGTGCCTGGCTCGATGGGAGTGTGACAGTGAATGTAGAGCCTTCTTTCTTGTTTGACTCAATCTGCACATCACCACTCAGCATAGTGACTGTTTGCTTGACAATGGAAAGTCCAAGGCCAGTACCTTCTGCAATGGGATCCTCCTGAGAAAATGGGTCAAAGATTGAATGGCGGATGAAGCCGGAAGAGATGCCTTTACCGCCGTCTGTACAAGATATTTTGGTAGTAGCGTCCGTGAGATCCAGTGAAACTCGAATGCAGTTGGTCGGTTCCCCAAACTTCAAGGCATTATTCTCTCTTACGTCAGTACCGCTTATGCATGCGCTTTTTGTATCTGTACAACTTACTATAAGATTTGTCAAGATCGCCCGAAAGCTAGCGGCGGCTACCAGACGGCACGACCGATTGGCATTCGTGTCGAAAGTTATGATGGGATGATAGACAAGACCTTTTTTCCATGAGCTCTGACCGGACTTGGACCGCCTCCACCAGTTTACTTACCATGCATCGAAGAATCAGGCTGGACAGCCTTTTTGACGCGATACCTGTGTACTTCACTGTGAATGATGTCCTCGCAAGTATCCATCAGCTTTACGGTATCCTTGTCTTGCGGGGAAGCTGCCGAATGATGAGGTGCAAGACTTGAGGAACGGAGAAGCCCATCGTTCGATGAGTCTGATCTTGGTAGAGGTGCACTTTGCGACCCGGAACTGATGTTACTGAAATATAGAACGCGCTCAATAGTATCGAGCAATGACAAGCCGCTGTATCTTGCCGTCTCCAGCAAGTCGCGTTGGTGTGCGTTGTGTGGTGTGTCCGCTAAAAGCTCAAGGCTTGATAGTATGCCATGAAGAGGTGTCCGCATTTCATGTGAGATCGATCCGAGAAAGTCTGATTTAATCTTGTCTATAGCTTGAGCTTCGAGACGCCGCACTTGCGTCATTATCGTGGTGCAGAATGCTGAAATGGAAGCAAGATCCGTCGAGCCGAGATAGACTCTTGACTGATTCTCGGCGAACCCGAGGACCGCACCGATATTACGTTCGTGAAACGCATCCCACAGTGGCATCAAGACGATCTGCTCTGCCCGCAGGAAGGTTTTCGAAAGCTCCTTGAGTATGAGGGTATCTTCAACTAAAGCGACGTCGTCTGCGCTCGTAGCAACAACGATGTCGCTAGTGTCATTGAGTAATTGGAATACAGCCCCATGTGGAAACAACTCAAGTAATCTGCTTGTCAGACTGTGGCTTAATTCTTGAGGCCTGTGCGCTTTTGGTCCGAGATGCTCGGCTAGCACGCTTGAGCCGTTCCAGATGGGGTTCTTGTTGCTTGAGGAGCCCAACTCTTGGATGCGAACTCCGTCAAATTCGAAAGTATCGTAGAGCAATGTAGCTGAAAGATGGTACAGCTGCAGAGCTGCAGCGGGATAGAGGTTTGACACCAGAACTTCATGTTCAGTATGGCCGCCTGATAAAAGATTCTTGTGAGCAGGCTGAGCCGCCAGTCCTGCGCTCGTACCCATCTTGAGTAGAGAAGCCACACCTTGGTTGAACTTGAGCACACGCTTACCCTCCAGTGCTTCTACTGCTTGTTCCAGATGACGAATAATGTGTGACGCTGTCTCAAACAAGTACGAGCGGTGGGCGTCCGAGAGCCCACCCTGCGACGGCGTTGAGCTGAACGTGAAGACAGTGCCAATGTTTGGTCCTCCATAGGGGTTCAAAGGAACACCAGCATAATGTCTGAACTTGGCAATATCACCCTGAACAAATGGGAGATGTTTGGTTCTCTCCAACTCAGCCATATCAAGCTCTTCGTAGAGTGCCATGCTCCCGCCTGGCTCATTCTGCCGCGTGATGGTACGCTCGCACAGACCACCGTGATGAGTTACCGACTCGCATCCGTACCATCGCGTTGAGTCTTCTGTGCCAATTAGACACTGCTAGAATACGACGTATGCCCGCCATGCTGTTGATTCCACTCACCCAAGGTGACCTTGGCTTCATCTGCGTTGGCCCGACTGGCCCCCGAGATGAAGTATTGCGTGTGGTCGTCTAGCAAGCTGACCATGGCCAGATCAGCGCCCGTTTGATGGATGACGCAACGGAGCAACGCAGCAAGCGCGCCGTCTGGTTCATTCTTGACGTATCTGCCGTGTGGCTCCAAGGGCCTGCTCGTGAGGCCAGCGTCCGAACCACGCACGTATTTAACGACAGATGGCAGCACCTGGCAGAAGCGTCGGACTTCCCATACTCGCGCGCGATCGCCGATAGTCGCTCGTTGCTGCTCGGTGAGTTCTGATAATGACATGGCTTGCGATGGCCTTTGTGGTTGTCGATGGTGCCCTCCACGCTGGTCGCATCGCCCACGGAGAACCCTGCAGACCGGCGGGGAAGTACTTTGGCGCCGCGATGTCGTCTCACAAGCTCCGAGTGTCAATATGGTGTACAGGATATATGCGCCATGTGCAGGCGCCTTTGTAACGTCCAAAGCTCTTTTCCGTGGAGTTTAAAAGCCCGAACTTGAAAGTTCGCCTCCTGGGGTCCATTTGTCGCACGCCGATGATGTCATTGGAATCGCATCACCGTTTCCGCGGCATTGCTGCGCTGTGCGACTCTCCACGAACCAATATCACGCCATGTGCTCGAGTTTCCAGGCTGTACACCAATACGTCCGTTCCAACATTCCTCTTATATGCATCTCCTAATTCACTGATAAGTTTTGGCCTTCGGCTAGTGAGTTCTTGGACCTAGGTACTTTCTGCCAAAGACCCTGCAAGACTCCAATCGCAACCAACGTTTCAAGCGACAAGAGACCAGAGATGGAATTTGGCGATGCGTGACCGACCTCAAGACAACTGTGATGCTCTGGTAGCATCGGTCGCAGCAAGAGGTCCTGCATATGCAGAAACTCAAGCCACGTGGAGCTTACTTCCTGTAAAACCATCGCGGGTCAACTTCGTCAGAAGCCATAGGGGGCCTACTGTTCTCTGAGGGTTATAGCACAAAAGTCTTAACCCCGAGGTCGTCTGAGAAAGCTTCCAAGGTTAGCTCCAGTTTCACGTCGAAGTGTCTGAACTTTAGGCCTGTTCCGGCCCCTTTCTCAGGTACCTAAGTGCCTTCCGGTGAACACCACATGCCTGGTAAGTCCCTTCCTGCGCATGGAGGAGTCGAAATAAGGACTGTAGTGTCGTCCGTCGTTATCACTCACCTTTAACACTGCATACCAGTCTGGTCTCAGCCTTCAGCCCGGTAAGCATCAGTTAGATGTCACTCGGTTGGGCATTGTTGCCTGCAACTGATCGGTGATCTTTCCGGCGAACAGTGGGCCTGATATGTTCTTCAGCCGTCTGTAGCCATGCTCGCGCCGCCTTTTATATGCTTCTTTCCGCGTTTCGGGGTTTGCTCCGAAAGACCGTGCGTAACCGAAGGCAGCACTGACTTGCTTCATCCCGGTCAAAGTCAGCGGGTGAAATATCTCGGCAGCTCAGATCCATCTTGGATGACGACATGAAGGTCATCCATAGTTCATGCGGGATGAGCGTTTTATCACAAGGCGACCTCGGGACACATGTGATGATGACCTGGCTTGCCTCAATGCGAACCACTGCTTCTGCATAGTGAGGCGAGTTCTGAGTTGAGGTTATGGCTTGGCTACCTAGATAGGTGCGCACTTTACAGACACCGAAGTCCTTCAGCCTTGCCATGTATACACCACTCCTTCTAGCCCCCAACGCTAGTGCTTACAACTCGTGTCGATAACCTCTGGTTTCGCGATCGCTACGACGTCGCCTTCTCGTTTTAATTTAGTCCATGGGTATTTCCTGGTAAATCAGTCAGAAGCAACCTTCAGAGGTTGGAGATCCAGGTGATATTGCAGCTTGGGGCTGCCTAGGTGTGCACCACTGTGGGGTCCGTCATCAGACTGTATCCGGAGAGCTAATATAGACTAGAGGAACTGCGACGTCTTATCAACATCTTTATACACGATGTTGCCACAAAGTCGATTCCAAGCGGCCCACTCCCTCGCGCCTCGGGTTCATTGATCAGCGATACGCTATTCTATCCATCAAGAAGTCCGCGCCTGGGGTCGTGCGAGGTTGCGTGTGATCAAACCAAGCTTACTTTGTGACTGTACCATATTTCGATTACCTGCTTCTTGAATCAAGGTAGGGTACGGCATACTGCACATCGCGGACTAGCATCGGGTGCAGCCGACCAATGTAGTGCGCTACAAGCCGGTAGTAGCAGGTTATGGTAGGGCATCTACACTTTGTCCTTCACTGGGCTTGAGGGCTGACATGCAGGGCACAGAATGCAAGGTGTATCGGCCCGCAGGCACATAATATAGTCCGTAAGTATTGCGAACTGATTGGGAGCCTTCCAGCGAGCAACAGAAACAACGACATATGCGACCTCTGGACCTTGTGAGAACAAGGCTCCATCGCGGGGTGGGGCTGTAGTCTTTGAGGTACCTAGGTAATCGATCCGCACTCGTAATTAGTAGGCATCGGCTTCTAACCCCGTATACTGTCTTTGACATGTCTTCACAATATTCTTGGACACTCAAATGGGATTGGCAAATTTAAGTGGATTGATGTTCCCGGGTTACTCTATGAGAAACGGCGTCGCAAGGGCTATTGCTTCAGGAATACACAGGTGTGAGAACGTGGCCCTGATTCAGCCCTCTTCGCGTCTTCGACTCATTTCTGGGTCGGCCTTGTTCCAGTTGCCCTTCTAGAACTGCTCATTGGCCTTTGATAGACTCTTGATACACTTGGACTGCCCATTTCGTCATCTCATGCATCGCAGTCGACGGCTGAAAAATAGTCTTTCAATGAACAAGAGGCCTCGATGGCTCACAAATTATGTCATGATATGGGTTGCTACTTGGTAGGCTCCGGTAGACACAGATATAAGCGGTATGGGTATGAGGGTTGTTGGGCCGCGGGACTGCCGTAGGCAGATTACCCCGCCTTGCGTACCATGTCCGAGGATGGCCCAGTTCTCTGGGCTCTGTATGACTGTTGCCCTACGCTGGGAGCAATGTAGCCGCTCCATCACTATCACATAACACGCCTCTGCTATGTTGAAACGGCCGTGGCTGGGACTTCTCCTGTTGATTCCAGCTGCATAGCTGTTCACCTAGTTCATCATCGATTAGTACGTACAGAGATGGCACACGTAGCGTAGAAACGCGTCAAATTTAATCATATGTAGTTGCTAGACTCGGTGTTGTGTGCACGAGAAAAGGTTCCAGTAATCCGGGGTGATCAGGGCGCATAATTGAACACCAGAGACGATGAAACATCCCTGTGATCGGCCTGCTCGTGCAGTTTCCCCTCATCAAACCGTACCACTCCCTTTGAAAGCTATAATGAATGCGCGTATACACTTATTGAAACGAAGCCCAGAAGGCATTGTGCTTGTCAGGCAACAGACTTTGTGCAACACCATGATTTTCAACTGATTGCACATATGGGCTTTTCTTTCGCATGCTGACTATGCGCAGATTGAGCGGCCATCGAGATGCCTATTCAGTCCTCATTCGAGGGTAGTCTTGCACCCCACAATCAGCAGATCTTTAGTGTATAGCACACTATGCTGAGTAGTCCCTTCAAGACGCTTCGCGTGTTGATACACGACATGATTTAGTCCAGAGAAAACGCCATGCTTTCTGTAACGGCCATGTTCAGACGACAGCGCAGGAGCAACTACGCCTGATCTGGTGTAGCACATACCGCTTAGTTTACGACAGCCAGCGGCAATGCCGGAGCTGACTTGGTGATGATGGCTTGTGATCAAAATTCCCTGACCGTAATTGGTTTTCCGTTGCGAGATGATGACCATGCTGGTTCGTGCTCTATTTGACCTAGGTACGGTTAGCCAACATGCGTATGGGGAGAGGATATGAGTGTTTCAGGTCGCTATCACGGTTTGCCCGATTGCATACACCTAGATCAACAGCTCATAGCACAATGATAGTGCGCTTGATTGGTTGAGAGTCGTGTGCGCAGTGCTTCTTGGTATTACGAAACGACTTCAACAATGGTCGCTGTGAAATTCGCGTCTACCTACAATTGGATTATTCCCTGAGCGATGCCTGACCGGACCAGGAAGGACTTGTTGTTCTGCCGCACCAGCTGGCGAAGACCCAAGGCAAAGATATTGTTGTCGGTGGTAATGGGATTGGTTACTTGACCAATCGCATGTCTTGATGTGTTTGGGCCCTGGTGCATATAGGTGACGAAAAGAACGTAATGGCATTATATCTTTCGACCAAAAGGGCATGCATTGAGGCGCACCGGTCTTTGGGAATATGAAGGTTAGGACGCGTCTTAGCAGCCTTCACTAAGCGCTTGCCGGCAATGCCTCGTGCCTCGTGTTTCGTGAGAGGGCGCAATGAGCGCTGTGTGTCTTCGGGCCAATACCGATAGCGTGGCCACCGTTCATTGGCATCTATGCTGATACCAGGTAGGTAATCGGGGACCCGGCACATAATGGCCACGCATCGGTTGTGAAAGCAGTATCGTCCCGTGCAAGCGTTTGTAGCGCCCACGATGATCGAGTCGTCGTCCAAGCGGACTGTCGGAAATTAGTACTGATACAACATACACGGCGTACATGTGACACCTTGCGCAGGCAAACAGATGACACTCCCCGTTCGTCGGCAGATCTGCTATGTACAAGGCAACACCCTGCATTCTGGTGGGACCAAGGACGTAGGCCTCGAAAATTCCATCCCGCTTCGTAAAATCTGAGCAAATCAGTCTTCGTGTACGTTATCTGGCTTCGGCTTACGATGACTGTCTCAAGGTCTTTTGCGGGAATAGTTGGCTTCAGATTTGAAGCGTGAGGATGTCGCAGACGCGTCAGTATTGACTTCGCGGCTGTGTTGTGGCTAGCGGGACTCTCGACGATGAGCTGAAACAAGCAAGCTGTATTCGCACAGAGGAATCAAGCCACCCGACCAACGCATGGGCTTCAGCCGCATGTATGGTCTCTGCGAGCCTCGCAGGTATTGCCTTCCACGAGATGGAGGACTACACGGTACATGCACGCAGATACACAGGAACATGTAGTTAACCGGTGTGAGGCAGAGTCGAAAAACACTATGGTCTACGTTGCAAGACTTGCCGTATGTGAGGAGCGCTGGCACCTACGGCATTCGATGGATGAACTTTTGATGATAAGCGACAGTGTCTAGGTATTCATTGGATGGATGGTGTATGTATGCATGGGCATGCCGTTCCGGGTTGCTTTCATAATGTGGAACGCTAACCTCGATGGAGCAGACGAGAATGTGGGGCTCATGTGGCCCCCATCATGGTGATGGCGAAAGCAAGCAGCAGAGCCGCAGACGGAACGAGCATAAGTAGGCAACGACCGCCCACCAAACCGAGCAGGAGGTTTCTTACATGTAGGCGACGTGTTGATACCAAAGTCGACGACGCCCTTTGACGCAGGTATAACGGTGGCGTGCAGGAAATCATGTCCGGTGCCCAGGGACGTTTGCCTTCTTTTGCCTTGTTGCCTAGTAGGCGAACCACAACAGAGCCGCATCTTATATTGTGTTAATGCCCACCCTGGGGGACACTCCCAAGATTCAATCTCAGTCTTCGAGTTGGAGATCTTACGTCAAACAGCTCCTTTCTTCTATTTCTGCGTTCTGTTGTACGCGAGGTTGCTGTCCCTGTCGTCCCGGACGTCGCATCTAGCCAAACCGGAGGCCTCGCACTACCTCGTCAACGTACGCAGTCCGACCCCTTGAACTTGAGTGCAGAGCATCGGACGCGTATGCGACAGTGTACAAGCTTGCCGGATCTTATTGGAGACTGCGTAGTCCAGGTCATCAGGATACAGTCCACGCTGAGGCTGGGTGTGCGCGCACGAGTGGGTATGTGCGCTCCAAAACTTCATCCAATCAGATCACATCGCTCCCCACGCCAAATACGGAGATCGGAATACGAACGCGAATCCTACACCTGAGACATTCAGCCGCATTATGGACACCGGTGAACTCGTCCAGACCAAATTCGCGCAGGCGCTGAAAACTCAGAGTCCAATCATCAGGGCCCACGCGTGCCCTTACCCCGGTCATGAGGGACGCGTCTTTCCGAGTGCCGACCAGCTGTATGACCACGGCAAAATAGACCATCGCGACGAGTTTGAAGGCTTGTCTCCGCGACAGGCAAGAGAGAAGTTTCGACAGCTAAGCCTGAAATTCAAGTGAGTACAGGCCAAGCTGCTGTACAGGCATTTGCTAGATCAGCGTTTAATATGGTTAGCAGATCTGATCACTCGGCAGCCGCAACTGTTGGAGACCGGTCAGCGCCTGATATCGCGGCTCTTACTATAGATTCGGGAAAGGCTTCCGGGCAGAACTCACCGCCCTCTGGAAGGAAACGACCGGCAGAACATGAGTTCACCAGCCCCAGAGGGAAGGGTCCGTCTCACGTGGAAGTGGCTGGTCCCGAGTTCTCTAGGCAAATTCCACAAACTGTTGTTTCGGAAAGGACACGGTCGAGACCACAGGATGCACGCCTTTTTGATCCTAAACAAAACGCCAAGTCTACCTCGTCTCCATACCAGACGACACCCGAGCCCTCCAGCGAGTGGTCAGCCGAAGCTACGAAGAGCAGTCACTTACAATCACCGCAAACTCAGTCCCCTGCTCATACACAGCAACGAAATACTCCTAAGCCCCAACAATCTCAACGCCAACCAGGTCTTATAGAACTTCAACGCTATGATCCCCGATACCCTGGTTTACTATTGCAGCCTGATAGTCGACCCATCTCGCAAGAGCAACTTGCGTCGGAAGTGAAATCTATTTACGCAGGATTAACCATGGTGGAAACCAAGTGTATACATGTGGATCGCGCACAAGCCGCAGCTGCGCAAGATGGTGATACCAAACTTGCGTCGGATCATTGGCAAGCTTTGATCGCTCTTCACCGGACGCTATTACATGAGCATCATGACTTTTTCTTAGCTAGTCAGCATCCCTCTGCATCGCCGGCTCTCCGACGTCTTGCCGCCAAATACTCGATGCCTGCACGCATGTGGAAACATGGTATCCATTCCTTCTTGGAGTTACTTCGGCGGCGTCTTCCTGACAGTATAGATTATATGCTGGCATTCATCTATTTGGCGTATCAGATGATGGCTTTGTTGTACGAAACCGTCCCAGCTTTCGAGGATACATGGATCGAGTGCCTCGGAGACCTTGGCCGATATCGGATGGCGATTGAGGACGAAGATGTCCGGGACCGTGAAACTTGGGCAGGCGTCGCGCGCTCTTGGTACACCAAGGCTGCCGATAAGAATCCTACTGTGGGTCGTCTATATCACCACCTCGCTATCTTGGCACGACCAAATGCTCTCCAGCAAATGTACTACTACTCTAGGTCTCTGACCTGCGTCAAACCATTCCAGAGCGCGCGAGAGTCAATCTTGACTCTGCTGGATCCTATTCTTGGTCGTGCAGGCGCACCTCTCACACATGCCTTAGCGATCGACACCAACTTCATCAAAGCACACGGGCTGCAATTCGAGGAGTCTTGTGTGGACACGGCTCAGGGGCAGAAGCATCAGCATACAACTGAGTTCATGGACGCGAAGGCGGAATTCATCGGAAACCTGGACAATCACATTGGTCGTGTGACAGCAAAATGGAAGGAGCAGGGTGTATACATCGCGGTTACCAATATTGCCGGCTGGTTTGAATACGGGAAAAACGACAATCTTCTTCGCCAGATTTTGCTGCTTCCGATCTGGGGGAGAGCAGAAGATCCTCAAAAGGCGACCGAAGACAAGATTCGGAGTGCATCTCCGGCTGACCAACAGAATCCAATGAAGCCTTTAATTGCCTCGAGTAAGCCCGAAGATATTGAGCAGGATATTAAGAAGGCAATGGACAAGTTCAAAGTCCTTCAGACCTTCATCAACGCAAAATCGATCACGAGGGAGACGTTCGCTCTCGTACTCCGCCGCATCGGCGACAAGAACGTGCTTCCTCACGTACACATTATGCTCGCTTTTCTTTCTAGCTTTGCTTCCAGTACATACGTTTCCGATCTCATTGAGGACGCGCCTTGGGCCGAACTCGTTGCTTTCCTTAATACGTTGGTCAAGACGGAGAACCAGATCCAGAGTCATTCACAAAGCCCTACGCCCAACATCGATACAATACTGGCTTCCGGTGTATTTCCTGGGGAGGGCGAGAGGGGCGACGAGCTGCCTTTGCCTGAGGATTATCTTGTGCGAGGCTTGATCTGGGCAGACGATTACTTTCCCGTCAAGTGGTTTGAGAGAGAGCATGACGAAGAGGAGCGATATTTGGAGTTGGCGAGTACAGTCAAACATCGCATGGAGAGGGTCTTGAGACTGGGCTATGCAATCGCAAAGGCAAGTACATGTTCTGCTACTTCACCTTCTTTTCTCTAACTTTGCCCTAGCATCAAGAGTGGATCACATACGCTAAGGACTCTCATACATTTTCTGTCCGGACCCAATGACGCCGGGCGCCCCAAATCGGTTTTGTGCCTACGCTTGATTCTATGCAATAGACGGTACATGTCTTTTGGTCACCCAGAGTGAGTCTGATGCTTTTTCTACACCACACCATTCCATGCGTAATTTTGAAGGATCGGACGTGCGCAATATATGGGTGCATTATCTTTTCGAGGTTGCATGCATATGTCCAAGTGTTCGGGGAAAGAGAGAATCATAAACACAGAAAGAGATATTCGGCGCAATAGCTCTTAATTATTGCTATACGCTCATTATCTGGTAAATCATCGCTCGGTGCAGCACTGGTAGTATAAAGCCAAAGGAAGTGCCAAAGCTGGGCCATGATCGATTGCAAGCAACATAAGTGAAACACACAAATTTTATACGTTCTTCTATTATCTTGTTCGGGATTTTGTAAGGGTGACAAGTGCGCCACGCCCCAAGGATTTTCTAACAAAATTTCATGTTTGCCGGGTGACCCCGAGCTCTTTGGCAGATCTGCATCGGTAATGCCTGCCTCTCACTCCGCTCTGGATATAGAACCAACTTCATCAGAACGTCGCCTGTAAGGTAGACGTCGTACAGGCCAGGCACACCACCCCACCCAAGGTCGATGTCGTCTCTGGAGCCCGGGTTTCCGGGCTGAAAGTGTACAACTTCGTAGCTAGTAGTATCACCCTTCCGACTAATTTCATACTTCCCGTACTTGTTTTTTTTTAGGCGTAAAGGTGGCCAGGACGGAGGTTTTCAGCGTTGTACCAGTGTTTCTAAGGACGGGACATGGCAAGCGAAAACAAGGTCCCTCATTGGTTCTGTACATGTCTCGAGTGAATCGCGGTTATGTGCTCAGGTTGGAGTGATTGCGAGATCTCATAGGCAGGGATGCTGAGACAGTCTTATTTTTGTGCTTTTGAGAGTGTGGCATCACATCCTGCATTTGCGGCCGGTTGTATGCAGCTTATGCATACGCATGGTATTTGATAGCGCAGTAACGATGGAAAGGTGCAGGTGATGGAAGTTGCGATGCGTTGAGAGGTGTTGAGTCGGAGAGAATCGGGATGTGCTGAGATTGGCGTTGGCGGACGGTAACGGCTTAGCGCCAAAGCGGATCCCCGAGCTGGCGGGAGCTGAGCAACTTTTCGAATCAACACCCTCTGAACCTCACGGCATACCCACGCCTCCCCCTCGGCTGCTTCCCCCACACCTCACAATGCTGTCCAGGACAATCAGGCGGAGCATTGCGTCGCCCTTCCGCCGCAATGCCGTGGCCCCAGCGGCGCGACCCGCCTTCAGGTTCGTGACGACGGATGCGGCCTCATCGCACACGGACCCGGCCAATGTGCCATCGGTAAGAGGACACGCAGGCAGCCAGCCGTGTGGCTGTGGAGCAAGCAATGGACCGTTGACTGTGTGCAGGAGGACGACAAGCCGTTCGAGATCCGCCTCTCCGACGAGGCCTTTGAGACGTACGAGCTCGACCCGCCGCCGTACACAATGAACGTCACCAAGAAGGAGCTCAAAAAGATGTACTACGACATGGTCGCCGTACGGTAGGAACACCCGTCATGCCGGGATGCGAACACGATCAGCGTCTAACAGGCAACAGACGCATGGAAATGGCCGCCGACAGGCTCTACAAGGAGAAGAAGATTCGGGGTTTCTGCCATCTGTCCACCGGCCAAGAAGCCGTCGCCGTCGGTATCGAACACGCCATCGAGCGCGCCGACCATCTCATCACCGCCTACCGCTGCCACGGCTTCGCTCTGATGCGCGGCGCATCTGTCAAGTCCATCATCGGCGAACTCCTCGGCAGGAGGGAGGGCATCGCGTACGGAAAGGGTGGCTCTATGCACATGTTTGCCCCCGGCTTCTACGGTGGTAACGGTATCGTCGGTGCCCAGGTCCCCGTCGGCGCTGGTATTGCCTTTGCCTGCCAGTACGAGAACAAGAAGAACGTCACCCTGGCTCTGTACGGAGACGGTGCTTCCAACCAGGGCCAGGTCTTTGAGGCATTCAACATGGCCAAGCTCTGGAACTTGCCCATCATCTTTGGCTGCGAGAGTGCGTACAAACACCACGTGGACATGCGCCGGATTTACTAACACCCCGCAGACAACAAGTACGGTATGGGAACCGCCGCTAACCGCTCATCTGCCCTCACCGACTACTACAAGCGTGGACAGTACATCCCTGGTCTGAAGATCAACGGTATGGATGTCCTCGCCGTCAAAGCCGCTGTCAAGTACGGAAAGGAGTATGCCGCCGCAGGCAAGGGTCCCCTTGTCTACGAATACGTCACCTACCGTTACGGAGGACACTCCATGTCTGACCCTGGAACCACATACCGAGTAAGTCACACCGCTTTACAACATCACAAAGCATGTACTGACGAACAACCAAAGACTCGTGAGGAGATCCAGCGCATGCGCAGTACCAATGACCCCATTGCCGGCCTCAAGCAGAAGCTCCTCGACTGGGGCGTCACTTCTGAGGAGGAGCTCAAGTCGATTGACAAGCAAGCACGTTCTGAGGTCGACGAGGAGGTTGCCATTGCGGAGAAGATGGCTGTCCCCGAGGCTACTGGCAAGGTACTGTACGAGGACATCTACGTCCGTGGTTCCGAGCCTGAGTTCCTGAGGGGACGCATCCCAGAAGAGAACTTCTACTACACTGAACACGACATGGGTGGTGAGAAGAAGCCTGTTGCCAGGACAGCATAAAGCTCTTCGGCTTTTCACGGGGTCATGATTGGAGACACGGTTAGGTGATGAGAGGGATCTGTAATTCTAGGATTTAGAGGCTTCTACATGCGTGTAACAGCTAGGGAGCGCGGTCTTGCATTGAATGACATTTCTTAGAATCCCACTCAGTTTTGCTCTGTGGGGTGCACGTAGAGTGACGTTGACTTCGAGATGTGAGTTTTGAAAAGGATAGATCATTCGCTTTTGTCCAAAGATGCTACTAGCGCCTCCGTGCGCCGGATCCCCGCAGAGAATGCAGTGGTGACGAGAACAATCTTCACGTGCTGAAGATGCAGTTTGCATAATATCTGGCATAGCGGGAGTAATAGTACATCTTCGTTGGCTATATATCTATACATATCAAACTCCAACAACCAAGACACGGTCTATGCTGTGGGAGGGTCAATGTGTTGTGTCTGACCAGCGAAGAACTCCTTTTGTGCCAAGCACCTCTCGCTTGTGCACTTTGGACACCTGAGAATCATCTGTGGGCTGCAAGCCTGCCCGCTCTGCAAATGTGCCTTGGCGATGTTCGCGAGCGCTTCGATGAAGACGGGACTGTCGTTCAAGCTGTCGACACGTTTGACACCCTCGTGGCCTTCTGCATCCTCGCCAATGACCTCCTTGTCGAGTTCGTATAGTGTCTCGATATGGTCGCTGGTGAAGGCAATGGGTACGAGGAGCATGTCTGTGTGGCCCTTCTTCATGTACTCCTTGACAGTGTCGGAGGTTTGTGCTCCGAGCCAAGGTTGAGGGCCGACCTGTGACTGCCACACGAGACGATATCTGTACTTCATCTGGAGGCGTTGCATAACGGCGTATACGGTCGCTGCCACTTCAGACGGGTATGGGTCGCCGCGGTTGACAACGGTCATGGGGAGACTGTGTGCGGAGAAGAGAATGACAACGCCGTCTCGTCTCTCGACTGGGTACTCGGCCAGCTTCTTCTCGATGTGTTGGGCAAAGGCTTCAACCAGACCTGGGTGCGCCGGCCAGCGGTCAATCACACTCCACTTGATGGCGCCTTCGGGCTCCA
Source organism: Alternaria arbusti (assembly GCF_024043155.1). Taxonomy (NCBI): domain Eukaryota; kingdom Fungi; phylum Ascomycota; class Dothideomycetes; order Pleosporales; family Pleosporaceae; genus Alternaria; species Alternaria arbusti. The sequence continues at coordinate 621,157 of NW_026249954.1, read as the reverse complement.
CCTCTTGACCAGTCTCTCCGTTTGCACGCTTGCCTTCCAGTCTTGTCCTCCATTTCCAGAGCTCGTTGAGAGAGGAGCCGGTGGTCGAGCAGGAGTATTGGGGGTACTGTGTGAAGGCTACGGCACGGCCGCCCTTTCCTCCTCCAAAGCCGTCTGCTAGCAATTGCTTGTAGGTATCTTCGGTGAGGGGATTTGCGTAGCGGAACGCGACGTAGGGCTTGTGGGGAGCAGTCTCAGGTGAGGTCTTGTCGAGGATCTTGCACATCTCCGCGGCTTGATATTCCGACCATTTCCTGATGGGCGATCCGCCACCGATCTCTGCATACTGCTTCTGAATTTTTGGTGTTCGTCTCCGCGCAATGTAGGGGCCAATATAGTTTTGGAGGGGTCCGAGGGGAATCAAGTCCTTGTCGGCCTACACTCCGTAAGCTGAGAATCGATGATGCGCTTGGACCGATTACGTACAAACAACATGCTCAGGAAGCCATGCACTTCATCCGTTGTTGACGGCCCGCCCATGTTCATGAAGACCATTGCAGTCGGCCCCTTTGAGCCGGGCGTCATCTGCGTAGGGGCGACTGTCGCGTTGCCTCTCCTCCATTGTGCACTGTACGACGAGATGATGGATGTGGCGGGTGTGGTGGACGTTGCACGCTTTGCAGCGCGGGAACAGGATACGCGGAGAGCCATTGCGAGGTGTGTGACGACAAAGAGGGCGTCTTCCCGCAGTGATGTGTCGAGGAGAAGATGCCGAGGCCAGAAAAACAGCGTGAATAATGCTCGGAAGCGCAAGTCGGAGAAAGCTCTGGCCAATGGCAGCAGTCTTGTTGGCCGTTGATGACGATCGTGGCTGGCGATCGGACGCTAGGGTTTGCCCCACAGCAGCCTCGCAGACACGTGCCGACGTGTTGGAGCTAGTGCGCGCGTTCCGCTCTGCTGCCTAGGCTACTGTCCCGCGTTGCACCGGCCTGTGCTTGACGGCCTTCAATGCCACCGGTGCCATCGCCCAGCTGAGCTGTAATTCGACAATACTGCAAGTAAACCTCACTCGAGCTGAACGCGACGGGCATCATGGCGGCTCCACAGGACAATCGACCACGTGAAGAAGAAGACGAAGAGGAGGAGATTGACGACTCTGTACGCTCCCGTTCCAGCTTTGGCATTGGCAAGCGTCACTGACAGCATGTAGAGCTACAAGACTATCAAAGACGCCGTTCTCTTCGCAATCGACGTCAGTCCTACCATGCTTGAGCCACCGCCCAAGTCGGAAGACAAGAAAGCCGAGCGCGACTCCCCCACGTCTGCTGCATTGAAATGCGCCTACCAGCTGATGCAGCAGCGCATCATCTCGAACCCAAACGACATGATGGGCATACTGCTTTTCGGTACCGAGAAGACGGACTTGAAGGACGGTGACAACACGTTTCAAAACTGCTACCTCCTTGCAGACCTTGACGTCCCGTCCGCTCAGGACGTCAAGAGGCTCAGAGATATGGTCGAGAACGAAGACGAGGCCGAAGAGATATTGAAGCCTGCCAGGGACGGTGCCAGCATAGCAACGGTACTGTTCTGTGCAAACCAGATCTTCACTACAAAGGCGCCCAACTTCTCGTCAAGACGCCTGTTCGTGGTGACGGACAACGACTATCCGATCAAAGTCAAGGCAGACAAGGACACGGCAGTCACCCGAGCACGTGATTTGTATGACCTCGGCTGCACCATTGATCTGTTTCCCATCTCACAGCCAGATCATACCTTTGACCGATCGCGCTTCTTCGATGATCTTGTATATCCCACATCACCATCTGATCCCGAAGCCCCCGTTACTTTACCGTCGACCACCAAAGTTGCGAAGAGCGGCGAAGGCATTTCGCTCCTCAAGCAGCTCATATCCTCCATCAATTCCAAAGCCACACCCCGTCGCGCTCTGTTCTCGCTGCCCATGGAGCTCGGTCCTGATCTTCGCATCGGGGTGAAAGGATATATTCTCATCAAGCGCCAGGAACATGTCAAGTCGTGCTACGTTTGGGTTGGAGGTGAAAAGCCACAGATAGCGACTTCGTCAACACAACAACTGGCAGGCGATTCGGCGCGGGCCATGGAAAAGACGGAGATGCGCAAGGCGTACAAGTTTGGCGGCGATGCAATCACCTTTACGCCCGAAGAGATTACTCAGATAAGACAATGTTTTGGGGAGCCTGTGATCCGAATCATTGGCTTCAAGCCTCTCTCCAGCGTCCCACTATGGGCCAACACGAACAAATCAACATTCATCTACCCTTCCGACGCAGACTACATTGGCTCCACTCGTGTCTTCTCGGCTTTACAGCAAAAGCTACTCAAGTCCCAAAGGATGGGCTTGGTATGGTTCATTCCACGTCGCAACGCTGCACCTACACTTGCCGCTCTTATACCCGGTGAAGAGAGGCTCAATGAGGAAGGCGACCAGTTGACACCACCGGGCCTTTGGCTCGTACCCCTGCCTTTCGCGGACGACATCCGCCAATTCCCAACGCCACCAGAGCAGCCCCTCAAAACCACGGATGCGCTGACAGACAAGATGCGCCTCATCATTGAGCAATTGCAACTACCCAAAGGTGTCTACGACCCATCCAAGTATCCCAATCCAGACCTGCAATGGTTCTACCGCATCTTACAAGCGCTAGCCCTGGAAGAAGAACTCCCACTCCAGCCTGATGACAAAACGATTCCTCGCTACAAACAAATCGACAAGCGCTGTGGCGAGTACATTGAAGACTACGGCAGAGAATTTCAAGCAGCATACGAGCAGCAACATAAGTCTGCACTTGCCCACCGCGCTAAACCCACGGCAAAGAAACGCCCTGGCGGCGGCGCAGACCGTGACGACAAGCCAGTGCCCAAAAGGGTAAAAAAAGAGTCAAAAGTCAAAGCCGAAAGTGGAGACGAGGAAGAAGCAATGACTGACCAGCAAATGGCCGACCTGAATAATGGTGGAAAGATTAGCAAGCAAACGGTAGCCGTACTGAAGCAGTGGCTTGGCGCGAGGGGTCAGAGTACTGGGGGTAAGAAGGCTGAGCTTTTGGAGAGGGTGCAGGAATATCTCGACGGCAAGGGTTTATGAGGCCTTCTAATCGAAGGATGTGTGATGATCAAGCGAGGCGTTTCGGTGTCATGCTTCGCTCGCGTTGTCCCGCCAATCGAGTTCAGACTGAATTGCACGGATATGATACAGTAATCTTCGCACGCTTGTACCACGGGTATGCAATCTCTGCATGTGTGAAATCTTGTGTTCTTCTCATAATGTCATTGGGGAAATTCTTCATGACGCGTATGTTATGCATAAGAAGGGGGTCGAAAGCGACTCCCAACCTTGCCCATGGCCATGGAGCTTAATAGCCTTCTAGCGATCACGCTGTAGCTCAACCCTCTCCACCACTCGCGTTCTCATCCTCCGAATCCTCCTCGTATTTTTGTTGCGTGGATTTGTCTTCGCGCTTCCTCTTGGTGGCTTCGATACCACCAGAGGTCAGGTAAAGGAACTGTGGGTCCTTGTAATTATCCAGATGTGTGAAGAAGGTGTTGAATCTAGAGCTTGTTAGCGTTCATGTCCGGTGTCGTGAGATCCAGAAAGGAACTCACTGGTTGCCTTCTGCCTCTTCGCGGAAGATGCGCTGGTAAATCTCCTTCTCCTTGAAGTCTTCAATCTTGTCGTTGTACTTGTCAAAGTCAATCGTCTCGCGTCCGTGTTGCTTAGCAGACTTTGCATTGTACGAGTCGAACACCGGCCTCTCGAGTAATAAGCCCAGGCCGGGGGCCTTGGGTATCCGGACAACTTCGTTACCGAAACTCTTGTCCATGATTTCAGGATCGGTACCGCATCGTACTGTCAGGGCGGCCATGCCAACCATTTTGCGGATCTGGTGCATCATGAAGCTCTGGCCGTGTACCTTTAAGCTCAACCATTCTGTATCGTTGATAATGATGGGCTTGGGTGCGACTTGGAAGCTCTTGATGTAGCGCTGGGCGGACTTGTCATTGTACTTCTTGTGCACGGTGTAGTTGTGGTAGCGGTGGGTTCCAAGGTACTTGTCAAGTGCGGCTTGTACACGCGCTTGTCGCTCGGGAGATATGCGATATGCTTTCTTGACGTCCAGGTATGCCTTCTTCAGAGTTTTGATGGCTTCCTCGAGGACCGGTTGGTTGACTACGCCTTCAGGAAGGGGACGAGAACCGTCAGTGGAGCTGTCGAGAGTGATGCTGGGTTCATTTTGTTGTATCGTGTCGATGACTTGCTTGACCTCGTCTGGTGGGTTTCCGCTTGTGTCGAGCCCACCTTCGTCTGGCTTTGCAGTTTGCTCCGCCGCTTCGACGTCCGTAGGCTTCTCTTGCTTGGTCTGATGATCAATCGATGCATCGACTATAGGATCTTGTCCAGGCGGTGCATCGATCGCTTCAACGTTGTAAAGCGCTTCTTGTACGAGGGATCGTATCGAATCGTCTAGCGAGTCCAGAATGGGCTTGATGTGCTTCTCTTCCGTCTCGGGCCAGAAGTCGGCTACCTCAGCCTGTCGCTCACGGTATCCCTCCACATCGTTCTCCGCCTCCGCAAACTCCTCCAATTTTTTCCCTAGGTAGCTCGAAGGATGCGGCGGGAGGAACGAGTGGGTCGGGATCAAGTATTCGTACCACCGTGAGTCGCACGCCTGGTAACAGCTGAAGGAGCCAATGGTTCGCTGGATGCCCCACACCCTGATCTGCTCGGGGAGATGGCTGTTGATCTTGTCCACGATATCTTCCTCTTCGATGATCAACTTCAACGACACAATGTTGCCGGCTGCATGGACACCCTTGTCGGTACGCGCGCAACGAACGAGGGAGGATTTCTTGGGGTCGGATGCGTTTGCCTTGGATATGGCGCCAGCGGCGACAAAAGCGTTGAAGAGGTCTCCTTCAATGGTCTTTTGCTTGTAGTCGATCTGCATGCCCTTGTAGCCGGTACCTGAGTAGCCGATCATAACTGCAACTTTGCGCTTCGGCCTGCGCTCTTCTGCCTCGACTTCCTCTGCAGGGAACGCCGCAGGCAGGGCGGGCCGGTCCTCGCCCTTTTCCTCTTGCTCCTTATACTTGGCTTGTTGTTCGGCATTGCGGTCCCGTCGGTCTAGTTGGGTAGAGCTTGCTTAGTTAGAGACGGGCGCGGAGCAGATGGGCAACGACTCACTGATGTTCCTTACGCCCCATATTTCTTTTCTTATTCGGACGGCTTCCATGCTGGTGCCGTCCACCACCTCCCCGCGAAGCATTTCTGCGGTCTTTGTCGGCCCATTTGCGCTTCTTGTCGCGTTGGTCGCGGCTCGACGAATCATGGTCGCGGCGGGGTCCTTCGTTGTCCGACATGGCCGCTGAAGACGAGTGAGCAGCTTTGTCCGGTAGAGCAAGCTGCGGGTCATAGGTAAGTTGGTGTGGAAGTTTCAGCGAAGTGATTGGCACTAAATTTGGGTGGACTCGGCACGCACGCCTCACCGCCTGCGTCACCGCTTACTGCCGCATGCGTACCTAGGTAGTTCAATCGCGCGTGCCTGCCTGGACTCTTACAACATTTCCCCTTCGCTTCGACTCAACCACCCACTGTCTCGTCAGCCCCCCCGGCGCACGCACATCGCACAAGCTAGAGAACGATGCGCCCTTCCCGATCCACATAAGACCGTTCCAAACCGAGTGTCCCGTCTGCAACTTGGGCTGGCGCATGGGAATAAAGCCGTCCGTCCCCCACGCATCTTTCCGGCCGTCATCCGAGCTGAACCCGATTCCGTGCCTGCACCACCGCAATCATGGGCGCGGCAATGAAGGACCCCGTGGAGAAGAGCGGAGGGGATCCCGTACAAGCCGTGAAGCAGTTGCTCAGGACAGTCGTCCGTATGTTCTACGAGACTGAGCACATCGTCATTATGGACGCGCTCTGCTATCACGGCGCGCTGCCCGTGGCCGACATGACCATTATCCTCGACGCAGGCAAGAACTCGAAACATGTCAGCAAGGTTGCGGGTAAGCTTCGGGAGGCAGGGCTGTGTTCATCCTACACTCAGCATGTCCTGCGCCAGGGTGCAAACAAGGCATCAAGCAGAGAGTTCTTTTACATTGACTGGCGCCGCGCCGTCGACTCTGTCAAGTACAAGATTCACAAGATTGATGAGGGCATCAAGAGAGACGCGAAACCCACTACCGAGAAACCCGAGTTCAAATGCCTGAGATGCAAATCCACATACACGACCATGCAGGCGCTTGATCACCCCGATACGAACCCTGGGCCAGACGATAGCGGCTTCATCTGCGCGAGATGCGGATTCCGATTAGACGAGATCGACCAAGATATTCAAGCGGACGACGTCGACGACACCCCAGCCAAGTTCAATAAGCTGTTTGGCCCGCTGATCGAGATGATGTCAAAAATTCAGGACATGGGCAACCTTCCAGCGTTGGAACCGCCAGACATTATCAGCGAAAGGATCGAGCTTCCTCGAGATAGGAATGTCGACCCTGGTACGCAGGTCGAGGTTATCGAGACGACGGCCTCACGCCCAACCGCCGTCAAAGGCATTGACACAGGCCCAGAGAAGATCAATGTGCAGATAGGCTCGAGCGCAGAGCAAAACGAGAAGCAGCGAGCGGCAGACCGGGCTCGTCAAGAGAAGATATCCATGCAGAACCAGCTTCCCACTTGGCATACAAAATCAACTGTCATCAAAGATGCGGCAGGGAATACGACCACTGTAAAGCAAGAGGCAGACGGGATCGACAATGCCAGTATCAAGACAGAGGCAGGGGATACAATGGGCACCAATCAGAACCTTGATGCAGTCTTCGCCCAGATCGAAGCCGAGCGCCGCAGGAAGGAGCAGGAGGAGGAGGACGACGACGACGACGACGACGATGAGGACGAGTTTGAAGATGTCGATGTGGGCACGCCCAGTGCTCTACCGGAAGCGAAGCGTGTCAAGCTGGAAGCGTCCGCCGCTCCAACTCCTTCCGCCGCTGCCACACCAGCAGCAGCAACCCCAGCCGCATCCAACGGCGGCGATGAAAGCGAAGAGGATGAATTCGAGGATGTAAACTGATTGATCACATAGCGATGGCGTTTGTTTATCCAGGGTGGTCTCTGAAAGCATTGTCGGATGGCGTGTCTTTTCAATGGCGTTTTCGCATACACTGGGCTATGTTCACCGCTGGAAACATGGAAAGCGTTTATTTAGATTGCATGTACCAAATGAGATGACTTGACACTTTTGCACAAGGAGCCGAGCCATCGAAATAGCTCCAAGCATGCGACGAGGCGGTGTTGGTTGGTGTGGCCATTGAGTACATACAGCCTTAGAATACCAAGGCAGTGGAACTTGCAAGGGTCGTGTCCTAGGCGAGCTTGCACCATGCCACCTCAGATCCCCGCGTACCTTCACTAAGGCCTCCGCAGACCAGACCCCCCGCGAGCACACCAGCGCCCATCGCTGTCGCTTCAACATCTGCGCCGCTGCCCGATGGACCGAGGATAAAGCGCGAATCGACCATGGCCGCATCAACCAAATCCCTCTCGTCGCTGCTTGCGCAAGCCACCATCGCCGACCACGACGAAGTGCTCACGGCCGCCAATGCAGCCCTGGGCAGGTCCAAGGGTGATTTGGATGCGCAGCACACCAAAGCAGTAGCGCTGCTCCATCTGGACCGCTATGCGGATTCATTGCAAGTGTTTGAGGGTGCACACGAGCTGCAGGAGAAGGCGCGGTTCGAGTACGCATACGCCCTCTACAAGACTGGCAATGCAGCCAGGGCTGCCCAGGTAGCCGCAGCGGCAGGGCCAGACGCCGGCCGGGGGATGAAGCACATGCTTGCCCAGGCCGTATGTACTCGACGGCAGCGGGGCCGCAGACATCGCTGACATAGACACGCCAGGCATACCGCTCAGAGAACTTCGCGCACGCCACCAAGATCTACCGGGACCTCGCCGACCAGAACGTGCAAACCGAAGAGTACGATATCCGCATCAATGCGGGCGCCGTCGATGCACAGCTCGAGTGGACAGGCCAAGGCGAGCTTGCCCAGAAGAAGCAGCCCACACGTGAGGACCTCGACGTCTTCGAGACTGCCTTCAACGCAGCATGCGGCAGCATCTCTCGCAATGAATTTGGCCAGGCCCAAGTGTGTCTGAAGCGCGCCAAGGACCTGTGCAATGCTCTCTCGGACCTCAGCGAGGAAGAGAAGAAGGCCGAGTTGCTGCCAATTACCGTGCAGCAGGTCTATGTGCTCACGCAATTGGGCAAGACGGATGAAGCAGAGGAGCTGGCCACCAAGATCCCCTTCGCTGAGTAAGACGATCATGCCCGGCTCAGAACCAACACTGACAACAGCAGCATCAAGGAGCTCTCAACCCGCTACATCGCCCAGGTCAACACCATCGCCGCCTCGAAGCAGCACTCGAACCCGTACCTTTCACATCGTCTGTTCCACGCATCGCCGCAGCCCCCCGTCACCGACCAGCACTTCTCCTACCAGTCCAACATCCTGCGACAAGACGAATATGTCATGGCCCTGCTATCGCAAAAGGTCGCTGGCGTCGCATCGTCCACCGAGAAAGTCATCTCTGCATCGCCTGCTCCGTCCCTGTCCCCTGCCATCAATATGGCGGCGGTGCTCAACGCAGCAGCCCACGCCAGGAACGCAGACACCGAGAAGGCTGCGCTGAGGGAAATAGTACCATTGCTGGAAAAGAGACCGACCGATGTGGGTCTAATACTAACTATAACACACTTATACGTCATCACCAACAACTACGCTGCGGCAACACATCTCCTAGAATCCTTTTTCAAGCGTTTGGAACAGAGTGCCTCAGCGTCCGATCTCGACGTACGGTTCGCACCAGGGCTGATTGCCGCACTCGTCTCCCTGTACGCACAACAAGGCCGGCCCGGCGCGTCAAAGAACGAGCTAGCAAAAGCAGCCGAATACTGGCGGAAGCCTCACAAGTCGAAAACAGAGGCCCCATCAAAGTCTCTCATGGTCGCTGCCGGTACCGCCCTCCTTGATACTCATAATCCAGATAACGTTAGATCTGCAGGAGAGATCTTCAAGGGCTTGTACAACCAGGATAACGAAGATCGAGCGTCTATCGCTGGTCTCGTAGCCGCATATAGTATCACAGATCCATCGTCAATACCTGCGGATCTTTTGTCTTATCTACCAGAAGCCAACCGACTGGTATCCGACGTGGATGCCGTTGAACTTGAAAATGCAGGCGTCCCACTCGGTAGCCTCACGTCGGTCGATCTTGGAACAGAATCCCGGAAACGTAGCCTTGCACCAGCCAAGGAGGCGCCGGCCAGAGCGAAGAGGTTGCGCAAGTCGAGAATGCCAAAGGACTATGTCGAGGGTAAGAAGATGGACCCCGAAAGATGGCTCCCTATGCGTGATAGGAGCTACTACCGTCCAAAGGGCAAGAAAGGAAAGAAGAGAATGGAAGGCCTTACCCAGGGTGGAGTCGTGGCAGACGACAAGGGAACACCAGCCGCTCAGGAGAAGAAGGGTGGCGCTGAGAAGGGGAAAAACAAGAAGAAGGGCAAGGGTGGCAAGTGGTAGAAAGCAGCCTACGATGCTTCTCTAGACAAAAAAACACAGACAGATCTGTATCGCAATGCCATCTAAGACGATACACCATATGCGAGTCATGTATCGATACCCCCCCTGCTACATGCGTACTTGCTGCTGGGAACTTGAAGCTACCCCGCTATCCCTTCAATGACCAGAACAGCGCGTCACTAAGCATGCGTTTCTCAATCACTATTCCGATTCAGTAATTCTTCATCTAAAACATGTCGGACGAAAAGCGGAAAGACTACTGTTACACGCAATGGACACGTTACGCGCCAGAGTGGGCGAAAACTGGATACCACCAGAAGCCGAGGTTCACCGTGAACATCTCTACATTAGCTCGAATCGACTCTATGCCAAGTACTAAGTAGAGCTAGCAAGACCTTACATGCTCTTACGTCTGGGCTTAAGTTGTCCAGGATCAACGTGGAAGATCTAGTAGACCCCACCGCAGCTTCGAGACTGTTTAGCTCCTGTTGTACTTAAAAGGGTGACCGCATCTCGTACTCGCTGTACATGCTCTCTTCAATCATCTCCATTTTCGACAGCAAACTACCACATCACCTACCCAATTGCATACAGAACACTATTTCATAACATACAGAAAGATGCCGGGCCAACAAACTCGCCAGTGGGTTCTTGCCAACCCACCACTCAACGACCCCGTCATTGAGGGCAACGACGCGACCTTTTCGCTCCAAACCATTGACCTCCCAAGGCCAACCGCTGATCAAGTCCTCATCAAAGTACTCTACTTCTCCAATGACCCCGCACAAAGAGGATGGTGAGTTTGACCACACAAAAAAATCCCGTAGAACACGACTGACTTGTGTCTACAGGATCCAGAAAGACATGGACCCTGAGCGCCTCTACGTGGAGCCGGTGAAGCAAGGTGGAGTAATGCGTTCCTTCGCCATTGCCGAGATTGTCGAATCCAGCACCGATAGCCTGCCCAAGGGTCAACTCGTCATGGGCGACTTCGGCTGGACAGAATATGCCGTCGTATCCAACAAAGCCGTTCGACCCATCCAAGCCGACGAGAGCGCCGGCATCCGCCCCACGCACTTCATCGGTGCACTCGGCGGAACAGGCCTGACCGCGTACTACGGCCTCATCGACATCGCGCGCGCCTCTTCCTCCGACACGGTCGTCGTTTCCGGAGCTGCGGGAGCTACCGGCTCCATGGTTGTGCAACTCGCCAAGCACGTTCTTGGATGTCAACGCGTCATCGGCATTGCCGGTGGTGAGAAGAAGTGCCGCTGGGTCGAGAGTCTGGGCGCAGATGTTTGCGTCGACTACAAAGCCGCGTCTTTCGAGGCTGACCTTAAGAAAGCCACGGAGGGTTACGTAGAAGTCTACTTTGACAATGTTGGCGGCGACATCTTGTCGCTCATGCTGGGTCGTATGAAGCGCCACGGACGCATCGCTGCGTGCGGCGCCGTCGCAACGTACAACTCCATGGGCGACAGCGGCGTCAAGAACTGGTTCGAGATTATCAGCAATCGCATTGAAGTCAGAGGCTTCATTGTTATCGATGCTATTGAGTCGGGCAAGGCTGGTCAGTATATCCAGGAGTTGATCAAGGGAGTCAAGGGGGGTAAGCTCAAGGTTGGACCCGAAACGGAGACAGTGGTTAAGACTAAGTTTGAGGATGTGCCCAAAACTTGGATGATGCTTTTCCAGGGTGGCAACACGGGCAAGTTGGTTACGGAGGTACAGGCCTAGGTTAGCATACGACCAACTGCATAGATGTTGAGTCAATGTTACAAATGGAAAGTATTCAAACCGTGCATCGCACAGGAACAGGTGTGACATTTGCATATCCGGAGATGTATATCTACAGCATATGTCATTTCGTGTAAACCATAGGCCAATTCAGTCTTCGCAGTCGCTTTGTCCAACTGAATCACTCTTTGCCGTTGTGCTCCCTTGACTTGCATGCTTGAACTTGATGGCAAACGGCTTCTATATGACTGTAGCTTGCATTATATCTGCCGTTGACCCTTAGGTAGACTATCTTCCAAAAAGTAACAAGTCATTGCTATCTTTGGGGGTAGACGCTTTAGCGGGTGCTAATTGTTGTACATGGGTTTCTGTGCATCATGATAAGCAAATGTAGACAAAACTTACTCTGAGTGAGACGGCGGAGAAAGTCGAAGGTAGCTTCTACAAGCAGGTATGAGTCGCCGTATGAGTGTAAGATGTCTTCACTGCGTCGCGTGATATGAAGGAACACGAAAGTCATAGTTGATGACCTCTGAGTGACTACAGGTAGTTTGCCCACCCCTAACCTGCAAACTATGATGAGAACATGACGATACTTGTGAGTTGGCCCATCTTGAGGTACTCGCCAATGGAGAAGTGGTGGCACCACCCAAGCTTCCGTCGAAACGATCCACGCTGTAGACTTAGTGTAACATGCGCATGTTAGAGTAGCTACGCCTTACAAACGGAGTCATTAAGGAGAGTTCTGTCAGGTGTAACAGGAAGAAAACTGCGATGCCGTTATTTATTTCGTCATAGTCTACACGGAACCCTTCAAATATACCGCGGGTTGCCCTGCACGGTCTTCTTGACATTCTCGAAAGGTTCTAATGCGATGGGCGCTTGGTAGAGCTCCGGCACTCTCGCGCCCATGTAAACTTTTGCGCACCATCCTGCTTCGGTCTGTGCTCCCTTCATCTCGTAGTATTTTCTCGCAACCATAAGCGGTGTCAATGATCCGAATTTTGCAGTGTAACCAGTGACGGGCCGACAGTTGTACGGCACGCTTCGACATATCGAATCTGCATAGCTGCTGAGCTGGCGGTCCCACATGTACAATTGCTTCATATCGAGTTGTCGATGCTGCCGGAGCAACTTGAATGTGTTGCCTTGCAAGATCAACATGCTCATCCAGTAGATAAGGTAGCAAATGCCGGCCCCAAAGTAGTGGAAGTAGAAGACGGGATCGAATACGCGGTCTGCGCAAATATCCAGGAAGCCATCCATGAAGGCAACGTCTACCGTGTCGTATCGCGGACCGTGTCTTTCAAAGGTTGAGAGCCACTCAAAAGCACGGCTAGCGACTTGTTGCGAATCCTCAATGAGAGAATCAATCTCCTCCTTTGGACATTCTGGTCTGGTGGCCTTGTCCGTGCGCTCCAGGAGTCGTGGGATGTGTATGCAGATGTCGTTCAGAGCCACGTACGGATCCACTTTTGCCGCTTTGGCAGTCACTGCTAACCATTCCGTGCTGTCTAGCATTGAGGCCTTTCGCATGTGGTAGCCGATACTCAGCTAGCAGGCATTAGCGAGGCTGTACAGCATACGACAACACGATTCCTCATACCGAGTTGTACCGTATGGCGTGGAAAATTTGCATGCTCAACCGACTCTCGAACGAAGCTGGCCCACGCTGCTTAAGAAGATGTAGAAGTCCCTGGACATGGTAGAAAAAGCCATGACCTTGTGTAACACCTACGAAAACCTATGCGAGCGGTTAGACCTGATAGCAAGAGCATTGGATGAGATCGCTTGTACCTCGTAAAGCGTGAGCATATACGTTGATAGCAGTGTTTCGTCTTTGAGTGCTGTCACTGGATCTTGTATTGCGCGCAACATCTGACTCAGAGCTGTGCCATATAGCGACCTGGAGCGATGGATGAGCGGATGATTTCTGTTGTTCACCGCCAGTTGCGCTGCAGAGAGAGCATCGATTGCAGCCATGAGTACCGGGCTGTTCGCGGGCATAGTAGGTAGGCCAAGCATCAGGGCTGAAGGGGGCGGCAACGCCGGACCCTCAGCTCTGGGCAAATAGAGGGCAATGAAGGTTCCCAGATGCTGTATCCTGTCGGCGGCAACTGCGCTGACCTGCTTGGGCAGAGGCGCATCCTCAGGCTCCGTTTGCGCATCTTCTCTGCGTACGATGGCCTTGCTTGCGAAAGTTGCGTCGTTTTGTGAGCTTGACGAAGCTTGACTGGCGTATTTGTAGCGATTCTCATCCTCCTTGATCAGGGATGGCTTTTCTCCGTGTGCATTGAAGTTGTGGAGAATAAAAGCCTGTGCTGGCCGATAGCCAGGGCATTTTGTTCCGCGCCTCACGCAGGTATTGCACTCTGGTTTGGTCTCGTCGCATCGAACCTTTCTTTTCCTGCACTCGAAGCAGCCAGCCGATCGCTTTGGCATTGTGAGACTACCAGTGGGACCGCCACTGTTGAGACCTGGGAGGATGCGATGAGATATGGCACAAGATGGCTGATGTGTAGTTCCGTCTCCTGTCTTTCCGGTATGGACTGGGCTGCTAGGGGCGAGGACAGTGAAGGGCGCACACCACGCACCGCCCGCAGACGCGGCCGCTAGAGGCGATGGCCAAGAGGCACCCCGTATTCAACGGTGTTGGCCAATCAGTAGTGGCGGTGTCAGCGCTATCACCGGCTGGCTTCCAAGCTTTGCAGCCCTTCCCGCATGTGCTTCCCCTGGCATGCTCGTGCCAAAGTGACGGAAAGTGATGAGGGGTTCGAAGAGCTCGTTGCTTTCCGGGCGCTTCCTCGGCCCAGCAGGCGCGCGTCTTTACTGGAATGGAACAACTTCTCTTCCAACAAAGTATGGACTATGCATTCCTCGCGTGTGCCTAAAACTCGCGATAGTCCTAAATCCAAAACACGAGCCGAACGCTATCCCGGGGCGACCCCGCGATGCGGTGCAGTCCGGTGCACGGCTTTATTCGCTCTAAGCGAACCTTCCAAGGTTGGAAGCGGCGGACCGTCCAACGCAATAAAGGAGACGAAATCATGACGGGACTCTAGAAATCGACAACTTAGTCGATTGCTTGATGTTCTGGCGTATGGCGATATCGGTCGAGGGCGGAGGGAGGAAACCACGGCAAATGAAGTTGGGAAGCCGTCGTGATGTCTGCGACTGGTCACCTATTGACGGAAATTTTAGTACATGCGTCGATAGTCATGCCACATGTCATCGATGACTGTGGGAAGCGTACAGCGTCTGTCTCAACATAAGCTGCAGAGTAAGACCGCGATGTTATATGGTCCGCCATTGCGACACGCGCTTTCATCCTGGAGGATCCTACAGCACGTGGTCGCCTCTCCATCCGGCAAGGCTTTGCGAAACCTCTCCACTTATTTCGTATTTAGGAAGAAACTGCGACCAACGCGCAAAGACACATTACCCACACATGTGGTGGCTTGTGTGTCAATGGTGGAGCCTCATCGGCATGCAACACTAGTAATTCCAGCGTATCGTCGGTCGACGTACTACAGGTCAGAGGACTCTCGAGCAGCGACACGAATCATTCTAACTAGCATTTCATGGGCAAACAATGGAGAACCACCGAAAGTGATCAAGACATGGCAACAGGACCTGGCCATTGATCTTACAAACTACCACTATGCTGTAACGCTGGTATCTGCTTCAGGTGAACAAATTTATCGAACGCACCAGTCAACGACTGATACGAGTCGATATGGCCGGTCCACCCAAATCTCCTCGCTTTGTTAACGCTCAACGTTGCCGACCACGTACGCTGAAACACCCAATCCTGGAAAGCCCACGTACCAGATGCCCAAGTCGCCTTCGCTTCAGGACAACCGTTCTTTTCACAGATGCGCTCCCAGACCTCTTGCTTGTCCACAGCCCACTCAGCCAAGCTGAGATCTAGTTGCGTCTCTCCTTCTGATGGACGAGGCTTTTCAAAGATCTGCTCACTTGTTGCGCGGGCCCCTGCGTAGGCGGCAATGCGTGGCCACATGTATCTCCACGAAAAATAGTCACCGTTGACGACATTGAAGGCCTGATTCCCAGCGTGTGGATGTGTGGAGGCCCATACGGTCAGGTCGGCAATAAGTCTGGAGTCGGAAAGGTCGTCGTATCCTTCCCAATACAGCTGGTTCGTCGGCATACGCGCCTCAACGCCCATCTCTTTGCAAACGAGAAAGTACAAGGCATATGTCAAAGCTGAATTCATGCCGTTTGGCTTGGACGTGTGGCCGATAATGGCTTCTGGCCGGATGACGTTCCAAGTCCAATTCTGGCCAGTTTGGCGTGTCGTTAGGTAGTCTTCTTGGGCGAAGTAGAAGTTGCCAAGCGGACTTTCCCTTCTGGGCTCTTCCTCCCGAGCTGGAGATGGCACGGGACTGACGTGAACATTGTAGTGTTTTCCTCCAGTCTGAAGCGTACAGTTCTCTAGACTGGGAGCCACGACTAGTAGAGCGTCCAGGAAGTTGGCGAAGAGCTTTTCGTTGGCGTGGTTGAGTTCCGCAAAGTCGTCTTTGTGTACATACGAAGAGAAGTATGCATGAGTAACATCTTGGCATGCTGAGCGCATCTTTTTGATCAAGGCATCGGGATTATCGGTAAGATCGAGGGCTAAAAACATTATACGGTCATCGTGAACGGTGGTCTTGAAGGGCGACCGCGACGTGACGACAATCTTCCTCCACTCGGCAGAGGTCGTATTCTTCACGAGGTGCTCGATGATGGCTGAGCCTGTAATTCCATTGCCACCTGTAACTAGTGCGACTTTAGACATCTTCTTTGGCGTACAGGAGAATGAGGACCTGTTTCCAAAGGGTATGGGTATGGAGTTGCAGTTGCTGGGAAGGATGAGCGGAGGAGATGCTCTGCCGATAGCGAATTATCAGGAATGGGACTGCGCCCTTCAGTCAACGATGTCTTCCATATATCTATCGCAATGCGCACGAACTGTACTTTGAGCGCGCCATCTGCCAAGATTGTAACCCGCCTCTACGCAAACGCGGATGCCAAGTGGCATTGGCGCTGCCGAAACTCCTTGCAGTCTGGGGTAAGGAGGTCAGCAACGATGCCATTGGCGACACCAGCATCTTGGTAAGGGTGTTCAATGAAACAAAGTACGGCTTGGTACACCCGTGTGGCATGGGTAAAGTGGTATTTCGCCTTCCAGGCGTAAGATGTAGTGACGTTGCGGGGAAGCGTGCAAACAAGATGCCATACAGACCTAGCACTCGTAATCAAGAGATTGGCGGCAGACACAGGTCACAACACACATAGCTATGTCGCTCCTTCTAGTGGACGGAAGGAAAATGCCGCCAGCAGCTGGTATGAACTCTACCATCAGGTCGATTGCGCTGATGACCCGTAATCGGGACGCTAGCCTACAGCCAGCAGTACTACGGTCATGAATAGACAAATCCTCCTTGAAGATAAGTAAGGAGGCTAAGTTATGCCATCAGTCCAGGCAACTCCAGTATTTGACTACTGAGGCCGAATTCCAAGGGTTATATTGTGCTCACTCACATGAGATTGCACTGTGATCGAATTGTCACATTCATTTGTGAGATCTGGGACTGGTAACAAGATATTCAAGCAAAGTCTATACTATGCCCTGCCCATAATCTGCTGCAACACTTCCGAAAGCTTCGCGGTTGGGTTCGCCACTAAATCCACGCAGCGCCAGCCAACGAAGTGGTCAGGCCTTACCAACACAACCCCTCTCTCCCCGACACCTCTCACTTGATACCACTCCCGGTATGCGTCCATGTAGTCGCCTCCAAAGCCGATCTTATAGGCGCGAACGAATACACCACTCATGTCCGAAACCTCCTTCGCTGCATGTAGCCAAGCATCGCCGCCGACGCCTGTGAGTAATGTGAAAGACCCTCGTCCACAGAGATCCAGACTTGAGAGTCTTTTTGCTTGCCCATTGGCTGCTAGCCAGACATGTGGAAGGTGATACCCGGGATAGGTGCTGGTCTTAATCTCTCTCAAAGCGTTTATATGGTTGAATTCCGGGGCAATATCCCCACTTTCAATCACCACTGCAGATGTGTTCAGGTAGACCTGGTTCATTTGGATGCCCAGTGCTTGCACTTCATCCTCGGTAGCTTCCAGTGCCTCTCGAAACTGATCGCGCATCTTCTCTCCTTCTGTCGAGTCGGACTTGAGCAGATCGGTGGCCTTCTTCCTGGACGAATTATCCAGGCCAATAAGTGCCCAAAGTGTTCGATGCGCCTCCATTCCATCGTTCGCGCGGCGGACGATGCTGTCGCCTACGGGCTTGCGCTCGACCGTAAGGGTATCAAGGAGAGATGGTGAAGCTAAGCCTTTGATAACATAAGCCAACTTCCAGGAGATGTTGAAAGCGTCTGATATGCACGTGTTGCTGCCGAGTCCGTTTATAGGGGGATGCCTATGTGTCGCGTCGCCGATACACAGCACCCTGCCGCTTTGCCAACTCTCAGCAACTTGATCATTGATTGTCCAAGAAAACGAGGACAATATTTCGATATCAATCGAGTCGTCGCCAATCATCTGGTACAGCCGCTTCAGAATGGCGTCCTCGGTTGGCTGAGAGCTGTTCTTGTCCTTCGTCGCTGGGTGCATCGACACCACCCACTCCGTCCAAGGCCTGACCATGCGAAAATTACCCACAGCCGACCACTCTGGCGCAACGGGATTCAGTACCCAGTTGAGGCTTCCTGGTCGATGCTGAATGTACTTAGATAGGTCGGCTTTGATATGGATGTTGAAGGCAGTGTTGAGCTGGCGGCCAAGTACTGGTATCTTGAGAGCCTGCAACACAGCGCTCCGGGCGCCATCTGCTCCGATTAGATAGCTGGATGTTATGTTGTACTCCTCTCCGGTCGATCTGTTTCGCATAGTCGTAACGATTACGTCAGCTATCTTCTCAAAACGCACGAATTCAGTGTAAAATCGGAACTCGGCACCGTGCCTCGTGGCTTCTTCGATCAGAACTGGCTCGAGGTAGCTTTGAGGCAGATCCGACATGGCGCAAGGACTCGCTCGCTCATAGTCGCCTTTTTGGGATGGTCGGTTACCCCAAGCCCAAACGCGACCATACTCTTCGCCAGCTAGTGTGTTCAGCCACGAGGTATGCTGCATACCTGCACTCGATTAGTACATGCTCGAGATTTGGGATACAGGTAGCTGGTACTCCCGACGCAGCGAACATACATTCTGCAGTGCTTGCTATCGTGCCCAATTTCTCCTCGATACCCGTGTCCCTCAAAACTTCCATTGCTCTTTGGTTGAAGATGTGCGCTCGAGGGGTATTTGCCGTGCCGCTGTGTCTCGATATTGAAAGTGACTTCACGCCTTGTTGAGCCAGCAGCAATGCAGTGGTGGCGCCAGAGGGGCCCGCACCAACGATAACTACAGAATATTCCATGCTTCGATAGACAGGAGCGGTTCGTTGTACAAATCTGATTAGATGCTGAATACAGTAGATATGTTCACCACAAAAAGCACATCATGCTGTTGACGGCTAAGCATCTTGAAGACATACGCGGAGTCTAGTCGAGGCTAATCAATTATTCCAATGGTTTGTCGTGGCATGTCCACGACCTGTGTAGACTCTTGGCCTACTAAGTGGTATGTGTTCCGCTTGCATCACGTGCAAAGGACCATAAGTGCATCAATTTCGGCTTTCAGATGCGGCTTCATCAGACACCGCTGAAGGACGCAGTCTGATTAGTCGCAGCCATTCAATCTTTTCGGAGATCGCTATGTTCGATCTGCTGTTGGTGGATTACATACCACTTTATCCGGAGCATGTACGCGATTCTCCGCAGTGTACTCCACAGCAATGAGGTAATTCTGGGCGTAGAAAAGTGGCTGCGGGGTAGAACCGGAAGTCGACCTTTGTACAGAGCCACTGTATTCCGAAGGATGATGGGGGAAAATGTAAATGTTGGAAAAAGAAGGTTGTCTCCTGGCTAAAATTGAGCTACCTAGGTAGGGCTGCGGCCCATGCTGTGAGCTAGGGTGCAAGTGTTACAGAAGTCCATGACGTCACACTAATGCCGGACGGCTTTTGTGGCAGCTCTCTCCGGGTGTCAGAAATTGAGCAGGATTTGGGTGTCGCATTAAGAAGACCTGCGCGACATCAAGTCCTCGCCAAAGGTCTTCGTAGAAGAATCATCCTGTACAACGCGTTTTTGGTCATCAAAATCGCGTGAAAATACTTTCGCCGCAAAGAACTTCGGTATCATCTGGCGCAATTCATTATGACGGCAATAGCTGCTGCAGTAGCAGAGACTCCCGTCGGACTACTGCTAATGCTTCGATGGGGGCTGATTGCTGTCTCCCTGCATCTGTTGAACACTCTCGTGAGCCACACCCATCTTCTTGCTATCAGAATCCCAAACGGAACTGACAGAACAACGAATTGTAGATCTTGTACCCTTTCTTGATGTCTCCAGTTAGACATATACCAGGCCCCTGGTACGCGCGGGTCTCCAAGTTGCCACTAAAATATGCCACGTACAAGCGTAGACGGTCGGACTACGTTACGAAGCTTCTTGATCAGTATGGACCCATTGTCGTCATCGCAACGGATCAAGTTCACACTGTGGACGAAAATGCAATGAAAACGATATATGACAAATCTGCACTCAAGACCTCATTCTACTCCTCGATGGGAAGCTGGAAAGGCGTCGTGTCCACTCTCGGTTTCGTGGACTACCCGTCTGCAGCCCCATCACGCAACAATTTGATCCAATGCTTCCAGAACAAAAACCTCGCGGCTTTGGTGGAGAACATCCAGTCGCACGTCGAGGATTTCATCCAGTTGCTCCATCGTAAGGATGAGAACGAAGAAGCCGTTGACGGAGTCGTCGTCTTCCGCTTACTTGCGCTGGACATTGTGACCGATGTACTCTGGGCCGAAGAACACAGACTGCTGCGCAACTACAAGGAGAACGACGCACCAGCTTTTCTTCGACGGTTTCACGCGTTTAGCACTTGGAACGCGATGAAGAGCTTCATCCCTGGAGCAGATTTCTACGTCAGATGGTTCGGCAATGAGAAGTGGAAGACATTGAGGAAAGATTGCCATGATATGGATGTCACAGCAAAAGAAGCTTTGAACCGCTGGGAGACTAGTGAGAACGCTGCTGGCCGACAAAAGGATGTTCTCTCGATGCTGCAGTCTATGAACAAAGTAAACGCATCTGCCGTTCCTCCGGAAGACATTCCCGCATACATGGTCGAGATGCTCGCAGCGGGTTCTTCGACTACTTCGCATACCGCCGCGTTTGCTTGCTGGCTTCTGACTCGCCATCCCGAGGCCCAGGAGCGACTTCGTGCGGAACTCATTGAAGCCTTGCCCGACTTGGAAAGCTTCGATATCAAGCGCACCATGAATCTCGAATTTCTTGACGGTGTTATTCGGGAGACCATGCGGATGTACCCTATGATCCCAGGACCACTCGAAAGACATTTGGGGAAGGATCTTGTAATCGCTGGAAAGCAAGTCCCGAGAGGCGTGATCGCATCGACTGCAGCGCTCAACCAGGGACAGCTAGAAGAGGTTTATCCAGAGCCGCAGCTTTGGAAACCTGAGCGCTGGATCGGCGCTGACGAACGTATGAAACTGAACTGGATTCCGTTCGGCCATGGTTCTCGTGCCTGTCCGGGCTCGAATCTGGCTTTGACAGAACTCAAGTACATGCTAGGTTTGATCTTTCGCAAGTTCAAAGCAACAATGCCCCCCGGCATGGAAGAAGACAACCTGGTTCTGGCGGACGTCTTTGCAGCTGGATCGAAGACGGGCTCTTGTTGGTTGAAGTTCAGACGATTGGAGGCGTGATACTTCGTCACGTGGCTCGGTGGGACTAGTTGTGACCTTGGAAGTTGTACAATAATAACCGATACTTCTACATAACCCAGTCGAAGCACGAAATCTGATGTTTGAACGTGCTTGTGTGATGCGCGCTACTGATAGCCCCTCAATGCAATCGCATACCACTTCGTCTCAATCAACATCCTTTAGTGACGGGAAAGTGCTGCTTTGATAGCGTGCCTGCTGCTTTCGCAAACGACGACCAGCCCGCAGGGCTTATGCGGCCATATAAATCCACGAACGACGACAACGTGCCAATTCTCTGCGGATCAATAGCCGTGGTTTCCCCGCACCCTTCCAGTACGATTGAAGACTCTACAGAGTTCCTATTGATCTTGTCGTTACGCGCTCCTGTGTATGCCCATACAGCTACTGTGCTGTGGTGTAAACCTATGAAAGCCAATAGGTTGAAGTTTACCCTCTTTTCTTTCTCCAGCTTTGACTCTCGGTCTATAATGTTCCAGATACTGTAGGCCCGCTCAGCCGCAATCCGACCTTGTCGTGAGTTGGCCCATTTGCGCGCCTTATTAACGAGACGATCTTCGATAGTAAGATCATCGGCGAGTCGATACTGAATTTGATGGAGGTCTTCGAGTGGGACATGTAGGCGAAGGTGTCCCAAGTGAAAGAGTATTAGACCACTCATCAAACAGCTACGGTCGAGATTGGTTCTCACGAATGTCTTGACTAGAGGAAGGCTTTGCTCCCATTTCTCAAGAGCAGAAAGTAAACGTCGGTGCTGCTGCCGTAAATCCTCCATCCGGCGTACCGTACTATCCAAACAGTGTGTCTCTGAAGACTTGGTAGCACTTTTTGATAGACGTCTTGTGCTGAGCCTTTCCGAACCAGGGCTCCTGCTGGAAATGGATTCGCAGGGACTGTCAGAAGAAACAGATGATAAGTCATCGCTACTAGAGCCTTCAAGACCTCCGGACAAACGGGTGAACATATTGTGGTCCTTGGAAAAGCGCCAAATAGAGTATTGCAGTCCGAACATGAGAAGCTCCTGTCCTGCAGGATCCAGAGGTGGAAGCGGCTCGTTCTTATCCATGGCGATACGATAGATATCAGAAGCCCATAGTTCTCTACTAGGCGTTTGGTCATGCTCTATCATCTGCAGGCACAAGCTAGGGGACATCTTCTTGCTTCGCCATATAGCGTCGCACATTGGCAGCTGAAGGTCGATCTCCTCCATTGAGATTAGAGGTTTGCTGTGTAGCAACACACTAGTGTAGCTGTCGCCGCGGAATATACCGAATGCTAGTCGTCGACGTGTCTCCAGTTGCAACCACATTTCCAGACGCTCCTCATCTGAAGCAATGTCTTTCATGCGTTGTAGCCTTTGCATAGCTTTGTCAAAATATGCGGCTGAGAAGAGATCCATCCTCCGAGCTTGAGCGACAAGCAAGGCGCCGAGATGGTGGGCGTAGGTGAAAGCCTTTGGCTGTCCGAAATACAGCGCAGCTACCTGAGTCAGCAGTCGCGCTTGTGCCAGCCAGAGAAGACCGAGCTCTTCGTTTTCAAGCTCCCATACCATCGTAAGAGTGCTCCGGATGGTGGTATGCATCATGGCCCCATAATTGCTCGCGTTGGAGCCGCAATACATCGATCCGATCGAAGTAAGAACGAGAAAAAGGATTGGATGAAGAGCGTCCAGGTCCAAGGTTTGCAAGCTGAACAGGGGCCATAGCGGTCCGAAATGTTCTACATACTTGGCGCAGAAGTCGTAGAGTGCTGACGAACCCGAGCACTCTTGGTAATCAGTGAGCCCAAATGCGAGTGCAACTTTGGCAGAAGCGAGGGCCCAGGAGTTTGCATGGTCCTTTTCTGACTGATTACCCCACGCGGGTGAGGAAGCGAGGCCGACTAGATTCTCAATAACTAGGTTTTGATTGTCTCTGGATGTGATCGACGCACTTTGATCCAGACTGCCTATTTTCGTATCAGTAAAAATGCTCCACATCACGCTATCGAACGATGACTTACACGTATCTTCCAACGTGCCCGTGGCGAAGATATTCTTTGAGGCTTGGTGATGTGATGTGCTGCTCGATCCGTCTGACGCAGAAGTCTGCCCTAAGAGCATCTCCACGTCCGGTTGGCCAACATGACTCTGCGTTGACAGCGAGCCAAGATTGGTGAAGGATTCCAAGTCAAGTCCGGCAAGCGTTTCGTCTTGGGAATATGGGAATTGCACAGAGCTCATCGTGTTGGCCAATGAGTGGGGGTCGGCAGGTAGAAAGAGGTTTTCGTGTAGCCACGGCCAAGACATGGTTCCTATATCGGACGTCTCACCGGTTGCGACGGAGGATGTGGAGTGTTCGGGACGAATAGGTATGCCCGCTAACAAGCAATCGTTGTACGGATCGTAGATTGACTGTCTGTCCAGGGAGCTGGGGCGTATATGATGGGTACCTGGATGGAGATCATGTTCTCTCGGATGCTCGGCGCTCTGGATAGGCAAGCATGATCCCTCGTACGACAAGCAGCCCACATCGTCTGGCTGGTCGTCATGTTGGTTGGACTCGTGTGGAGGTGCATCGGTGGCCGGTGTCGCGACATGCGGAAGAACCTGGCTCAGCCTATTGGAACGGTTGGAGTATTGACAGGAAGAGGTGGTGTTCAGACATGTATAGCACGGACGCTGTCCATCACATTTCGTCCTCAACTCTCTACATCGGAGACACGCGGTATGACATCGCTGCCTTCCCGATGCGGCAGTGGCACTGCCAATCTGGGCAGATGGCGGTTCAACTGTGTCGTTGAGAGACGAAGGCTGGTGAAGCTTCGAGTGTCGAGACAAAAGATCCCTGCGATGGAAGACGACGCCACAGGTTGAACAGCGGTGCTTGCAGGTCTTTTGGTGGCTGTGTTGATGACGCGTCAAGGAGTTTTGCGTACGATAGGTCCTTTCGCATTTGGTGCATGGGTACATGATGTGAGGATGAGATGAAAGACGTGGAGAGCCCCAACGGCTTCTCCATGGCGCGGCGAAGGCACCTGGGCATGTTATGCATGTTGGCATTGACTGTCGGCTCAGCACTCGAGCCGTCGGACTGCCCTTGGCACGCTAACGCGACCGGCGGGCGAGGGCTGCGGGGTCGAGCTAGCTGATGTTCTCGCCTCGATCTGCGTGCACGCGCTTCCCAGGACTCAAGATCACGACTTGAATTGCTATGGACACATGGTGCCGATTACCGCCATCCACCTCTACGGACATGGATTCAACGGGACGTGCCGTCTACTTTCTCATCATGCATCAAACGACATGCGATTCGACATTCGGCCAATTCCTCCAATCTCCACCTCGACCCTGTCCCCATCTTCGAGAAAGGCTTGCGGCTTCATGA
The DNA here is from genome assembly GCF_024043155.1 of Alternaria arbusti. Lineage (NCBI taxonomy): Eukaryota > Fungi > Ascomycota > Dothideomycetes > Pleosporales > Pleosporaceae > Alternaria > Alternaria arbusti. The sequence continues at coordinate 596,575 of NW_026249954.1, read as the reverse complement.
ACAGTGCGACTCCACCTGGCGTCCCGGTCATGATCAACGAGCCTCGCTGAAGAGTCTGGCCCTGACTGCAAAATGCGACAAGTCGTCGGACGCCAAAGCACAGATCTGACGTATTGCCTTCCTGTCTGATTTCCCCATTGACCATCGTCCTCAGCGACTGTTTGTTGGCTTCTCCTAGGACGTGAGTGGCTACGATACACGGTCCCAGCGGCGCGTACTTGTCGAATGACTTGCTGAAGGACCACTGCGGAACAGGCCCTGCTTTCCCAGCTTCTCTTTGCCAGTCGCGCGCGGAGACATCGTTACCTGCAGTATATCCAGCCACATAGTCCAAGGCATCGGCTTCCACTATGTTCTTTGCGTCTTTGCCGATGACAACGACCAGTTCACCCTCGTAATCGCATTGCTCCTGTGCGAAACAAGGAATTGGGACGTCCTCGCCGTGATCCGCAACGGCTGGCCCTGGCTTAGTAAAGACCGTTGGACACGTTGGAAGCGGCCGTCCGGTCTCGAGAACTTGCAATCTGTTAGATCGGGTGCTTCTCCCACTAGTGTTCTAATCCCATACATACTGTGTGTTTTGTAATTCAATCCAATGCAACGGATGATTGGGACATGAGCTGGCTCGAGCGGTCCCAGCAGCCTCGCCACTTTGTCGATCTCGCCTGTTGGTGTCGCACTCAGCGGATCGTTTCCATGCAACATCTTTACTTCGAGTTTTCCTTCCTCTGCAATCTGAGCAATCAAATCCACGTCTGAGCCTGAAACGATGGGGTCGCCATAACGAATATCCTGATCAGCCCCTTGCGCAATGTAACGAACAAATCTATCCCACGCAACTGGTTCTGAAGACATCGTGAACAGCTAATCGCGGAATAGGGAAGAAGAGTTGGAGCTAGCAGGTCGCACAGCTCTCAAGGCAAAGGCAGCTCCTATGTGTTGTCGGAGTTCACCAACTCTCACTCCTCCATCAGCATATGCAGTGTGGTTCTCGGAAACGCGCATGAACATCAGTAGTTGGAAGGCAGCGTATCCGCTTTCCGACGCAGGAACCCGCCAAGGCATACCACCTTATCCGCTGTACCAAACTACAGAGACTGAAGCCGAATCAATTTGAATTTGTCAGCGATAAGTTGCAGTCTTGTTTTTCGGAATACATCCGCGGACAATACGCAGCTTGACTATGTGGGCTACTTGGGCTGCTTTTGAAGCGGGGTAAACGCGTACCACAACGCGCATAGCCAGTCAGAATCCAGATGCACAGGTGGCTGCTTTTCAGATGGTGTATGTCTATATAATAGCAAGCAGCGAAGTCTGTTCACGTGGTTTCACAGGCTCTGCTAAGTTCTTCACGTAGTCTACTTGCCAGACTTCATTGCGTCAATACACGACCGTTCACGCGGAAACGGTCTGGGATGATGAATATTCCTGGGAGTCTGGCACCTGATGCAAGCACTCGCTTTCCAGAACGACGCGTTGTACTCATCGTGCTTTCAGGGAACGAAGCTTTGGCCTCTTCATGTAGGAGACGTGGTAGCTGATGAGGCTTTCATGATCACCGGGGTACGTCTCAATCCATTCAGCACAACAGCGCTGGCGCTGGTATCAGAAAATAGCAGATTGACTCGGCTATGTAGGCGAATACTTCTACTGCAAGCAAGTTGAACCCGCAACAATATGCTCGAAGGTCAATGGTAATGATGTGTGCTTTGGTCTCTCATCCTACTGAAGGACTCGTGCTCTTCGAGACTGGTCCTGGCAAAGATTATCCAGACGTTTGGGGACCACAGCTCAACGACATCTTTGCTCGGGAGAACTATTGCGAGGATCATGACTTGGATGTTGCCATTCGGAAAACTGGCAATGACATCAAAGACGTTAAGGCCGTCATCATGGGCCATCTTCATCTTGATCATGCTAGAGGATTAGAGTATTTTCGGGGACGGACGTCCCTATCTATACACATGAGCAGGAACTGAAGAACGCATTTTACAGCGTTGCGACAAAAACAGATCTTGGTAAGTCATTGTCACAGAGACACGCACCCCACTCGTAGTCATAATGTGTCTTATGAGACATTATGAATTACAGGGTCGGCAAGGCTGACTCAAAACTCTATGCAGGTGTCTATCTGCCTACCTATCTTCAATTCGATCTTAACTGGAACCGTTCCGCGGCGACGGATTCGAGCTAAACACTGGGTTGATCATCCGCCACATCCCCGGTCATACCCCGGGCCTCTCAATCCTCCAGGTGAACCTCAAAACCAGCGGGACGTGGGTTTTTTGTAGCTTTAGCTACATTTAATATCGGGATTTGCTCGTGTATACGGCTCTCCTTGGTCAAAAAGCGGACGCTGTGATTGGCCGCGAGAACCTCAAACCTCATTGGCTGGAGGCTTGTAGACATCACATGACCGTGGGCTTGGCGGAACATCAAAACTTTGGCAAAAAGGAAGCAGAAGCGACAACAGCAGCGACGACAAAAAGAGAGCAGGTACGTTGGGACAGAGGGTGTTCGAACACGCGGCTCTCGCTTATGGTCACCCACCTAGAGCCTTGAACGCTTGCAGTGGGTGAAGGGCTGCGTCACGTGATTAGTACTTCACTGCAGCTGTTGTTAGCATATATAGCGCTGCAAAGTGTATATAGACAAGGCAGCTTGCGCAAATCCCCAAGTGACTCCAAATGTACTAAAGCTACGACCTTTTTGGAGACGTTTACGAACCAACGGACTATTTTACCACTGACCAATACGTTGTCAAAGAGAACTACGAGTCTCTTGCCACCCAGGGTCGGTTTACCAGGGACCATGCATCTTGGTCGAGATCCAACCAGATGATACACTCTTTGCAGAAGTTGACTAATGCGCGACTCATCTTCGGACACGATCGTGCTGTACTCTTTCAGTACAACTTAGCGCCAGGATACTACGAATAAATTAAGTTCTTCCAGTGACCGTGTATACATGTGCTCAAATATATTATAAGCAGGGCAGAATGCATCAATTTACTTCGGGTTCACAGCGCGTAAATCACACCTGCGACACTTTGCGCGCTATGCAAATCACCCTTCCTTCAAACATGCACCTGCAGTGTTGCATGCAAATTTAGAAGTCTGACAAACTAATTCCCGGCTTCAGTTGAACGGTCTTGATCAAACGCTAGCTACTAGCGCAGATAGAATTCCCAGGATAAGGTGGTATCAATGTGCGCACACCACCTTACCCGCCTACGTCAGAACCACAACTATTGCTAACCCAGTTGGTCTTTACGAACCCCAGCGTACTAGCTCCCTGGAACCTGACACCGTTGACTGTTGACGCTGTACCGGTACCTCGGTTCCACAACTGATGTAAAGCGGTCGCGGAAGGCGAGCTACATAGCCTCCACGTGCTTGAGCTGACAGCTCGAGGTTAGTAGCGTAGATCAACATACATCGAATTGCAGCGCTGTATATCATCCGCCCAACCAACGACGCTTGCGCATAGATTATTACACTTTTGTTTTGAATCATACGACATGCCGATACCTGACAACGACATGAGGATCCGTCTCAAGGCAACGGCGTTCGTCATCTACTACCATGCCGACCTAACCAAGGCGCGTCAATTTCTCCTCGACTTCGGACTGTCCATCGCGCGAGAAGATCCCCAAAACCAGATCTTCTTCAAAGGGTATGGCGTGGAGCCCTTTGTATACATCGCACGTCAAGCCGACGGCAAGAGCAGTTTCGAAGGAGCAGCATATGAAGTGGAGAGTAGAGGAGAGCTGGAACGCGCAAGTCAGATAGATGGAGCTACTTCTATTGCACCTCTCGACGCTCCAGGAGGAGGGAATTATGTTAAGCTCACCGACCCTGTAGGACACCATGTCTATCTCATTCATGGTCAACAAAAGAGTGAGGCCGAACCGCCAGCTCTGAAGAAGCTGGTCGTCAATTACGAGGACGAAAAGCCACGAAAGGGCAAATTCCAGCGCTTTGAGCTCGGCCCAGCTCCCGTTCATCGCTGGGGTCACTACGGTGTGACATATCCAGATGGCGCGTATCAACAGATGTATGACTGGTACACCAAGACTCTCGCTCTCGCTCCATCGGATATCGTTTACAAAGACGATAAGCCCATCACATGCTTCTTCCATATCGATCGTGGTTTGGAGTACACAGATCACCATGCCTTCTTCTTTAAGCGGGTCAAACCGGACTACGAACCTACTGTTGCGCATTCTGCGTTTGAGACCCATGACTTCGACGTCGAGCATTTGGGCCATGACTATCTTGAGTCGAAAGGATATGAGAGTTGTTGGGGTGTGGGAAGAGTTGGTTACATCAACTCCATGGTTGTGGACGAACTGCTAACCGGGAACAGCATGTCCTCGGAAGTCAAGTCTTTGACTACTGGTTTGATACCAGCAAGTTCATATTGGTAGGCAACACTTGTCATAATTTGATTGGCCTGATACTAACAGCGTTACAAGGAGCACTATGCGGATGGCGATTTGGTCAATGCTGAGACGGAGGTATCGCACGTTCCTGCTGGGCCACAGGCGCTCAAGATCTGGGGGCCACCTATTCCGGGCGTGTTTTAGGTAATATTCAAAGTGTTATGAAAACGAATAAACACGTAGATATATAATTCAAACGCGTTCCACGGTCTGGCGGAAAGGCCAACAACGGGCGAACGTAGGTAGTGTACAAAACATGCATGAGAAACACGACCCAATGCTATGAATGGCTACCTCCTTCGATCTAAGCTTCTTCGTTCTGGCTTTCGCGGTCCTTGCGAGGAAATAAGGCAATGACAGGGCGGCGAGATCTTGGCTCCCATTTTGCATGAATGTGATGCAACGCTTCACGACATCGGCCGAAAGCCTTGAGGACATGAGTCGCCACAACACCTCTTTAGACGCCATCGAACAGCTTTGCCTGCCTCTTATGTATCAATGCCGCTACCAAGAAACACATGAAGCCCAATACACCGCATGAGCCAGCAAGCACCTGTCCATACAGATAGGATCCGTTGCCAACCTCAACCAACGCACCTCCACCAGGACCTCCGATAAGGCAACCAAAACTAGACAAGGCAAACCCCATGCCCATTCTTGTTCCGATTTTCTTGTTGTCCAGGGTAAGATCGGCGAGTGTTGCAGGGAACATGGCTTGCAAGCCTGCAGCAAACAAGCCGTAAAGCGCCGCAAAGGCATACATTCCTGCTGTCGAAGTGATCGCAATCCAACAATATAGTAGAAGAGCAGTGACGAAACTGACGATCAGGCTGATGGTCAATGGCCGGCAATAGCGGCCAGCAACGTACGCGGGTAACAGACGTCCCGGAATGCCGATGCCGTTTAGCACCAAGAGGAGCGGTATCGATTCTTCCAACGTCATACCCAACGTTGTTCGAGCGAAAGCATTGATCTGGGTAAGGTCAGCTATTTGTTGAAGAAGATTGCGGTATGTACTTACATAGAAGAAAGCGAACCAAAGACCTGCGAAGCAAAAGACCGAGCCGAGAATCTGTGTACGTTAGCAAAGACGTCCCGGGTTCGTCGAATCAGACCACTTACGAAAAGATCAAAGACCGGGTCCTTGAGCTCACTCGGTTCGAGCATCTTGACCGCAACCTTTGGTGGAAGCCGCTTCTTTAGCAGCCGCTCAGCAATCAATAGCATGACCAGCGCCATGAAGCCCAACGTCCTCACCGCCCATCCAAACCCGATGCGATCAATCAACCTGTTGAGCATGATCGGAATAACTAGCCCACCAGTGCCCGACCCGCATAACGTGATACTAATTGCAAAACTCCGCTTTGTCGCATCGAAATATGTCGAGATCACGGATACCATGGGCACGAACATGCATCCATTTGCGAAACCGATGCAAAACCCCTGCGCAAGCACGAACTGCCAGTACTCCTTGCAGATACTTGTCATGAAGATGCCGACCAACCATAGTCCAATGCCTACGCGCAGAACAAGCTTGAAATGACCGGTGTCTGACGCGGCGCCAGACCAAAGAGGGATGGACAGCAGGAAGAAGACGGTGAGTGCACCGATCCATGAGATATTGGACGCGGTCGACAGTCCAATGGAGGTATAGTGCGCTTGGAACATACCAAATGATGTGATGAAGCCCCAGGTGAAGAAGGTGATGATATGCCCACCTAGCACTTGTGACCATGCTACCCATCCGCCATTGGGAGGCGGCTCGGTAGATGCGACTCTCGTGACATCAAAGGTTGAAGATACTTCTTGCTTGGTTGGCGCAATATCCTCCTCTTCGATCTGGCTGAACTCTTCAGTTGGTGGATCCGGTCCAATGGCGGCCATGTTGTTGCACGGCAAAAATGATGTTTGACCGCAAGGTCAGTCGACCCCAGGATTCTGCTTCCCCAGACCCATACTTTGCTGAGTCACATCTTGCGGGAGATCGAGTTTGGCGAATTTTACAAGCTCAGTTTTCCGAATTTATGAGGTAATAGGAGGGGATCGGTGGCGGGAATGCCCGCCGCAGCGGTCATTGCCGGCGGGCCAGGCGAGGCGAGTACGTCGGATACGGCACGCTCTGCCACTGCGCTTGAAGCAACGCTCGGAAGCCAGCCTCGCGCATTGAATGCCTAGCTACGTAGCTCAGACAACGCAGTACGCGCAATGGGTTCTGGGTTTGGCTTTTAGAATGATTGTTTGCGCATCTTACTTAGGACAAAGCCTCGTGGCAATAGGGTGATGTTCGCAGCGAAGTGGTAGACTTGGCGGAGTTACCCCACAGCCTCTCCCAGCCAATCATGTGCGCGCGCCTTCCAGCTTCCGAGGTCCGTCTGATATCAGTACAGTAAAGAAGCAGCCACGATGCCCGCTACAGCGAGTCAAGTCTTGCTAAAGAGAATATCACCGGAGAGATCGATGATGCCGGAGTGACGCAACAAGTTTACGATAATCAGAACCTTGTCGTATGGCTCTACTAGGTACTACCTAGGTGCTACTACTACTACTTAATCTTAACACTTAAGTATGCAGGCTACTCTTTTTCTACAAAGTAGAACTGCGGCTGATAGTAGATTGGGTGCGTCTTCGCGACCATTAGGGTTCACTCATAACGGCTCGAAGAAAAACGAGGACTCGCCGGTCCAAAGGTTAGTTAAAAACAGCTATCAAGAGTCGTGCTCGCGGATGTTAAAATATCTCGCTTTCTTCCTAAATCTAGTCAAGCTTTAGATGCTAGCTGAACTGGTGATATATTCCGAGTTCTTTCGGTGTGTGATTGATAGATACTAGTACGCCACTCCCTTCACTCATCGCATTGGGCTGGAACTCGCACCTGAGACAGCCTTTGGGGGACGGTACTATCAACGCGACGACGAAACACTGAAAAAGTCTCAGTGCGACCCTGCGTGGAGAGCGTTTTGGAAAGAGAAAACTAGGTCGTTCTAGAGGCAGTAAAAACGACAGATTTTGTTCAAACACGAAGGGGACGAAAAAGTCTGTGAGTCTCGACGGTACGTTGACGTGATTGGAAATAAATCCTTCGCGAGGGCCGTGGTCTTGCAAGTCGCTTCCGCTCTGTGTCTGACCAGAGCACTCTACTACCATTTCTGATGGATGCCTCAACAGTAGTCTCGAGATGCTCAAACTTAAGAAATTCCATCTCCAGGCTCGGCAACGGATGCTATCTTCCAGCGGGATCAGTTGCCCTGGATTATTCAAGGATCGCAATCCTATTGGCGCGTTGATCACTAGAAGCCGTGGGATGAGGTGCAAGATCCCTGGAAAGACCTAGCTGGGCAATATTTGAAAGTTCTACTCCTCGACTAGCATGATTGGAAGAAACCCCAATTGCCATGGGAGTGTTATTACGACGGAGAACTGTAAGGTAGGTACAGACGCGAGTCGTGAACAGCGTCTACATAGGCTCAGTCGCCATAGTCAAAAGGATTGTGCGCCGTCGTTAATCGCGAGGCGCTTTTTATTTTGATACGTCGCTATGTCACCACGGCTGCTGTGACATAAACATCTTTTAGCTGAGAAGCAACGCGTTCATCGAGACCCACCATGTGCAGAACAACGGGATGCCGATGTACGAACACATCTTGTCGTACTGCCGTGTTATCCAACTCTCAAGTACCAAGCTTTTTGTAGGGGTTGCCGAGATATCAGAATACCCGGTGGCACTGATGCTGTTCTATCCCTTTATGGCTGGGCTACCGGCAGGACTAACGCCAACAGAACACAGCTGTTGGTAGCTTCTTCTTCTTCTAGTAATCCTCTAACGAGATTGTGGCTCGAGGATGCAAGCAACCGCAACGATTGTTCGGGCACCTATGCAGGGCAAAAGGGATGGAACCACAACAGGCTCGTATAGACGTCTCCACCGTAAGCGATGCTGACGCCCAGGTGAACGATCAAATTTAACGTGTTCGTATACTGCATGTATTAAAGCTGTCCCCTCTTGCTGCAATGTGATACCCCAGGTACCCCTAAAAGGCCCATCACGTTCTTTTTGCAGCTCCAGCCCTACCTGCGGTCTCCACCTCCACACTCTCTAATCGCTATACATTACTATACAAACATAATCCTTAATCATGTCGTTCAGTATTCGCAACACCATCGCCCTGGGCGCCTTCTCCGCCCTTGCTGCTGCGCAAACCGTGCCCCCGAAGCTCGACGCAACTTGTGCCGATGTGGTCATATTCATGGCTCGTGGCAACGACGCCCCATACCATGACGGTCGCACTTTCCCCTTCGTCGAGGCCACCTGCGGCAAGTTGACTGCTCAGGGCAAGAGCTGCGACTACATTGACATCCAGTTTGATGTAACCCTTGGTGGAGACTACTGTAACCAAGTTGCTGAGGGCGCTCGCAATGGTATCTCTCAGATCACCGCCTTCAACGAGAAGTGCCCTTGCTCGCACATTGTGGTGAATGGGTACTCTGAGGGAGCTCATGTGGCCGGAGATGTGCTTGGAGGACCGGTAAGCATCATGTGAGAACCGGGCACCCGTGAGGCATGTGCTAACTACGTACTGCGATATAGGGTGGATGCACGTTCGTCTCGACCGGCCTAGACAACAACTCTGCTGCAGGCAAAGCGGGTAAGCGACTTCGACGATACTACGGCAATGTCCTTCCTAACATGTTTCAGTCGCCGCGGCTCTCCTCTGGGGAGACGTGATGCATACCGCCAACCAGCCCTACAATGTGCTTGACGGTGCCGACAAGCAGTCTAACGGGCGTAAGCCGGAGGATCTCGCTCGCCTCAATCGCTACGCACCCGTCCTTCGCTCCTACTGTGCTGCCGGCGACCCAGTCTGCGCCGGCGGAAACATTGTAGCCGACCACTTGAACTACTTTGAGCTCTACACCGACGATGCTTCTTCCTGGGTCGCCTCCAAGATCGACAGCGTCGCACCTCTGGCGTCGTGCGGTGCCACCAGCTCGTCATCCTCTGCTGCCGCCTCTTCCGCTACCAGTGCGGCCGTCACCCAGTCTTCTGCCGTCGTTCCTACCTCGTCTGCCGTGGCCACTGCGTCTGCTACACCTACTAAGGCTGAGTCTTCTGCTGCTGAGACGCCTTGCTCAACCTCTCCGGCAATGGTTTCTCCCTTCCCCGAGCCTGTCCCCTACAAGCCCGATGCCTGCGTCCTTGAAGTTCACGTAGAGTATGCCTACGTATAGTTTGAGCAAGATGGAGCCGAAGGAGCAAGTACCACCACTACAGTGCAATGCGAAAAGCTGTCAGCAGCGACAGTATTGCGACAATATATACGACGTGTTGCCACCTTCAAAGTCTTGTTCCTCTAGCTCTCCTCTTGTAAAGTGACCGTGTTGTAGCCGCATCATTCGATGTTTCCGAGGTCCGATCTGTTTGTTAAGGCCACTTCAATCTGGACGGAAGCTAGGAGTATCATTTAAGTTGCATCCCGAAATGAATTTGGAAACACTGAGCGAGTAAACGACGGGAACGTTGCGGATCGCCGGTATTAGCTCAACGTATTGAGCTACGACTTTTCCATGTTCCAAGCCTGTCGATACGCGATGGAAGATGACGCCTGTGAGCCTATGGAGAAGTAGGTGAAACGGCTTTGTACCTCCTTAAATAGATCCCTACACTGCGCTATGTGAACTGGAGTTCCTGTCCGTCTGTTGGGCCGATAGGCGGTCGTCACGCAAGTCGAACATGACCAATGCTGACGACCTTGGAGCGAATTGTGGCTGTCTTGGCATTCCCGCGGAGTTCATAGGTATGCACGTCACCTTCCCCATCTCATCGCCAAACCTCGCCCAAACCTCACCCAAACACCGCATCAACGCCGCCATGTACCGGATACGACCGCGATTCGTACCCATTCGCGCTCTACCTCGCACGTCTCAACCCTCAATCCAGCATGTCCGTAGCCTTCCACAATCCCGTGCCTACCAGCAACTCGGTCGCAGTGGCCAGCAATACAAACGGTTCAACTCTCCCTCAGGTGGCCTCTCCGGTCTCCTATTTCGCTGGGCTGCCCGCCCAACGTTTTACCGTGACGTCGGTCTGATCAGTGTGGGCACTGGCGGAGTCTACCTGTACAATCTCGAAGAAGTGCCCGTCTCTGGTCGCCGCCGCTTCAACATCATCTCGCCTGGCATCGAAGAAGCGCTGGGACGGTCATCCGTAGAGCAAGTGCGGCAAGAATACCAAGGCAGGATACTACCGGATAGCGATTCGCGGGTGAAGCAGGTGAAGAGGGTTTTGGAGCGTTTGTTGCCGTATGCCGAGGGCGAAGGGTTGAAAGACTTGCAGTGGGAGGTCACCGTCATCGAGTCTCCGGAACAGAACGCGTTTGTAGCGCCGGGGGGCAAGGTCTTTGTGTTTACGGGGATTCTGCCTCTGTGCAAGGATGAGGATGGCATTGCAGCCGTGCTGGGACATGAGATTGCGCACGTGGTTGCGCATCACACTGCGTTGGTACTCTTATCTCGGACCGATGAAGCATGCACTGACCAAAGAACAGTGAACGTATGTCTCAAGCGCCTCTGATCCTCCTCGGTGTTCTCGCCCTATCTCTCTTCGATGTCTCCTTTTACTCGGGCAAAATGCTCCTCGACCTCTTCCTCTCCATGCCCGCCTCCCGCAAGCACGAAGCTGAAGCCGATTACATTGGTCTCTTAATGATGGCGCAGGGCTGCTACCGACCAGAAGCTGCAATGCAGTTCTGGACGCGCATGGAGAAGGCTGGTGGGGCGGGGCCGCCGCAGATACTGAGCACGCACCCGAGTCACCACAACAGGGAAGAGAAGATTAGGGAGTGGCTGCCCAAAGCGATGGAGAAAGCTGAGGCGAGCGAATGCGCTGTCACGAGTGGGTACGGTAAGTGAACGCACGCATACGGTATGATGATGAGGATCGTGACTGACGCGACCCAGCTACTCAATTCAGCTCCGCGTTCGATAGCTTCGGACGCTGGTGAAGCGTCCGAAGCCCTTTGACGGTAGAAGACTTGTACTAACACCCTGTATACCACCTGATGACTACACTAACATGATGCACCACGAGACCAAAGAAATGAAGGTCCCATCCCTGAACCATCCCAGATAGTCTTGGATGTGAGTAGATATGAGATGAATTGATGATTTACTCTAACATGAGATGAGAACTGCCTATAAAGGCAAGTATGATTGCTACAAACAGTTGCAAGCAAGCATCGGTACGTACATAAGGTACATGCCAGCTAACCAACAGATAGTGCGCTATGGGCCACAGGGCAAACATTGTAACGTAATGTCATAATTTCTTATACTCTATTAGCCTCGGCACCCCGGTTCGAGACAGAACATGAACATCCGCCGTCCTTGCGACCCCTATACTCGGTCTACCTACCGATTCTCTCTCTTCGACCTCCGACGCGGTATCATCGAAGTAACTATTCCCCATATCCATAGCCTTTCCCATTTCAATCTCCGTAACGGTCAATCTCCTCTCCACATCGAAATCGAATGCGCCATTCTTCTCTTCGGGTAATGCAAAGTCCCATGGCGATTTCTCGATATCGTCTTCGTCGTCCATGCTGACTAGGTTCTTTTCCCCCCAACTCCCGCGGTATCCTGGTAGAGTGGGTACCTCGGAAGGTGTGGTGGCTCGAGCGGGACAGTGGAAAACATGTTTGAGTAAAGGGGACAGTGAGGGAAGAGAGGCGGCCAGAATGCCGATGTCAACCTCGATTTGGGACCATACTGGAACCCAAGACCAGCCCCTGCGGTTCATTTGTCAGAAAATGCTACTAGTAAAGAGAACGGGCTAGGCGAAGGCGTACCAGCTGAAATCGACTTCTTGCCATGTACTTCCTGGTCTGATGGGACTGTCCGACATGACAATCTCGCAAAGGCGCATGGTGCTGGCTATGACCGGGATGACGCCGATAGAGAGAATGACTGCTAGAGCCGCTGAAGGGACGGTCAACAATGAGCGTTCATAGAGACATAAAGACGTCGACTTACTCCTTTGTCTCTTGTTGAATTTGATCACCCATATCAAAGGCAACGGGAAGATCAACAAGACAATATCAGTGACGACATTGATGGCACCCGAAATGACCATGAACATGGCAGCATTAATGCATCCATCGGGTTGGGCTTCGATATCCCAGACACGTGATACTGGTGTGCAGATGAACAATTGAGCCTTCGGACGTTGTCAGTTGTGCATCTCGTACAGATAGACGGGCATGAAACTCACAAGGAAGACGGAGAAACTAAAGGCAGTCATAAAGCCGGCCGCTGTCCATACAGCAGGTGACTGCACGATCCATGGCAGGCCCTGTTTTCCATAGCCGATTCGGTAGTACAGAGATAAGATGCTCATCTTGACCGCCCTGCAATAAAGTTAATCTTGAAAGCTGATGTCGAGAGCGATGTTGCAGCATACCAATTTGCGACAAAGTAGATGAGCATATTGATCCATTGGTACTAGTCCACTGTCAGTACTAAGTCGAGTGTCACAAGGTGTGTTGAACATACCATGAGCATCTCGTCGAATTGCTCCACGTGAAGCTCTGATGCATGTCGTCCCTGGCCATGCTCGATTTGTAATATGATGGTGACTGTCTGTGCAGCTCCGAGGGTAACGGCGATGGCGATGAAGAGATCGTCTAAGCCGAATTTCTTGACAACGTATCCGCGCGTGAAGCATCTACACTTTGTTAGCAATACGACATTTGCTCGTGGCGAAGATGGGTGCTTGCCGAAGAGCCACAAACGCCACAGCGACGGTATACATGGCCATACTGACTCGGCCTATGACAGGCCCTTGGTCACGCCCGTTCGCGACGTATACGATGTGCCCCATTGCGAGTTCGGTACCTGGTTGAGCTATACGATGTCCGAAGGTTTGACATGGGGCTACGAGAGTTGATGCTACGACGGCGCAAGGTTTCCAAACGCCCGACTGGAGAAGAGGAAGCGAAAAGCAAAGTGAAGGATGATGGCCAAACTAGAGGCTGGCAGACGGGACCTACACACATCTAATACATCGTGGACGAGTTACGACACCCAAAGTGCGACAGGGCGATGGGCACGTTGCAAGACTCGGCACGGCATTATTGAGGCGGCGCTGGTTGAAACTAAGATTGCCTTCCAGAAGCACATCAAACGGTGCACAAAGAGCCACGCGGCCTGTGCATGCCTCTTGTCGGCATCGGCACTGTGGGTTGTCGCGTGGTCATGGTGCGGCAAGCCCTGTCGCAGCGCGCATCTCGAAACCTTGTTTGGAGCCACGATCCCGGCACAATGGTATCGGAGGTTTGTGGGAGAACATGGCCTCGGGTTGCGTGGGCGGGAGGCTGAACGAATGGTTCGAGTGTTTCTGAGGTACACGGTGATTGGCCGCGCGCGTGCACCAGGCCGACGGGCTATCCCGGTGTGGCTGGTGACGATGGCATAGACGTGTTCTTGGACGTCTCAGGGGGGTTTTCACAAGGGCCTAGTCACTGCTTGCGCTGCTCGGGTGTTGGGCAGACCGACGATCAGATGGCGGGCGATGAAGAAACTCGGAGCATGAGGTCGAGGATCGCCGCGGAGGCAGCCTGGTTTCGGTTACGGGCGGGCTAGCGCTGATGCGTGTTGGACGTTGCATTCACGTCACTCTGCCAGCACCGCACGCCCGCGCGAAAAGCATCGAGGCTCCAACAGGCGGGCGTGCGGAGAGCAGAGGCATCCGCCGCAGCCACGACGCCTGCGCGTGTTGCCCAACGGAACAGGGAAGCCGCAACCCACCAGGCGAGCCGCTCCTGCCCTGAGGCGGCCTCAACGCTTGCCCGCCTGCCTCGACACTTGCCTGCCTGCCTGCCTGCCTGCCTGCCTCGGGTCGCTGGCACGACATTTGGCGTCACTGCGCTGTAAGCTGGCATGCTCCCCTCCTCTGTACCACACCTGTTCCTCTCCCGCCCCGTTGCATGTCCGCCTACACCTCTCACCAGTCTCCCCGGCCTCTGTGGCCTGCTAGCATACCGCCATCCTCAACCACTGACCATATTCCTCTGCCCGTAGACGCTCCCCTCGCCCACGACCCGCCGCGGCTTGCCAGGCACGCGAGCCATCCTGCATACCCCACCCTGCTCCCTCCACCCTCTCCACCCCCGCCGTTGCCCAACCCGACCCTCGACGGCACCATGGCCGCCCGCGCGACCATCACCTTCTCGCAGCCGGGCGTGCAGCCGCCCGTCTATGTCACCACCTCCCTGAACGACTGGACGCTGGTGCAGATGCAGCCCCTGCACGACAAGACGGCGTCGGGCGACCTCATCTTCAGCAGAGAGTTCACTGGCGTCGCTGAAGGCAGCCACCAGTACAAGATCCGCGTCGGCGAGGACCATTGGGTGCTGGACGAGTCGAAAGAAACCGGTATGTCCTTCTACGTCCTCGTCGACTGTCCCGCTGACTCTCCGCAGCTGCCGTCGACCAGGGCATTCGCAACAACCTTGTCCACGTCAGGCCTGCCAGCGAGAGCACCTCCCTGCGCCCAGCGTCCGAAGCTACCACCAACACAGCCGCCCTAGAGACTTCCCCCGGGAATTCCTCAAAGATGCCCGAGGACCGCAAAGACAGTACAATAAACCAGGAGCAGCTAGCTTACGATCAAACCCACTACGCCCATCTGCCTGAACATGTTGCTAAACGCGCTGCCGACTCAGAACCTGGCCTTGGGGGAACCAAGGTAGACTCCCCGGTCGAGACAGCAGCTCCGAAAACACCCGAGATTCCTCTTCTGGTAGTCGACAAGACTGACCGTCGGCCTGCATATGGAGATGACTTTGGCGCCGGCGCTACGACCGCCCAAAAGGCTGCGCATGACATGAGAGCCGCGGATTCCTTGCCAGACCAGCTCAATATCGTGCCCGAGTCCCATACGGAGCCAGAGTCTGATGATGGCGAAGCTGCTCCATTGTTTCGCCATGAGTCTTTCCAAGCGGATCATGATCCTCAAATCGCTCCCGCTATAATCATCGACGATGAGTCTGCGCCATCATCGACAGACCAGACTAGTTCCGGAGAGGCCATAGATACACCTTCGGAGCCTGACGACAGTGACGAGTTGCATCTAGCGCCCTTACTTAGCCACGAGACGGGCTTCGAGAATGGCGGAGCGGGGCTGAGCGACGGTCCGCATTTTTCCCATGGAACTGACAACGACGATGACGATGACGATGATTTCGGTGGAGCTCCTCTCCTTCCTCACGAGACTGGCTTCCATGATGAGGGCAGAATTCCAACCGAATCTGAAAATGACGAGGACGAGCTCGACAGGTATCCGTTGCTATCACACGAAAGTGGCTTCTCGGATTATAGGGGAAGCGAGATCGTTACTAAGAGTGATAACTCGGGAATCTCGGAGCCATGTCACTACGGAGCCTACGAGGACGACGAGGATGACTACGCTGAGAATGAAGAGGGCGATGCACCTCTCCTCCCCCATGAACGCGAAGCATCTGCTGTCAGTAGCACTGGGTCTGTCTTTTCAGAGGACGATACCCCCTTTTCTCTGGACAAGCAACCGACTTTTGGTTACGAGACGGACAACGCGAGAGAACTGTTCGGCGGAGCTGGCCGACACGACTTCTTTAGAGGGCGAACAGGAAGCAATCTTCCCCACAGGCTACCACAGTCAGATGCGGAAGATCATGACCTGAACGATCCGTCGTTGGAACGATTTCCCACTAGCCGTCAATCAATCTTGGAACGTGTAGCGACAATTGGCATGCATCTTCCCGAAGATGAAACCATGCACGAGCGGCCACATTCTCCCCAGCCATCTGTTCTATCTCAAGCGTGCTCCTCTGTCGATCTTGTACCTGTCAAATCGTACACCTCGCTAGCTTCTGTACCTGAAGACGAATTCAGCGACGAAGAGGAGGACCACCATGATCTAGACAGTATGCCATCGCCCGTGTACATCAGTCACAATACTACCCGCATGTCCAGTCCGCCCGCCAGATTCGTGCGTGACCCATACGCAACCCCACTGCCTGATGAGAGCAAGCAACTTGGGTACGCTGTCGACACCAAACACGACGAGTCGAGTAATCATACCCACGAGTCCAGCGAAGCGGAAAGTGTGGATAAGCATGATGGTGCAAAAGACGTCTCTCGGGCTTCCAATGCTCTGCGAGATGCCATCACCACATCTGTCAACACCGAGAAACCTGCCATGGATCAAGTTACGTCTGAGCCCAAGGCTACCGCCTCAGGTGCGCACCCTGTAGCTGGTCCGGATTCTGACCTCCGGCAGCGCAGAGTACTAGTTGAAGACTCTTCAGAGACATCAGAAGATGCGACAAGCGCAGTGGTAGATGGTGTCAGTATCAAAGACAAGATTGTCGAGGCAGCGAAGCCTGCACTTGCACAGCGACCGAATCATCACAACGAGAACTTTCTTCAGCATTTCTTCCGAGTCATGTTTGGGCCCGTCGGTCACCTCATGACTGCTTGTTTTGGCGATCGGAAGCGAGCTAGGTGAGCGAACACCGTTTCCTTTTCTCCCTGAATCCTTGAGTATGTGGCTTGTGGCGCTCTTGCCTCGCACGAATTCCGTCACACAATGACAGTATTGAGAGACGCCATTGCTAACACAAAAGCTTCAGTGCTTCCGCTCTTGTTCTTGGTACTGGTGCAGCGACTTACTATTACGCTGCGAAAGCATCAAGATGAGCTTGTGCCTAGTGCACGATGATCAAGCTTGCGACACCTGGGATTCACATTACGACGAACGCGGAAGGAGCATAGCGATGCGGTATTGGGTTGCCGTGAATTGGACTCCCTTACACCTGCGTTGAGCATAACGAGATTAATGACCTGGGTTAGAGCATGCGCTTGGGCGCGCTGGCGTTTTATGTAGCATTCTCTCTCCTCTTTCCACCTCGACAACCTCATCTTGCGTCGACAAATAAATCAATGTGTTTGTTTGCTGTACGTGTTTGTTCCGATGGGTATCTTGTGTTTGACAGTGACACCACAACCCAGAACCAATATCAAGGCGGCAAAGTCACGTCCAATTAGCACGTAAATCCATTCTTGATGTAAATGTGCATTGCATCATAGTCTTATTCCTTCTATGTGTTGCAACACAGCGGTACTACCTAGGTATCTCATATCTCATGGCAAAGGTTTCTTCATGTAAAACAAGGACAAGACTCAAGTCTAGTGAAGAAAACGTCAGCGAGTGTAACACAACCCAACCACCATGCTACCCACTCAGGAAAAGTAGAAGGTAGGTTACACGCGCGGAAACAGGGGAACGAAAACGCGACCGTGACTGTATGTGATTCTTCTCACAGACGCGGCCTGTTTGCTCCACTCGATTGTGCACTCACCGACTTGTTCTTGACATCGTATCGGTCGTTGTTCATAATCTTCTCCCATCCGGCAACAAACTCCTTGACAAACTTGTCCGCGTTGTCGGGTGAGGCGTATGTCTCGGCGACGGCGCGAAGCTCGGGATGCGCACCGAAGACAAGGTCGTGGCGAGTGGCGGTCCACTTCTTCTGGCCGGACTTGCGGTCAACGCCCTCATATAGCTCCTTGCTTGCATCAGTTGCCTTCCACTCGGTGTTGTTGTCGAGGAGGTTGACGAAGAAGTCGTTGGTGAGTTGGCCAGGACGCTTGGTGAAGACGCCGTGGGATGAGCCGTCCCAGTTGGCGTTCAGCGCGCGCATACCACCGGTGAGGACAACCATCTCAGGGGCAGTAAGGCGGAGAAGATGAGCCTTGTCGACGTCGAGTTGTTCGGTGCGGACACGCTCGGTACCCTTGCCAAAGTTACGGAAACCGTCAGTGACGGGCTCAAGGTGCTCGAAAGACTGAACGTCAGTCTGCTCCTGCGAAGCGTCGGTGCGGCCGGGGGTAAAGGGAACGGATACACCGGCAGCCTTCTCGACGGCAGCGGTACCAGCCAAGACGATCAAGTCAGCCAGAGAAACCTTCTTGCTGCCACCGTTGAACTTGGATTGGATGCCTTCAAGGGCCTTGAGAACCTCGGCAAGCTCCTTGGGGTTGTTGACCTCCCAATCCTTCTGGGGAGCAAGGCGGATACGGGCACCGTTGGCACCTCCACGCTTGTCGCTGCCACGGAAAGAAGCTGCTGAAGCCCAAGCAGTGCGGATGAGCTTAGCAGGCTCAATGCCAGCGTCAAGGATTTGCTTCTTCAGCGTTGAGATTTCGGACTCGCCGATGATCTCGCCCTCTGGCTGGGGAACGGGGTCCTCCCAGATGAGCACCTCTTTAGGAATCTCCGGGCCCAACCACCTGGAGCGGGGACCCATGTCACGGTGGAGGAGCTTGAACCAGGCGCGAACAAAGGCGTCGTGTAGCTCCTCGGGATGGTCCAGCCAGCGACGCGTGATCTTCTCGTAGGCAGGGTCCATGCGCATGGACAAATCGGTAGTCAACATCCTTGGCTTGTGCTTCTTGCCTTGGTCGTAGGCGTCGGGAATGATCTTGTCTTCGGTCTTGGCGACCCACTGGTTCGCGCCAGCAGGGCTCTTCTCCAGCTCCCACTCGTACTTGTAGAGGTACTCGAGGTACTTGTTGCTCCACTTGGTGGGTGTGCCGGTCCAGGTAACCTCCAGACCACTCGTGATGGTGTCGGGACCGTTACCGCGGCCGTGCTTGTTCATCCACCCAAATCCTTGTGTAGAAAGATCCTCGGAGTTCGGGTCTGGGCCGGTGTTCTCGGTGGGAGCAGCACCGTGTGTCTTTCCGAAGGAGTGGCCTCCGATGATGAGGGCGGCGGTCTCCTCGTCGTTCATGGCCATGCGGCCGAAAGTCGTGCGGATGTCGTGAGCGGCGGCAACGGGGTCGGGAACACCCTCGGGACCTGAGCGCGTTAGGTTGGTAGGAGCAGAATGCCGGCTGGGTGTGCTTACCTTCTGGGTTCACGTAGATGAGACCCATGTGTGCGGCGGCCAAAGGCTTCTCGAGATCCCTCGATGTGTGGGTCTCGTCCTTGTCGACCTTGTGCTGGTCGCCGTCCATGATGCCCTGGCCCTTGACACCCTTGGCACCATCAGCGTAGCGGACGTCGCTGCCGAGCCACTCGGTCTCGCCACCCCAGTAGACGGACTCGTCGGACTGGAACGTGTCGGCGCGGCCACCGGCGAAACCAAAGGTTGGGCAGCCCATGGACTCGAGCGCGACGTTGCCAGTCAGCAGCATCAAGTCGGCCCAGGAGATCCTGTTGCCGTACTTCTGCTTGATGGGCCAGAGCAGGCGGCGGGCCTTGTCGAGGGAGACGTTGTCGGGCCATGCGTTGAGGGGAGCAAAGCGCTGCTGTCCCTCACCGCCGCCACCACGGCCGTCGGTGACGCGGTAGGTACCAGCCGAGTGCCATGCCATACGGATGCTACGGGCATGTTAGAGGAAGTAGCTAGGGCCAATTGGGGGGTGCACGTACAAAAGACCGCCATAGTGGCCAAAGTCGGCGGGCCACCAGTCCTGCGAGTCGGTCATGAGGGCATTGAGGTCCTTCTTGAGCGCATCGTAGTCGAGCTTCTTGAACTCGTCGGCGTAGTTGAAGTCGGCGCCGAGAGGGTTCTGTCTGGGGTCGTGCTGGCGGAGGATGTTGGTCCTGAGCTCGTTGGGCCACCAGTCTGCGTTCCGGGTGCCGGCGCCAGCGACGTTGGGCGTCTTCTTGACGGGACACTCGCTTTGGGACATGATGGAGTGTGGTGTCGGGTGTGGTGGAAGAGACTGTTTGAGGGAAACAAACTGCGCTCGCCGCTGCTGGGTTGCTCTGGGTGTATAAGTAGCGGGGCATTCATAAGCACGACCAATCTGGCCAGCACCTTCCTGGCTTGCCCCCCGCATCTGTTAGCTCCATCCTGCCTAGCATCACGAGAAGCTCCGCCCCACTATCGTGACTTCACCCAAGCACGCAGCCGCACTTCTCGGTGCTGCTCGTCGCACCACGTCTCATTGGTGCTCCTCGGCGCGCTCCATCAGACGCTCTCGTCAAAGGCCAGCATCTCTGTCGCCGCCACGCGCAATGGCATGACGACCTCGATCGGCATGTGGGCCCTCTAGACCCCGCTTTCGGAACCGCTACCATGACGGTAATACTCGCCTTGTCATTCGTGGACGCGAAGTCACGACGAGAAGAAGCTATGGCGGAAATCGGCGGCTTGGTGCGCTGGACGAGGCCAGACACCGACCTTGAGTAAGCCGTCGAGCAGCAACCGCATCACCGACGAGGCCATCTGATGCCACGCCATACTAGATCGCGTAATGCATGGAATCTGCTAGACGCGCCAACTCGTCTGATCGACCGGGTATGCTATCATCCATGGGCCTGACAGCAAATAGAACTATGTGGAATTCTAATCTGCTAACGACCTTCGATCCCGAAACATCGTCTAGCAGCACATGGTTTGATGCGTCCATCTCTTGCCACTTGAGAACGTCGGATTTGCAACTCCTCGTATCATTGGCGTGGAAAAGGCTGCATCGTGACAATACATATTGACTTGCGTGTCAAACAACTCAGTTGTTGCAAGCTTGCCCGAAGTCGAGTCTGAAGTCGATGTACATGCGTCTCACGCCACCTTAACTTGCCTGACAACCCCACGTACATCACCCCGCACCACACGCGCCTCATGTATGGGGAAGGCCAAGCGCCTACACGTACACGGCTCCGACAACCGCCCACTTCGCTCCTTCAACGCGGAAACCCCCGCCTTCCCTCATGTGAGAGACGATTCGAGCCTACTGAGTCGCGTTGATGATGATCCATATTTTACTGGGCATAGGTTCAAGACCGAGGTTGTCTAGCTAGCATTCCATTGGCTTGTGCGGAATCGCAAGGTGAATCGCTACTCCGTCATTGGAGAAGCTTGCGGCGCGGACAGTCTGTGCGATTTCATGAAATGAGGGGTAGGATGATGTTGAGGGGTTCATGTATAGACCATTCTCTAGTCGTTGGGCTGTCACCGTTTTGATCTGTTCACCTTCATACTAATCGACTTTGTACCAACCTCCTCAACTACCAATCTCTCAACATGACAGAAGAAAAAATCCAAACCTTTGACATACCGAAAACATGCAAAGCTGGCGTCGTGGTCAACGAGGGTCCAGATTTCCACGTTGAGGTGCAGGATGTTCCAGTCCCAGAATGTGGTATGTGTCGAGCACTGTTCAGAGAATCGACGGGTGTTGACAACGCTCCCAGGGCCGACGGACGTACTCATCAAGCTCAATGCGACCGGTATCTGCCACAGCGATCTTCACTTCATGCTCAACGACTGGGCTCTCCCCAAGATGTCAGATTTAGGAGTCCGATGCGCGGGCCACGAAGGCAGCGGTGTCATCGTCAAAGTCGGAGACCAGGTCAAGAACTTGAAGCCGGGAATGCGAGCTGGATATAAGGTGAGCAGGCCGAACATCATGCCCCCATGCATCGAGGAGGAAGTGATGCGAAGGGAGAGCCTTTCCAGAAGAACATACGCTGACGTTTCCAGCCAATCCAAGACACTTGCGGCACATGCGAGCTTTGTCGCAACGGCAACGAATGCTACTGTGCAAAGGCAGTCTTGACTGGACTGATGATCGACGGCTCATACAAGCAGTACATCGTTTCGCCCGAACGTTACACAACCCTCGTCCCAGATGGTGTAAACGACTACATAGCTGGACCTATCATGTGCTCTGCTTCGACAATCTACACATCAATCAAGGAGTCACAGCTGCGGCCCGGAGACTGGGCCGTGTTCCCTGGTGCAGGCGGTGGCGTCGGTCTACAAGGCGTGCAGCTCGCGAAAGCTATGGGTCTGCGCGCCATAGCCATTGATACTGGCGATGATAAGCAAAAGCTCTGTATGGAAACTGGAGGCGCAGAGCACTTTATCGATTTCAAGAAGACCGACAACGTAGGCGAGGAAGTGGTCAGGTTGTGTGACGGCATCGGTGCCCATGGCGTCTTCGTCACCGCCGTGCAGACCTACCCGTCCTCGATATCCTATCTGGGCAACCGTGTAGGCGGAAAGGTCATGTGCATTGGGTTGCCGCCGGCTGGTACTCAGCACATCGACGTGGACCCGAACCAGATGTGCTTCAGGAAACAGAGTGTACAGGGTACGCTCGTGAGCAGCATGGCGGACGTCGACAAGACGCTCGATTTTGCGAAGCGAGGACTGTTGAAGCCCATCTACACTGTGTATCCGCTGAGCAAGTTCAACGAAGCGGTGCGGAAGCTGAAGCGGGGAGAGATTGCTGGCCGGGCAGTTGTCGATTTCAACCAGGAGTAGAGGGAATGCAAAGCTCACCTGTAATGAAATGATACACGTAAAGTTGTTGCATTTCTACGACGACATGATGTGGAGAACGTGGCCGGGTGGTGATGCCTGGGCTCGTTTGGCATGTGATTGAATGGCCTTGGCATGTGTGCGATCAAGCGCCAGCCACGCCTCACCAAATACCGCAATGGGACGACATCCCTCCACTGCACGTAATGGTTGCTTGAGCAATGCGCCCCAGCCTACACAAGAGCATATGTCGAGGGCATGTCCAGCTCGTCGTCAAATCCGTCGTCCCATGGACAGGCTGAAGCATCGTCGAGGCGCACATTCAACGGGAAGCAGCCGGTCGTGGAGGACGACGACAGCGATGAAGAGGCGCTGCTGGCGGACGATCCACTAGAACGCGACCTACCTGAGCAGTATGCGCACACAGCGCCCTTGGTATACCTCCATACTAACGCGCATCTCCAGGCTGTCTTTCAAGCGCAGGCCCAAGCCGCCTGCATCCTCCTTCGGCTTCTCGCGATACCTCGCCTCACCTCTCGGATCAGCTAGCAACCGCGCTTCGCCCCAGCCACGATCGCACCGCCCGAACGGCTCCACCGAGCTTATACTCAACTATCTCGACACGCCTGGCAACGCAGGCGAACACCTCCAAGACACCAAAGATGCAAACGGCCTGGACTGGTATGTCGAAGGGCCCGGGCGACGAGTCGGCTACGACGACCTTACCGCAATCGACTGGATCTTCGAATACGCCAAAGAACGACAGAGGCTACGCTATCTCTACACCGGCGCCAGCGGCGTACTTGGCCACCTCAAGCAGTTGGCAGACGCAAGCCAGGTCTGGATCATCCTGGTCGCTGCTGGTATACTGAGCGGCGGCATCGCAGCCTTCATCGATGTGGCTAGTGACTGGCTTGCGGACCTCAAGACGGGATACTGCCACAATGTTGATGGAGACGGTCGCTTCTACCTGAACAAGAGCTTCTGCTGTTGGGGGATCGAGGAAGAGCAGGCCTGTCATGACTGGAACTCCTGGGGCGCTGCCATGGGTATTGGGAGTGTGGGAGGGCGCTATGTTGTCGAGTACGTCTTCTTCGTGCTCTTCTCTGTGCTCTTTGCAGCATGCGCCAGTCTTCTGGTGCGCGAGTTCTCGCCATACGCGAAGCATAGTGGCATACCCGAGATCAAGACGGTCCTGGGCGGCTTCGTTATCCGACACTTTCTGGGCGGATGGACACTGGTCACAAAAACGGTTGGCTTGTGCCTCGCAGTCGCGTCAGGCTTGTGGCTAGGCAAGGAGGGTCCGCTGGTACACGTCGCATGCTGCTCTGCGAACCTTTTCATGAAACTCTTTGGTAATGTGAACGGCAATGAAGGTCAGCGTGGTTCCCCATTCTCTGGTCTCCAAGTACTGACAGGAGAATAGCACGGAAACGAGAAGTGTTCTCCGCAGCGGCTGCAGCGGGTATCTCGGTCGCTTTCGGTGCGCCCATTGGGGGCGTGTTATTCAGTCTTGAGCAACTCTCATATTACTTCCCGGATAAAACTATGTGGAGCAGCTTTGTCTGCGCCATGGTCGCTGCTGTCACCCTGCAGGCTTGCAATCCATTCCACACCGGAAAACTCGTGTTGTACCAAGTCACGTATCATAGTGGATGGCATGACTTCGAGTTGGTCCCTTTCGCATTCCTTGGAATCTTGGGCGGGCTCTTTGGGGGCTTCTTCATCAAGCTCAACATGGGCGTTGCTGAGTGGCGCAAGAACCGACAGTATCTCAAAGGTCCCGTGACAGAGGTTGTCATCGTATCTTTCGTCACAGCACTCATCAACTTCCCCATCAAATTCATGCGCGCTCAAGCGTCCGAACTCGTACACATCTTATTTGCCGAATGCGCCGACCTCGCCGAGGATACGCTGGGCCTATGTAAATCTGGCAAAGCAAACACAGGAGTCATTGCACTCTTACTCATCTCCTCAGGACTGGGCATAATACTTTCGGGCTTCACTTTCGGCCTGCAGATACCTGCTGGAATTATCCTCCCTTCTATGGCCATCGGAGGACTCTTTGGCCGTGCTGTGGGACTTTCTGTCGAAGTTGTTCAGGCGGCCTGGCCAACGCTTTTCGTTTTCAAATCGTGCGAACCAGACGTACCCTGTGTAACCCCAGGCACGTACGCTATCGTCGGTGCCGCATCCGCACTTGCCGGAACGACACGTATGACAGTTTCAATTGTAGTCATCATGTTCGAACTTACCGGAGCGCTCACCTATGTCCTGCCTATCATGATTGCGGTCATGATAAGTAAATGGATTGGCGACGCAATCTCCCCACGTGGTATCTATGAGTCCTGGATACACTTCAAAGGCTATCCTTTTCTTGACAACCGCGAAGACAACGGTTCCAGCATCCCAGATGTTGGCGCAGGTTATGTAATGACGCGCATCGAAGACTTGACTGCGATTACTGCGACTGGCCATACTATCGGATCGCTGCGCCAGCTTCTATCTCAACACAGATTTCGTGGCTTTCCTATCATAGACAATAGCCGCGATGCACTTCTCCTCGGTTACATCTCCAGGACCGAATTGCAGTACGCACTCCAACTTGCCTTGACGCCTCCCCGTACCTTGGCCGCCGAAACAGAAGCGTACTTTTCTCACCAACCGCTCTCTGATCCTGCAACATCACTGGACCTTCGGCCTTGGATGGATCAAACACCCATCACACTCAACGCTAGAGCCAGCTTTCAGCTTACAGTGTCCATGTTCCAAAAGCTTGGGCTACGCTATGTTTTGTTTACGGACCGAGGTATGCTGAAAGGCTTGCTTACCAAAAAAGACGTGTGGTACGTAATGAACGGTGTTGACGAAGAGCGCGAAGAAGGTGGTGCAGGGGTGGGGGGGAGAGGAGGTCTTAGGCAGGAGAGTGATGACGACGAAGAGAGCGAAGAAAGAGGGTTACTCGGTACGCCAGAAGAGGAACACGACGACTTCATTGGCGCGCACGATAGATAGCTGAGTGTAGAAGCTGTAGCACCATGTTCCACACGCGCACATGGACGGTGTAGTTCCTGTCAGAACAAAGTCTAAACTCTAATTGTGTGACGAGTTGCGGGTGATGCAACGGGACTCCAAAGCCCCGGCGAATGGCAAGGATGGCGTCCGATCGCTGTGGTGGCAAGTTAGCCGTTGATCGAGGGTGTGGGGATGGATGTGCGCTGGAACATCAGAAATAGCAATCTCGTCTTCTGTTCCTGCAGACCGCTACAGGGTCGCAATTTCGGCTTTCGCGACGTTTACAGATGGTCACGAGGTCTACATGCACCGACAGCGAAGGGCTACATGTCCACCGCTCCAATACGCGCCAAGATCCTACGCAGCCAATCGCACCTGCTTGTCATCTAGCGTTGTGTATCCAGCCAGTGATGGGCCTAGCGCGGTGGCTATACCGCGGCTTCCTTGCGCCTGCATCGACCCGCCCTTAACAGCCGGCCGCGCCCATTCTGACTTCAGAGCCTTTCACTCCTTCGGCCTTTGACGTGTCCCCTCGTTTGTCAGACGTCTTTGAGCTCCCCAACAAAAGCAACACAATCTGGAATCGAGCTTCAAAGATCTACGCCCGTCATGCAACCCTCATTAGCGTAACGCAGGAGCACGCAGCGGCTATGACTGAAACTTGGCATACGTCGCGGACAGGACATCGACGACGATTACCGCGTTGAACAGATCCCACGACTTCCCCGCCATTACGACACTGCCTATACTTTTTCTTTCACTTTCTTGCAGAGCCGTATACAGACTCGGGCGACGACATGGCGGCGACCGAAGTCGAGAGGAAGAGCAGGAAGAAGTCCTCGCACTCTTCGTCCAAGACTGCGAAGCCGCGCTCCTCTTCTAGGAAACCACGCGTTTCGGCTTCAGTGGCAGACATGTACTTGCAAGATTACGCGCCTCCGGTCCAGGCGACCTCTCCTCAGCGTGCAGCAGCAACGAGGCCTCCCCCAACCCTCTATGGCTATGCCGCGAGTCCGCCTCAGCACTCCATTTATCGCCAGATGCCTGGGTCCTTTCCAGAAGACAGTTACCGATATGGCTCTCCGCCACCGCAGCCTGTTCAGCCATACGCTAGTCAATCAACGATCCGCTTTGCTTCTCCGCCACCCCAAGAACCCCGCGGTCAAGGCCCTTTCGAACAACAATGGAATAGTCTCGACCGAATGGCCGCCAAATCCTACCTGAATCTTCGCGATACGGCTGGAAAGAGTGTCACGAAACTGACGACCAACTGCATTGAGCGGCCCACCGCAGCTGTCGCTACAAAGAGCATGCAAACGTTGTGTCGCGGAGCTGCGCTATACGATATGATTAGTTCGAAGTTCGACGCAGTCATCACCAGCATTGATGACGATCACTTCAGCGGCAAAGAACAAGACCTCATGATGGAGTTCAGCGAGCAGCAGCAAGAAGAGGCTCAGAGAACGAGCCCTCCTCTTGGTGAACCAAGACGCCGACGCCAACACGAAGTGCAATCCCACTCTAGTAGCGATAAAGGGTCGAATCATTTCTCCAAAGTGTGGCTATATTCCAACTCCCGATTACCACCACATCTGCCGCCTTTCAAGGTATATCTACCAACGTATCCTCTACTTTGCTTGGCCGCAACCTACTCGGAGAAGGCGTACACGCCGCCAGGCACGAAGAAGAATCCCGAAATGGAGACTTTCATTCCTGCTGATTGGCGTAGCGGCACAAAAGCCATGGTACTCAAGTCCATCCCTGTGGAAGAACTGAATACTATCGTCTTCGCTATTCGCGGAAGCCAGACCTTTATGGACTGGGCTGTCAACTACAACTCGGCACCCCACAGCCCGGAGAAGTTTCTTGACGACCCGTCAAACCTGTGCCACGCTGGCTTTCTCTACGTGGCCAAGAAGATGATCAAGCCCGTGGCAGAACGGTTGAAGGTCTTGCTCCAAGAAAACCCCGCGCGTTCAAACTGCAGTCTACTCATCACCGGACACTCCGCGGGCGGAGCAGTCGCGGCACTGCTTTACGGACACATGATGAGCACAAAGATCAATTCTGAGCTTAATTACCTGACCAGCTTCTTCAAGCGCGTGCACTGTGTCACGTTCGGTGCGCCACCAGTCAGTCTGCATCCTTTGAAGAAGCCTGATGACAAGCGACATCGTAAAAGTCTCTTCTATGCCTTCATCAACGAAGGCGACCCGATACCGCGAGCGGACAAGAGCGTGCTGAAAAGCTTGCTGAAGCTCTATGCCAGTCCAGCACCTGTCGCGGCTTCTAACCTTGCTTCGACCGTTGCATCGATGTCTAAACCCAGCCTTCTAGACCCTTCGCGGTCTTCCCCGCCGAAACCGAAATCGAAGTATGGTTTTGCCCCGCGCCTTAGCAGGCCTTCCAAGTCTTCACTACAAACGAACACTACAAACTCGACTTCTTCTTCCTTGCCTGCATGGCCAATACCGCAGTGTACATTGTCACCTGCGGGGCGATTGGTAGTGTTGAGACAACGAGTCGGAAGCAGAAGTGAGGAAGATATCGAGGCAGTAACGGTGGACGACGAGATGTTGAGGAAGGTTGTATACGGTGATTTGCTGAAACACCAGATGACCGTCTACAAAAAAAGGATTGATAGCGTGGCTGTTAGGGCTGTCACCGCGAATGGGTGCTGAGTGGCCGGAATGGCTGTACACGAAATTGATGACCGCACACAGAAATGAATGAGCGATGAATCTATATACCCCGTTTCTTGATCTGCTGTCCTTATACTGCCTGTTTTCACGTCTTCCAAGCACATGCGCCCCAGATTTGGGGTCATGCTATTGTGAATTTCCCAGGCCCAAGAGAGAAGATGTTTGGAGATAAGCAGACGGGTTCATTTGCATGATGATTGGTACAGTCTTTATACACCAAAACTTTGGTTCACACAAGTCTCATCTGCAGGGTTGCATGACGACCACTGGACTGTACACGACGATTAAGACGGACGCTAGAGTGCATGTTGATGATTCGAAATACACCAGCCCGTTCGCGTCTCGATGGCCTCTGCACTACATACAGAGGGCAATTCCGTATTTGAAAACTTTCTTGAGGCTCAGTGAGAGATCTCCGCCTACGGCTCGGCATTATAGACTAGCCGAACGCCAAACATACATACATAAGATACCTTGCTTCTTCATTATGTGTGTCAATGTGTGTAGTTCAGCGCTCAATTATCCAACATGGTGTTATATATACATATCCCGTCAAGCAAAGATCTAAACGTTCTGGCGACGTGCATACACTGGGTTGCGGAGGAGAATGCGTGGGCAACATAATCTACCACCATGATTTGACGGAGCAAGCCCAGACTAGGTACTAGCAAGCCAGGTATCCCTTGCGCGATCTCCCTTTGACGATTGCAATCAATGTAAAGTCGCCATTCCGGGGCGGGATGACGGAAGGGAGCACTTTGTAGTTTAGTAATCTCCACCCCACGACATATATCCGCCAGCTCCCCAGTGTATCAATCAATGGTATTCTACCAATGTCAAGTCCTCTACGCGCCCAATTTCTGACGTCCACAAGTCCTCGTATACCCACATGCGGCCGGTGGGCAACAACTCATGCGCATGGCGAGGATCAGTTGACGAGGTCAGGCGTGCTAATAAACTACACATGCTCACCCGCCAAATCAGCCTTCACCTTCTACCTCATCCAGGCAGCACATCCGTGCATGTTCGTCCATGGCTGATCACATCCTTCTTCCCGCTCTCTGACCACGACTGTACCCTCGACAAAATATCAGCGGTACGACTCAGCAATGCAGGCAGCCATGTTGTCGCATACTGGTAGCACCTGCGGGACGCCGTCGGCGAGAAATTGCGCCGATTGCGGATTATCTTCCGCTGAAACTCGTCCGCGTCGCAAACAACTGGAGACACATTGCGTCTGCCCAAGTCAAGAGAACACAGTATCACGCTAGACAACATACAGGAAGACGTCGACAAAAGTATAAAACATAGGCGGACGGCGCTTCTACGGAATATCTTCCACGCATCTCGCAACTGAAGACGACACAACAACACGACTTCCCTCGGCTCGATTACTACATCAACAATCAAAATGGCGATTATCCAGATTCCCAGCGAGTACGGGTACGTTCAAATGCAACGGCAGAAACCTCAATGCATTCCCTTCCACGACCCCTCACCAAAGCCCACCCACAAACTAATCCACACACGCACAGCCTCGTCCTCGCCGCCTGCGTCTCCACCTTCTTCGTCGGCGCCTGGCACGGCGGCCGCGTCGGCGGCTTCCGCAAAGCAGCCAAGATCCCCTACCCCTACGAATACGCCTCGTACGAACAAGTGCAAACCGCGTCGCCGCAATCCAAAGCCGCAATGCTGGCCTTCAACTCGGCGCAGCGCGCGCACCAGAACTTCAACGAGAACCACGTCACCGCCCTCGGCGCCATGCTCATCAGCGGACTGAGATATCCTGTTGCGGCGGCGGTATTGGGCGCGGTGTGGAGTGTGAATCGCGTAGTTTACGCGGTGGGTTACACCAGGAGTGGCGAGGATGGTGGCAAGGGGAGGTACTATGGCGCGCTGTGGATGATTGCGCACTATGCCATGGTGCTTATGAGCGGCAAGGCGGCTTACGATCTTGTCATGGCTTGAGTGGGCTGGGTATGTGGGTACACGCAGGTTGCACGGAAGAAGAGGGGGAACGCTGGATTGGATATGTACTTGAATGTACTTGAGGATGTTGAAAAACATGTCTTGGTACTTCACGGACAGGCGCCACCTGCACCTCGTCAGATTTTGATTTGGTGTGATCTGCGATGAGAATGATCCGCTTAATACGAAGATGGCATGTGTCCCGTTCCTATCTCTACGGCTTCGAAATCTCTCGTATTATGGAAATCTCCGACGTTCCGTATCAATCCACTGCTTCAGGGTCTAGCAGAACACGAGCTAAGCCTGACTTGGTTTCGTATCTACAATGTAAACTTTTATACGTGTAGTTCACACACCATGCCGTACTGCAGCAATCGATATACCTCAAAGCCCCTATTTAGAGGTCGTCTTTACACCTCCGTCTTTCCAGTGAGCCCTGACTTCTCCAATGCGAGTATAGTACCATGTATATCCTAGACCTGGTTAGCCGCTTTGATAGTTGTATGTCAACTGACGGGAAAAAACTCACTGGGAACGCGGCAAGTAGACAGAGAATGTTGCCACAAAGAAAGATGCAGACAGACACAGCAATCTGAACAAGAATCAGTCTGGCGTGCTTCCACAGCTCATCCGCCGGCACACGGGAGTGTAGGACGATCACGGCAATGGGCGCTGCAAGCACCTTCTGCATCGTCCGTCGGCAAGTGTCTTGGAGGGTCAGGAAGCCGTTGCTGTGGTTGCTGTTCTGAGATGGGCGGGTCGGCAGTTCTGCGTGCAATTGAAGACCTCGGATCAAGCAAAACAGACCAAGGGCAACCGTAACGTTCAGGACATTGTGATAGCGTGTTGCAGCCGGGCACTCGAGCCCCCTCTGCGCCAAACGGTCGCATTGCTTGCGAAGACGGCGGTCGGTGGCGAAAGTAGATGCTATGAGGCGCGCAATCTGGACAACGAGGAGAGTGAGAACTGCCTGTACGCCGAGAAAGAGGATAGCATGCAGGACTGCCTTGGCATACACAATCGAGCGGGGACCACGGTTGGTGCGTGCCAACAAGGATACTGGTCCTGAATTCGGCGGTGAGATCCCGACGGTGTCGTCGACGAGAACGTAGCTATGCGTCTGACGGGTGCGACGGGATAGCCAGATGCGGGCGATCTCAAAGGTGATGGAGAAGATGGCGACGAGGAGCAGAGTAACGAGTGCGATGTTGGCTGTCGTCGAGAGATTCATGGCTAGGTAGAGAGGGAGATCTGGCGTTCAGAGTCAGTGGGTATTGTGCCTGCCGCTTTGAATAACGTACTTCCCCGCCATAGCTCTTGCCATACGGACTGCATGGGTGGATCTTGCCTTGACATGCTGGTTGCGGGTAGAGTTTGATCCGACGAACAGGAGAGATTGATGGGTGGAAGGGCATAAGGCGAACAATCGATTGCTATGACGTGGCAGGGTGGAGGTGAGAGCGCCTCCTCCGTCGCGCCTTCCTCACATTGGGCACGACCATCAACTGTGATTCATTCGTTCGAATCATATTTGTTTGCTGCTCTTTCACTCTAATTGACTCACTCCCGCTCGTACATGCAGAACTCAAATTCGACACCCTGCTCCTCAATCCCACCCTCTTGGATCTCCTCTCCAGTGAATGCCTGCACTTCCTCTCTGCTCGCGTTCCTCCAAATTGTTGTCTCTCCCAGATTGACGGGGAAAAATGTGTCGCACTCGAATTCCTTCTTTATCTTTGTGAGGAGAACTCGTTTTGTCTGCGGAAGTTGAAGCGCCGTTTCGTATATAGTTGCTCCGCCAATAACAAAAATCTTATCCAGCTCTATCGCTGAGCCTTGGAGTCTGCTATCATCCTGCTTCTCGAGCTGTGCTATCGCATCCAACACACTGGAGCAGACCATTGGTCCTTCGACCTCCGTATTCTTGTCTAATTTACTTTTGAACTCTTCTGGCTTCGAAGTAACGACGATATTTAGGCGATCTTTCAGAGGTCGAAACTTGGGGGGTATGCTCTCCCACGTCTTGCGACCCATGAGCACAGCGTTTACTTTCTTGATGCTCGCCGTGGACGCTGAAGGCGATGTACGCTTCGTGACTCGCGCAAAGAATCCCATCTCTTTTTTCAGCTGCGGCCATGGCAAGCCTCCACCGTTTCCAATTCCGAGACTCGGTGTGGCTGCAAGAATGAGGGTCAGAGTTGGTGGTTTAGGTGGCATTTCGGAGACGTTGATGTTGTGCGTAGCTGAGTTTTCCATCGATGTCGTGTTGTTCGGCTTCGTAGAAGAGCGCTGGTCCGGCATCGCACGACGTGTCTGGGTATTGGATAAGCTTCGGGCACTGAGAGCTTGATCGTGAAGCCGAAATGCAAGCTGTATGAAGGTTAGACGTGGGATGTTGCATTAGTTGCACGCGGGCTTGTGAGCGGCGCTAGCGGAAACAACAGAACGTGATTCAGCCACAGAGGTACGGACGCTTGCATGTGTCACGCCATGCTATTTTATGCTTGTGACACGTTTGCGCATTGTTGTGAAAATCCCATCTCTTCACGTTCAGCACGGATGATTGATGACTTGCATACGAGTTGACATTCCCGCACGAAAACGAGTTATAATACACAGGCCGGATACCTTCGATCATGCACAAGAAAATCCAACACCTGAACGCACGCTGACAATACGACACGCTGCGCTGCATCATTCCATCTTGGCCGTTCCAAACCCCCACGCCGGAATGGTCAAGACATTGAACGCCTAATAATTACACCTTCGCAATGCCGCTACCAGATCGGAACCATTTGCATGAAGAAGCAAAACCTCGTACAACCCCTTTCATGCAACGTCGTTCTTGTTTATCGAGTTTCCAATGGGTATCTTTTGGGTTATTTTAAGGCTTGCTGTAGAGCAAAAATCCAGACTTCCTCCACATACTCGAATACTGGTTACTCTATCGCGGAGGAGGCATGCCATACTATCCGCTTTCGCCACCTTCACCACTGCTCTTGAGTGGTATCGATAACGATATCTTCTTTGGCGTGCCACCATCTTTGCCAGAGTTGACATTAGGCGACTTCCGACGCAAACTCCGCAAACTTCCAGAACTGGCGTTACTAGATGTGGAAGCGCGTCGCTTTGGCCCAGCAGAGGTGGATATGCTTGCGAGGAGTTCGTCCTCTTCGTCCTCCTCTCTACGGCGCTTCTCCGATATCCGTTCTGGTGGCGATCCTGCGGAGGTCGAGTTGGGGGATGTACTTCCTTCTGGCAACTGGGTTGTCGACATTTTGTGAGCGGAGGCGGGCATATCGGTGGCGAGGTCGTCCATATCGGCATCGTCGGCATCATCATCGGGATAGTTGACGAGGGGTCGCACTGGCGATGCGCCATTCATGGCCAACTTTCCGGCCCCAGACAAATGATCATCCTCATCGTCTGATGTGTTGAAATATGCCTCCTCATCTGGGTCTGCATCTTTCAGGCCTTGGCCCCACTTGCCACCATTGACAGCCGCGGCATGTCGTGCAGGTGTGTCGCTATCCACACTCGTAAAGGAATTTTCCATCTCTTGGGTCGTTACCGGCTCATGGTTCTGATCATACTTGAGTATCAAGTTTTGGAACGTATCCACGTACGTAATCTCCTGTAATCTTTCTCTATATGTCTCGACAAGATGCTGAACAATCATCTTGATGTTCTCGCGCCTGATGAATTCAAACAACTCCAAGCACGCCGAGTTGAGGAGATTATCGCGCGGCATGGTCTCGTATAGTATCTTCAAGATCGGTTCAAACAGCTCGTGCTGGATGATCTGGCGGTTGTGCGTCTCATCGTGAAAGCCGAGAACAGTGCGGAAGTACTTGAGAGCGGCTAGAACCCGTTAGTGGAAGCCATCATATCGATGTAGGGGGACTCACTAAGCTTCAGATGCTTCTCTGGGCAACCCATGAGCTGGGCAACCCGCACTGCCAGACCTTCTGATAGAATGAAGTATTTGCTACGGAAGGAATGTTGACGGATGAAGAAGCACAGAACCTCGACTAAATGGGCGTAAAGCGATACTTCTTGCATGGATAAGTCATCCACTGCAGCATGTTAGTTTGAATCACAAGGGGACGAACAATCACACTTACCCGACTCTCGGCCCTCAAGATCCTTGAGAGGCTGGAACAACTTCCTCGCAGACTCGTCATAGAAGTTCTGTATGAAGGAGTCTGTTTGGGGTATAGATGGCAGTTGCCCCCTCATTTTGGCCAGGAAGTCGCTGTTCGTCCGCCCGAGGGCTTCTATGGAAGCTGAGTTGGCATTGGGGTCAAGGAGGATCTTGATCGCATCAGCCATCTGCGCTTTGACCCCAAGGTCTACCTCAATGAGAAGTAACTCGATCAAGGTATCGGTGAGCGGTTTTGACTTTTCCTGAATGGCTTTGAAGATGTAACTTCGCACCATCAAGGCATCATGGTCGATCAGAGATACCAGTATGTCGGTTCCTGCTACGCGAACTGAAGCGTCCTGGTGCTTGAGCGCAAATTGTATCACTTCCAGCAAGCCACTGCTGATGAAGTTCTGATATAGCTGTGCCCTAACGTTGGCTTGCAAGCTCTTCGCAATTGCGCAGCATTGCTGGATGAACAAGACGGCGTCCTTCTTCCTCGACAAGTTCTGCTCTTTGGGGGAGAAAATGCTGAAAAGCTCTTTCAAGAATGGGCCGTTCGCTTGGAGATGCTGGACGATGTCGACCTGGTGAAAGAAGATGAGGGAGTTCAGAACGCTGAAAGTAGGATCGTCGAGGATGCGCGCAAGAACCACGTCTTTGAGGTATTGGAGTCGGTACGTGTAATGTATTTTCCGTTTGATGTTTTCGTCTTCTATCCGTACGACTTCCTTGAACTTGGATTCATCAGCGAGATATTGTCGATGGTTGGCTTTGTGTAGAGGAAAATCCGGGTCGTCTGCGCAATGTCAGCAAGCCATGTGAGGTCGCGGGGGCCGAAACTCACATTCCAGAGCCCCAACGACACCCAGAACCACCGGGTCTGTTACGACGTATTCAATGATGGCGGTGTCGTTGAGCAAGATAAGCATCTTTACGATGCTGCACAGTCGGTGGAGGTCTGACACGCTTTCGAGGTCTTCGGCCATGTCCACCAAGGGGATGAGTTTTGGTATGTAATCTTGGGCGAGTATGAACTTGGCCAAGGCTTCGCGGCCGCCGGGCGTCGAATTTGCAGCGCGCATGTGGTTCTCGATTTCGTGGAGGTTGCCGAGGTCGGGACTGGGAAGTAGGATGGGACTGATGTGATCGATGTCGTCTGAAAGACCATCGTCTGTGTCAGCATTAGCTTGCTGGAAGCTGGGGACGATTCATGTCACGTACCCTGAGCGAGGGCTTGCAGCCGCGATTGAACTTCATTGACAAAGTCCCTGTTCTGCGTCAGCATACGACGTGGACTCGGAAAGGCACACGCGGCTCACCATATGCTAGCGCAGCCCTCGGGCTCCTGGAAGCTGAGGGCCATGTCGGTGCCATTTTGCTCGGTCCATACAATGAGCGTGTCTGCACATGTTTAGCTGCTGCGATGCCATGGGCGCGGACAGGCGCATACCCTGCTGTTTCTGGTAGCCGTCGTCTTTGGAGATGCGCGTCTCGAGGAGTTGTCGCGACTGGTCGTCCTCGGAGAGGACCACGATCCTCGCTTCCTCCTGCTGCGGTCGCACAAGTTAGCCTGGAACGCCTGTTGGGCCAGATACCGCGACAAGTGCGCCAACTGTGAGGGTGGCTCGCGGGTCATGTGGAGGAACGTACGCTGGCGACAACGCCCTTGCAGAAGCCGGTGCCTCTGTCGAACCAGTCGTTGTTCTTGAGTTCGTAGACCTTGACGCGCTTTCGTTCGCTCGCAGGCGGCGGAGCGACGTTTGCCATAACCGGCGGCGGTGTGTCGACACTCTCCGGCTAGGGCGTGTACCCTCCGGAGGCAGGCGGGCGGTCGCGATCGTTTGCGCAATGTGCAGCGGACAATTGGCGGTGGATGGGGCGGAGGTCGGGGGTGGGCGATTGGGGCGGCTGCGTGTTGTGCTGGCGGATGACGATTAGGAGGCGCGGCGGCGCTTGCGGGCTATCGCAGAGCTCGGGAACGCGACAAGAAGGGCGTGGATGGGGCAGGCCCGGCGCGCGCAGCAGTCGATGGTACAACGCGATGGCGCGGTGACGGGGCAGGGTGATGGAGATCAGCCTCGGAACACTTTGTCGCGTCGTGGGTCGCAAAACGAAGGCGGGAGAGCGCACAGGGCCTTGGCCACTAGCTGCTTGGAGCGCAATGCCAGTGCGTGCCTGGGCAGGTAACCACCACGCGGAACCCTGGCGAGCGCGGCGATGTGTGGGCGCGGTCTGCGAGGTGTGTGTTGCGGGGTAGTAATCCGGTATGCAGTCGCCCGACCCGTTGCCAGCCTTGGTGTGAAGGAGTGCAGCTTTCGCCTCGTATGACGGCGCCCGCTGAGATGCGCGCTTGCCCACGCCGGCTTCACTGACGCAATCAGCTTGGCACCCACAGCTCCACCAGACGCTGCACCACCCATCGCAACCTACGCCCATGGCCCTTCACACGCACCTGCCCGACTGGCTCTGTGCCATCATCTCCAGGGCTACCTGCCTGAATACGTAGGCAGACAGGCAGGCAGCTCTGGGGCTACCCATTCGTCACGTGCCGTTGGCGGTGCACTGGGTGGATAAGCGAGGGGATGACTATAGAGGAAGGCACCATGGTCAGACAACCTTCGCTGTCTCCCACTGCGACCGGGCCGCCCATTGCCATTTGGCCTGCGATACCGCGGGGCGGGGGCTCTTCGCTGCGCACGCCACTACCTCTCGAGCAAGGCTCGTACGATGCACTCTCGGTAGATGCACAGCGCGTCTACCTGGACTTATCTGGGCTGGCATCCGAGAGTCTCGACTTGCTGTACATACGTCCTTCCATAGCGAAAGTGGTGCACGAGCTGCAGAGCTGACAGCCACAAGTATGCATGCTGCGGGACGCGCTTCTCCATAGCTGGCCGCCCGCCCACCTTCAAACGTCCCCCGGCGCCCATCCCAATGCCACAGTGCGTCGTGGGAGCCCATGGCACTGCGCGAGCCGTCACCGTTGCGGACAACTCGATGAACCATTGCCTAGGCAGACGCCTCGTCATATATCCTACGAGCCTCGACACTACTAACTATAGACACGGCACACGTAGATGCATCGGCAATGGTCTAGCCATAGTCTTCCAGGGTTTGGGGATGATAGCGCGGGAGGCCAATCACCAATGGCACACGTTGCGCCATGTTCCGCGACCATTGCCGCATTCGTTAGTCCGTGGCATACTGAGAGGCCAGGCTCAAGTGCTCCTATACGAAGCTGAGCTGTGTCGGCGGTCGCTAAAGCAACTTGGGATTGTTTATCAACGCCTGCTAGCCTTTTCGAGTTTCACCAGCTGCGCCTCACAGAGGGATCTGCATCTGAAGCGCTAGAAGCAACGGCGCATTGACAGAAACCCAGTTCCCACGCTACGCAAGTGCCTCTCCCGCCCCGACTGTTGGGAAATCATAATTATCCATTATAGATTACGCTACCCCAGAAGCCAAACACCTTCCGCAAACCCCTTCGACTTGGATCCTAACACGTTTGCACCCCGTTCATCACCAACTACCAATAATGTCCACGTCCCTGAAACACAGGAGCATACCAGCAGCATTCAACCAAAAAGACCCCATTGCTACGATAAAGCCTCCGAGACCCACGTCCGCGCCCTTTACCAATTTTTCCAAGCCTTTGGCACACGAGGATGCGCCTGCTGCGAACCCCAAATTGGTCGCCGCTGAAGAATTGCAGGCTCGGATCAAAGCCGCAAGAAGGAGTAGAACCGCCTCTCAACCGCTGCCCGAAGCAGTACGACGGAAACTCGACCACTCGTCCGACCTCATACACCCAGCCTTGCGCGCCAGGAGCGGCGTAACACCGAACCCTACTCGTACCGTCAACCACAGACCCAAGAGCCGTGAGGGCCTTTCCATAGACGCGGTGATTCGGCGACTGTCCATGGAAATTGATGAGCAAAACCGTGTTAGAGGACGCGGTCCACCCGTGTCAGGCCAGCCTTTGCATCTTTCGGACAACATACCGCCAGTACCCACTCTACCAGCATTCCCACCTGCTGCGACTTATCGTCCACGACCGCGCCAGACTGCGAGCAGTAGGTCTTCCATGACCAAACGACGGAGTCCTTTATCCAATGTTTCTTCTCCAGACGGTAAGCAATACGGCATTGATGGTTAACAAACCCGCTAATCCTAGGTGCAGACTCGGCGGAGACGTCTTCTCACACTTCCAGACGTACTTCAGCCTCTTCTCGTAAGCAGCCCTAATTGATTCAACGCTCAACTGCTCATGTTCGCGACAGGCACATCCAAGTCTGAAGAGTCCAAAGACGACGACGAGATCGTCCGCGTCATCAACCCACAACCTGCAAAAGCCACTTTGGTCAAGCGAAAACACATATCTGAACCCCAGACTTTGCCTCAACCTTCTGCTCCCGACTCGCGGCCTACGTCACAGCGTGCCAAGAGCCGCAGCTCATGGCACACCCTTTCCCGACGCAGCATACTGTGCTCTGTATGAGTGCTGCAAGTTTGATTGCCTTGACCACTAAGGCACCATTTTTCGACCTATTGGAGAACCTCTGCACCTTGCATTTTAGCGTGATTTTACATCGGCCAAGGCGTTTTGGCAATACAGCGCTTGGGGCCGATATTTTACTCCTCTAAACTATTTTATTCTTATATCACGACTGGGAAGGATTTGAGCGTTTAAAGGAGCACAAATGACGCAGGAGTCCTGGCGTTTTTGCAAGTGTTTCAGCACACGACGTTAGTGAGCATGGTCCACCGCAAATTTTACACATCTACGTAGATAGTGCCCAGTAGCAATCACGACGATTTTATGACATGGCTTCTTTCGCACGCTGCGTCGACCCGTCTCTGTTTCGGCAAACATAGGCCTCGCTCGGATTCTTCGATGCATCCCAAGCATGTTATCGATGCAGACCCACATGGCTGGAAGTGATACATGCGCGACGCATGCAAGGCGCAAGCCACAGACGGGACAAGTTCCGAACCCTGGTCAGCAATACAGTGTATTGCAGTAGTCGGCGCTCCGTTGGCCCTCTAACAAGAAATCGGACATTGTCCGTGTCAAACAGGCTAGTGGAAGGTGGTCGCTGCGCGATAAGGTGCGGCGTTCCCGGGTCTACCGCCTAGGCAGCCAGCCATTGAACCAGGAACGTGGCTTTCGGATGCAGGGTCGCTATCTGCGGCCCAGTTCACGGGCCATGAATGAGACGGACCGTCTCAGCTTGCGTGATAGCAGGCCATGTGTGAGATGTCTGCTTTGCTCGAAGACACGACGACGACGACGGCACGATACACAAGACCTGTAGCACAAGCGGGCGTCAGGTGGAGACGGGTATGGCGGCCGTTCCTGACGATCATCCGTGCTGGTAACGATGGTTTCGATTACGCGAACGGCCGAACGTCCACGGAACGTCTAAACCCAACTTTGTCCGCGGGCTTCCAACTCGTCAAAATGCCCATGCACGACTCGTTGACAAATTGTCAGCCAATTTGTGACGAGCCGCTGAAGCTTTCGACGTCGCCGTCATGGCCAGGTGTATGCCTTGGGTGAACAGACACCTGGGACTCGATTTGACATGGCGCGATACTACCAGGTACCGGGTCCATAGTATCATCGGGGATAAATGGTTAAATGCTTCGGTCCCAGATTGGCGACACACGGGGCCCCTTTGAAGGACGTCATGCCCCGGGTTGATCAATAGCGTGACGCGACGCCGAGGTTTTGGGTCGCGAGACTGTGATCTTCACTCTCGGACCCTGGGACTTCAAGCCCCCCGTGTTGATCACCGTGGCGATCGCATGCTTGGATCAAGTCGAATGCAGGGCCGGCAGCCAAGTTTGCATAGCACAAGTTGTGCGAGCTAGCTATCGATAAGCCCTTTGATCGGGCTGGAGGCCACTCCCGAAACTCCGCAACTCAGAGCGCCAGACACACCTGCAGCCCCGCTATGAACCCTTCAGAGCGGACGAAAGAGGCACTTCTCGGTATGTGCCATATACGCTATGGAGATGCAGACACACAAGAGCCCGTCAAGCGCATGCTAACCCTCTTACAGCAAAGACCGAGGCACTATGCACTTCCATTGTCGACAACCGGAAAGATGACCCATGGGGCGGCGACGGCTACCT
The DNA here is from genome assembly GCF_024043155.1 of Alternaria arbusti. Classification (NCBI taxonomy): domain Eukaryota; kingdom Fungi; phylum Ascomycota; class Dothideomycetes; order Pleosporales; family Pleosporaceae; genus Alternaria; species Alternaria arbusti. The sequence goes on along the minus strand of NW_026249954.1, from coordinate 555,850 downwards.
CTCCACCATTCTTCGCGCCGTGAAGATGCAGGATGCGACTGACTACTCGGAAGACGACACACGAACCGAGTTTCCGCCGGCATTGGACTATGCAACGTCTGCACAAAGGGAGCTGGTCATTAGAGAACAAAGTGCTGCCTTGGTGCGTCGCAAGCTTCCATACCGCACGCCAGCTTTCCCAACGCAGCGGGGCTGGGCTAACAGTGCGTAGATCCGAACGGCACAAGGCATCTCCACCCTCATCCGCGATTTACAAGAACTCTGGCTCTTCGGCGGCCTCGACACCCTCTCAGACCCCGCAGATGAAGAAGCGAACCGGACAAAGGCCCTTGCGGTTGCGGAGATGATTGAAGCCTTGGCTAAGCAGGGACCCGGTGGTGCGAGGCAGAAGGAAGATGGTACAACCAAGAAGGAAGAGACACACAGCGGGTCATGAGCACACTGGGCTATTGGCGTCTACTCTGTTGGATGCGGACGGTGGATCAGAGAGGAGGCGTAGCGGACGAGGACGAGCGATACTTGCGTTTAATACCCGAGCACTTTCTTACATCAGCACCAGGAATTACCATTTAACCCTCAACCAAACGCTTTTGCCCAAGTAGCCGCTGCACTAGTGTTGGAGACTTTCTGTAGGGGCTGGCAGAACACAATCGGGCGACTGCTTTGAGCTCCCCGAGAAGGGGAGATTCCATCGTACCGTTTAATGCATTGTCGTTCCAATATCCACTATAGAGGGGTTGGGGAATCGAAGCAGCGATCAACGACAACCCAGCAATAGGGGACTATAGCTTAGCTATCACGTCTCTACTGTATATTTGCTGAGGCAGTCACCTGAAGACGGAAACGACAATAGTCGAGAGAGTAGGTGCATTGAAAGTGAGAGGAACAGGTCTAGTCATTTTGCATAATCGATCTTGATTAGCAAGCTGAGTACATCGTCAAGACTAGCTAAACGTATTTTTCATTGACATCATCGCTCTCGTGACACTTTGATGAGAAGACCAGGGATGATGCATGATGAAGCCACGTGCGGTAAGGTTACGATCAAAGCATGTGATCTGCTCGTTTCGTACATGCTGTGTTCAAATGAACTTTTCGTAGATTGGATATTGGAGATCAATTGTTGGCCAAAGGCCTTCCCGCTCAATATCTTACTTGTCCACTCTGATCTTCATGCCAAAGTCATTCAGTGTCTTCACGTACTCATCTCCCAGTGTTGCGGGTGTAAGAATGCCACCTCCTAGCTTACCCGCCTCGCTGTCCTCTAGCCTGCCTCGGAGAACGACTAAGGCGGCGGCACTGAGTGTCATCGCTGTGGCAACATACCCACCATGTGCGACCTCGAGGTTAGCAATCACCTTCTTTCCGTCCCCAGTGGTGCCAACACCACGGTAGTGCATGAAGTCATCCTTCATGCTCTCTTTCGACGGTCCTTGGCCTGGGCTTGGGATGACCATCTTGAAGACGGGTTCCAACAACCAGCGTGTTACTGGTATGGCAAGCAGAACGGCGACTGAAGTAAGAACGACCTTCTGTGCTAGCCCAACAAAGAAGCTGGGAGCACGCGCGTACTCGTTGAACCGGAATTTGGGACCATATTGCAGGGTGTCATCACCCGAAGACTGGTACAGACCCCACGAGCGATGTGCAATGCATACATCGACGCTTGCCATGAGTCCAGTTGTCTGGATGCCTCCAAGCTCAGGAATACTTTGTAGACCGAAAAGACTGTATGGAAAGCGTCCCGACGGTGCTGCGACGACGTTGTCTGCGCTAACCGGCGACAGCGAGTATGGGTGCATCGACTTTCCGAGATGACTGAGTGAGTATTTTTTGAAGAGTTCCAGCATAGTAAGGGATGTTCCACCACTGATTCCAGATTTGAAGTCGTAGAGTGTCATGATGGCGCGCTCGCAGGGTGCGTCGTAGCGCTTGCGCACCTCGCGTGCGAGGACGTACGCCATGATGTCTGCAGGAACAGAGTCGAGACCACATTCGGGGATGACGATGGTCTTGTTCTTCTTCGCAAGCTCATCGTATTTGGCAACCATGTCGTAGATCCATGGCACCTCACCAGTGGAGTCTAGATAGTGTGTGCCGTTGTTCACACAGGCGGCAAGGACAGGCTCGCCATAGTGCATGAAGGGGCCCACCGTCGTGATGATGAGCTTTGTCTTCTTAACAAGCGTTTCTAGCTGTTGGCGCTCAAGCTCGCATGTCTCGATAGCTAGGTCTCGTTAGCTGACCCGTCAGATTTTGTCCGTCACATATTTGTAACGCAGATTCTGTCGCCACATACCTGGCTGCTTGCGATCTGGCTTTAGCTTCGTCAATTCGTCGACTACAGCTTGCAGTTTCTTCGCATTGCGTCCAGCAACAGCCCACTTGAGATCATCCGGCAGATGGGTAGTCACCCATTCCGCAACGAGTTTTCCGGTATATCCGGTTGCTCCCAGCAAGATCAGCTCATATTGTCGCGATTCTTGAGCCATCCTGATGAGGGTGTGTGATTGAGCAAAGAAGAGACGAGGAGACAGGAAAACGTCAATCGGGGTGCAGCTAGGGGAAATTCCTAATCATTGAATACTACGCGACTCGGACAAGACCCTTCTTTTGGATGCCTGCGGTCATGCCGAGGCAGGCGCCGGCGTGCGCGGTAGATACAATATCTGCACCGCTCGCAGTACGCCTCATAAGAAGGAAGGCCGCATCGCGAGTGCTGCACTACAATACAGCTCAAGATAAAAAAATGATCGCCAGCTAACGATACCACGTACAGAGTAAGCCTTTACATGGATAGATCACGATGTGGACATGCACTATTCTCGAAATATTCTAAGCGCCTTGGCAACAGACGCTGAATTTGAGCAATGCCCCTCCACGCCGATGAATTGTATTCCTCACCGCTATCCTTGAATGGCTTTTCGGCCTCCACACAAGTTGTTGTACTCCAATCGCACGACTGAGTCATCTCTCTGGATCGGGCAATGAAGGCAGAGAAGCCTGGTGGAGGAGCGCGACAGTGCAGATGAAGCGGTCTGCTTTCTGCGACACCCACGTTTCTCGCAGTGTCGCTAATATGCAAATCTCACAGGAAGACCTGACAGCAGGATTCAAGATGATGGTAGCTACATGCAAGAAGCCGCCGCAAACATACCGCGAACTCACATCGCCCGCGTCGCGCGGTATCCTCGTCCGGCGCCTACAAGGTCGCCCGAGGCGCTACACGTAGAAATACAAGACCCGTTACATTGCTTTACTTTGTCCATACAAAGGCGGAACTTTCGAGTCGTCTTCCAACGCAGTATCGAATATACAAGGGCTGGCATTGGTAGCGCTGCACGTCACCATACGCCGAGGGAGCTTGCGCTGCAGACACATTGTTCGGCCCATCAACACCAGATTCAGCAGCTGTCGTTATCTTATCAGTGTATTCCATAGTGACGTCTTCTCGCGAAGATAAGATTGTCCAGATCTCCAGACCGTCCGGCCTTGTATGCGCGGACTTCCCACTTCAGAATGCCCCATAGACGCGAGACGGAAACCGATGCGAGTACCTTGAGGCTAAGCGCGCCTTCCGTATACCACAAGCGCATCTGACACAATCAAGAGTTGAAGAGATAGCGAAGCGGTTGAACTGAAACATATTTACACCATAGGTAACCACTCGGTGACATCGCAAGTCATCCGGACTGCTCCTTCGGGTCCCGAACACGTGGTAAGGTAAGCGCGAAGAATGACTGATCATCTAGCATCTGCCCGCCCGCAGCAGCTTTGGATCTCGTCACGCATTCTACACTACCAAAGGCGCCACTAGTCTCCACTTGGGCATCCTCTTCAGGGCTGGCAAACATCACGGGTTTCCGGGGTTGGTTGCGACTGCCTAGGAGTGTGGCTGCAGGCCAAGCCACTAGCGTCCGCTACTTAAACCACAGTCCCCGCTCTCTCGACTTGATCATCTTCCCAACTTATGAATCGCGTCGACGAGTACTTCCGCTCTTTCACTTCCAAGCATCACACCAATGGCCGAGACGTGTATAGTCTGCCTCGGCGATCTCGTCCCCCTCGACGACGGCCCTACCGCCACCGCATCATCGCTGACGACCAAGCCGCTTGAGGATGGCGCTGATGTCGACCTCCAATCACATGCCAAGGATAAGATGGCGGCCGTAGAGTCTACCAAGGAGGACGATTTGGTCGCACATTTACTGCCATGCGGCCACGATCTGCACAACGAGTGCCTCAAGCCCTGGGTCGAACGAGCGAACAGTTGCCCTATATGTCGAGCCAGTTTCAACATGGTCGAGCTCAGCGCGCGCGTTGGAGGTATGTCAGTCCTGGATGCTACGGAGCCCTGCGGTTGTGACGCTGCTATTGTTGGCTGATAGTAGCCTAGCTACTGGCTAAATGGTCAGTCAAGCTCAGCATGACCTCTACCCAAACCTATAATGTCTTGCCGCACAAGGTGGCTCTGTCAACATGGAATTTCGACTAACAACTCACCAGGACCCAAACTATCCGAGTACGCCGTGCAAGACAAGCAGCAAGTCGCCGATATCGATCCGTCCATGATCATCGACGACGACTACATACTGGAGGATGACGGAAGCTACGATGCATGCATGGTCTGTGATGAATTTGGCGACGCATCGCAGCTCATGTACTGCCATAGCTGCGAACAACTCTGCCATGTCTTCTGTGCTGGACTCGACCGGATGCCATCTCGCGGGCCCTGGTATTGCCAGGGCTGTGTTGAGAATCCTAGTCTGCTGGAAGCCGCGTCCCGACGACGACCTGCAGTACGAGGTCCCGCTGCCTGGATCAACGGCCGGAGCCGTGTGCCGCGTCACAATCATGCCCCTGACGAATGGGTGGGCGTCTGGCAGAGCGTCTGGGACCGATTGCAGTTTGACATCGAGTTCCCCTTTGACGAGGAAGAACAGTCTGAGAACCAGTCAGATGCCACGCGACGCGATGACCGTAGATGGGAGCAGCGCATGCGAGTCGCACGACAGGCCGGAGCCGGCACTCGCTTCCAAATCGCCACTGACAATGTTGTAACCGGTCGACGCCGCAACTCCAACGGCGCTACACGACCGACGAATCGAACGCTTCATCGCGAGCCACCAAAGACACCAAAAGATCCAGAGTCACAGGAAGAACTGCGGGCGTGGAACCAATTCGAGAAGGCGCGCGAGCAGCTAGCCCAAGGTGACGCACGTCCTGCCCCCAGCGTAGCGAGCACCAGTAGCCGAAGAGGCCGCAAACGCAAGTCCATCGACTCCTCTCCTGCCGATTCTGAGCCTCGCGAGCAGAAGCCAGAACGCAAGCTCAAGCGCCCTCGAACCCGTATGCACCTGGACAACGGAGAGTCATCGTCGGCAGCCGCACGCCGCAACACGGTGGCTAGCACTCACGCTCCTGCTGCTGCATCATCGCCCCCTGCAGTTCCAACCGGTGAGAGTTCAACTCCCGCGCCTGGTTTTCTGCAATCGTTGCTTCAGGAGGTCGAGGTCGACCGGTTTGCCGAGCGCGACAAGGAGATCGCCGCCCCACAGCCCCGGCGCATCATCGTGGAGCGCGCTTGTTCTCCCCAACATTCCTCCCCAGGTCTGTCGCCGGTCTACCAGAAACCTCCCGGCATGTCCACACCGCCGCCTCTTAATCTTACTCGCACCACATCACCTGTACAACAGGACCAGCAATTGTCGCCAACCTACTCGCCGTATTCCCCTGCAGACGACGACCGCCCCGGACGTCGCACACTCGCGCATCGCTCTGTCGGCCTCAGCAGCCCCCCTCGCTCGAAGGACTCGTCGCCTAGCCGGCCGACCCTCTCGTATTCTACCAAAGCTGAACTGCAGCGCATGGTTACAGCTGTGTTAAAACCCATTTACCTGAAGAAAGAAGTCACGAAACAGGAGTATACCGACGTCAATCGCGACGTATCACGTTTGCTATACGAAAAGGTTGGTGAAGCTGGTGCTGATGCGTTGGCGGATCAAGACACGCGGGAGAAATGGCAGAAGATGGCGACCACTGAAGTTGACGTTGCGCTGAAAGCTCTTCGGGTCGGTGGAGCCTCGCTTTCGCCCTCTGCTGAAGATTCTGCGTCATCGTCCTCATAAGGGGACTACAAGGGACGGATCATTCAGGCGTACGGATTGTTGGGAGGAACAGATATATGATACCACGGATCTCTTTGGGCCTGCATTTATGGAGTTGTCGGTAGCGCTTAGTTATTATAGTAATCGTATCTGCGACGTAATCCAGGAATCTTCAGCCGGAATTCGGCTTTTACGATTACCGAAAAGATATTGCAGTCCTAGTCATACATCTTACGCTTACATACATCTGCCCGGGAACTACAGACGGGAAGTCATCGATGGCTTTATAATTGATTGCTATTTCATCGTAGGTATGGTTGTGGAAGAAGTCGCGCAAGCTGACACCTGTACCTTGCACGCTTGACATGGTTAGTGCCCCTACGCGACTCTTTTAATAGTCCTGCCTTCGATACCCGTCACCGCGGTAGTCACGCTGAGAATACTCTTGTTGAGGGTAGCCTTGTTGGGATGGTGGGTACTGCTCCGAACGATAGTCTGGAGGTCCTTGATGGTAACCCTGTGTAGGTGGGGCATGGTGCTCAGATCGGTAGTCCTGAGATGGATATGATTCAGGGCGGTGATGTTGAGGTGGTTGATATTGCTGAGGAGCATAGCCTTCATGACGTGGCCCGTGATGCTCGGGTCGATAGTCTTGAGGCGGTGGGTATTGTGACGCCTGATGATCTTGGTACTCGCGTCTAGGGTCCTCTCGGTATTGATCACGGCTCTGGTACTGTGGGGGGTTGTTGTATCCCTGCGGCACATGTTCCTGTCCACTGTAACTGCCAGACGTGGGGGGTGGACGATGGTCACCGTGTGGCGGTTGTGACGGAGGTTGGTAACCTCCCCCCATGCTTGTGTTCGCAGTCGGGGATCCGACGCTTACGTTCTCGTTTCCGATATCGTCTGGGACGTTGATCTTGACGTCTGGCAGGTACCTTTGTACTTTCTGTTCTACCATGCCCTGCACGAAGACCCAGCTCTGACGCTCAAACTTGCGATGACCACCATTGACTACACCCAGTATGCTTTCTCGAAGTGTCTCTTGTACCTTTTGTACCAAAGCACGGATCTTGGAGAGCAATTTGGACTTGATGTCATCTCCAAACCCGCGATCTGCTGGACCGGACGCGTCGCGGTCGAGCTGTGAATCGAAAGGATTTCCTCCTAGTATCTTCTCGAGTGGACGTTGGAATTGATCAGGTAACAATTCGAATAGTTGTTTCTCGATTGCTCCGAGGATCTTGCGGAACTCCAAGCGAACCTAAAGATGAGTGTGTCATGTCAGTATCTTTCCCACACAAATTTCGTACAGTGATATTACTCACTTCTCGGTGGACTTTGGCGAGACCAGTGCTGAGCTTGTCACTGATGACGCGGGAGAAGCCTCCACCACTACTGCTCTCGCCATCACGACTAGAGTCATCAAAGCCTCTCGAAGTCTCCTCATTGCTGCTCTTTTTGCTCCCGAACAAATTTCCAAGGCCCTTTACCAGGTCGCCCACCTGTTCGGCAATTTCGGCTTTCGCACCATCACCCAAGTCGCGCGTGCTTGTGTTTCCACGAAGCCAGCGCTTGATGTGTTCCAGAGCTATGCGGGTGAACTGCTCAGCGAGAGGCGCGTGCTGTTGACGTAACTTGTCACCAACTGTCTGCTTAATCTCTGGGCTGATAAGTCTCGCCTTCTCCTCGGGGTTCTGAGATGCGTCCTTGATTGTGCTACTGATCATACCGAGAAGACCCCCAATCTCAAAGGACTGACCACCCTTTGACCCTCTTTCGTCGAAATGATCTTGCACGACATTCAGAGCCGATGAAAGGAAACCTCGAGCTCCAGACGAGAAATCCCCGTCTACAGATCGAGACTGCTCTGGGCCTCCTCGGTTCCCCTCCGTAAGATCGAATATATCGCGCAAATCCCCGCCCGCTTCATCAGAAATCTGACCGAAGCTACGCGTCAACTTGGCGATTTCATCCGCAAAAGGCAATGACTGTCCACCATAGGCGTCGGGTGCTGCGTCATTGAGATTCCAAGGGCCCGATCGGCTGCCATCCGACGAAGACGGCCTGTCTTTACCGAACAACGAACGAAAAGCGTCTACGACCTGGGTTTCCAGGCTGTCGATAGTCTTTTGTTGGAAGACTTCAAGTTCGGAGGCGATGCGGGGCTGGATCTGGGGCGCCAGCGAATCGACATAATCGTCGACCTTTTGCATCAAGACGTCGGGAAGACCGCGCGAAGACATGATCTGCGAGATTTGTATATATTTAGGTTGAGAGCTGCCACGGATAGAGCAGGATGGTTTAATGCTTGCTGAGGAAGAGTATAGATGAAGTAAGGTTGGAAAGTGGCTGGTGCAGGTGATAAGTGGCGTCAGCCAAGACAGGCTAGTAACGAATACTACCTAGGCAAGAGCTTCAACTGCCTCTGCTCCACGCAAACGCAGTACAGTCACTAAATGTGTTCGTGCACATGTGACATTACTCAGAGGCCGAATTCAAGAATCTGAGATTGAAGAACGATGCCTTTGATTTGCTGATATGCCGTGCGATCCGACCCAGACGAACGTGACGGCCTGGCGTCCGTCATCTTACCCGCAAGTTAAAATCAAGAAAGTCCCAAAGACCGTAAAACGAATCGACATAAAGAAGAATTGAGCGTGACCTCTCAAAGACACACCTCACCGTTTACCGTCACCATGAGCAATATAAAAGCTGCAGGCCCTCCAACTACAGCCAAGGCAGACGGCGCAGCCGGATCTCAAACACATCGCATACACGAGTCTCCACACATACCGACTGCTGGTACCATGCTTCTTGCATTTACGGGTAATCTAGCCTGCTGGATCATAACAGGCGCCATTGCCTACGTGTCACCCTCGTTACCAGCCAACGACGACTTCACGTGCCTAGTCATGGCGTTTTTGCCGCTAGAAGCATTCGCAGTCAGTTATCTCATCTTGACAGCTTCGGACAAGGGTTGGTTATCAACAACACCAATTGCAAGCGCAGCTATTGCTGGCTTCGGCATAACAACCGCGTACGTCGTTTGTTGGACTGCATGGAAGAACTTTGCGACTTTTGCATTCTGGGTCGAGGCTGGCGTCTTCCTTTCTCTCATTGTTGAGATCAGGTTCCGGCTTTTCCAATCGGCAGAAAGAGAGATTGGCGAGTTCTTGGACTTGTGAGAAAGGAAAACTGGCCGTTGTGTGAGAAGCGCGGTGGCTTAGCATCTCCCTCACGCACGAGCTTCTAATCTTACTGTAGAAGAGCGAGTTTGATGGACAACTCATACGCATTTTCGCGTGGCCTATATGCCTTGCCAGTCAACCTCAAGCAATGGCGGGCTTCATTTCGTATTCCGAATAGGCTCTTTTCACCGATTATACCCGATTGGAGCTACGACATCAAGGGATCATGAGCAGAACCTCAGGGTCAAGTGTGCGGCGCAACTAAACCACGGCTACATCATCATCACAATGGAATTATTCACTGCGTATCGCGACTGGTCGATAGGGTGGGCTGATAGACGAGGGTGGTATGGACGGAGGATGCTCATCTCGTAGCTGCTAGATCGGTTGAGACATTGAATTTACATGTCTTCTTCGCCGATAGAGACGACTAAAAAGGCCAGTTTTTGCTATCAGAGTCTTTTATTAGGGTTCGTAGGTTTAAATGATCTTATAAGTAAAATCGAAATCATCCCTCTGGCATTGCCGTCATAACGTCCACTCCTAGACAATAGCCTCAGGCCTCTCGACCCTCTTCTTCGCCGTACCCACACCTGCATGGCCTCTTTCCTGATCCTTGCCCAACCATGGCTTCAGCGCCTCACCAACCATACTCTGTCGCAGAAAGTAGATCACCTGTCCAATAATAATGAGGACAAAGGCGATGGGGTACATCCAGTGAATGTTCAATCCGAAGACCTTGACGCCAATCGCCACACCCCAGAAGCTTCCTGTGAGAAGGGAGATGTTGAAAAATGCAGCGGAGCTGAGACGGAACAGGACCGGTGCAAGGGAGTAGAAGAGGGAAAGGATGAGTGTGTATCCGGTGAGGTAGCCTCCAACCTTGGCGTTCCAAGTCGCACTGCGGAAGGCGGCGCGGTCGAAGATACCCGCTTGCGTACCGTTGATGAACATGCCCCAGAAAGCAAGTTGGCCAACAACCTCATACAGCGGCCGTTCGGAAACCAGCCACTCTTCAAATACGTTGGACAGACCGTAGAATGTGGCGCCTAGAAGCGCAAAAAGATCGCCCTTGACTTGGTCCGTAGCGCCAAAGTTGTTGGTACCGGTGATGTGATCAGAGCCGAAGATTACGCCTAGACCGCCGATGCACAGAAGGATGCCGAAAATTTGCGTGTAGTGGTAGCGGACCTTGAGGAAGAAGAAGGAAATTATTACGACAACGGCGATGGCCCAGAAGTTGATCAATTGGGCGCTGAGGATGGTGGTCTAGTCGTGTGTCAGCATGCAAGTCTACACGAGAGAATGGACAAGAACCTACGTAACGATACGCCAGAACGATGAAATAGTTGCCCTCGACATCCATGAAGGCGAGGATAAAGAACCGCCAGCCGTCTTTTATGACGACTCGCCCCCATTTCTTGAAGCCGTACTTGTAGAGGGTATACGATGTGTAGATTATGTTGAGGAGGACGTAGTTGAAGAAGGACTGGAAGGCGGGTATCGATGTACCCTCTTCCGCGAGCAGAGACGATAATGTATTTGTACCGGTGATGCAGAGAGCGAGGACTGGAAGTAATACCTTGTTAGTCTACATTTCGAACATCCAGTAATAGTGTGTTTGGTGCGTACCCTGCCCAAGGACCAATGTGATCCAGAATTGTTTCGTCTTGAGGTATTGGAACCACCGTCCCTTGGTCTGCGCATCGCGTTCTAGAACCTCATTCCCGGCCGCACCGTTATGCGACTCATTCTCAGATGTCACATATGTGCCAGCACCGGTTTTGTCATGAGCTGCCTCGGGCGCGTAGTGGCCGTGATGAGCATCTTGAACGACCACGCCCTCAGCAGGGTAAGCTTGAATCGGATTCATGGCCGTTCTCTTGATCCTGGAGGGTTCGAAAGCGCGGGAACTGAGCGCACAGGCTTGACACTGCTATCGAAAGCCTGTCGGCAAGATCGTGAGACTCGGCGTGGTGAAGTGGAGCTTTTCGCAATTGACGTGAGCGCAAAACTCCAGAAGTCGCTCACGGTGGTGTACAGTTGCGTACGATTTGGCGGCTGCGAGAGGTTGCAACTCATCCCCCAAGTGGGGGTCCGCCACATTTTAAACAACGAGGGCTGCCCTCGTTCGTTCTCGCCAGTCGCGTCCCTCGCTCTGGCCACCATGCGCGGTGGTGAAAAAAGTGTGCATGGCCTGCTGTCCAGAGCATGGGAGCTCCGCTTGTTCTTGCCTGGGTGGGGTTAAGCCTCGGAGACTAATGTACCCTTGTGGAGATGGCCGGTGCGAGAGCAAGTCGATGCACGCGTGCTGAGACTAGGCGAATCCCGATGTTGCTTTTTCGTGTGTTATCGTGCATGCTGAATGTGAAAAAGGCTGAGGGATTTGATCGTGAATGGACCGGAGGCAAGACTACGTGGTGAGATTGCATGGCTTTAGCGAAGATCGATCATTGGGGTGGGGCATGCAGCTGCATCCACAAGCCCGGATGGAACTACTGTCACAAATCCAATGCGCTCGCCACACAGTGCATGCAGAAACTTCGGGCATGATAGTGATGGGCCCGAGCACCTGGTGGAAGGAAATAATAACGGCGAACGGCAAGTGGGGCTCGTGTAGAGCAATGCAGGTCACTGAAGCGAGGTGGTGCGAGAGCAAAGTTTCTTTAGTAGGCTATCTAGAGGGGAGAAGAATACGAGGCTGTCATCGCGACTGGCCCAAACGTGTGTCGGAAACAGGAGTAGAGTTACCTACACGCCGTCTAAAACAAATCAAAACAAGACAAGCAAGACCAAAGGTAATGACTGACAACAGTTGGACATTCCGCGTACTATTACCATGCACGTGTCGCTTCAGTCGAGGTTCTACTCGGAATCCTCGTCGTCGCTGTCCGCATTCTCCAGCCACTCCTTGAACTGCTCGGCCGACTTGCGGACAGACTTGCTGACCTTGAGGTCGACATACTTTTTGCTGGCCTTGGAGCACCAGCCCTTGAGCTGGTCTTCCGAGACGAGGTCGTTCTCGTACACCTTCAACAGGATGGCCGAGACCTGAGGGATGAGCTCGGGCTTGTCGTTGCCGACGAAGCGCTCAATGCCACCAAGGAAAGCCTTCTCATGTTTGTCCGAGGTGATCATCTTCTTGAGCATGGGAGCACGGCCATCCATCTGCTTGACGATCTTCTCGGTGAAGAGGGTCTGGGGAATGACGGTAAGTGTGCGGTGCTTGGTTTCGATGCCGAGCTCCTTGGCCTTGACGTAGATGTCGACGTTGTCAAGCTTCTCAACACCGCCCTTCTCCGCGCCAGTGTCGATGATCCACTTGCCGAAAGTGTCGTAGCTGGAGCCGCCCTCGTCGTCATCCTCAATGACAAGGGCACGCTTGAGGTCGTCGGGAAGGTCCTGGGCACGAGCCCTGATGGCGGCCTCCGAGGTGTCGATGGACCACTCAACTTCCTTGGCATCCTCCTCCTCAATCTCCTTGGCGCCCTCGTTGATCTGGCGGGTCAGCTCGTCGTCGCTGCCGGCCTCGAGTGCCATGTCACCATCGTCACCGTTCTCCTCAGCGCTGTCACCGGGACTGCCGCCGTCGGGGGAGGTAGCCTCGCCGCGGGCTTCAGCCTCCTTGCGGGCACGGCGCTCAGCCTTCTTGCTGGACTTGTCCTTCTTGCCCTTCTTGGGTTCGTTCTTCAGGATGAAGGAGCTGAGCTTGAGGCGGGGGTCTACGTCGGAAATCTTTCCGCAAGCCTTGCAGTCGAGCGTGATGTTGCCATCTTTGATGTGCACGTCGGTCTCGGGGTTCTTGCACTTCTTGCAGAGGACGAACTTGGAGATGAAACCGTCGAGGTAGTCCTGGAGCTTGCTGGCGTCGTGGGCGCCGTTGATGATCCAACGGTCGTCGTTGGGGCTCGTGTTGGTCTGGGCGCCCAGCTCGAAGCCAAAGTACTTGATGACGTGAGCGGGCGGGCGGGCGAGGGACTGAGCGACGCTGCTCAGGTTGACGATGACGGTCTTGATGCCGTTGCCCTTGCCTTCAATCTTGGACTGGATGCGCTCCATCTTGTAGCGGTAGAAGGGGTCGGTGACATCGCGGCGGATGTTGACGGTAGCCATGGCGACGGTGGTGCGGGGACTGGGCGAGGGGGTGGTTAACGGTGGTGCGGCGGGCGGGCGAACGGGGTCGGATCAGCTATGTTGACGAGGGCCGAAAGAGACATGCGCAGAAGCAGTCTCTAGTACGTGTGGGTTGGGTGTGTGTGTGCGACTCGGGGTCAGGAGGGGCAGTGGATTAGCCGTTGGTTTGGTGGATGATGCTGCTTGGTATCCGCATACAGCGAAATTTTTGCAGTTTGGGGGGAGGTTCGACTCGGAAGGCGTAGCGTTGGCGCGAATACATATACTCCTGTTGTCGTGGGCGACTCTGAGGTGCGGTTGGTGCTTGGGGCCTGGAGGCGGACGTCGAGGTGGCGGTTCAGGCAGGTCGCGGGCGGGCGACGAGCAGGCGGTTGGGCGGATAGGGCAGAGTGGGCGGGTGCTGTTGCCAGTGGCAGTCACTGGTGTGGGCGAGGTCGACGGATGGATTTTGGCTGGTTCCAAGGGGAGTGTGTGCGGGCTGCGGGTGGTCGAGGGAAGTTATATGGGGTCGCGGCCTTTAGTTTTTCGAACTTGCCGAGCCACGCTAGCAGAGCGTTCTACCGTGCATACCAAACGCCCCCATCAGCCCCGCCCTGACTCAGGCCGTCGTGCGCTGCCTGGCTTTGTCACTTGGACATGGCGACGGACAAAGCGTCTGGGCGTCTACACAAACGGCGGGACATCAAACAGCTCTGCGGTGCTTTCATCGATACATGCAGGCAACCTGGGAAGCGTTTGACAGTTGCTATGTGGCCTGTATCCACCCTGAACGCCCCGCATCTCGCGGCAAACACCACCAGCCATGTCGCATCTAGCAACGTGGGCCAGCGTGTTGGTCGCCCAGCAGTCGTCGTTGAACAGGTCCAAGGCTCGCAGCAGCCTGTGTGGCTTAGTACGTCGACACTCGCTACCAGGTCCTGCAAAACCAGCCGCAGACTTTGGCGAGCCGCGCCTAGATTGCGTCACACCTGCTAGTTGCTTTTCGAACATCCCCCATTCAACGACGACGAGCTCGAGCATTCTGCCCCAGCTGCACGCCGACTTGCCAAGATGACTAGGCAGGAAGTAGACTACTCGCTGTATCTCGTGACAGACTCTACAGAGGCCATCCTCGGGAACCGAGACCTGGTCGACGTGGTTGAGCAGGCGTTACTAGGAGGTTAGTCAGCCGTAATACAACATACCACGATGTTGATCGACATGTGCAGGTGTCACCATCGTCCAATACAGAGACAAAACCTCCGACACCAGCATCCTCGTCGCGACAGCAAAGAAGCTCCACGAAAAATGCAAGGCACACAACGTCCCTCTGCTCATCAACGACCGCGTAGACGTCGCCCTCGCAGTGGGCTGTGAGGGCGTCCACATTGGCCAAGATGATATGAACGCCCACGAGGCCCGCCGTATCCTAGGTGAAGACAAAATCATCGGCGTCACCGTCTCGTCCATCCAGGAAGCGCGCACAGCCGTCGGGCAAGGAGCAGATTACCTGGGCATCGGCACGATGTATGCCACGAATACCAAAAAGAACACCAAAGACATCATCGGCATCACCGGAACAAGGAAGATACTGCACTATCTCGATCAAGGCACCGAAGCAGAGAACAAAGTCAAAACAGTATGCATCGGCGGCATCAACGCCTCAAACACCCAACGCATAATATACCAACTCTTTGCTCCAACTCCCGCCAACGCAAACCCCAAGACCATTAACGGCGTTGCCATCGTATCTGCCATAATCGGGGCTCAAGACCCCAAAGCCGCGTCTTCGCGCCTCACCCACCTCCTCAAGATAGCTCCGCCCTTTGCCCCCCAATCCCCACTCCCACACTTCTACCACCAAAACCCCCGCGACGAAATAACCTCTGTCCTCAAAGCCGCCATCTCAGCAACCAAAAAGGTAAAAGGAATGAACCCCCTCTCCCACAACATGACGAACCTCGTTGTCCAGAACTTTGCCGCAAACGTCGCCCTCTGCGTAGGCGCAAGCCCCATAATGGCAAACTACGGCGCCGAAGCCTCCGACCTGTCTAAACTAGGTGGCGCGCTGGTAGTAAACATGGGCACCGTGACACCCGATGGACTGGCAAACTACCAACAAGCCATCAACGCGTACAACGCCGCCGGCGGACCCATCATCCTCGATCCCGTGGGCGCCGGCGCGACCAGTGTGCGACGAGACGCTCTTGCCCAGCTCCTCGGCGCCGGGTATTTCGACTTGATTAAAGGAAACGAGAGCGAGATTCTCGCCGTTGCACGTGCGAGTGGGTATACGCTTGAAAGTTCGAGTCAGCAACAGCGAGGTGTGGACTCTGGTGCTTCACTCTTCTCGCTGCCCCAAAGGGCGCATATTGTTTCCCGGCTTGCGGCTCGCGAACGCACGGTTGTGCTTATGACGGGGGCTACGGATCTTGTTTCGGATGGCGCGCGCACGTATGCGGTGGCGAATGGACATGAGTATTTGGGGAGGATCACGGGGAGTGGGTGCACGTTGGGTACCACGCTATCTGCGTATCTGGCTGCGTACCATGAGGACAAGCTGTTGGCTGCTGTCGCGGGTTTGCTGCATTATGAGATTGCGGCGGAGGTTGCGGCGCAGAGGGAGGATGTCAGAGGCCCGGGGACTTTTGTTCCGGCTTTTCTGGATGAGTTGTGGAATCATGGGGAAAGGGTGGTGAAGGGAGATGTGGAGTTGAAGGATGTGGCCAAGGTGGAGTTCGTCAAGGACATGGAGGATCCTGGGTTGGTGGAGGATTTGTAGAGAGCGTAGAGGCCGCGAAGGTGTACATGGAGAGTCTTGAAGCACACAAGCAGTACGAAAGCGCAAATGTAGATGGCCAATCTGGGTATTCCTGGAGAAGAAAAGGGACTAGTACTGCACCTTTTACTTGTCACTCCCTGTCCTTTATCGTAACACAAACGCTCACTGACTTCCAACATAATTTCATCGTACATTCCTGTGTCAACACTAACGCCAAATACGTCTACCTTGCTTTTCTGTACCGTCCCTGATTCATTTCTGCCTTCAAAGCATCCTGCTGATCCGGTAACGGCGCTCTTCTCCTGATACCATCTGCACCTACACCCGCAGGTCCACCCTGCCCACCCGCAAACCCTTGCTGTTGTTGTGGCGGCGGGGGCGGCCCAGGCCATCCCGGTGGCGGCGCCCCCATACCGCCAGGTGGTGGAGGGAAGCCCGGGAATCCGGGAGGCGGCATACCTGGAGGAAGTGGTGGCATACCAGGGGGCATGCCTTGTGGAAAGCCAGGAAAGTTTGGTGGTGGAAAAGGAGGGGCTCCGTTGGCGTTTGGTGGAGGAGGTCCGTGGCCATGGGGTATAGGAGGGGGTGGTAGGGAGCCAGATGCGATGAGTTGTGCAAGGCGGGAGGGGTCCATGCCGTTGAAAGGAGGGATAGGCGCCCCGCCCGCATTTGGTGGGGGTGGAAAGGGCATACCGCCTGGTGGGGGTGGGATTGGTGGATGATTTGTGCCCCCAATACCCGGTAGAGAACTCGAAGTGCCATCTGGTGCTGTGTTGAGTCCTGGCAGCGAAAGACCAGGTGGGAGGAAGCCACCGCCTGGGTTCTTTGAAGGCATCTTCTGGTCGACCAAGCCTTCGGCCTCGTCTTCTGCCTCCTGCTCTTCTTCTTCCATCTTTTGCCGCCTGCCCTGACCGCGGTCGAACGTGCCTTGCGCCTCTGCTGCTGCTTGGCCAATGTGGTAACGGTCGTTGACGTAGTTGGTGTCGCCTGGCCGTGGACGCGTCCAGAAGCGCGTGACCCTATCGTTGGAGCCGGAGGCGAGGATGTGGCCTAACGGATGCCAGTCCATGGTCCAGACAGTGAAGTCGTGAGCATATTGCAGGCTGTGCGCGGGGTATATGGTTTGTGAGGGGGCGTTTTGCGAGTCGGCGGCGTCGTAGGGCGATATCGAGGGTGCGACGCCGGCGGGAGGGTTCTGCTCGTCGAGGAGATAGTGGTGTATGCTACCATCGACGCCGCCGGTAGACAGCAGGTTCTTGTGCATGGGATGCCATGCCATGGTGATGATGTCCTTCTCATGTCCCTTGAGCAGTAAGACGTCGCGCATCATTCGGAGATCAAAGATGCGGGCTGTGTGGTCACGGGCGCATGTTGCTAGCATGTTTCCTTGGACGGGCTCGAACATGGTTTTTGATATTGGGTTTTTATGTCCATGAAGCGTCGTCAGACAGCGCCCTGTGCGCGGGTCCCAGAACTTGACCTGGTGGTCCTTGGACCCTGATACTAGCAGTCCCTTGTGCGGATGCCAGTCGACCGACTTGACCTCCCACCCGTGTCCTGTCAACGTCGACTCTTCTGTACTCGACGCAAAGTCCCAGATCTTGAGCGTGGTGTCGTCGGCGCATGTGACGAATTTGGTGTCGGTCGGCGCGATGGACAGGCCTCGCACAGCTTCGGTGTGGGCCTGAATCTCTTTGACGTTGTTGAAGTTGGTCTGCCAGTACTTGACGACACCGGTCTGGTCGGCTGACAGGAGCCAGTCGTCGGTGGATGTGTATTCGACGGCGCGGATGGCAGCCTCGTGGGCCTGCATAATGGTCTCGAAGTTGAAGCCCATGCCGTTCCACAGCGTGAACTCGCCGCTGGTCGAGCCTGTGAGCAGGCGGCGGCCCTCTGGCGTCCACTTGACGACGTTGATGGGGTGCTTGACCTTGTTCAGAGACGAATGCACGGCTTTGGCAGGTATCGACTCGGCGGCGCTGGCGACACGTGCTGCGGGCGGCTGCATGTCGACGATGTAGCTGGCGCTCGGCCGCTCCATCTCTGGCGCGGGCGCATTCTTGTAGCGCGGGCGGCGGTTGCGCATCCACTGGACCGTCGTCGAGCCATAGTCGGTCACGGCGCCTGTGGTTGAAGTCAGTCTTTGAATCCTGCGGCAATGGCCGAATCATTCCATAGCTGAGCATGATGAACAGGCATACTGACGTTTTGGTCGGGGCCGCAAGCCTCCCTCAAAGTCCGGACGATGGTATTCGCGCTCCATGGCGTGCTGCTGCCGAAGACGCCGTTTACTCGATCACCATGGGGGGCGCGTCGGGTGCGAGGTGGTGAGTCGGGGTGCTGCGCAGGTGTTGTGTGCAGTGGAAGCGCGTGCCTCGTCGCGTTGGACGTGGGAACGTCGGCCACAGCCCAGCCACAGCGCCACACTCGACACCTGGGCGCGCTGCATCACCGTGCAGATCCCCGCTCACCAGACTCCCAACAGAATCCCGAGACGCCCTGATAACTCTATCGCCATTGTGCCAGAACCCTCGGCCATGGCGCGCTTATCCCGACTACAAATCTCCCGCCGCCCTCTCTCTGTCGTCCCTCGCTGGCTGGTTTAGTTGCTTCCGCCCGAGCCATTGCGCCCAACCCTCCGCCATGGCCACCCTCACCCAACTGGCCGCCTCTTCTGCCCTCGACATGCAGCACGCCAGCTCCCCGGTGTACCGCGGAAAGACAGCCCCCCAAGCCAGCCCCGCTCCCACTCCCAATGGCACCACCAAGCGTGCGCGCGACACCAAGTACCGCCATGTCTTTGCGACGCACTCGGCGTCGCGCACCTCGTGTCTCAGCCAGGAGAGCGCAGACAAGATCCCGAGCTTCGTCGGCTTCAGGAACCTCATGATCTTGGTCCTGAGTACGACGCCGCCACTCCCGGCAGTAGCCGCACATCGCTGACCACTGCAGTCGTCTCCAACCTGCGCTTGATGATCGTGAACCTGCAGAAGTACGGCGTCCTCATCTGTCTGTCCTGCCACGACTACCGCCGCTCCGACGTCATCACCGGCCTGCTGCTCTACCTGCTCGTCCCCGCCCACCTCTTCGTCACCTACCTGATCGAGCTCGCCGCCGCCTGGCAGGCCAACCGAGCCTACGCCCGCATCTCCCACCAACGCGACCAAGACACGCCCGCCAGCTACGCCGCCGCCCTGCGCAGCTTCAACTCGACGTGGTACATTGTCGCCTTTTTCCACAGCGTCAACGCAGTCGCCAACCTCTACATCGCGACCAAGTACGTCTACTACGACATCTACCACCCGGGCATTGGCACCCTCTGCGAACTGCACGCCGTCATCGTCTTCCTCAAGTGCGCTTCCTACGCACTCACAAACCGCGACCTCCGCCATGCCTATCTGCACCCCAAGCAGGCCGATCCGCTGCCCGAGCTCTACAAAGCATGCCCATATCCGCAGAACATCAACATGAAGAACCTGTGCTATTTCTGGTGGGCACCCACCCTCGTCTACCAGCCCGTCTACCCCCGAACCGACACGATCCGCTGGGACTTTGTCCTCAAACGTCTGGCCGAACTCGCTGGTCTCAGCATCGTCATCTGGATCGCCTCCGCCCAATACGCCGCGCCGCTGTTGCAGAACTCGCTCGACAAGATCCTCACGTTGAACTTTACGTCCATTGCTGAGCGCGTCATGAAGCTATCCACCATCAGCGTCTTCTGCTGGCTGTGCGGCTTCTTCGCCCTCTTCCAGTCCGCTCTCAATGCGCTTGCCGAAGTCATGCGGTTCGGCGACCGAGAGTTCTACGGCGACTGGTGGAACGTCTCGTCCATCCGCACCTACTGGACTACCTGGAACAAGCCCGTGACCAACTTTATGCGCCGCCACATCTACTCACCTCTTGTCGGCCGCGGTGTGCCTCCCGCGCTGGCCCAGATCCTCGTCTTCCTCTTTTCTGGCGTCCTGCACGAACTGCTCGTCGGCGTCCCCACACACAACATTATTGGCGTAGCTTTTGCTGGCATGATGTTCCAGATCCCGCTCATTGCGCTCACAGATGTCATCCAAAAGGTCAAATGGATCCAGGGGAGGGTTGCAGGTAACATGATTTTCTGGATGAGCTTTTGTCTCGTGGGACAGCCACTCGCGGCGCTGCTTTATTTCTTTGCCTGGCAGGCAAAATATGGCAGTGTAAGTAAGAGTGTGGGGGAGAGTGCTGTGAATGTATTCTATCGGCGGTAGTGTACGAATTTTTCCAGCTTCCGCGTAGTGAGCTTGTTGTTGTCATTCTTGTGGACGTCCAATACAACTCTATCCCATCCAGTCGCAAAAGATACTTTTCATTGTCGGATTGGCGTGTTGAATCACCAATTATGCGTTGCCTAGCTCACCCTGCAATCTCCAACAGTCCGCCCTTGACCCTGCGTAGCATGCGCACCACTTCCTTGTTCAAGACCCTCTCGACCCTCTCAATCCACAGGCCATGAACGCCTCTCTCAATACCCACACCAGCAAACCCTCTCGCCCTCTTCACCACCTTTACCCTTTCCTGACCACCCCAGCTCATCACCACTTCACTCGCACAGAAGATGCGCATACCGAGCGTAAACACCTCAGCTTTGGTACTCCAACCCAGCGCGCCGTCACCTTCTCCCTCGGCTGTTTGTGTGAGTGCGGTGAGACCGTCGAGTACCCAGTTGGTCAGATCGGTGCGCAGGCTCAGCGGCACAGCAGAGGCAGACAGGGAGAGGAGAATGCGCGACCACAGCATAGTGTCCAATGTGTCGTCTTTGTACAAATTCTGCTTCTCCTGCGCAAAAAGCGACGTATCTTCCTTCCTCTCCCGTGCAAAAGTTTTGGCGAATGGCGTGGAGAAGAGACGATGGGGTGAGGGCGTGTTGGTTAGACGGCGTATTGCTTCCTTGGCGAGGAATCGTGACGTCGAGAATGCAGACACCAGGTACGCCCCCAGCCGGTGCGTAGTCAGTATCGGTACCGTGTTTTTGAACAGTCGGTCGCCCTGTGAGCGTAGGAGAGTGCCTGCTGTGGAGGCAGCTAGATCGCGTATCTCGTCGTCGTCGTCGTTGAGGAGGTCGTAAAGAACGATGGCTAGCCTGAGGATCAGAGGTCCTGTCTTTCCTTTGGGGGCCAGGGAGAAGATGGAGTTGAGCGCGGACAGGGATTGTATGGCTGCGTAGCGAGTGTCGAAGGGGTTGGTATCGATGGTTGTCATGCGTAGCAGGCGAATGTAGCGTGCGATACGGGCGAGAACCTCGTCACGGTGGAGTGAGTAGCTGGTGTAAGCATGGTCGAGGAATGAGCCTAGAAGATGCAGAGCGCTCTGCATATTTGATGGTGGGCCATGAACGCACTGTGTTTCCAACCTTGTCAAGGTGAGCATGACTTGATCTTGCATCGTCAGGCTGAAGAAGTCGCTTTTCAAATGGTCCTTGGTAAGAGCGTCGGCGAGAACGGCTTGCGCTTTCGAGATGACTTCTGGGTCGCAGGCCTCCAGGACTACACGATGGATATGCGCTAGGACCAGCGACAATGGAATGGTTAGGCCGTTGGATGTCTTCATCTGTAATATGGAGTCCATCGTTTCCAGAGCTTCCATGCAGGTATCCGGATCCTCGTTTGCGAGAAGCATGAGCGCATCGCCAATGTTTTGATAATCGTCCGAGACCATGCTGTGAAGCGAATTTTCACGCAGAATGATCCGGTCAACGAAGTATACCTGTGCGAGGGATGTCCTGAGTAGATCATCACCGTGGTGATCACTTGGTCCGATATTGTACTCCGGTCCAATGGCTATGGACGTAGTGAGGTCAATCCACGCACTAAGTATTGTGACAGCGGTCGCTCTTTGCAGCATGGCCATGCCGCATAGGCTCACAACATCGAGGAAGGCGGCTCGTACAAAAGGGCAATCACTCGAAATGTACCAACTCGTTGCGTGTTGGCCGAGCTGCTGCATCAACGATGAGAAGTGTTTAAAATCTGTCAGAGGTCAACAGCTGAACATTTAGTTTCTGCTTCCGACACCACTCACTGCATTGGACTTCGTCTCGCAACAGCTTCCTCAGCAGATACTTGACTACCAATAGCCTTCCATGCTGTTCATTGTGATCGCTGGTAACCGTATCTAGAATTGGAGAGAGTTCAGGGTAGCTCTCGTTAGTAGTGCCCAGTGATACATATGTTCTGGCCGCCATATCTCGCATATGCCAATGCGGGCTCGGTAGTAAGTCCCTTACCAAGCCGCGGATCTTGGTAAGATCTCCCGGCGGCCGGGCCTGACGCAAGATCTGGAGAGCGGGAAACACGCCTTCAGCACCATGGAGATCCATTGGCGAACTGCCACTCTCGGGTGTCTCCATGATTTTGAGATCGCCGCTTGGCTCAAGCAGTTCAACCAGGATCTTCACGAGACTGGGATAGTTGTCGTAGGAGAACCGAGACGTTTTGGCTCGCTCTCGTTCTTTCCAGTCTTGAGCTTCGTCGCTGCCGAGTAGTCGTTCGATCAGAGCTTTGAACAGCATCAAGCTGCAATTGCGAAGGGGCCATCTGAGTGCGCGTTAGCTTAAAAACTGTAATGTCTGTGTAAGTGTCACTAACATGGGCGAGCTTAGAGTTTTAGCAGCAAGCTCAAGACCCTGCCCAATGTACGTCTCCGATGCAATACTCAGCTTCGAGGTCGTGAATATTTCCTTGATGCAGTTCAGAGCATGCACCTGAGGAAGACGGCTTTCTTCTATATTTGTGCTTTGCGCCTCCACGAGAGTTTCGGCGACAAGATCTTTGACAGCTCGAGGGAAGAGTTTGCCTCCTGTTTGTGGCTCAGCTGCCAGTAGAGCGGACATGGCTGCTGGTATGCCCGCCGACCTCCGAGTGATGGCGTCTGACTTTGCTTGGATGGATCGTAGCGTTTCCTAGAGACTTTTAGTTTCCAGATCACGCCGACGGTGGCTGTACAAACCTGATACCACATCTCTGGTAAAGCACGTAGTGTGGATATGTTCGACAAGACACAGCGGCGACAGAAGACTGCAAATGTCTGAGAGACTGTCGAAAACGCACCGCGATGACGAAGCTCCAGTAGCTGAGTGAAGCAGAGTCTGCCGAGCTTTTCGAAGAGTTCTGGAGTCACAAGGTCGTTGTCACCGTCACCTACAGGAGCTTTGAGGATGATCGTTCGTAAAAGCACACTGATGAAGTTAGCAGTGTCGGCTGTGTAGTCGAGGAATCAATACCTAGCCTCCTTCAGTCCTCTCCATGAGTAACTCAGAATCTCTTTAGTGTCTAAGCTACTCTCATCTTCTACTTCGTCAGGAACATGGCCTTCCGGTGCATCCGCACACAGAACGTGATAGACGCAGGACCACAGACTCTCTATGCCTGTTACGATGTCCCCATGCGCTTTTTTCCAGTGCGCAAACTGATCAGATGGCAAGCTCGAGACGAACACGTAAAAATCGGGTTGATCGGTCACATATCGTAATGCAGCAAATGTACCATGTACCGGTCGACCATCGACGGCTCGTGGAAGATCGCTGCGGGCCAGAGTCAACGTTTCGTCGAGTTGTGTTCTCAGATATTCGAAGAGGTGCTGCTTGGAAGAGAAGTGTTCGCCAGTGGGGGCACCTGGATCATCGCCAGCCAACGCAAAGATCATCCCGTAAGCACGCGCAACACCGTCCGCTTGATCCGCTCGCCCTGTTCGGAGCATGGTAGCCTCCGCTCTCGTAACGAATCGGGGAATCATTGACATGATGCGTTTCTTATCGGTTTGCGGAAGCGCAACTAGACATAGCTGCAAGACCGATACAGCCGCGTCTCGAACATCGTCAAAAGGATCCAGTATTAAATCGAGCAGTATTCGGCACAGCTTCTGGTTTCCGAACTGGAGACCGTGAGCCCAGTTTAGCTGACCTTGCGCAGACTTTGAGAGACTGGTAAACGGTACCCCAGGATCTATCCCAGATCGTAATACGATGGTGATGGACCGTAGTGCGGTGATGCGGCTCTGGTAAGAGGCAGTTGGGCGCAGCTCCCACTCAAGGAACTGCACATACCAGGTGATGAAAGCTAGGGACTCAGAAAGCGAATCTTGTCGCGGAACCCGCGCAATTGAAACATGTGGGCTAGAGCTTGTCGCTGGGAAAGGGAGGCGTTTCTGGTCTGAAGAAGTAACCTTCGTGATGGGTTTTGCTAGAGTAGCTGTACTAGCTCTCAGACGATCAAATAGCTTTTGTGTATAACCATGCACCTCCCGGCGGAAATTTGCATCCGTGTCGGTATGAAGATGGGGGAGGTTGCGCTTCAAGGCCTGCAAAATACCGCCACTCATAGCTTTCGTGACAGAAGTAGAATACACGCCCAGGAACATGCCTGCAAGCCTGACTTCTGGTTCCGAGTCCGCCATCCAGGCTCCTGATATGTCGTCCGGCAAATAGAGCGCCCCGTCACGGATTTGGATGGTGCTTTGAGCTCTATGATCTAGTACAGAGATGAGCGAGTGCCTTTTTATTGATATATGCCAATCACATCCACTTACCATTATCCTTTACGATGTTGAGTTCCTTTCCAGTTGCGATCGCTGCTAGGAGTATTCTGAACTCTTCTAGTCCACCAAGAGATGATGTGCGCCTGCCGGACTGGCGAAGCTGGCTGGGTAACGCATGCTTATACGGAACATGGGACTCGAAATTGAGATATGCGAGGAACCTTAGGTACTCAGAGAGATTGGGTAGAAAACAGTGAGGGAAGACGTGAGTCTTAAACTCCTGGATCCGGTCTGGCCAGTCGCGCAACGTCTGCATCACCGGCTCTATCCAGGGAGGTAAGACTAAGCCATCGTCGGGGTGTTCGTCGTAGTTTGCGAGACGGCGAGCCTGTAGTAAGTAGTTCTTAATCAAGTGTCCCGCTGAAAGGGAAGTATCATGATGCACGACCCAGGCAAGGAAGGATGTGAACACTGTTCGCGAAGTTACCGGCCCCTGGATGGCATTTGATGTTCGCTTCAGCTGCTCGTCGAACAGACTGACCAAATCCGTGATGGAAATCACATCCCGCAGCAGGAAATGCGCAAGGCCTTGCAAAGCTGGTTTAACTTTGATGCGGTCTTCTCGCTCACAGATGATGTCCAGGAATGAGGTCGTAGCTCGTGTCCGAAGTTCGATTGCACGCGCACTCTGATCTTTAGTAATGACACCCGTAAGGACCAAGAGCATCTGCCTCATCGACTTGCCCTTTGCATCTCCAGACCGCTGAAGATATATGTTGAATACTCGCATCCATATGGAATCATCTAGGATCGCCTCCCGTGCATAGGCGCAGTCAGAAGCCGCGCAGTACTCAATGATTGCGCACAAGGCATTGGATGCGGCTGCTCGATGGCTGTTCTCTAGTTCTGGGAGGTCTGCAGTTTCCAAAGCAGGATCGAGAATAATACGAAGCTCTCTACTCAGACGTTAGTGGGGTTCGGCATCGACAAAGCAAAGCTCACGGACTTTGCGTCCTTACTTCAGAGCAGTTGCAGGCTCTTTCTCCGCGAAATTAGGCAAGATTTTCGCCACATTCTTGGCCACATCTCGCAACGCCTTGTCAGAGACCGGGACTTCAGCAGCTGGTGCGGTTCCTTCTGCCATGGCCCTGAAGATTAGCGATCTCGCACGGGCGTCGACAGTTCTAATTAGTAGGTCAGAAAGACGAGGGCTGGAGATTCGCGAGGTGGACCCACCAGCTTAGTCAGCTGCGAATCTCTTATGGTGCGCTGACGCTTCGATCTTTCACGCGTCGCGCCGAGGCCCGTCGTCGTCGCCTTTGCGAAGCCCTAACTATCCAATTTCGCGTTGTTTACTATCGACATCGACTCACTCATCGTGAATTTTCTGTGTTGTTGCTTCAATGCCCTTCCTCAGCCCCGCCTTTAACCCTCGACACGCGTTCGGTACGCGCCTTTTAGCATCTCGTATCCAAGAAGCAATTACCTAGGTATCTCCTACGAACGGTGTTACAGTTAGCGATGTGAACCGATGCTCGTTAATCGTCTTTCTTTGGCATGATATTCGATCGGGACGACTTGCTTTATGACTACCATGATCCAGGCGAGCACACTTCCGTGAGTAACCTAGGCATACATTTGTCACATAGCGCTCCGAAGCATATGTGATTTCTCGGCCAGTCCGGCACAAAGTTTCATACCGGGAAATGAATTGAACAGCGCATTCCGTTTGCTTCCAACAACATTTCCATATCTTGGCAGTTGCCATTGGATACGAGGCCCTCACAGTGAGGCTGGAAGCTTACTGCTCGCTTTTGATAGGACCAGCCTCGTCCGTCTATCGCTTCTTCCTGGTTCATGGCTGTTTGGGCCCGAAAGGCCCAAAGCGTTGCCTGACAGCAAAGCCATGTCCCGCCCGACAGGTGCTGTACAAGCGCCTCGGCGTTTGTTGGGCTTCTGTCGGGTATTGGGAGACGACAAGATCCTACTCTTCCAGTGAAAAACAAGCGTTACCTTGTAGTGATCACGTACATTGGGTGAAATCGACCAGATGTTATTTGATCATGGCCATTTCCCATCTTGGAAGGCGCCACACCGGGGAGCGAAACGAATCTCCACTGTTTTGTACTCCATCGCCCGATGAAAGGCCTGTTGGTCTTACTGGAGCCTCGTACGATGACAGCGGAGATGCCGACAGTACCGCTTTCTCTGGCGCCGCAGGACATCCCCGGGGCACAGCAAGCCTGGAAAGACTTCCTCGGACCGTCCGATCGTATGATTTCTCCATATGTGACCCAGTCCCTCTCATTTGGTCGGATGCCATTCTTTCGAACTTTCAACTGAAGCAGTCGCTCTTGGAACAGGCAGATCAGAGTCAGCAAGATCGGTCATCCCTCATGGCGCTCACGCGTGGTTCTCTCACCTCGTTCAAGGGCCCTGTCGATGAGGGCTCGGCTATCAAGCGCAATCACCTGTCTCATGACAAACTTGACAAGGCTCACCAGCCAACTTCTCACCCACCAAAGTTTGCCCTGCCGTCAATCTCTATGGCTAAGCCAGTATCTACCCAAGGTCTTCGATCCCTGGGACAGCTCGCTGGATATGCAACAAGTGAAGAAGACGAGCCAACAAGACTTCTGATACCACTAATTAAGAAAGGCCGACGCAAGAAGCATAGTGCGTACAAGTCTGCTGAGACTGCGGCCAGCG
Source organism: Alternaria arbusti (assembly GCF_024043155.1). Classification (NCBI taxonomy): domain Eukaryota; kingdom Fungi; phylum Ascomycota; class Dothideomycetes; order Pleosporales; family Pleosporaceae; genus Alternaria; species Alternaria arbusti. The sequence continues at coordinate 528,443 of NW_026249954.1, read as the reverse complement.
ATAGCAGTGAGTCTCGCAGCAGCCGCCCCCGATCTCGCCAAGTGCTCTCTTCACCAACTTTGGTTGCAAAACGCAAGCAACTTCAGACCTCAGCTTCTCGCCGACAGCACAAGCGCGCTATGGGAACCGTTACCCACAAAAGATCTGATAGCAAAGTGGGCAAGACGAAGAACATGACAGCCAAGAGACGTCCGAGTGAGCCTTTTGCCTCATCCAGCACCGCGAAGCGCCCATGCACAAAGGGCGGTTTCGTTGTCACGAGCAGTGACGAGAGCGATATCGAGGGCAGCGACGAGAGCGATCAAGATGACCGCAAGCATGGCAGTCTTTCTAGATCACCCGTCCCAAGACCATCCTGGGGACTAGAAAAACCAGACTCCTTTCCGGCCAGCTTGAGGGTTGAGTCTACTTCAACAAACCTACCGACTAAGCAGTTGAACAAAGACCGTCTTAACGCGCTTTTGGGAAGATTCAAAGGCACAAAGACGAATACCAAGGAGAAACGACTAGCTATGCATGCACAACAATCCGTCGCAACAGTTCGCGCATCTTCCGTTGCTCCGGGTCTCATTGCACCACTTAACCCACAACCTTCAGCGCCTGTGCAGTCGACCGGTAGTAGCGATACAAACCGTGGTAAACGATCCGCTGCGGTATCTGAGACAAAACCAGCAGAAAGCCTTGATCAACAGCCTAAAGTCAGGGGTCCATCGATGTCCACGACTGAGGGCAAACCAACCTCGATCTTCCAAGAGACTGCGCAACCTATCGCAAATATCAGAACCTATGGTAGTGTACGAAAGCAGATCAGCTCAAACCCGTTACCCCCTAGCGCCGCTGTTGTAGGTTCTTCGCCCAGCGCAGTAATCCAACCGCGCAAGCTGTTGAATGAAAGTACGCTTCCAGGTCACGGGAATGATGCGTCAAGTCACAAGGCCTCACCTGCTACTAAGCCTATGAGTCTTCTCCAGTTGGCTTTAATGGATGCAAGAAATGATGGTACGGGTGAGCCATCTTCGAAGGCTCGGACTAGTGGCCGAAACGAGCTGGAAATTGCCAAAAGAAGTCCGATCTCGACGTCTCCAGTCAGCAAATTCAGGAAGACGGCTCAAATACCTGGGAAAAACCACAATACCGCTACGAACGATGCAGCACCTGAGAAGCACTCACTTTCCCCAGGAGATGTTTTGAAGGTATCGAGGCCTGAAGCAGCGAAAAGATCACAGGATCAGGCACGAACATCTGCTTCAAATTCCAGGAGATCCACACCAAGTGGATCCAAGGCGGATACAGCGGACTCAAAATCTGCTTCGTCAGCTCCTGGACAACCAGCTCGAAAGCGAAAATTGGACATCATTTCCGATGGACCTGAACAAATCACCGGTACAGCATCCAAGAGGCCTACTCTGACCTCTACCACTGGTTCGAAGCGTCCAGGTAGTGCAATACCAGCATCAGAGGATGGTATTACCCCTGGCTCAGTTGTAGCCCCGAGAACATCTTCGCGTGAGGTGCCTACGAAGACTAGCGACGTGCCTTGTTCCCCCGCAAAAAAGGGAGACGCACCCCACGGAGCGGCTTCTACGCTTCAGATAGAGAAATCGTTGAACGACTCAATGATTCGGATGCCTGGAGGTTCGAAACAGTCACCGGAAGCCAGTACATTGATGGACGTCGATAGTTTAGACCATGCGACCACTGGTAAATCATCTGTTTCCAAGACCACTGATGTCAATCCTGTAGATGAACACGTCGCGATCGTAAAGAAAGGGAATGATCTCCCAATGAAGGATCTGAATCCTACCTCGTCAGCGAAGACGATCGTAAGCGCCACCAAGACTGCTACGACACCACCCGTATCAACAACCGATCCAGGACTGCTTCCTTTGGAGACTACGATAGACACGAATGAGGAGATCCTACACCTCAATGGCCTCCCTGATGTTTCCAACAAGGCACAGCCTTACTTTGAATATTCCGTCTTTCAAAAGACCTGGCAGGGCGAGCAGGTCGAAAGCACCCTCCCAGCGACTGAGATCACCGTGCGACCCTTCACTAGCCTCGATGACGCAAACGCGCAAGCCGAGAAGGTGTTCCAAAGCAATGCCACCCTCTTTAACGACGTTATCTTCGAAAAGAGCAACAATCGGGACGAACACGGATGCTCCATCCTCACTGGCTCCATCACACCTTTTGACAACCCCGCAAACACGTCCCACCTCAAGATCTGGGTACAGCGCGACCTTGTATCCGCACTCGCAAACCAGACCCCACAGGGAATAAAGGGCACATCGTTCATCTCAAGCACATGCTACATTGTCCGCCTCTTCAAACTAATCACACAAGCCGACGCTGAAGACTCGTCCTCTTCCTCCTCATCCGACGCCGGCACCGACTCCCCGGATCCCCCAACCCAAGAACCAATCCGTGCCTACCACGCCCACACCCGCCCTGAAATCTACACCACCCTGTCCGCCGCGAACCGCGCAGCTCGCGCCCTTCAAATCCAACTCAGCCACGAGAAAGAACCCAAAGATGCGTTGAGCAAGGCCTTTCAGGAAAAGAACCTTCAAGAGCTCAATGCAAAGGTGGTTCAACTTCAGTCGCCATCGGACGAGGGAGGTGGGTGCTGGAAGAGCAGGTTCAACGCCTGTGGACTGGGCGGAGATAGTCTGGAACTCGTGGTGGAGAAGACGAGTCTTTGCGGACCGAGGAATCTTTGATGTTCGCGTGCGAGACTGGGTTGCGTCGGGGTTGCGATGGGGCATGGGTGTTTGAATTTGTGGAGGGGATGCGGTGTTTACGGGTTTGGGTCGGATGCTTTCTCACTTATCCTGCTTATCTTGCTATCACGGTCTGGGACATCCTACTATCTACTTTCCAAGGCGACGGGAAACTCACATATGAAGCCGAGAGGGCAAAACTTGTACATCACATTGGCAACCTAGACTCTTCCATCCAAACATGTTTGTTGTGCGTATATATTGACACGGCCCAAATAGTCACATCACACGCGCCCCTCCATCACGACGCCTCCATCACAAACAAACCACAAACAACGGAGACCCCACAGTGGATGGTGGCCGCATGTAAGCGTAGGTAGTAAACAACCTAAAGAGAAAAAAAGAAAACAACACACACCACAACACACTACATACATACCCAGGCCATGCAGCAACGATGAACCCCGCAGGCACTAGTCGCAGATAAACAAGGAGCCCCATACGGGAGCCCTTCCGGGCGGGGTTGAAGTGGAAAAAACGCCACAAGTGGGCTTGCAGAGCATCATCCCATGGCGCTGACCGAAAGAGTTAGCGGAGACGGAAATAGCGTGGGACGTTGTTGTCAGTGCTTTGCGGCTAGACGTGCTGATAACGATGATCTGGTGGGAACGACCACCGTATGTAGTAGGCCGCGCTTTGGCATCATGTTATCTCACGAGCACGTGTTTCTGGATTCGGTACATTCATCAATGTCATTACATCGTGGACAAGCATAGATACACTCCTGCGATGCAGGTACTCGTAGTAGAAAACAGTATATAGTACATGAAGCTTTTGAAGTCGTTACGCATATCCATCTTTTCTAAATCAGAGCTTCGCCTCTGAACATGGCTTCTCTGACTTCTCTGACTACGTCCGCTCGGTCACCGGGTCCAAGCAAGACGATGCCTCTTCCTCGCCTGCCCATTCGCCCAGTCCGGCCCAGACGATGGATAAAGTCAATGGTAGTATGTGGGACGTCGTAGAGGATGACGTGGCGAACGGAGACGGTGTCGATACCCCTTGAGCCCAGATCAGTGGTAACAATGACCTTGGTGTTGGGGAGCGTGCGTTTGTTCGGCGCTTCCGCCTTGTTTTCTTCACTGTCTTCGGCTTCCTTGGCAGATGCGTCGTTGGTGAAGGACTTGAGGATCTTGGCTTGGCGGGAGGGATCGGTGTCGCGGTGGAAGGCGAGGGCGTCGATGCCCTTCTTGACGAGGTACTGGGCTACTTGCTCCGTGTCTTCGCGTTCGTTGACAAAGACCAGGACGCGCTTCGTGGGAATGGCTTGTTTGCCTTCGGTGGGGTCGTAGTCGACGGATGCTTTGCCTATCTGCCATATGGTGTCGGCGCAGGCCAGCATCTTGTTGCCGCGGTAGGGGTCTTTGTTTACGTCTACGACACCTAGTTGTACTCTTCGCGGGATGGCGTGGAGGTTGGGTGTGACGAGGCGCTGCATGTCAGGGAACCTGTCTGCGAGGTACTTGTCGAGGTACTTTGGGATGGTAGCGGAACAGAGGACGAGCTTCTTGAGGGAAGGCGTCGCGCGGTCGAGGATATCGGTGGTGCTTTGCTTGAAGGAGCGGTCGAAGAGGGAGTCTGCCTCGTCGCAGATAAGGTGGGTGACGCGGGCGAGGATGTTTGGGTTGCTTTCGGCGATGCTGGCGAGGAGCGGGGGCGTGCTGATGACGACGTCGACGCCATTGGGGTTGAAGAGCTGGTTGCGGATGACCGTGGCAGACATCTTGGCTGAGATTGGGGCAGCGCGGAACTTGACCGTGTGGGACAGCGACTTTGCGACGGCGCCGACCTGGGCGACGAGTTCGGCGGAGGGGACGAGGATGATGGCGCGCGGTCGTGCTGGGTCGACCGCCTTGTTGATCTCAGGCTCCTCGGCCGCGAACATGTCGGTCCTCTTGTCGTGCTCGTGGGCGGCGGCCTCGGCGGCGTCTCTCTGGGCCTGCTCCTCAGCCTCGTCCTTCTCGCGCACTTCCTCGGCCTTGATAGCGTCCAGCGTGGGCAGGAGGTAGGCCAGCGTCTTGCCTGAACCCGTCTCGGCTGCCAGGAGGAACGAGTCGGGCGCGCTCTTGGTGGACTTTACTTTTGCGCGCACCGCCTTGCGCAGGCCGAGGAGGGCGGGGATGGCGACGGCTTGTGCGGGGGTGGGATTGCGGTACTCGAGGCCGGGCAGGGCATCGTTGACGGCACGGAGGATGGGCTCGGCGAGGGGGAACTTGTCGAACGAGTCGTACTCGTCGAGCTGGCGCTTGACGGCGGTGCGGTTGTTGTAGGGCACCTGGTGCAGCGAACTCTGCATCTTGAGGGCGTGGAAGGGCTCTGCTCGCGTGCGCCGCTTGCCGTCGTCGCGCCCAGTGGCCGGGCGACTCCCGCGGGCTTCTCGCTGCTCGCGCATGCGCTGCAGGCCCCGTGGTGCTTCGGTCCTGTTGAGGAAGTCGAAGGCGTCTGGCTTCCTCGCCGGCCCTCTGTCTGCGGCGCGCGCGACGTCGTCAGAGAGGATCATCCGCGACGGCCTGGGATGGTCACGCCCGCGGACGGGCCGCGGGGGTCGTGAAGAAGCTGCGCCATGGCGTTCGCCGCGTTCGCGCTGGAGCTGCGTGTACGGGCGGACGTGGTGGGATGGCGGTGGTCGTCGTGAAAGGGCCTGCACCTGGCAGAAGGGGCACACGCCCGAGACTCTGCGCAACATGGCTGCAACGGCAGGCTCTACAGGCAGGATGGAATTAAGACGGCCAGCTAGACTAGCATGCGCCGGCTAGGCCAAACCTTGACTAAAGGATGCGAGCTGGCGTGCGGGCTGCACAGGCGATGGCGCCATGATTCGAGGCGCTACACGGCGGCCGATAAGCGGGACGTTGCCGGGACAACCGCCCAACACCGACGCCTTGCTTGCATCCCGGCCATCAACACTGGGCAGCACCCGCGGCCCCAGCCATATCAATACTACGCGCGCCCACACATCCTCCTCCGCTCCTCCATCGCACATCTGCCCCCGCGCTCTGTCGGTGCCCTTCGCTTCTTGCCTGCCTCTTTCCCGTCAGCGCGCAGCCCTTCTCCGCTGAGCCTGCACGACTCCTCGACGGAGCCCATTCTTGACCCAGTCCGCCCGAGTGCGAGCCCGCGCACGGCACGGCGTTCACACCACGACGCACCCAGCGCGAGCGCACGTCGCAGTCAACATGTCGCGCAACGAAGCGGTAAGCATCATCGTACTTCCTTTTGCACTCGCCTGTTTCACGTCGGGCGCGCGCGATGCTGACCGCGCTGCCCACAGGTGTCGCCGCTGCGCATCAACAAGACGCCCACTTCCTCGCCCACAAAGGGAAGCGGCCGTCCCCTGTCGGAAATCAGCCCCCATGAGCACCGCAGGAACTCTCCCAGCTGGAACCAGACAACCAAGGTATGTGCCCGCGCCCGCCTCGCTCGCCTGCCTGCTAACCCGGCCCAGAAGATCATCCTGACCAAAGAGAGCTCGCCCTTCCGCGACTCGTCGCCATTCACTCACAGCCCGCGTCTCTTCTGGAAGGAGCAGACCACGTCGCCCAAGAGCCGCTTCGACACGTCGGAGAACGAGTACGAGGGCAGCTCGCCCCTCTCGCCCAAGCGCAACTCGATCGAGAACCTGAAGAAGCAGTCGCGCGTCAAGAACAGCAGCATGTTCGCACGCGAGCAGAAGCACGAGTACGACCCCAACTCGGTCCAGCCGCTCGACCGCCCGCTCGCCGCAGGACGCCCACTCAGCACCGCTGTCCAGGGCAACGCCTATGGCGGCAGCGGCCTCCACGGCATGCGTAACGAAGTCGAGAGCCCGGCCAAGGGCCACCACCACAGCCGCTCCGAGAGCCAGACACGGATTCCCATCCTCAGCCCCTCCAAGACGTCGCCCGCGAAGCTGCCTACACAGTCTTCCTTCGCTTCACCCTCCAAGCCCTCGCCGTCCGAGGGGCGCATGTCGCCCACCAAATCTTCGCTCGTCAGCAACGGTCGCTTCAACTCCCCACAGTACAATGGCGACTCGAGCGCTGTCATGTCTGATGACGAGGAGCTCGTCCACCAGACCCCCCGCCCGCTGCGCCGCCATGCTAAGAGTGTGACCTTCGACACAGCTCCACCTCAAATCACCGAGTTTGAGATGGTCACGCCCGACCCTTCAGTCGCCACCATGTCGCGCGACGGCAGCTACGACTCCGAAGACGAGACAGAGGAGGAGATGAGCTTCGACCAGGACGACAGCTTCGATGCCTCCCTAGAAGACACAGACAAGACGCCGGTCGTGCTGCCCGAGGACTGGCGCCACATGAGCCCGCAGGCTGCCGACACTTCGCTCACCGATCTCTACGACGATGTCTTTGAAGGTCGCGACAACAGTCCCATGCCCAGTGCCCGTCCCAACGGTACGACCAATGGCTCCCGCATGGGGTCAACAGCCTCCGACAGCGACTCAAGACCGCTTCCTCCTCTTCCCGCCATACCAGGCAGCCCCAACCGGCGGCGCGATTCGAGCATCGGCCTGTCCGCTGCCGCAGAGCGAGTTGGCGACAGGCGGCGTTCTCTTCCTCAGCTTCCGCAAGCAGCTGGCATCTCCAAGAGCGATTTGCTCAACATGCGCGAGGTGTCCATGTCGCTCGAGGACCGGTTGCGTCTGATGAACTTTGATGACGACCGCGATACGAGCACTCCAACACAGGAGATGCAGAACAAGAAGAAGGCAGTCGAAGTTGACGTTGCAGAAGTCGACGTTACAGAGTCCGAGCTAACGCTTGACGAGCCCAAGATCCCGCGCATTTCTCGCGAGTCCATCCTCCGGCGCGTCAAGAGCCGCAACTTCGAGGACGGTGAGGACGACGATGAGGAAGAGGAAGAGTACAGCCAGTTCGAGCCAGAGTATAGCCCCGAGCGCAGCTATGGCGATCTCGCTGACCTCGACCCTGATGTTCCTATTCCGTCGCGTGAAGCTTCTTCCAACTTCGACGAGCATCCGCGTCAGGTCTCAGGTGTCTCCGCCAGCGAGGCCGACAGCGTTGTCGACGCTTACAGCTATGCCAACCCAGATGAAGGCGATCATGCCGATGACACCGATGTAGATGGCAGTTCCATCTCTCAACTCGAGGACTACGAGCGCGAGTCGTCTGTCATCCGGCACCCTATGCCCCAGGAGTCAGACGACGAAGACGATACCAGCCAGTACTCGCCTCAGCCTGAAGAGCAGCCTACTTCCCAGAGTACTATCGACTCATCAGGTCCACCAACACCCGTCGTTGCCCCCTCTTCTCCTGTCTCAGGTGAGAAGCAGGCGCCTCAGGACGAGATGTACTCTACTTTCGAAGGTAAAGATATGGATCTTAGCTTGGACCCTCTAAAGGCCTCTTTCGCGACTGTTGCCAGTCCATTGGATACCGCGCCCAAGCTGGATGCCATGCGCGACTTCCTCCGCCACCCTGTTACTCCTGAAGCTCAAGAGACAGAGGAGGACGGTTCCGAGTCTGAGGAGCCTGGTACCCCAGACTCTGTCATTCGGCATCCAGTGGCTCTTTCCCCTCCGCCTCAGGAAAATGCCCCAGAGGTTCCTCAACGGGAAGCTACAATCCGGGGTGCCGGAGGAAAGCTCAAGACTCGCCCGTCGCTCATCCCTGATGAGGTTGACATGGCAGCTACGCGTCGCCAGGTTAGTGGCCAGCATGCACCGCCAGTCCCTGAGCGCAGCCCGAAGCGCCAGTCAATGAGCCTAGAGTTGGGCCATGCCGACGAAGAAGGTCACTTCGATGACGACGATACGCAAGTGAGCATTACCACCAAGGAGAACCGCATGCTAGCTCTGAAGCTCGGTGATCTCGACCTGGGTGACGAGTCGAACGATCTCAGCTTCGGGCTAGACAAGGAGTTTGATAACATCATTGAGTCACAAAAGGTAGAGAACCTTTTCCCCATTCCCCCCTTCGCCAGATTCCCTACATCTTCCGCTGCCGTCTCCGACGCGGCCTGCCAGATGTCAGGTGAAGGCTTTGTTTATAGGCACAGTCCCGCTAACGATGCTATTCCCGAGCAGAAAGGATACTTGATGCGCGAAAACACCAAAGTCGTTGTCGCCAGTAGTCGACAGTTTAGCGACGAGAAGCCGCCTACCCCCACCGAACCCACCAGCGATGCAGCTGCCAAGCCTGTCTCTCGTAAGACGAGCGCCGAACGTAAGCCCGCCTGGACAAAGGAGCCTTGGAATGGCAAGCCTCGCAGGAAGAGCATCCGGACAGCATCCGGTCGCCGTACTCGAACCTCTGAGGGTCCTGCACCACCTCTTCCTGGCCAAGAATCTGCTGTTGCTGGTGGTCTAGACTCAGTCGCTGAACAGGGAGATGACGGTGAGCCTGAAGAGGGCGAGGAACGCGGTCTCGTGTTCGTCAAGGTCGTCGGCGTCAAGGACCTTGATCTTCCGCTACCAAAGCACGAGCGAACCCACTTCCAGTTGACACTTGACAACGGTCTGCACTGCGTTACAACGTCTTGGTTGGAGCTTGGCCAATCCGCTCCCATCGGACAAGAGTTTGAGCTTGTCGTCATGGATGATCTCGAATTCCAGCTCACACTACAGACCAAGCTGGAGCCTCCAGCCGTCCCTCAGATTGTTGCCGCGCCAGCCAAGGCAGTCAACCACAAGAAGTCGCACTCTGCCTTCCGGAACCTTCTCTCATCGCCGAAGAAGAGAAAGGAGCAGGAACGCAAAGCGCAAGAGGAAGCCGACCGCATTGCTCAACAGGAACAGCAGGAGGCTCAAGCTGCTGCCAAGCGCAATCAAAAGGCCACTGCTTGGGACCTGCTCCATGACCTCGTCGGACCTGATGGGTCTTTCGCCCGTGCCTATGTTTGCCTCAACAACCACGAGAACCAAGCATATGGCCGTCCGCTGACTGTTGACATTCCTTGCTTCAATGAGTGGGCCGTCGATAATACTGGCGCCAGCAGTGTCAAGAGCAAGCGCGGAGGTGTCGTTCGCCGCCCACCTTACCGGGTGGGCAAGCTCACTCTTCAGCTGCTATACGTCCCGAAGCCCAAGAACGCAAAGGACTCTGACATGCCCAAAAGCATGAATGCCTGCATTCGCGAGCTCAAGGAGGCTGAGCAAGTCAAGGACATCAGCTTCGAAGGTACACTGAGCCAACAGGGTGGTGACTGTCCAGTAAGTTGAAAGCCTGCAACATTATTCGTAAACATGGCTAACATTCATTGCAGTACTGGCGACGTCGTTTCTTCCGCTTGGAAGGCACGAAGCTTACGGCTTACCACGAGTCCACACGGCAGCCGCGTGCTACCATCAACCTAGCCAAAGCTTCGAAGCTCATGGATGACAAGAGCGCTCTCCAGCAACCATCCGCAACCAAGACCGGTGGTCGGCGCAAGTCCGGGTTCGCCGAGGATGAGGAGGGCTATATGTTCGTTGAAGAGGGCTTCCGCATACGGTTCGCTAACGGTGAGGTCATTGACTTTTACGCCGACAGTCGGGAACAGAAAGAGGCCTGGATGAAGGTGCTCTCGGAGACCGTTGGCAAGGACATTGCTCAAAATAAGGGCTGGGCGGCCATGGTCCTCGAGAAGGAGCGTAAGGAGAAGGCTACGCGATCGCAGATTGGTGCCACAATCTCGCCAACCAAGTCGCATCCCATAGTCACGAGCTCACCGAGCGTTAACCGCCGGCCTTCTCATCAGCGCACTCAGTCGCACGATATACTGGGCTCTATCAAGTCCACGCCTTCAAGTCCGGTAAAGGGCCACGCCCGCACTCAATCGCACGCGCCGACTCCACCTCTTAAGGATGTTCGCATGTCGCATGCGCCGCCGCCACGGCCGCGAACGCAAGAGTCAAGCAAGCCGGGTCGCAGAGAGCAGGTTCGATCGATGATTTTCTAGTGTCTCTTTCCATCTCCATCATTGATACCAGTCACCCTCTTTCATTGATTGTTCAATTACTTACTGGCTTTTCTTTGCGTTTTAGCTTCGCCAATACTCTTCTCTCTCTCATCGACTAAGATTGGGGTTTTGGAGACGGCGACAGGGGAGGAGAAATCTGAAAGGTGCGGGTGCTGCGCATCCGTTTCCCGAGTCGAATACACCATCTCGCTGAGCTGCGGCGCTTCGGCACATTCTCGCTGTTGCATACAAAGCCGCGGAAACGTTGAAGGAGTGCTGTTGCGTCTGTTTCTTTGTATCACATCTTATCACTGTTCTTGTTACTGTCTGGTGTGGATAGGCGTTGTATTCATCTCGGCGTTGCCGGCTATGGGTTTATGATACTGCATAATGATTGATAGCGACGAGGCATGGAGTATGAGCAGTAGTTATATCAGGTGTATGAGAACATAACATGACTCCAAAGTCTACTTTTTTATATTACATGATTGTTGCTGGGTGTGCTGTGCGTGATGCGCTACGGGGATCGTGTGATTGCCGCTGCCTCCAGGGCCCTCGTCTCTACGCAGGCAGGGCATCAATAGATACAGCAACCACAGTCCCTCGCTTTGGTGCGCGTATTGTGGAGCGGCATGATTGCATTCTTCTCTATTGATCTCCCGTGTCCCAGGGCTTTCCGTCGCGCGGACGCAGCGTGATAATTTTTCCACTCAAGTATGATGATGCATTGCTTTGACAAAAACCGAAGCACTCTCATTCATACATCCGACAACGGCACCGTAAGACATACGCGCATACGTAAACCCCACTATGATCTCGAACGCTCACTCGATACTGCCCTGAAATCACTCTCATGCGTTGAGAGAATGTTGGACAATTGAGAATCTCGCCTGGCGTAAAGGCACAAACCGCGACACGACAATGAATGCTGTCGTGTAACGTGACGCGACGCTCGTGTGTCCTCGTTAGAGCACGATACAGCAAACAAATAACCGCTGGCATGTCAGCAGATGGCTCAAGCTAGCAGGTGCTGGATTAGCAGGGTTGCGGTACACATCAGTCTTCACTTCACACTCCTTTCTTCACCCGCCATTATCCATTGCACCTTCAAGGTCATCAGTGGAGAAGATCAGATTGAAATGAAATCGATATAGAAGGCAAAAGTATCACTCGGTGTAGAAAGCAGAAGAACGACGACGATCAAAACAATAGAGACTCATCGAAAAGACTCTTCTTTTACAGCACAGTACAACGGTCTGTTGCATCGGTGCGTACAACGCGACCGCTATGGGTGCATCGCATTCTACGCCTCCACCACTTGTTGAAGTCAACGCTCCAGGAGGCAAAGTCCTGGTTCCACCTGGTAACCCTCCCTCTCTTCCTGCCACCTACCACGGGTCCTGGTATACCTTAAAACTTACCGTACTGACGGTTTGTCTATAGGTACAGCATTCACCGTCCACCCACCTTCTTACGCACGATCACGATCAGAGCCGTACACACGCGGTCCCATCTACACACCCTGTTCACCGGGCAGGCGAGCACGCCTAAGACCAAGACCTTACTACGGAGGAGGGCGAGATCTCGATATCTTGGAAGACAGTGAGGAGAGCGAAAGTACGTCACTCGACATGATGGAGGGAATAGGCCCAAGGGGTATGCGACGACAACCCTCCAACGAATACCCAGGTAACATGATGGGAGGTCGCATGCCAGGAGTGGGCCGAAGAGGTGGACCAGGAGGGCTTTTCGACGGAATGGACGCAAGACCTAGGTCTGCGCCTGAAATACAGGTAGGTGGCTATCCTGGCATGATGGGCGGTATGCCGATGGGCATGCCCGGGAGTCCGGGGCTAGGTGGCATGAGAGGTTTAGAGGGATTGGGCGGTGGCATGGGGCCTGCTGGAGCGGGCGGAATGGGAGTTAGACCGCCATCTGGCATGCCGCCGGAATACACGTCCAATCCACCAATACCTCCTCGCTTTGGTGCTGGCGGAGGTATGTTGGGGCCAGGCATGAACCCGTACACAAACCACCCGGGACCACCATCCAGCCAGTCATCGAGTAGCGTTCCTGATCCACCTCAGGCGACGCGACGACACTCCGGCAGAAGGCCAAGACACTACGAACACATCCCTATGGGCGCGTATGCCAACGCCGAGAAGCCACGGCGGCCTCGGCGGAGCCGCAAACGTCAGCCCGTTTGAACCGCGGTCAACCTTTTCACAAGAAAGTTGGACCATCGGGGAAAGAGTGGATCGAGGGCGACAACGCCTGGCTTGATGCTTGTACCTGCACCACAGGCTGCAACTGCCGGAAAAGCCACCGCGTACTATACCGTGCCCAGAACGATCCCCAGCACCATGGCAGCGACTCCAACGAAGACGAACAAGACCATCTCCGCACTAGCGGTGAGATCAGATACATACTGAAAACCGACCTGGGCCGAGACTGCGGCGATCACACAGCCTGCAAAAAGAGCAGCAGTGAAAGCGACAGCAGCAGTAGCAAAGACGAAAAGAGCAAAAGGAGAAAGAAGAAGACGAAGAGAAAGTCGGATGAGAAAGAAGATAAGAAGCGCAAAGACCAGTTCGACACACTCAAAGATGACATCTTGGAAGCGTTGCAAGATCTCAGGAAAGACGGTCGTCAGCAACAGCAACGACGTCAGCGTGACAGTTCCGAAAGTCCCGCTAGACAGCCTTTCGGCGGCCCGAACATGGGCCAGAGTGCTTTCATGATGAACAATGGCGGTGGTGGCATGGATATGGATCCGCGAATGGCACAGCAGATGGGCATGATGTCCGGTGATCCATACGGCACCACGGGTCGGATGCCACCTGGCATGGCTGATCCAACAGTGACGGGTGGTAAACGGGGTATGATGCATCATGGCATGGGTGGTATGGGCATGGGTATGGGCATGGGAGGGGGCATCGAAAACGACATGTTGTCAGAAATGGACGACATGGGGCTAAACATGAACATGGGGAATCCGTATATGCAATCTGCCGGCGGCGGTCTCCTAGGCAAGAATGGAGGTATGCGGCACCCCTTCCTGTCGCATCGAGGGGCGGCCAAAGCAGGCAGGCAGTTTGGCAATGGGGGCATGGGTATGGGCATGGATATGGATATGGATCAGATGGCGGCCATGTACGCCAAAGCCATGGGGAGTGGACGCCGCGGAGGCATGATGATGGGCGGTGGACGCAATCGAGGTGGAGGAGGTAGACGAGTCCACTTGGACACATCGTCTGATGAGTTCGATCTCGGACCAGGACCTTCGATGCGGTCGTCAGGCATACGACATGAACAAGGCGGCGGCGGCGGCGGCGGAGCAGGAGGAATCCGTGACCGGGCCGGTAAGTAAAAAGCCCCCGTCACCCACCTTTCATCATGATCATCATCATGGTCATCATTCCACCATGATATTTCTTGGGATACGTACAGTACAGCACACTAAATCTTGTTGCATTCTAGGGCGTGGCACCACCAGGAGACCAGGCGTTCAAGACAGGGATAGCCCGATCAGGCGTGACTTTGGTGCCAGTCCGCTTGGGAGGAGGGCCAACCTCATCAACAACAACAACGGCAGTCTGGATCGTGGCAAACAGCCCCGAGTTGATACAGATGACGACGATGCTTATTAGGAATGTGCAACACCTGGTCCTCCATGTGTGAGCAAAGCAGAGACGGCACGGAAACATTACTATAGTACGTACGTGTGTATGTCTCGGTCAATATTAGCCTGGTCAGACCAATCGTTGCGTCGGACCCAAATTTGGTCTTGTTCTTCTTCTTTTTAGTTTAAAGCAGGGCGCGTCACGTTTCGCCCATAACAGACGATCCAGAATGCGGTCAGAACGCCCTGTTTCGCGTGGTTGGGACCTGGGTAGTGAAACATGTCGATCCGCGGGCGCGGACACACCCCCTCTCGTTGCTGTGGCAGGGGCGGGGCGGCCTGAGTTGGCTGCTGCTGGCAGATGCAGGCTACGGTGCCGAGGAACGTGCAGCATCGGGCTTGCGCTTGCCTTGGCTTGGCTGCGTCTCTCGACATGACCAACCTCATAGTTGGCACGACCCGTGTCGACAATATCAGGGCGCCCTGTCAGCTTTCCTCGGAGATGGCGAGAGGCGTCGAACTCACTTGTGTATGTTGGGCAGCCACAACTTATGCACCTGTGGCTCGATATGGCCGGTGTTGGGCATCACAATATAAGGGTATCAAGCCAGCATCCCTCGGAAGTGACCAATGACGAAAGTGACGCGCATCACCGATAAGCAGGAATATGCACAAACAAAGTCGTCATGTAGATGTTATGATTCGTTATTTTGAGCTGAGCTGACCTTACGCCTAAGATGAGCCGGGTTGAACCCGCCAGAATGCCCCATAGCAGCCGCCATGGGCAAAAATGGATCTCTTGTGAGACCGCCGTCGTGAAGACATGGGCGTGTATGAGATCTATCGTGAACGCACGTCCATTCCAAGTGTAGATCTTCCCGATCTGCTGTGTAGATGCCTACATGAATAAATACCGACCGACCAACTCCTCGCTTGTAACGCACAGGAAGTGAAGCAGAAACCAGGAAACAGGACTCCAAGGAAATGGAAAAAGAAAAGAAGTTCATGGTTGTCGACTGGCTGTAGCTGGGGGTGCTGCGCCATGTCGCGTAACTGATGCGCTCAGTGAACCATTTCGAGTGACCAAGTCGAGGAGATCCACCTCACTAGCCTCTACGGGGCGCACCAGCCGAGTCCGGTGGTAGCAAGACCAGCGGCACTCGCAAGACGCTTACCCCGCTCATTGAGACTGAGGATCAGCAACTTCTTCTCGGCCCAGAAATTCTCGAAGGCGTTGATGTCATCTGCAGATATGGCGCCCGGGACACGCTTGGCCTCCTGCCACTCAGTCTCGACCTTGTAAGACTTGTGACGTAGACGCGGCAGGGCCTCGGTACGTAGGTGCGACAGCTCCGCGGCGTACTTGGCGTCGTGCGATCTAAGCGGCGTAGAGAAGGAGCGCTCACGTGAGCGGGAGAGCTCCGAAGGACCCAAGCAGATGGGTGAACCAGGGCACATGATCTGAGAAACAGAGAAGGCTGGAGTGGAAGGAGAGGCGCTCCCTGACTGAGAAGCGGATGATGCGCTGGTGAGAGGCGAAGAAGTGTCAGACTGGAAGACGCTGCTGGCGTTGCTGACTGTGCGGAATTTTGGAGGCGGAAGCTCGTCGAGGTGGACCAGAAGCTCGTCTCCAGTGGCCCTGGGGTCGACTTGACTATCGTCAAAGTTGTCGAGGTGCTTGTCGAGACGCTCGAAGCCTATTTGCGGTTAGTACGATATCAAGTGCCTGAGGCGTAATTGGACTTACCAGTCAGAACAGCGGCACCCGCATGCTGAACATCGCCGAGGCAGGACTGGACTTGCTTGGGAAGACGGTCCCAGAGCTCTTGGGGACAGTACCAGTGGCGGAGGTGAGAGGGGTCGTAGCTGAATGCATCACCGTCCTTGGGGCAGAAAGTGCGAGGAGCATCGACGTTGGAGGGAGTGCGTGAGAGGCAGGAGATGGTCTTGCGACTGGAGTTACGGCGGGATGTTGGGATGGGGTCGTGGTAGACAGGGTGGGGAGATAGTGGAGCAGCCATAGCGGCAACGAGGTAGGTTGAGTAGGTCTGTGTGGAGTCTTGGTCGAAGGAGAGTGGAGGGTGGAGTAGGATAGTGGGTAGCGGGAGCACTGCAGTGAGTGGCGCTGTCAAGACTCAAAGGAGCGTGAGTGATATTTGTAGAGAACGACGGGAATCTTCTAGACAAAAAGGTTGTGTGAGGTGGTGGAGGTGGAAGGGTGAAAGATCGCGGAAGCGCTGGTGATCGAAGGTGTTAGCGGAGTAAACAGGGCGCCGTGTGGAGTCAGCAGGGGTATGCGGGCACTTTGCGGGCGGCGTTGGTGCGTGAGCTGATGGTAATGGGAAAGTGCGGCCCCGGGACTTTCCCATATAGTCTGACGGGGCAGCTACGTCAATGGACAGTGAGAGCAGCTGCACGGGCGGTGCGGTCGGGGTGGGCGTGCAAGCACAGCGGCGCGGTGGTGAAGGGAGGGTGAAGGGGCGGCAACGCTGTGGTTGGTGAGGCCAAATGCCCAGGAGCTTGACAGTCGAATTGCGGGCTACTGTGACGCAGGGAAAAGCGTTGTGCGTGCGCCGACCTTGCAAAAGGTGCTAGGGCACGACACCCAGACGCTCGGGATGATGGCCGCCCAGTCGCTGCACGGCATGCCCGCCACACTACGGCGCTGCAGCAGGCTCCCAAAACGAACTTGCTGGGCATGTCTAGAACCTGCGCCCGACGGTGCTGCTCCTCGTCTTCTGAGGTGGGCTGATGCAAAAAAAGGATAAAACCAGCCAACTTACATGATACGTCACTGGGCCGCCGCTTCCTTGTCTTCTCGGGCTGATCCGGAACCGGGCTGGCTTGGGGGCGAGGCGCAGGCTGAGGGATGCCGAAACCAGCCACACGCACTGAAACGGTGCGAGTGCGAGGCGAAGTGAGTGGGAGACGGCTCGAGGTCTGCTCCCAGACGGCTTTAGTATGCGGGTTTCAAGTCTGAACGTCAGCTGACTGAGGTACTTGGAGGCCGGCGCCTACTCACTGCAGTAGCGCAGCGATGGCTTTGGCGGGGGAAGTCGCGTTAGCCGAAGTCTCTGTCCAAGCGCAGAGCGGTACGGCGAGACGGGATGCGACGACGATGTCCTGGTGCGCGCTTTTGTAGCACGGCGCGAATTTGGCCGCCGTGGGCTGTGTGCGGGCGATGGGAAAAAATTATCTCAAGGCGTCTGGTTCCGGCCCCACAAACTCTATCGCCCTCTCGATTGTGGTCTGCTTGTCGTCAGCACGCGTGCAACGACGTACGGTCCCTAACCAACGCGGATCGACCAAGGGGGAGCTGCAAAGGACGTAATCATGTTAGCAGACAGACAACAACCACAACCACATACGACACACGGCCAACGTGCTGCGCCCGCTCCTGGACTTCACATGCATGTCTCATGATAGTAGTATTACTAGTACTACCATGATTGTCTTGGTGTTGAGCGGGTATCCACGACGCGTCTGCACAGCCCGCACGCGTCCCAGGAAACCCCTCATCACAGTACATGACGCTTTGTTTGCCCTAGTTTTGGCGCGACGCATCGACTATTCCAACCTGCGTTGCGTATGGTTAGCATCATACTGAGACCTGTGGCATTCGTCCCACCTTTGGATCAAGTGCACCCCCGATGCCGTCTCGACCAGATCGCTCACCTCGCCCTTGTTGAGGGCGAAGGCAGCCTGCTCGAACTCCTTCTGCATGTCGCCCTTGCCAAAGAAGCCCCTGATGACGTTAGCGTTTCCCGCCGCATCTCCCACTGCAGAGACTCACAGATCGCCCCCCTTGCGAGCGCTGCTGCAGTCCGACTCGGTCGTCGCGAGTTCAGACAGAGACTTGGCGGTGTCGTCTTCCTGGCCCCTCTCGTACGCCTGTATTTGCTTCTGGTAGTCCCGTATCATCTCCCGGGCGTCCTCGACCGAGCGCGTAATCTTGGGCTCCCGCCAACTAGCCGGACGCCTGCTGTCGCGATGCTTGACGAGGAGATGGGCACATCGGATCTTGCCTTCAGTCGGCGCGAAGGCTGCGGGCGCAACGCCCTTGGAGCTGTGGTTGGCGGCCATGTATGCCTTGAGCTTGTCCGGATCGGTTCCAGCTGGTGGCTCCCATCGCGAGTCTTTCGTCTGGGCGTGGAAGTAGTATGGGAGGTTTTTGGTGTTGGAGCGGCGCACCTCCCATCCCTCGGGGAGACCAGTTTCGGCGGACGACTAGGATGCGTGAGGGGGTGCGAGGTGGGTTGGGACGACGGGCGCAGTGCTTACCATGGTTGCTGGCGATGTATGCGTGACGCTGGACGGAGTAGGCTGTGGTAGGGGGAGGGCGAGCAGTGCAGAGGTTGATAGGAGTCTCCGCACGGGCAGTTGTGCGTGCAGCGTGGAGCGACGTCTAGAATTGCAGGCGGTGGACAGGGCGATCGGCGCCTCAAGGTCGATAATGCGGGGGCGCCTGCCAAACAAAGAACGCGGCTCTGCTACAGCAACGGAAGCCGCGCGAATCAAGACGGGTGGCCCGCGCTCGCCGACGTGACTCTGTCTCTGTACCTACCCAACTTTTGTGCGCAGGCTTCCTCGACGCTTTTGTCTCTTCACACGCGCATAACAGCCGTCACAACGATCCACACGCACACGCACACTTACGATTTACGACCTCACGTCCACTCAGCATGGCTTCACCAGCAGCGCAAATGGGCGGCTCCAAGGGCGGCAAGGAGCCCATTCTCTTCCGCTTCTGCTCAGAATGGTGCGTCGCCTCTTCTGCAACCACGAAGCCTGGCTAATCACGCGCAGCTCCAACCTGCTGTTCCCCCGCGAAGACAAGTCCGAGAACAAGCTGCTTTTCGCCTGCCGCACATGCAACTTCACCGAAGAAGCGCCCTCATCCTGCGTCATGCGCCACGAAATCGCGTCCACAGTCGGAGCCACAGCTGGTGTCACAGCCGAGGTTGCTCAGGATCCCACGGTTGGTTACTCCCTGTCCGATGCCCAAGCTGCCCAGGCCGCTCTCTCTGAGGAGATGCCCTGCTGCACCATGTGCGGCATGCCCATCATGTGCCAGGAGTGCGGCGAGGAATCGGCTCCTGGCTTTGCCCTCGAGGCCGAGGACGAGGACCCGCAAGCCGAGCGCTCCCAGCAGCAGATGCGCGAGGAGGATGAAATGTTTGAAGACTACGACGACGACTTTGACGAGGACATGTGGGACGAACCCACGTCCTGAAAGCGCCTCCTGCGTCTTCCACCAGTACAGTTGCTTGCTTGCTCTTGAGCGTGCTCGCTGACTGTGCCTGCGTCTAGTTACCGCGCATCCAGAAACAATGCACAGAGTGCGGCGAGAACGAAGCCGTCTTCTTCCAGTCGCAGCAGCGGACCGCCGAGACGGGCATGGTAAGCTTCTCGTCCATGTTCGCAAGCCATTCTGACCGGTCCAGGCCCTTTATTACGTGTGCGCCGGATGCGGTCACGTCTCACGCCCGTCTGATAACTAAGAGAACAACGACATGGAATGCATGTAGCTGGCGTTTACTCTCACATATTTGCTGCGAGGAGTTTGGGGAACAGCCGTTGAGATACCCATGGGTACAATTGTAGTGGCATACACATAATGTTACATTCCAAAGCGCTCATAGACTCCCAAAAAATGCATCTTTCATCCCACCCACATGCCAGCCGTTATACGTGCATGGGCGCCAGCGATAGGATCTTGGACCACTGCTTCTGCCTCAGTTCTGCCGCGACAACACCACTGACTCTCGATCCGATGGGCTCTCCGGCCTTGTTGATAAGTACGCAGGCGTTGTCGTCGAACTTGACCACGCTGCCGTCCGGCCGCTGCCACTTCTTCGCTGTCCGTACCACAACTGCGTGTCGGACGTCGCCTCGCCGTACTTTGTTCGCTGCGCTGATGGAGACGCTGTTGCCGGTTTCCGGGCCGAAATTTCGCTGTTTCTTTACAACCACTACTATGCGGTCGCCTGCTTCCATCAGCTTCGTGCCGTGCCTTGGAGTTTCGCGCACATACCAACTTTCGCGGGGCGCTTCGATCGCAGGACATTGACGCACTCGACTATGGCGGCGCCCGAGTTGTCGATGCAATTTACGAGGGTCTAGAAGGGCATCCATCAGTCCTTGCTCTGCCGCCCGTGACCGGCGCAGCACACCTTTAATTGAATCATCCTGTGTCTCTTCTTCCGATATCCCGGTCTCGAATGCCTGCCTCGATGCGCGCGGCGTGGTGGTATTGACGTCGGGGGTGTGTGTCTTGGTCGCTGTCAAAGTCGCAAGCCGGACTCGTGCCACCGCAGTTTAGCCGCACATGGGCAGGGGCCCCGATGATGCTCGCTTAGCCCTTCACCCCATGCGCCGCATGCGGGTCTCGATAGCCTGCAGGGCTAGTTCCGTCGAGTCCATACTCCCGTAAACTATCGGGCGAGTGCTGGATCCCCCGTGCGTGCCGTCGTTCGCTCCTTCCCTTGCGCGCGTCGTCTGCACGCTCTTTCTTTTCGTTTGTGGTGTAGCTATTGTCGTACGCGACGGTCAATGACTTGTCGTTGCTGGCCACCATAACGTCAGCCAGCCCTGCCAGCCTCCCCCTTAATCGCGAAACCCTACGACTCCCTACGATCTCCACGACCGGCGGCTGATTGCGCGGGCACGTTCGGACTCATTCATCCCATCGCGCCACCATGGCGCCCTCGACGAAACTGACGCTGGACAAGCTCGCCACTTTCGACGACATCATCACCGACGCGCTCGTGGACAAACTCTACTTCTGGGCCAAGATTCGCAAGAACAGAGGTGGCCGCTTCACAGGCTCGCGGGGATTGCACGAGGAGGATGTGGCCGACGTTATCCGACGACACGTAGTCTGGGAGAGGGATCCTGCAGAGGCAGTGCACAAGTTGGTGCAACTGCCGGGGTTGCGCAGGTTCATGAACACGCTGAAGGATGAGCGCGATCAGGATCAGTTCAAGCGCCACCTCCGCAGATACGTCAACATCTACATGGCCGACTGCCAATTCGAGGTCACCACCACCAACCGCTACATTATCACGGAACACGAGGCCTCAATCACCGCGCGACGAGATATCAACCCACGCGAAGAAATCAAGTACTTGACCGGCGTGCAAGTAGCTATGACTGAAGAGCAAGAGAAAACTCTAGAGCTGCAGAGCAAGGATTTTAGTCTGGTTATTTCAAGCCGCAAGAAGACGCGCTCCTTGTTCCTAGGTCCCGCGCGCTTCGCCAATCACGATTGCGACGCAAACGCAAAGCTCACAACCAAAGGCTACGACGGCATGCAGATTGTTGCAGTGAAGCCGATTCTAGAAGGAGAAGAAATCACAGTCTCGTACGGCGAGGACTACTTTGGCGACGATAATGAGGAGTGTTTGTGTAATACTTGCGAAAGTCTGCAGCAAAACGGCTGGGCACCTATGAAGCGAGTCGTCCACAACGACGAAGGGAATGATGAAGAGGTGGATCGCGCATGTCATGATCAGACCGCCGAAACCGCTTCCGATGCGGCCTCTATTTCTCAGAAGCGATCGCTGGAAGATTCAACGGACGACGACCCCTCGCGTGACTCAACACCCGCCCCAAAGCGAGCGAGATTTGAGCAGAAGACTTCGCCTTCCAAGCAGCACACATCGAATCTGCTGCGCAAGACGACGCTGAAGAAGGCACACAGCACATCGTCCCTGCGTCAGGAGCTCCCGGTTTCGAGTATAGAGGATCCAGCGACCAATTTGGTCTCATCGCCAGAGATATCGCAAGAAGTCCGCAATGAACATAGCGAAGGTGTTCTCACGGTGAATACGGACTTGGCCAGCTCGTCGCGAGAGGCATCCCCGCAATCGTCCATAGCAGCAGCGTCACCCAAGTCGACTCAATCATCTACAGATGCCACCTCGATTGACGAAGATCACTCGCACGACACCGGCGATCCCAAGGAGCAAGTCGACTCCACGACAATACAAGATTGCCCAGCGATGGGAGTGGCGATAGTGAAGGAGGAAATCACTACGACAACGGTAAACGCCCCGTGGCCCTCCCCGCCTGCAGACGAAGACGCATACATGTCCGATCTCAGCGAACTTTCTGAGAGCTTCGAGTTTGACGATGTGAACCAGCAGATTGTCAAGCGCAAACCCCGCCCAACACTACGAACAACACGCTCAAAGTCTCGTTTCGACGTCCAGAACCGCGTTGGTACCCCTATCACCATTGAAGAGGGAGACGAAGCCGACTATGTCGAGAACACGCGAAAGCCGGGCGACTACATGACATCGAACGCTCTCCTGTCAGCCAAGTACTCCAAGTGGGTCAACTGCCAGACATGCGACGTCGACTTTGTACAGCAAGACGGCTACAACACGCGTAAAGAATGTCCACGGTGCGAGCGCCATTCGAAACTGTACGGCTTCCCCTGGCCCAAGACGGAGAAGGAGGGCAAGCACGACAAGGAAGAGCGCATACGCGATCACCGCACTGTTCATCGCTTCGTCGACCCAGACGAGGAGCGCCAGTTGAAGCGCGACAAGACCAAGAAGGTCATCCGGGAGCACATCCGTGAGCGGTTTTCCACCCCGCGGAGTGCAAGGGATACGATGAGCACGAGTGTAGAAGTCGACAGTGGGCGAAAGAGGAGGCGTATCAGGAAGACGATGTAGATGCATAAGCGGGTCTTTCCTTTCGCACACAAACGCGTAGTGTCATTTCGATATCCCCACACGACATCTCCATCCATCTAGTTCTAGGTCTTTCGCATATTCCTGCATCGGCGCTGGGAGGGAAAGACGTTTCTCTCCGTCCTGACTTTGAGACAAGGGGTAGCATTCTGCATGGAGTTCTGTTCATTTCCAATTTCATCGCTTTCTAGTCTATACTTCTGCATCGGTGCGGTCATGTCTGTGTTATCTACTCTTTTCCTCCACACATCATCTCCGCTGCATACTGGGGTGAAGGCATACAAACTTGCATATAAGCAGATGGCGTTTTGTCCTTCTTTCCGTGCAGCATTCGCGCATCTACTGTACTGTACGATACCATAGGCTATGAGAAACACGCTTTAGACTGATACGGCGCATCGTGACTTGATATGTGCCTTATGGATGACGAATCCAGCGAGGAAGGAAGTGTGGTTGCTTTCCTTATCATATGGGTGTATGCATAAGTTTCCGATCAGTTCCTCAACACCACTACTCTTTGCTGGTGTAAACCTTCCTGTCAATTCCGCAGTCACCTTACAATGTGCACAATGTGTACTAGAAGGCTTTAACTTTGCTGGTCAGCGTAGAGGCTCAACTGAAAGAGGCGAGCCAGCGGAGTATATTCACGAGGTAAAGTAGTGAGACGAGTGTGGTAGAATCAAGGTAGATGAACGATGAGAGTGTTATTTACAAAAGTCATGTATCAAAGATGCGCTACTTTATCCCGTCGTAAAAAGCTTTGTCGGCTTCTAAACCATCATACGTGCTCTCCGTCCCGTCAAACCCGTTCCTCAGATACACGCTCCTGAACCTGCCGATGCGCTCGTCTCTGGCTCCAAAGGCCAAGTCGTCCGGTTCATGAATCTCAATCTTCTGGTCTACATGCACGTCTTGGTCTTGAGCGTGGACATTGATGAGACCCGGTATGGCCATTGTGTGCTTCATACGTTGCTGCACTGTGGCATGGTCGGGCGAGTGAAAGATGAAGTAGAGTAGATGGGTGGCGGGGTGGCGGTAGAAGGTGAAACTAGGCTTGTCGGTTGGTAGGGTTGCTGCAACATCTTTCGGGGATAGTTCGTTCTTGATGTAGTTCAGCTTGAGGGTCTCGGTATTGCTGTCAACGGACTGGGCCGGGTCAGCTATCACGCTGTATAGCTACTATTGAGATAAATGTCTTACAATCTGGACGGCTGCTCCGGGGCCTTGGAGCACCTTCAGCGCTGCAAGAGCTTCAGGCGATATCCTGTTCTTCATGCGGCGATCGCAAAGCCGGCATTTGTTCTTCCTGTATCCTAGGTCTTTTCGAGCGCCTTCAGCATGCGCGGCGCTCGTACGGGATTCTAGATTGTTACCTTGATTGCTTATGTCGTCTATCAGGGTAGCAGCGGCATCTCGCTCTGCCCACGATCGAGCGTCTGTAATCTCTGCGATCTCTTTACATATTATCGAGCTTGAGATGTGCGATGGGCCAAGTTGTCTCACAACATTGTGTCTGTGATGGAGGAGGAAGTCTCGCACGGTGTCCTTTGCGCGATATGGCACGTATGTGATGAACGTGAGCGAGTCACCGCGGCGGAGAACAATGTACGCTGGCTTCGACGTATCAAGACTGCTTTCAAGCTGGTTCAGCTCGAGTTGGAAAAATGCATGGTTCTGGCGGATGGGCGCACAAGCTTCGATATTGCTGTTGCCTGCTAGGTAAAAGCTGAGAGCGAAGAAGGCTTCGTCCTTGACAAAGGTCGCGAAACTATCTTGCGCTGCTGCAGACAAGTCTTGGTGTTTTGTTAGTGGTGGCTTTGGATTCGGGTGATATACCGTACCGACTGTACGAGGATCCATATTTGAGGCTGTTTGCTGTTTGATTTGATATTGTGTACCGGTATCTGAGAGCCTCTAAAGTATGGGAGCCTGATGCGATAATGGCCCCAAATCACTATCACGCGTCCTTCCTTGCTCGCCGATATCTTACTTGCTAGGGCTGTATACGACGGTCAGGTTGCGGCAAGAGGCATTATGTAGGCTCAGGCATATGTTCACAAATGACTGGCACCTGGGCATAGTTGCGGAATTCCGCTTAGTGCGGAGCTTGTGGATTATTGCCTGCTATGCTGTACATGGGCACTCCTTCCAAGGATGATGTACCTTCTCCACGGATTTGTTTCCAAGTGTCGTTGGGATGAGACCTATGTACGAAGGGTGACGGCAGTGATGAAGCCCTCGTTGCCCTTGACAAGTTGACGTTGATCGGCTGGTTCACCCCGACCTCGGGAGCATCCCGAGATCGCGCTAGACGCGTTCGTGTCGCGCGCAGCCTCACGCCATCTTCGCCGCTGCAGTCCATCCATCTACCGTATTTGCTTCAGGTGTCCTCGGCTGGCATCAACACCCGCGGCTGCTATGATCGTCTTCCTGGGTCGATGCGTGTCGTGGCAAGTGCAACCGCGGCGCTTCTGGCTACGCCGCCTGATGACAGCAGCGCCACCTGCGCTTTCCTACTGGCATCCTACAGCCACCCTTAGCAGCACCTAAAACAAGCAAGCGTACGGCACTGAGCTTCAAACTCCAACCTTCTGCGTCGGTTGTTCATCTAATCCTGTCTGGCCCCTTGCGTTCTCGCGATCTGTTTACCTGCATTAGCCAGCTCAACGCGTCCTTTAGAAGCTGGTCAACCGGCCGGCGTCTACATCGTGCCATGTCCCTCGGGGAATATATCGCGCCCCTCAGATACGTCAACGATGCAGAGCGCGAAGTGATACCCGACGAGTATTGGTATACCTGATCCCAGGCCACTCTACATCAGCCCACTCAGCGGAAGACGCACCAACCGAGACTGGGGAGGGGGATACTGACTTCAACTTCCCCATGCTCACATTTTCTCTTGAGGTAATAGCGTCATCGGCAAGCTGATATCACTGTCTAGTCTGCGTATGCAGCATACCTAGGTACGTTCTAGTGAATGCTTCAGCATGGTTGTAGTTAGCAACGCAGTTGGGCAAGAGCAGAAAGGCTACTGTTCATGGAGGTAGAAGAAGAAGTTTAAGAGCGCTTATTCACATTCTGTTTCCATTTTATGCACCGAGATTTGTTGTACACACGCTTCTCTAGTCTCCTTCAAAAGCAGACCTTCATACCACTCTAGCATCTCCGCCATTCCAACTTCCACGCAGCATGTTTGAAGTCATATGTACCAAAGTCCCCCTGAACGACTGGCCTAAAGTTGACGTTCAAGATACCAGGATTGCCATCTGCGCCAGTACACTTTGACCACTTCAGATCCGCGGTGCTGCTCCGCACAGTAATGTAGTCTTTGATCTCTGGGCCAGCACATGCGAGACCACCTGTGAGCACGCCCTGTATATCGTCAGCGTTTCTCCATTCAGCCTTCATATGATGACTATTCACAGTATTTCCAGCATTTTCACTCCAGAAGACCTGGGTATATGTATCCAGTCCGCTGTTTCCCTTCAAATTCACATCGCCCACGTAGTCCACTTGTCGAACCGCAACTTGCCAGCCTTCGCTTGCTCCAGCTGACTGAATGTGTACAGCACAGTTATCTGTTGTGTCGCCTTTGAGTTGCGTGAAGGAGACGCCGGCGCTGTCACCGAGGGTTGCGGTGTCAGACTTCACGGAACCAGAGTCATTAGGACATCCTGAGCCCGAGAAAACGAGCCGCGTTATTGTTGGAGAAGTTGGTGGGGCCGCGAGGGCTAGGAGTGGAAGGACGACGAGGGGAAGGAGGGAACGCATCGTTGGTGGTAGCGGCGGAGTGATGCCAGATGTAACAAGACTACAACGTTGTCTAAAGTGCGGCCTCTGTGTCGAGCGAAAGTTAATGACTTAGTATAAGGTTAGAATACGTATCTCAAACATCTCCTCAAAACCAGCGCGATCCTGAGCTCTTATACCGAAACAGTTTTCGAAAAGACCGATGCCGCATCAGAATTTCCCACGAGATCTGCATACCTCCCAGACAATCACGAATTATGGACTCCGTATAGCACTTTGTCGTCCCTTTATGCCCAATATCCAATAGCCGTTCCGTCCGCTCTCGACCACATACCATTGGCATTTACCCAGATTAAGCGAGCCGCGATCCAGGTCTTATGACCCTTGTCTCCGGCACCACCAACGAGAACGACAGCAATCTTGGTGGGCGATCGGGCTATTCTGGGCTTCTCCGCAATATCGTAGAACGAGCAGGATCAGACTTCTGGAAGGGCCAGATCTGCAGTGCATATGACTGGGTGGCGATCGGGGTCGCGGTTGACTACTCTGGGGTCGACGTGTAAATTGCGTCTACGAAGAGTGTTCTCGCGTAAAGAGCATCCTCGTGTTTTGGAAATAAGGGAAGAACTTTATGTTGTAAGCAATGTGCTGAGATCCATGCCCTGGTCACGCCGCTGTCTTGTAATGCCGAATATGCATAGGTGAACGGCTTAGTAGCTCATAGATGAACCAAAGTCCTTTGCAAGGTGAGGAGCTGTTCAAATACGACCGCTCTGGCTACAGATATGCGACTTGCCGAAGTACAAACCGGCCACGGCAATGAGAGATTTTGAGAAGGAGGCGTTGCCTGACTCACGTAGAGAGTTCATTTTCCGATGGTGGAGAATGGCGTTGATGACGGGCACACGAGCTCAGCCCATCACACCAACCCTTGTCGACGCTAATGTAAGCGAGGGCGACCCGCGTCTTCCCGCATGCGCAGCACTCCATCCCCTCATCACAGACAAAGGTCATGCCTGAACCTCCGGAGAGTACCTCACAATGCGTAGGACGCTCAGGAGATCGTGCGATGCTTGTGCGAGATCGAAATTGAGCTGCGATCTACGCACACCCACATGCTCACGCTGTCGAAAACGGAAAGCCAGCTGTGTCTACGCAAACGAGCCACTTACCTCGTCGTCCACCGAGACTGTACCTTCTAATTATACTTCCCGGAGCATACGTAATGACACAAGTACCTCGCCTGTGTTGGATGGAAACCAACAACCTGCACTGTGGAACCATCCTGCAAATAAGGCCTTCGACCCGTTCGACACTTACCCAGCCACAAGACTACCCCGGGCTCGCGTTCAGCAACTCATGATTCATTGTACGTACCAAAAGCCGCACCGGATGCGCTGACAACTTCGCAAAACTACCATGACCCCCTTAGTTTTGTATATTGTCAAGAATCCCTCCCTGCTGAAGGTTCTTGCAACTACCCTGCTTACTGATACGCCATAGTCTTATCAAACATCGCCTTCCAGTATTATCCATTGGATCTCAACGCAATGTCAAACCCTTTCGTTGTGTCATGGTGGCCACTTGCGCTACATGACTCCGCTTTGTTCCACGTCAGCCTCCAGACAGCGTCGTTGGACATAGAGATGAGAGCTCAGAATGGATTCGACAACTCTGAGGTTCTCATGGCAGACTCCATTTCATTAGTCCGGCGACGAGTTGAAGACCCGCTTCAGGCTTATGAGGACGAAACCATGGACTCGGTCGTAACGCTTGCTGCCATAGAGGTATGATGATCTTCTGAACATTGGGGCCCCTTCATTTGATACGCTGACATCTGAAATTATAGTTTGGCAAAGGCAATTTGACAATCGGTAACATGCACATCGATGGCGTGAAGAAGATGGTGCGAATGCGAGGCGGCATACATCTATTGAAACTCACAAGCCCCCTTACAGCGCGAATGGTCACGTGGTAATCATGTCACTCATCGTCCGCTATCTACGGTCGCTCTACTAATCCTCTAATCCAGGGTCTCATTGATACTGACGCAAAGTCCGCAATTTAGCGTCCAAGATCATCTGGATATTGGAGACGGAATAGCCCCGATATCGAAATGGTTGGATTTACCAGCGTCTTCTCAAGACCAGTCTTCACTCGGCCTTTCGGAACTCGACATGGATCCCACAATCGGCGATGTATTCACGCGGCTTCGACATGTGTTCCACGTATCACGCCAGCAAGAGCTCTCAACTACTCATCTGCATGACTTAACATGCTTCGTCTTGCACAAATTACTTTCCTGGTCACCATCGAAATCACAACTCAAATACTCGAACTCATGTTCGAATTCCCAATGCATCCGATACGCAATAGCATTATACATGCTCATCATTCATGGACCGACATACTTCTCGCATGCGCATCTACAGTCCACCTTAGTCATCGAACTCAAGAGATATATCGAGGACTTAATGCCTACATTCGCGACTGCAAACGCTGAAATCGCCTTGTGGGTATTGTCCATCGGTATGGTTGCATCGCAGGACACAGATACATCTGGCTGGTTCAGTGCATACGCCACGACTCTTGCTCATGATCTAGCACTATATACATGGGTAGAGGTTCGTTCGTATTTGGAAGTAGTGCTCTGGTACAAGATACAGCGCGGAGAGGGACAGTTCCGACAGCGATGGGAAGAGGCTCTGAGTACCGCATGATCTCGCAGATTCTCAGACACCTTGGTAACCGGATACAACCGCAAGTTGACAGGCACTTGCGCATTCTTCGTATGCTACTTACAACCTTGACCGTATGGTTTGGCACGTGATATACATGGTTGCCCAACGAGCAGCCTAGAGGCGCACGAGATCATCTCACAATTCTGGCATGCGTCAAGGTCAAGCCCTCAAAAGCGCGAGTTCGAAACACGGTTAGCTGGGGGCCTTAATCCTCGGAGACTAAGCCTCTTCCGTCAAACTTCGCTCTGCGCCAGTAATGCACAGAGGCATGTCACGCAGTGGAGAGATCGTGTGGTCGGCTTCGGAGACTAAACCTTATTCAGCTTTTGACTGGATGTTCCGTGGACCGTATTGTGCTACATGCTTACGATGCTCGTTGGTGATATACAACCTTGCAAAGCCCGTCCGGCGAAGCGAGAGAATAAAGAAGTAAAAGAGTTGGTTGTATGGCGACACGATTTGGCATACTGTAAGCCGATCTGGAGAAGCTCGTAGCTCTCTCATATCACCACGCTATGTAGTCTTTCTTCCATTCATTCATGCGCAGTACCTGTTTGCCCGATGGAGAACATCTTTGCTCGGCTAGGGTCAAACTTCGCGTCAGCTACTTTCAAATCATAGAGCTATAAGCATTGCTGCAACCGTCTAGTCTTGATTCACGGACGCTCAAATCGTAGGATTCAATTTCTGGGCGTTCTTACCTACCATGTATCTCGGCGCCTACGTGACGCGGATTGCGCATCGTTTGTGCGCCGACAAGCTAACCGGTATTCGCAGCTGTTCAGGCGTGTTATGTGGGTCCACCCCATACAAGGAAAAGCTTGAACAGGTCTGCAGCCTACATCAAGATAAAAACATGCAAAGTAGGTAGTCCAACGTCAACGTAGGCTCTCAGGAGTTTGGGGTGTCTCTTGGATAACGTGGGCCGAGGTCATCATCATTGGCGATCATCACATGACGTCATCTTCGAGTCGTTATGCCTTCCGGTTTGCCAGCATGGTGTGTCTGCGACCCTGTAGCCCACACAATCACGATGCATACATGCGCGGAAACACTTATAAGATCACCGAGAGGTCTAAACGTACTCAGCCTTGCGCATCACGGTCCGACGTACATGGGATGCACTGAAGAAGCACCCGAGAAGCGATGGCATTCAAGGTTTTGACATGTTTTCCAATACAGGCGCATCGATACGAGTACATGTTAACCGCACAAGGAACATCCGCAAAAGATTGCTGTTTGACCAAAGCCAAGCTGACGTTTTCGGCGAATTCTTCATGACTAAGAACACGATAACCACAAATGTATCAGTAAACAATAGCAGTCAGGTAAGCGATCGGGTCTTCGCGGTTATATTTCAAATCTGTTATGGAACGGAGTCGGAGCCAGGCGTCTGGCGGCGCGTTGATCCTCCGACTCTCGTGGGCATATGTGACGGCCCGAGAAGGCGCAAGGGTACGGCCGTGTCTTCGACCCAGGCCTTACGGCCGTACTGCAGCACGCCCTCCACCACAACAGATTATGCGGTTCGACCTCTCTCCGGCCAAGAGCTTTGCTAGATGGCGCACGGAGTGGCTTCAGATCTATGGAAGAGATGATGTAGATAAGCAAATTTGGTACTTGACTATATGGACTACCGGTCCTGCAGTTCTTCTGGTCCACACCATCCAGCCGTCAGTCCGTTGTCTTTTCAGCCGCCAACACCAAACTTCCTGCTGTAGCATTTGGCCTCCAATCGATTCAAGTACCTACTATACACAAATTTGCACTGCAAATGCAATCAACGACTCCTAGTTCTGGGTACAGCACCGAGCGCGTCGATCAAGACTACTTACCCACTTCCAAGAGTGCACCCATCCACAGCGAAACATGGCCTATCTCGCAAGAAGTCAGAGTACTCAGGGATCGTGACGAAGCTAATGGCGGCAAAGCCCGGAAGTTGGGTGTGACATGGAAGAATCTCACAGTCAAGGGTATCAGCAACGATGCCGTCTTCAACGAGAACGTGCTGTCGCAGCTGAATCCGTTCGGGAATAGGGGAAAGGGTGCGCCAATGAAGACAATCATCGACAACTCGTATGGATGTGTCAAGCCTGGAGGTATGTCGCGCCTATCCATCAAGCGCGAACCAAATGATGCTGACAGTTCTCCAGAAATGCTTCTCGTCTTGGGTAATCCGGGCGCAGGCTGTACCTCACTGCTGAACATATTGTCGAATCACCGACAGGGCTACGCCGAAATTGACGGGGACGTCTCTTTTGGGTCCATGTCCAGTGATGAAGCCAAGTCCTACCGCGGTCAGATAGGTGCGTAGTCTTCTGGTGAAGCAACACTTCAAATGCTAACCTACCTACAGTCATGAATACAGAAGATGAGATCTTTTTCCCTACCATGTCCGTCGGTGCGACCCTCGACTTCGCAACACGCATGAAAGTCCCCTACAATCTGCCGCCCGACATCACTTCTGCCGAACAATACGCGAAAGTCTACAAGGAGTTTCTACTCAAGTCACTCGGCATTGAGCACACACACGACACCAAGGTCGGAGACGAATACATTCGCGGCGTCTCAGGCGGTGAGCGAAAACGCGTTTCCATCTTGGAATGTCTCGCAACGCGCGGCAGCGTCTTTTGCTGGGACAACTCTACGCGCGGCCTAGATGCTGGCACAGCACTGGATTGGACGAAGGCTATGCGTGCCATGACCGACATACTTGGGTTGACTACCATTGCAACCTTGTACCAAGCCGGCAACGGTATCTATGAGCAGTTCGACAAGGTGCTTATCCTCGATGAGGGAAAGCAGATCTATTATGGACCGAGAGAGGATGCAGTACCCTTCATGCAAGATCTCGGATTTCTTTGCGACCCAGCCGCGAACCAAGCCGACTTCCTGACCAGCGTAACGATCTCGGATGTACGAGCCGTCGCCGAAGGCTATGAGGAGAAGTTCCCGCGCAATGGCGAAGAAGTACTTGCGGCGTACGAACAATCGTCCATCAAGCAAGCGATGAGTGCGGAACTCGACTACCCCGACAGCGAGGAGGCGAAATTGAACACGACCGACTTCAAAGAGATGATAGCCCGAGAGAAGCACAAGTTTCTACCAAAGAATGCCGCTGTCACTACGAGCTTCTACTCTCAGGTCAAGACGGCCGTTACTCGACAGTACCAAGTGCTGTGGGGTGATAAGCCCGTGTTAATCGTCAAGCAAGTCTCTACCCTCATCCAAGCTCTTGTCGCTGGTTCGTTGTTCTACGCCGCACCGGATCACTCGGCCGGTCTGTTCCTCAAAGGTGGCGCACTGTTCTTTTGCCTTTTGTACCCTGCCTACATGGGGCTCTCAGAGGTGACAGATTCTTTCACTGGACGGCCTGTCCTGGCTAAACATCGATCATTTGCACTGCATTACCCCGCCGCTTTCGTCATCGCTCAGGTCGCTACCGACATACCATTGATGTTGTTCCAGATGTCGCACTTCGGAATCGTCATATACTTCATGGTCGGACTCCAGACTACCGCAGAAGCTTTCTTTACCTTTTGGGTCGTCATCTTCGCTTCAGCCATGGCCATGACTGCATGTTTCCGCATGATCGGTGCTGCCTTCCCGACATTTGATGCAGCGACGAAAGCTTCAGGTCTCCTCGTCTCGGCACTGTTCATGTATATGGGTTACATGATCATCAAGCCTGAGATGAAGCCTTGGTTTGTCTGGATCTTTTGGATCAACCCGATGGCCTACGCCTTTGAGGCTTTGCTAGGCAACGAGTTTCACGATCAACAAATACCGTGTGTAGGTCCCAATCTCGCTCCCAATGGGCCAGGATACGTGCCAGACCTAGGTGGGCAGTCGTGTATTGGCGTTAATGGTGCACGACCCGGGGCAGTCATCGTCACAGGGGATGACTACCTGGCCTCCATGTCTTTCAGTCATAGCCATCTCTGGCGCAATCTCGGTATCATTCTCTCGTGGTGGGTCTTCTTCGTCGCTCTGACGATAGTGTTCACGTCAAGATGGAAGGAGATGGGTGAGGGTGGCCGTGGACTCCTCATCCCAAGAGAGAAACAGAAGAAGACTCAGCATATCCACGTCGATGACGAGGAGTCTCAATCATATGAGAAGCCACATGCTAGCTCCGCGTCCTCCGGATCTGATAACACGCTCGCCAACCAACTCATCCGCAATACTTCAATCTTTACCTGGAAGAATCTTACGTACACTGTCAAGACTCCATCAGGCGATCGAGTTCTCCTTGACAACGTACAGGGATTCGTGAAGCCCGGAACTCTTGGGGCTTTAATGGGATCTTCGGGCGTAAGTCATACCTCAATGTCCACTGTGAGCGTCTTGAACTCTAACACTGTATGTAGGCTGGCAAAACGACATTACTCGACGTTCTCGCTCAGCGGAAGACCGACGGCACGATCCATGGGTCTATCATGGTTGATGGACGAGACCTCCCGGTATCGTTCCAGCGATCGGCAGGCTACGTTGAACAGATGGACGTACACGAGTCGTTGGCCACGGTACGCGAGGCTTTGGAGTTCTCCGCTCTTCTCCGACAATCTCGTGAAACACCACGAGACGAGAAGCTCCGCTACGTGGACACCATAATTGACCTCTTACAACTCCACGACATCGAGCATACACTCATCGGCCGACCTGGTGCTGGCCTTTCCATCGAGCAGCGTAAACGGTTGACGATCGGCGTTGAACTGGTAGCGAAGCCCAGCATCCTGATATTCCTGGACGAGCCGACGTCTGGCCTCGATGGGCAAGCTGCATACAACACTGTGCGCTTCTTGCGCAAGCTCGCGGAAGTCGGACAGGCCATCCTCGTAACGATCCACCAACCATCAGCCCAGTTGTTCGCGCAATTCGATACGCTTCTCTTACTCGCCAAGGGTGGCAAGACTGTCTACTTTGGCGATATCGGTGACGATGCAAGTACGGTAAAATCCTACTTCGCTAGCAAGGGAGCGCCATGTCCACGCGAGGCAAACCCTGCCGAGCACATGATAGAGGTCGTCTCCGGCAGTTTGTCTCAGAACACGGACTGGAACAGGGTTTGGCTCGAATCCCAACAGTACAACGACGTGACCGAAGAGCTTGACAGGATCGTTGCGGAAGCCGCCGCTCGCCCACCGGGTACTGTCGATGATGGCTATGCGTTTGCCTCGCCCATGTGGGAGCAAGTGAAAATAGTTACGCATCGTATGAACGTCTCGCTTTTCCGCAACACCGATTACGTCAACAACAAGGTGATTATGCACATCCTTTTGGCTTTACTAAACGGCTTCACCTTCTGGATGATTGGCGACAGTCTTCAGGACCTGCAGTTGCGACTGTTCACTGTATTCAGCTTCATTTTCGTGGCCCCTGGCGTTATCTCCCAGCTACAACCGCTGTTCATTCAACGCCGCGATGTATACGAAACGCGCGAGAAGAAGAGCAAGACATACCACTGGGCGCCATTCGTGACAGGACTGATCGTTTCGGAGCTTCCGTATTTGGTCGTGTGTGCGGTCATGTACTATGTGTGTTGGTACTTCACGGCAGGTTTGCCTGGTGCAGCAAAGTACGCTGGTAGCACATTTTTCGTTGTGGTAGGCAACCCCCCTCTCACGGCAGCGTCGACGGTGCAGAACTGACATATCGCAGCTTGTTTACGAGTTCCTGTATACTGGTATCGGGCAGATGATCGCAGCCTACTCTCCCAACGCCGTATTCGCCTCGCTCGTCAACCCTCTCTTCGTCACGACACTGGTGTCTTTCTGCGGAGTTCTGGTTCCTTACAGTCAGCTCGAGCCGTTCTGGAGGTACTGGCTTTACTATCTGGACCCATTCAACTACCTGATGTCCTCTCTCTTGGTGTTCACCACCTGGTCTGCGAATGTAGACTGCAAATCGAGCGAGCTCGCCATCTTCGACCCTGCTGCCAACCAGACCTGCGGCGAATACCTCTCAGTCTACCAGCAGGGTATGGGATCCGGTATCAACCTGCTCAATCCCGATGCCACCGTCGACTGCCGCGTGTGCCAGTACAAGAGCGGAGCGGACTTTCTCCGGACCCTGAACCTTGCGGAGGAGTATTATGGGTGGAGGAACGCCGGCATCGTCGTGTTGTTCTCGGTGAGCAGTTACACACTGGTGTATCTGATGATGAAGTTGAGGACCAAGGCTACAAAGAAGGCGGCGTAGAGGGGCGTCGTGTTGTGAGACGGGATGAGATGCGAGACGGACGCGTCGGTAATGTTGCGGCGAAGACGACGGTCAGCGGAGTTTCTGTACAGGCGCTGTGCATAGGTGGCGTAATTTAGATGTCCTATTTAGATTTCCTATGTCGTGTATCAATACCACTGTCTCTTGACGAAACGCGTGGGGAATTCGGTCTATGAACCTATCGTGCCTGTGAGGCTCTAGCATTCGCCAAGCGCTTGGCTAGCTCCGATGACTAATCTAGCGTCTCACACATCCGCCGACGTGACCGTCCAAGCGTCTTGCGTGCCGGCGCTGCTACATCTTCAAGAGCACTCTGGCCCACAGCACAGCTCGCACTTTACCTATCTTCGGGAACTCCGGTACACGACCTACTGGAATCTCGGGGTCTCCAATGGACGCCCGAAGAGACGCGATGGATGGAGTAATCTGCCTGATAGCGCCGCGGCGTGGGATTGGCGTCTCCAACGGCGACCCGCTGCACCGACGTCATGGTCCAGGAACGCGGCCCAGGTCGCGTGCGCGACGACGACGATGATGCTAAACTCTGTCTTCCTAATTTCACGCTTGAAGACTACTCGACGCTTTACATCATTCTGACCTCCGCTACTACACGATCGACTCGGACTTTCCTCCGCTACCGACTGCTAGACGTCTCTTCCCATCATGGGTGTGGCTGCAGGCGAACTCATCGTACCTTTCACCGGCGCCATTCAAGCTGCCTTCTCGGTGCTCCTGACCATTGCTTTTGGTGTTGTCGCAGCACAATGCAACTTGCTTTCGCCCAACGCGGCGAAGGAGGTGTCGAAGCTATGCGTGCGCATGTTTCTGCCGGCTTTGTTGATCTACAAAATTGGCTCCAATCTGCATCAGGACACCGGAGTGCGATATGTGCCTGTTCTGAGTAAGTCTACTTTGTGGGCCTTTGTCAACTATATGCTTACCACAATTGTTAGTATGGTCGATATCCTATACACTACTTTCTGTCCTCGTCGGCCGCGTCCTTACGCGCCTCTTCAAACTGCCAGCGTGGGTAGCACCAGCAATCGCCTTCAATAACACGACCTCTCTTCCCCTCCTCCTTATACAGTCTCTCAAGCAAACCCAAGTTCTCGATGCCATACTCATTGGCGGCGAGTCTGGCAGTGAGGCCATGGATCGAGCCGAATCATACTTCCTGGTGAATGCAATGGTTAGCAACTCGCTTACCTTTGCTCTTGGGCCGCGCTTGTTGAGGCCAGGAGATGAGGACGCATCCAATGAACCACATGGAGAGGACGATGATTCGGAGAACGGCGAAGCGAACGGAGACGGCGGGAGTAGTGATATGGAGCGAGGTCCTGATGGGATCGTCGATGAGGAGACTTCGCTGCTTCCACAACAGTTGACCAAGCCCGCAAATCGTGTGGAGGTAAAAGGATATTTAAAGACAAGAGCATGGTTCAACAATTTGTCTCCATGGCTACAAGAGACACTGGAAATCACATGGCATTTTGCCAACGCTCCCTTGATCGGCGCCATCGTCGGAGCAGTAATTGGATTGACGCCCGCGCTTCATCGAATCTTTTTCAGTCCTAGCAACGAGGGTGGTTATCTCAACGCGTCGATCACGGCGGCGATAAAGAATATCGGCGATCTATTTGCCTCGTTGCAGATCATTGTTGTTGGGGTAAAGCTCAGCAAGAGCCTGTTGCGCATGAAGCGCGGAGAGCACAGTGGGGAGGTGCACAAGGGTAGTCTGGCGACCGTGACCTTGATTAGATTCATCATCTGGCCCTTGTAAGGTTCTTTACCCGCTACATGGAGGAAGCTTCGACTAATCGACAACAGAATAAGCATACCTTTGATCTACGCAATCGCCTCGAAGACGAAGCTTCTAGATGCAGACCCTATGCTTTGGTTCTCGATGATGCTCATGCCGACCGGTCCGCCTGCTATGATATTGGTAGCGCTAGCCGATGTTACAGGTGCAGCGGAGTCGATGAAGATGACTGTTGCAAAATTCTTAACAGTAAGAAACCATCAGATACTGTCAGCTGGTAGCATCCACTAACCCACCGGCAGATCAGTTACGCAGTCACTCCCATGATATGCTTTGCTGTAGTTGGAGCTTTGAAAGCTACCGAAGCTGCGATCGATCAATGAGCAAGCGTGTTGCGTCTTTTCTCTTCAAACTCTTCTATCACCTAGCTCTAAATTGCAAGATGTTCGATACATGCATCGTTGAATCCGCTTGCTGTCGTTGGCATGATCGAGGTTCTCCAAGCTTCGCGTGATGCAAACTCTCGACTTCCAAAATGTCATCCATTGACACCTATCCAATCAGTCTTTTTAGGAGTTTGCCTGGCTATGCCGAAGACGTAGGCTACCGATACTCAATATAGGCCGCATGTTTCCGGTATTCAGACAAGTGTCGCAAGTAGTCAGAGCGAACAACTCTTCCGTGATCCATATATGTCCAGAAACATAGGCGAATTCAGATATATAAGTCATGATGGCAAGGTCCCTTCCACATTTCAACCCTGAAGTTGCTACATTACAGGCGTCTGGGTCGATCTCGGTCCGAAACCTACATTGCGCTATATGTGAACTGTGCAAGCAACATCAAATTCAACATCGTTGGATGCTTTGTTTAGACGTAAAGTTGCGTACTTCGCGCAGATACTCCATCATGGTCCGAAAGACATGTATTTCATCAAGTCTTTGATGCTGGGTTCAATGCCCCTACTTTGGTGTGGCGAATGTCGCACCTGCCTATCAAGGCTAAAGGCCGTTGCGGGGCACGATAGCTGCGCTTGATTAGGTACTTAATCTCTCCAGCATCATCTCTTTAACTCTGAGACGACTGCTGTATACAATATTGCCTTGTTCCTGAGTGCTTGCATCATGAAGACATTATCCATCCTGTTCTCGATCGCTTCGTTCACATTCGCGCATCCAAAGCCTACAAAGCCTCTCTCATGGACGCTTACCCCCACAAACAGTACACAACAATTCCGTGGCCTTTCGCCTGTTGACGAAAAGGTACTGTGGGTGTCCGGTACGTCTGGCACCATCCTACGTACCACCAACTCCGGGAGAACGTGGGTCGACGTGTCTCCGCAATTTGCGTTCGAGAATGCTTCAGACTTCCAATTCCGCGATATCCAGGCTTTCTCCAAGAAAAATGCCGTTGCTTTATCGATCGGTGAGGGAAACTTGTCACGCATCTACAAAACGGATAATGGGTGAGTTGCTCGTAACAAATTACATGCAACACGTATACTGACTTCGCGCGCCAATGTCCAGCGGAAAGAGCTGGAGACCCACGTTCATCAATGAGGAAAAGACAGCATTCTATGATTGCATGGCGTTCGAGACAAAAAGAGGTAGAGAAGGCCACGGCGTTGCAATGAGTGATCCTGTCGACGGCAAATTCCGTCTGCTAGAAACGTGGGATGGTGGTGCGCACTGGTCTATTGTTTCGAACAAGACGATGCCGCCAGCGCTGGACGGCGA
Source organism: Alternaria arbusti (assembly GCF_024043155.1). Lineage (NCBI taxonomy): Eukaryota > Fungi > Ascomycota > Dothideomycetes > Pleosporales > Pleosporaceae > Alternaria > Alternaria arbusti. The sequence continues at coordinate 489,232 of NW_026249954.1, read as the reverse complement.
ATTCGGCTTCGCAGCAAGCGGGACATGCATTGAAGCTGCGGCGGGCCGATGGTACATCGCAAGTGGCGGCGTGGATCCAGGAAGAATCTTCTACACAAGTTCCGATAGCGTCAGTCATGGCTGGCAGGTCGCGAACTCGTCCATCTCTGGTGGTGCCGCTGCCGGTGTATTCTCAGTGCGTTTTCGCGATACGCGTCACGGTATCGCAGTCGGTGGAGACTATGAGCAACCTACAGCCAGCAACAATACGGCGTCTTGGTCCAACGATGGCGGCGTGAGCTGGCGAAAGGCTGACTCGTTTCCGCGCGGATATAGATCGGGTGTCAGTTGGGTGCCAGGGAGGAGACAAACAGCCGTTGCAGTTGGAACTAGTGGGTCAGATGTTACTATCGACGGAGGGAGTAATTGGGTTCCTATCGGTAATGGAACGTTCGATGCTGTCGAGTGCGTTGAGAGAGACGTTTGCTGGGCCAGTGGGTCTGGCGGACGGGTTGCAAAACTGGATCTACGAGGGCTATGAGTAATGATACCAATTTGAGGCATCTTCATCAGTTCAACCAAATCTGTGGGTATTAAAACAAAAGTGTGCAATATTGTAAGGCAGTGTAGGCTTATTGGTATTTCTTTTGATAACTTGTCCACTTCTATCCCTGAGTGAGGTAAGATCTCGGCGAAGTACACCTAAAGACGTCCATGTCAATGGCTTCATATTACTTTGGAGACGCAACGGTTGCCTCGAATTCAACCTTCGCTGGCGTTGCACTGCAATATCCTCATCAAAGCCACCCTGCACTTGCGTATATACAGCCGTAACGAAAAGTCGCGTTACTTAGTGCTAGCCAAGGGGCGTACGCGACTTTTGGGCAACGTATGCTTCGTCGCGTGACTAAGATATAGTGGTGTTGAGTCGCTCAATTATTGTCGTAGTCTGCAAGGTGGAATCACTCTTAATTCGATGCCCTCGTCTTTAATCGTCGTGGGAACGCTCAGGTAGGATTCGCGTGATCGAAACGGTGAAGCTGTCAGGGGTGGTGTAGGCGTGGCGTCTTTGTTTCCCTTTTCCACGTCTGCGGAACCGTGCAGCGATGATGTAACGTCGTCATTATCGTTGTTGCGGAACACCACGTAGAAAATGATGGTTGTGAGGGCCATAGCTCCGGCCAGACTACCGTAGAATCGGGTAAGGTATGGATCGCGCGCCCCTTCCGCGATGACTAGCGCGATAGCAGAGCCTATCCCCGTAATGAGCATGTTGATGGCCTGTACGAGCACTTTCATCTCCTTGGGTGCGTGCTTCTCTGCGTATTCCATGGCTGTCGTCATGGCGAAAACCTCGCCCGTCGCTATGAGAAAATAAAGCGGCGCTTGTACCCAAACATTAGGCCGATCTTGTGCGACAGATTGGCGGTCTCCGCAGTCTGTTGGGTGGTCGAAGCAGGGCGGGGATGCATAAATGTAATGCTGCACTAGAGTTGCGTGCAGCATCGAGAGTACGACGAAGCAAAAGCCAATGGCAATGCGAGTGACTGGCTTCAGATATATGCGCCGCTTGGCTAGCATGGGGTTGAGGACGTACTCCACAAACGGACTGACTATAATGCATGCCACTTGGTTCATGCCGGGAAGGACATCGTTGGGTGTACTACCAGTATCCATATCGCTCGCTTGAGAGATCAAGTTGTTCTGCATTTGGTCGAAGCAGATGTAGAAGACGATGAATGCCAGGCTAGTCTACATGTTAGTATGCTTGAGAAACAAGAGTGGTAGCACTTACAGCACGCGACAAGCGCCTAACGCACGTGTCAGTTCGTCGACGAACTGGCTACTCCATGGAACTTCCTTGGATTTCTCCAGGCGCTGATACGCTGGGTCTGCGCGATCCATCCGGCACCCGTTGCGGACGGCGCAGCTAAGAACTTTCGCAGCAGGTACAATGACATCTGCCTCCTGAGGTGGGTTGACTGTAATGTTTTAGCATAAGGCGTACCAAATGAGTGAGTCATGCGTACCGAAACACTTCCTTCCGAAGACCAGCATCCCAAGGGCGATGATGATACAGCCAAGACCCAACGCATACGAAGGAGCGAAGTCATGATGCCTCTCAATGTAGACACACGGAAATGCCGACAAAGCTCCTACGTTACCAATCCAGAAGTATAGATTGTAAATGAACTTTAGAGTGATTTCGCTGTCAACGACGACCCGTTCGCCTTTCGACGACGCTGGTAAGTACTTCGAAAGACACGTTCGCGCCACGCGTCTCCTCAGCCATTGAAGCAAACGGTTCTGCGTTCCGCAAAGCGTCATTTCTCGTGGAGCTCTATCTGTGTACTGGTTGGCGATGAAAGACCTCATGATGGCCTGGGTCTAAGAAATTCAGTACGCGTAGGAATGATTGTTGACTGCTTTACTCACACCACCCCCACCAAGGGCTATCAGGACCATTGCAATGATCAGACCAGGCAGACCCGCGCCTCGACCGAGCATGGAGGGTAGCGAGCTGACGACCAGTGCAAGACATCCCAGGGCATATACCGTCAAGCTGATCAGCAAAGTCTTGTATTGGCCCAGATGATTATCTGCCAACGGCGCTATGAAGACAGGACTTGTGAAGTAGACTATGAAGAATCCACAGTAAATGCGTGTTGCCGTCGTCTGGCCAAGGTTAAGCGCACCAGGGGTGTGCTCCATATCGTGATGCCGGGGATGTTCCATGTAGTTTTCTACAACAAGCTAGTCAGAACAGTTGATGGAGACGAGGTATTGGCAACGACATACGCCAAGGGGCTGTGACTGTCCGTAATAGAGTCAGTGCTAGTTCAGGCATGATGTTGCGGTGTGATCAAAACACTCACGTCCCCAGAAAGTTGCCCTCTCCCAGAACCCGATGACAGCAACGATCCAAAGCTGCCATGGTATACTACCTCTGACACGCCGCAGTCGAGAAACATTATGCTCGGACTTTGTGTCATTCGTACTGGACGCCTGTGATACTGGGCTGTTTGGTGCACTGTCTTCAGCGTCAGTGCTGGTGGTTGTCATGGTGTTGATCGAGGACTTGCCCGTTCATGGTTGCGGTTCGCTCCACTACCAGAGCACTGCGTTCGCCCGCCGTTGGTTCGATAAGAGAATGGGAAGAGATGGTGAATTCGCCTGCGAATTGACCAAGCCGGGCTATAAGTGAAGAGCGCGTTACGTGCTAGTAAAGCGATCCTCGGAGAGCGAGGAAATGAAAGTTCGGTGGTAGCGACAAGCGCGAGAGCCCAATAACGAGTGAGTTGCTGTCAACCTGCAGTTACCTTACTCAATACCTACCAATGTTGCGGTGAAAACGTGCTCCATCTGTCGGTTCCTGCTGGTGCGGCTGCCCGTGCGGGAAGGAGGTATGCAGACGTAATCGCGTCTTGAATGCTCAGTAGTGTTTGATCAGCGTTTTTGTGTGCTACCCTTCTGGGTTTGTACACCAAAAAGCCATTAGTGGGGTTGCCACACTTCAAAGAGAAATGAGTGTTCGATTCATGGGGCGCGGTTACTGTCATCCAACAGCACGCATTGATACAACATCCACAAGTGTTGGTTGAGCAGCTGTTCTACAAAGTGGTGACGCCTGCGTTGCACTCGTATCGTTACCGCGTGCCAAGTTTCAGTAAGAGCTCTTTTGGATGAGGTGACGTTACGAAGGACCGGATTGTGGATTCAGTGCCAGAGAACGATGACCCGGGTACCAGGTGCAGAGACAGGTACCCGAGTCGTGAAGCCATGGCTGCGTTCGCCGCGCGCGCGAGGCCAGGGCTCTTCTCCAAAACTCCGGAACAGAATCTGGAGTCCCCACATGCTACTTCAGAAATTGGAGATGTGTTCTGATCCCATCCACAGATGGGTGTAGCCATAGGTGCCGGTTTCCCGTTTTCTCACCTACACACGTTCACGTTTACGGTGTTTCTACAGGTGCTTGCTCTTGGTGAGGAAGGAATCCACAGAGGCTCAAAGAGTAGCTTCTCTTTCGCATGCAAGCGTCCGGTCTCTCGTCATGAGCCGGGCAGGTGCAGATGGTCCAACACCGCACAGTGCCACCCGTCGGATTTATGAGCCTATGCCGTCTCGTGCTGTCATATTGTGCGATTTATCCTTCGACTTTAGGTTTTGATGGAGACACTGGAACTGAAAAAGTGATGTATACGATTGTACGATGGGGCGCCTTCGAAGGCTTACGGGAAGATGCACGCCCAAGCTTCCGCGCCGGTGATTACGTCAGCTGGCTCTTGCGCGGGGCCAGGATACTTCCCAACCACCAACTGGGATCCCGTAGCTTTGGCCCTCGTCACGTTCCGAAAGGTACTTTTTCAGCATACGCGTACCTGCATGTCTTGTTTGCAGCTTTTCACCGCTTCGTCCGGCAGCGCTGGGGTGTCATTCTCCGCTCTTTCAACGAGACGTGAAAGTCGATCAGATTAAGCTTGAAGATGATACGACCTTCTTTTTGGCTGAATCATGGCAATTGGGGCAAGTCGCACAATGGATACTTACGCCGCTACTCCGATGTAGTCTCCATCTTTGGCTCTGCTGCAGCCTCACTTTGGAATGAGCGTGTGATTGCCACGTCGCTTACGGATTCCTCTTGCTCTATTGCAGAAAGGACTTTTTCCTTTTTTTTCCTGAGGCTTCGGTGGCGGTGAGTCGCTCAACCAGTAAGGTAATGACGCGGGCATCATTTGTCGGTGTCGCCAGATCGCAACCGACGTGTGACCAAGACCGACGGCTCAAAGGCGACCATCGTGGACTGGAATTTCGTTTTGGCGCCTCGACTCACGGGAAGCCTGACAACCAACAGTCAAACGCAGAATTGATTGGTGTGACTACCACTAAATAACGTCTCGAACAGCGACACGGCCTAGCCCCAACTCCCAACCGTGGGGTTGCAGATGATCGTCGTAAAATCGCGGGGCTGGACTGTGCCGCTGGGAAATGTAAGACGCGTCCTGCAGGTGGCACCAGGCACGAGTAGTGCGAAATCGGAATTTGCTCCGAAGTATTTACCGGCTCCCCCGTACTCGTTCATCCATTTTTCACATTACACGTCTCCTCAACATTGTTCTCCACTGTCGTTTACCTCGCCTATAATGTACCACCTAGACGGCAATCCGGCTCCTTCCGACCAAACATTGTTTCAAGATCTACTCAAGATCACCACATCGAAATGGCAGTCAATGCTCAAGAGAGATGCGACACCGGCACGACAGGAGCCTGCTTCGCGACCTTCCGTGTCCAGAACCTCAACTCAACTCTCGGTGCCGACATCGAAAGAGTAGAGACTGTCCATTATGTCCACGGACGAAACAGGTCGCAAAGCCTCCGCAAATCTTTTGTTCACGCAGCGTCGCGTCACTCTCTATTCGGAACGCTACACTCGCAATTGGAGTAATCAGGAACCGAGCGACACCTTGTCTGTTACTGACACCTGCGATCGTCATACTGGGCGGGTCAAGAACTGAACAACACCGGCGACCCTGATGATGCATGTACCAACATGATGGCTCAATGGAGTAGTGATATCGAATCTGTCAGGTGTACAACACGGCAAGTCTGGATGAAATGGCAGCGTTCACGCACTATAACGGTTCAATCGTTCGTAAAGGTAAGTTCCCCTAATACACTTGCGCAAGCTACTTTGCTAACCTCGTCAAAGGCAGTCTTCTGTTTCACGTCAAAACGTACGTTTGCTCCACAGCGTGCCTCATCGCTTCCCGGCGCGCAACCCGCTACTCGCAGCGCTCCATCATCACATCCACCTCGCAGACTTGCAAACCGCTGGCTGCGCATACACTCAGGTCTTTCGTGGGAGACGGAATAGAACCGGCGGACAGCATTGAGGGATAAACTGTGGTGTTACGATACGCTGTGCAAGTGCTCCTCTTCTGCTCAGGCCCAACCATGTGTTCACTCCGAAGCGGTCGGTGACATATCTGCTAGCAGAACCAGGGAAAAGCCATGGAGCTTTGCTTGGTTGTCTGAGCGCGGTTGCCCAGTACTTGATCGACCAGACGGACGCACCAATCCAATGTCCTCTTGCATTGCTTGATGGATCCTGCCTTCTCAGCGACAACGTACCAGTAGGCGCCAGTAGTTTAAAGAGGTCTGCCCTCCAAATGGTCACAATACAAAACTTCATCTCATTGTTATATCGTCAGACTTACAGAACCCGTCATGAGCGTGGCCAACTCCGACCAATCATAGCCTGTGTGTCCGCATCCCTGTCAGGTCTTGCGCGAACGACATATTGCATATGACTTGACATACTATGGGGCATCTAATCTTAGTCCGATTAGGCACGGAGCACCCAGGCCGATCAGTATATAAAGGTATCTTAGCCACCCATAATCTAATGTATAGTGTACGATTACAAAGACTCGCCCAAAGATCGGTACGGCAATCTACGACCACAGCACATGGCTCGCATTATCGAGATTCGTATTATCAGTCATTTCGACCAGCTTAGGCCACGCGCTCCAATTTGTTTAGCTAATATAATCCATGATAAATCATGATGACCATCAGTATCTTGGATGGTACTTCACTGCACTCCCATCCACTCCAGCAAGTCTCAAACCCCTACCATAATACACTTCTCCAATATGAAGAATCTTATCCTCTTCGCGCTGGCAAGTGTTGTCTCAGCCCATACCATTTTTCAGAAAGTCTCTGTCAACGGCGTGGAGCAGGGTCAACTGAAGGGCGTCCGCGCCCCCGATTCTGACTACCCTATCACAAATGTCAACGACGCGGCTTTTGCTTGCAACAAAGACATCAAGCATACAGATAGCACTGTGATAAGCATTCCGGCTGGAGCAAAGGTCGGCGCATGGTGGGAACTCCGATGTACGAACTGTATGGAAGACGAACACTGACTTCGCTGAACAGGTGGGGACACGTCATAGGTGGAAAGCAGGGTGCTAACGATCCCGATCATCCTATTGCTGCGAGCCACAAAGGTAGGTGGCGCTTCATGATAGCTCTCTCGGTCATGTAGAAGCAGATAGCTAATGTATCCACCGCAGGGCCGATACAATACTACCTTGCCAAGGTAGACAATGCCGCAACTACTGGCACCACAGGCCTTCAATGGTTCAAGGTTGCCCAAGACGGTCTGAGTAACGGAAAATGGGCTGTGGACACGATGATTGCCAACGGAGGTTGGCACTACTTCAACATGCCTACTTGTGTTGCTCCGGGCGACTATCTGCTGCGTGTCGAGCTCATCGCCCTCCACAGCGCTTCGGCGCAAGGTAATGAGCCCAGGCCATCGCACTATCAACCTGCTGATGTTCAACAGGCGGCGCCCAATTCTACATGGAATGCGCACAGATCCGCGTCTCGGGTAGTGGCACAAACAAGGGCTCCAACTTCGTCTCTTTCCCTGGTGCTTACAAAGCCAACGACCCCGGTATCCAACTCAGTGTCTATGACACCACTGGGAAGCCCTACATGGGTGGCAAGGCCTATTCCATTCCAGGGCCTGCGCCGCTGACCTGTGCGGCTGGGCAAGATGGCGGCAGTGGCTCCACACCAGCGCCTCAACAGCCAGCTCCAGCACCAGAAGCGCCGGCTGCGGGAGCCGCACTATACGCGCAGTGTGGAGGCGCCACGTGGACTGGTCCAACGACCTGCGCGCAGGGAACGTGTAAAGTAAGCAGCGAGCATTACTCACAATGCGTGCCGTAACATGTCCGCCGAGATGTTGTAGTGTATGTAGTCGACTGCGACCGGACAATTAAGGCTTTCGGAATACTACTCATGCCTTGATCATTTCTACCCGTCAAATCTCGCGACTACGGCATCTTCGCACATGCCTTTCGAAATTATCACTACGCGTGAACTTCTTTTCGGGGATTGAACACATAGGGTTGGGACAATAGAAGTTTTGCGTTGCGTACATGTCTTTGTGAACGCCGCGCTCATGTCTCTTGAGATCAGCTTTGAGTGCGAAAGCTGATACGCAATGCCTGCATCGATACCGCCGTCGGTGCTTGCGGTTCAAGTGTACACTACGAGTGTGTTAGCTCCAGATCTTTTCAATATCTGCGAATGAAACGCCAGGCTGGGGACTTACTTCAACTGCCCCTGCGAATGGTATGTCGTCTGACATGTGTCACATCGGTAAAGGCTCGAAGACCCATCGAAGTTTGGCGCTTGATCGCTCAGTTGGTTGGACGCCGGACGATCTCTGAGAGCTGTTTCTGAAGGCTCGTAAGATTGCTCACTGTCAGGTGGAGAGCTTGTGTATTCTGTGGGGGAGTCAAGGAAGGGGTTGTCAGCTTGAGCATATGAGGAGGGCCCCGCTGGTGAGACTAAAAGTGGTGATGAAGTATTGCTCATGGCCATGACCTGCAGTCTCTCCGAGCTTTCGCTATTGATGTCGTTTTGGAATGGTCGTTTCTTTTGGAGCCATGGAAAAATGACTGGATTCGGGGTATGCTCTGCGTCCCATGGGCTGATGTATTGCTCGTCCACCGAAGAAGTGGCGGCTTGTCTAGCCCAGCCAAAGTGTGCAGGCGCTACGGTGAGTAGTTGTGATGATCCTTCTATAGCGACATGTCAGTGGAAGCTCCAAGACAAAGCAGGGAGTTGACCAACCACTCTGAGGGACGATGCGTTCCAGGTAGGATCGCTTGTCGATGCCCAGAATCTGATCGGCCGTGATGGCTCTCGGCGGTTTCTTGGTTGCATACTTCTCCTGTCTCGCCCATATCGAATCCTTGGGCGGTGCTTTGGCATAAGGAGGTGGATCAATTCCGGAGCGCTTCCTTTCGCGCTCTAGATCCCTCAGTTTCCTAAAGGGATCGAGTTTCCGCCTTCTGATTCGATCCGCAAGCCATACCCATACTATAGGCGCTGCGAGTACAAATGTGACGGCCAGACATATACCAATAAACATCGAGGCAGCAGCTCTTTCTTCTGCTGGACTCTTGGACAGTGGTGACTCATTGTCTGTTGATCGTGGCTCCAGTTTCCAGTCCAGTCGTGCATCCAACGTGAATGTTGCCTTAGGAGGCGTCGGATAGGGAGCCATGGTGGCCGGTAAAGGCAGGACAGCGATGCACTCGCCGTGTGAAGCATTAATCTCATCGCTCTCTCTATATCAAAGTCACGGCCTGCCTGTGGCTGAAGCGATGGCGATCCGAGGCTGAAGCCGGGAGGCATACATTTTCTGTAGGACTGCCGTGATTGGAGAACTCATCATGCCGGTTAGAGGGCATTTCCAGATACGAGGACCTTCTAGAGCCCGTCGATATGGTGTTATGCCGCTCAAGGTATGGTGCTTGCCCCATTAGTCTTTTTGGCCCCCGGTTAATGTTGGACCCATGCCGTTGGTGCACGCTTGCGCATGTCGTGAACCCATCTTTGGGGTTGCATTGATCCTTCAGCCCTATGGTAGGAGGATAAAAGCTAGCCAAGAAGCCCTCCGTTGGACTGTCAGGTGCGTCTCGCGGCTCTGTCGTCATGTGTTGGATCGTGTTTGTCGTGTTGGTCGTGTTTTTCAATGCACGAACGTACCTAGGTAGGAAAACCGGGATTGATCCCGTCGGAAAGCTAGGAGCACCTGCCTGATCTTGGCGGCGTTCGATGCCACAACAAATGCATCAACACAACACCATCAGTATAGCTAGCCACGGGTATACGAGGTTAGATAGTAGGCCGAGTTCCCCAGCGATGCACGTCCGACTCTTCATGATGTAGCAAGAGCTCTCGCCGCGCTGTCCTCTGTTGAGTTGCGACACGAGTCAGTACCTAGGTACTTGCAGTGGTAATCCCTCCATCCCCCTTGCGGCGTCCCTTGCGAGTGTGAGGGATTTACAGATCTACATATTGTCTGTAGGATGCTGCGATACCCATGAGTTTTCTTGCTTCCCCAGAACCGCTCTCGTCTGTACAGTATGGCCGACCTTTCAAACCTCAAGAAGCTGCGCCCATGCGGCAGACTAGAAACATACAGCACCGCACGACACCATCTCGGGTTCTACAAGAACGTTGGCTTTACCGCAGAATATGTGGCATCAAAGAACCCTCAATCATCGCTCGAACTGCGAATCTATACTGCGCTCCGAACAGTTATTGCCCAGCACCCGGTCCTGACGACCATCACGCTGAATGAAGATCAATCCTATCCCAACGTATACTTCGCGCAACTCCCTGAGATCGATCTATGTACCTGTGTAGAGATATGCGAGAGAAAGACACCATTCCCAAACGATGGCGAGGCGGACGAAGAGCTCGATCGATACCTAGTGCAGCAGCATAGCCGCGATTTTAAGGACAACCTAGGCTCGAAGCCTTTCTGGCGGCTGCTGGTCCTGACTTCACCACAAGACACATCCAAGTTCACGGCGACGTGGATGTGGCACCATGCGCTAGCAGACGGAACGTCAGCCTTCTCGTTTCACAAATCATTCCTGGCTGGCCTCAACACTCCGGAAGGCATCGCAGATGCGATTGTCAAGTCTTCATCTGCGGATCTAGCGCCGCCATTAGAGGACTTACATCCAATGACTATAACGTGGCCTTACTTCATCAAGGCCATTCTTGGTGCCTTGTTACCCTCGGTATTCGCAAAGCGACCTCCGAAACTATGGGCGGGCAACGCTATACAGCCGAACGCTACGCCGATTCCGCCACCGCATTATCGCACGCTCGTCCTGTCGAAAGCGACTACGGACAAGCTGGCTCAAGTCAGCCGATCTGAAAAGACAAGCGTAACAGCAACGTTGCAATGCCTTCTCGCCGCGTCACTCTTCACCTGCCTCTCAGCAGAAGACTGTGAGAGGCTTCACATTGAAGGCCCGATATCGATAAAGAAATTTCTTAACGTGGAGGAACAGCAGATGACCATGACGATTGCCGAATATGCCTACCTTCACGAGCGCGTCGCATCTCGAGAACCCAAACTCAAAGATTCAGCAGGACTGAGTGTCCTACAGCAGTTCTCATGGGACACTGCACGCGCAGTGAAATCCACCATATCCACAGAAGTCGCCAAATCTGGCGTCGATAACCCCGTCGCGCTGCTGAAATACATCTCTTCTATGCAGCAACATTTCTTCGACAAATTAGGTAAGCCTCGCAAGTCTGCAGCAGAACTGTCCAGTGCAGGAGTATGGAAGCATACTCAGAGTGAAGGAGTATGGTCTGTCGGTCGGATGGTGTTCAGCCAATCTCCCAATATTGTGGCCAATGCTTTGAAACTCAATGTTGTAACAGGTGGCGATGGAAACGCGACGTTGAACTTCTGCTGGGCTGAGGATGCCGTGGAAGAGCAGCTCATGCGTGATATCATCGAGGGAGTTAGAACCGGGATCGAAGATCTAGTAGAAAGGCGCCAGGAGTAGATAGCATAGCTGCATGTTGGAGGCGGCTGTATTGAGTTTCATCCGCTGGTCTGCGTAGTAATGATAGTTTCAACGCATGGGCACCAATGAAGCGCAAGGATAATCCATAACACGCCCTTCCAGGTGAACACAAAGAGGGTCTAAGAAAAGTCCACGGGCTGTCCTGGGTTGGAAGCCTTATATCAGCACTTCACCTGTGAGTCGAATCACATACCGCTGCCGTGTTCAGCAGCGACGCCACAAAATAAAGCGACGAAGAGTCATCATACGATTCGGCAAAAAATAGTACTTCCAGGAAGAAAGCAGGTATATAAACATCAACTCCAACGCCAAATACCCCCCTAGTACATACAATTGAAGCACATGAGCCTCATGCAGCATGCCGAGGCTGCTGAATCCAACCCAGAAACGCGGAACCATACCCACACATCTGTCACTATCGTCGCTTCATATCCGTCGTTCCCTACTTGCTTCCTCTTCGATATTCCCAGACTTCCTGCCCTTGTCCGTTCGCGCCCGAGCCATAGTATGTGGCATATGCTGCGTTCATGCCCTCATGGTGCTCTTTCGCGTGGCGCTTGATGGAATTCCAGAGGCCCCGAGCTTTGCTCGATTCCTCCAGTGTAGATGCCGATGACGAAACAACAGACGTTGATGATGAAGATGCCTGGACTGGTGTCTTGATGTATTCGAAAGAAGTGCGAGGAGTCGTCGCGGAAGAGCCTGACATCTTCGATATACGAGAACTTGGGCGTGTTTCTTTCGATTCAGATGGCTCTAGGGGCGGTGTAGTGGTGTATGTATGAGCCTTGCTCGATACGCCGATGTTGATGCCGATTTGAAGCTTGCGTGTCGAGAATGATGGCAAACGTACTCGTTTGATTACTGTGGATCAGGGTGCTTTGTCGTTTCTGTGGGACTGGTACCAAATCTGTCGGTTTGTTTGAGCCCACGTTGTAAGAAGAAGAATGTGCTGGTAATGTCTAGATCACTCCAGCAGCGTACAACACCATCTTTATACTCACCCCACAGCTCAGGCCACTGTACCGATTCAGACATCCGAGAATCGCACACCCTATGACTCCAAGGACCAACATGACTTTGCCGTCGCAGTGCTGACTGTTTCGGTAATTGACCTGAAAGGCGTGGGAGGCTTGTTTCAGCGGCTTTGCTTGTCGAAAACATGACCATACGCCTGAGAGGCGCAATGTGGAGACAGTTTGACGCCAGCATTGCGCCAGATGGGTCCAATGAGAGACTTGCGCTGAAGCCACTTTCTCCCGGAATACGCTAGTGCATGTGGACTTCCCGACGGGTAGCAAAGAATGCGCGGTGCGAGTGTTGTACTCCTGAGGCACGGGTGGAAAAGGCTAGTCGTACGAGAGCCAGGTCACATCGACATATGCCAACGACGCCGCAGGATCGCGCCGTACGTTTTTGAAGCTCTTCTTGATATTCTGTCTTGCATGATGTGCAGGTTGGCTTGCGTGAAGAGCGGAAGAGGGTCATTTGGGTGTAGGGCGTGCGTCTTGTGCACAGGCGCGATCCAATAGCTGGAAAGTGGGGTTGGCGCGTCCTAGTGACGAACGCGCGCGCCCTGTACATGTCAATCGTCGGTGGCCGAAGCCGCTGTATGAATGCGATGCACGTTGAGCCTTGCGATCTCAGCAACTCGACCGTGCTTGGGGTAGAGAGTGCGGCCCATGTCAATTGCGCAACGTTGACAACAGCCTTACTGCGGCACAAAAACGCATCAAGCGGCACAGAAGCATACGTGGGAACGTCAGCGATGAATAACATCATTTTGGACTATCGAACACCTGATTTTATGTCTAGGGCTTAACAACTGTCTGCCACGGAAGTGTATTGTCGAAGAAAAAGGTTGCTTTTGGCTGTGCCGCAAGGCCTTCGCCCGTCATGTTGCACAGCTTGGTCACGTCACCGGCCTCTGCACGCTTCGCCTTGATGATATCTTGGTACTGAGACAGGGGGCAAGATGAGCCAGGACCACTGGTGCAGTCCACAACAGGGTAGACAACCTCGTTAATGCGGATGCGCACGAAAGTTTCTTGAGAGGCGGTGCCGTTGTAGTTGGTTGCATAGCCAGAGCCGTATGTGCTATTGTGGGCAGCAGCAGGACAAGAGAGGCGTTCGAACGCAACAGTTCCGCGCATCTTCACGACCTGAGAGGAGCGGAAGAGTCGGTCCGACAACGACATGTTACCAGGAAGCTGCTGTTGGTTGTCGAAAACACCGATCGCAGCGGCCAGCTGGTTGATTTGGCCATCATTCGCGAAATTGGCCATGATCTTTGGAGGGACAAAAGTGCCATTGCCCGTCTTGTAGGTCGCGTCTGGACCATCAATAAAGCGTTGCACAGTCATGTCAACGACAGGCAACATCTGGTATTTCTCGATATCGGATCCCAGGCCGGTGCCGTACCAATAACGCAAATCCTGCGCATACTCGTACTGCAAGATCTCTTCCTGTGTGAAAATATCGCAAAAGGGGCTTCGACGGCCGGTGATCTGGGTCTCGAATCCACACAAGTAGGGAATCTGGTCGACTTGACTCGTTGTAAGGTTCAGGCCTTGGATCTTCCCGTTGAGCCTGGCGGCAATCGGGGGAAGGTACATAGAGTCCCACGTCTCCTTGGCAGGACCTCCACCCGCGTCATCGTAGGCCTTGCACAGGTCGCTGGGAGCAAGAGTGTTGCCCCAACTGGCAGGGTCGCTCGCGTTGAGAGCATAGATTGTAGTGAGGTCTGTAGCGTTGGGCCCCACGAAACCTTGAGCGAACAGGCGTGCGCTGTCCCGAACGCGTGGACCAGACGTATAGTAGTTTGCCCACATAGTAAAAGCGGTGTTGTACTTGTACAGGTCGGGGTAACGAAGGCGCCACGTTGTACCCATCTCGTGTAGTTCTTTCCAGCCGGTCGGGCTCAAATTAGCGATTTGAGCGTCCGGGTCTGAGAGGACCGGCTTCCAGGATTTGAGGAACGCGAGTTTCTCGTCGGTGATGGTGATGTCTCCGGCAGCTTGGATGTAATTGGCAAATTCAACCCACCCATTGTAGGCGCCACTATAAAGGTAAAGAGACAAAGTCAGCCTATGCCTCATATACAGCGCGTGCAGTAGTTACCGGTCTGGGAACCGCGAACCGTGACGGGAGAAGAAAGCTATGTGTTCTTAGTCTGGCATTCTTCAATCGCGGAATCAAGCTGCCCTACCTGCCAGATCGACCTTGCATCCTGTAGGTATATCGGACGAAATGCCCGTCACCTCTTCGCCGGGGAACCATTGTCCGTTGCCGCCGATATGCTGGAAGACATTGAAGTTGTCTTGGGCTGCAACAGCAGCACTGCTAGCGGCGAGAGAAAGAGCAAGAAGCTTCATGATTACCGTTAAGAAATGAGGGACGCTCCGAAGTGCAGATAGGAATAGAGCGCACGCCCATCATCTTTATACCCGACATGTTGATTGATCGTGGTGTTGTCAAGTTCAGCACCTGCTTTAGCCTCGGAGATGAGTTCTGGCGATGCTTCCTAAGGCGGTAAGGATGCTCAGGAACCAGCTGCACGTGGGAGCATTGACGGCGTGGGTGGTCTCTCCGCATGGAGGCGCGGTCTGCCACAGCGGCCAAGGAACTCCATTGTAGGATGCAATCCTTCGCGCATGCGAAATACGATGGTTTCGACCCGAGCTTCGCGTGAATTGCGGTTGACGTAGTTTGATAGCAGTGGATGACCATGCATCTGTCGCCTTTCGGAGGTGCATGCTCCGATTAGTCACGCCTTATCGATACCGCACCCGCGATCGCGGCATCTGACTGACTCAATCTTCAGCTATCTTTGCCAATAACACACCCGTAACGATGCACGTCTCCATG
This sequence comes from Alternaria arbusti, assembly GCF_024043155.1. NCBI lineage: Eukaryota > Fungi > Ascomycota > Dothideomycetes > Pleosporales > Pleosporaceae > Alternaria > Alternaria arbusti. Next base: position 473,963 of record NW_026249954.1, on the reverse strand, counting down.
TCCCCTCGGTGACTATCCGAATCAAGCTCCTCTCAGCACTTCTATCCATCAGATCATGGCTGAATCCAAGCCGCGTCAACGCAAATTCGCGCCAAGGTCACGGACGGGCTGTCTCACATGCCGAACCCGGCGGAAGAGGTGCGATAGCGCCCAGCCTCAGTGTGCCAACTGCAAACGCCTCAACCTGTTATGCGAATGGCAAACTCCACGAAGTATCGTTTCGGAATCATCTTCGTCCCAGTCAAGCTCAAAGAGCCCGGAGCGCCAGGTCGCAGTCCCACTGCGCTCGTCTCTTGATCCATGGGATGCACTACCGGGCGACGAAGGAGCGGAGCGGATGCATTTGTTGCAGTATTACATCGAGGCGTTTGTACCCAGTGTCCAAGTAGCACCTATTGCAACGAGTTTCTACACCAGCCTCTACATGCCTTGGTCTTTCCAGATCGAAGGTATGCTTGACGCTATCCTGGCTATATCTTCTGCTCAGTTGGCGAGGCGAAGCCAGGACGCAGAACGCGCCAAACATCTTCGCGCCGTATCCTCCCGCCACGAGAGGAAGTGCTATCAGTTCATCAAGGAGCGTTTGAACCCGTCGGGTGGATTACCAGAAGATACCTACCAGGTCACTGCGGTGATTCTCATCCTGGTAGGACTAGAAGCACTCAACGGTGTCAAGACTACGAGATGGATATCGCAACTGAAGAGTGTGCAACGGATACTTAGTGCGCTCACTCCGGAACAGAGCATCATGGACTGTGTTGAAGTTGATTCTCTGCATCGACACTTCACTTACCACTTCGCCTCTGCTTCGCTCATGGCGCGGGTGTCAAACGCCGGAAAGGCCTGTTCGGCAGAGCAGGGCTTGATACCAATCAGCGCCGCCCTAATGCCAGGCACAATCGACCCGCTCATGGGCATCTCATACCAGCTATGCGATCTGATTTCACGGATACAGTATGTCACCTCTTCGAGTCCCGCGTTTCCCCTCGCTACCGAAGCGTCTTTCAACGTAATCGAGAAGGGTATACAGAATTGGGCTTACGACAACCCGTTTGCACTTGGCGTCGATACCCCTATAGCTCTCGACCTCATCGCCTTGGCAGAAGCCTACCGTTTAGCAGCTCTCATTCAGCTCTACCGCACCTCGCCTAGCCATTCAGCCAATATTGCGGGCTGTGCATCACGCGCGATGGAGTTTATCGCTCGTATACCACCGGGAAGCGCCGCGGAGTCAAGTTTGCTCTACCCAATATTTCTCGCTGGAGCCGAGCTAGATGATGAAGCGGCCATCGAGAAGTGCTTCCAGAGGCTAGAGGATATCCAGAATAGGAATCGGTACGAGAACGTTGAATGTGTCCAAAAGGTGTTGAAAGAAGTGTGGCGACCGAAGCTTGAAGGTGGTCAAAGAAGGGACTGGGAAGAAGTTGTAAGAGAGTGGAACTGGTCATTTACTTTGGGTTGATGCGATCCCGATGCAACTCTCCTCAGAAGCACCTTTTGCCCCGATCAAATGCTACGCTCTGGCGGGATGCCATGCGTACGTACCGGCTTGGAACCTCGGACATATCCGCTGTAAAGGAGCACTCATCGGCTCACTCATGATCGATGCCTCACTCAACGGCAATCTAAAATTCACCCGGGCCGGGTGTGTTTGGTGATGGAGTAGCTCCTTCCCCGCATGACATACTGTATCTTGGCAAACCCCGCCTCCTCCTGCAGCCCCCATCGAGATGTCGAACTTTGCCCCGATTTGCTCGCATGTGTCTCTTTGGGTAACCATGGGATTCTCAGCTGTGCCCAGCGTCACTGATTGCTTGGCCACTTTCCCCGCTTTGTAGCCTCTCGCTATCCACTTTTGTATTCTACTGCGTAGCGTCTGCGCGACGTCGATTCTTCACTCATCTACCAGGCGATTGCGTTCGACTGAGCATCATTGTTTTACGCCTATAACCTTCTACGTGCGACTCTTTGATCAAAATGGCGAACGCCGCTACTCCAACCATGGCCACTCCCATCGACTTTAACAGTTTGCTGGATACATCCAACCTCAAAGATCGTTCGGTGCTTATCACTGGCGCAGCATCTGGCATTGGTCTAGCCTGCGCGATGAAGATGGCCGAAGCAGGTGCAATAGTCACCATGGCTGATCTACACGATACGGCTGGGGGGGTCATCCAGGGTAAGTTCTGGCCGTGCGAATTGCCTGTGATATACATACTAACTTGGTGCTCCCACCTCTGCAGATCTAATTACTCGAGGCCTCAGAGTGCAGTTCGTACAATGCGACGTGGCATCCTACGGGGATCAAGCCTCCATGTTCCAGTCTGCCATCATCTTTGGGAATGGGCAGATTGACATAGTGATCCCAAATGCAGGCATCCTTGCCGAGAAGAACCTCTTCGACATGGTGCCAGTCACGTTGCCAAACCCAGGAGACACACCACCACCTCCTCCAAGCTTTGCTTGCGTGTCCGTCAATCTTGAGGCAGTATACAATACCTGCTATCTAGCACTACATCACTTCCGCCTCCCGCGCGCAGCAGCAACAACTTTCAAGCCCAGCATCGTTCTCATCGCCTCGCTTGCAGCCTATATCGGATACCCATATAGCACCACATACAGCATGTCCAAGTTCGGTGTTCGAGGACTTCTGTACAGCCTGCGCGAGCGCGCCATGCACTCTTCGATCCGCATCAATCTTGTTGCACCCTGGTACGTGGATACCGGCATCGCCAAGCAACCCGACTTTGTAGAGGACAACGGCGCTGTTCTTAACATAATAGGATTTGTATCCATGGACAGAGTCGTGGATGCTGTGGTGAGGTTTGCTTCGGTTCAAGAGTTGTGTGGAAGAAGCGTAGGCATCTTCCCCAAGGGCAGCGAAGATCTTCTCGACGATCTGGAAGGTGGATACGGCGGCGCGATAGTGAGTAAACATATGCGCGAGGTTCAAGCAGTCGTTGTGCAGGAGATGCAGAAACAGATGCAAACGTAGTTCATTGCCCAGTAGACCCGATATGAGAAACATCTTCGCGATATCGGCTTTGTCAATCACGACTGTCGACATCACATACTGGTTTGATGTTGATGTCAACCAGAGTCACGCTGATTCTCATCCCACAATCTCTGATCGCATGGCCGTGTGGAAAATAGTACGATGTTACCACTGCCATGTGGGCCCGCGTTTGTACAAGCCATCGTACATGATGTACAATATGTCTTGCCACCCAACGTAGACATTTTCGCCGCCAGTACTAGATGTGTTTGTGCTTAGCCTTGGTTCACGCGCGTAGCCATATGCCTGAGAAGCTTAAGAGAAGCTAGCTTCGGGACGCCGGAAGGGGCGTTTGTGAACGGATGCAACATCGCATCCCTCTGGACAGGCGAGGCCCACCAAGCGATCAACGCAGACCTGTCCATAAAATTTTGTCGGGTCTGTCCGCCTCAACCGTCCGTAGTCTTTCGCCCGCCGGTATGTTGTTGCGCCGTTTGCAATGAAAGCCCTGGGGCGTGTGAGAAATGTTCAAGTATATCTATGCGAAGAGAATGCCACATCGAACAAAACAACAGCATCAAACATGCCACACATCCAGGATCCCCAAATGAAACGAGAACCACGAACCGGTATCGACATTCTCGTCGTGGGAGGCGGCATCGGCGGACTCACCTTCGCAATCGAGGCCCACCGCAAAGGACACGATGTGCGCGTTCTTGAACGGAATGACGAAGGTCAATACTCGGGTATGTACCTCCCCATCCAACTATCGACTTCCAAAAGAACCAAACTAACAAACCGACAGGTGAGATCATCATGATCACCAGCTCAGCGCTCGAAACGCCTAAGAAATGGCCAGGATTCTTAGAACGCCTCAGGGCCCTCGCATCGCCACCAACCTTTGACCTGCGCAAATACGACGGCACATTCATCCAACACCATGCTCCAGGCGACTCTGCAAATCCGTCTTTGAGCATCTACCGAAAGAGGCTGCATAGTTTGCTGAATACCTACGTCAAAGAGCTCGGTATACCCATCACGTACGACGCGAAAGTGGATGCATACTTCGATTCAACCACATCAGGCGGTGTTGTTCTCAAAAGCGGTCAGAAGATAACTGCAGATGTGGTGGTAGCCGCAGATGGTGTAGGCTCTAGGTCCCGCGAGATCATCGACGGGAATAGAGAGAAGCCGATTAGTTCTGGCTTTGTTGTCTACCGGACTTCTTTTCCTACTGGGCCGGCGATGGACGAGTATCCCCTTGTTGCGAGGGAGTTTCTGGGGCACGATCACCGTGGTTTCATGTATATTGGTCCCGGCGCGCATATGGTTATTTCTCATGACAATGGCGAGCTGTGCTATCTATTGACTTGTAAGGTTTGTAGTCGCTGGTTCATTGGCCTTGTAGATCGTTGCTAACTTCTATCAGGATGAGAACGGTACGGCAACAGAGAGCTGGTCGAAAACCACTTCCACGGATAGGATCCTGGATGTTGTAAAAGATTGGGATCCTTTTGCTACGGAGGTGATCAAGGCGACACCGAACAATCAGGTGCTCGACTGGAAGCTGATGTGGCGCGATCCACAGCCGCAGTGGGTGTCGAAAGGCGGCCATGTCGTGCAGCTGGGCGATGCTGCCCATCCTTTCTTGCCCACGTCGTTCAGTGGCGGCACGATGGCCATGGAAGACGCGTACTCGCTAGCAGCCTGTCTACATGTTGCTGGGAAGCAGAACGTTGCGCTTGCAACCAAGGTGCACAATAAGCTGAGGTATGCCGATATAGATTGTGGAGAAACACCAGCGACTAACCTCAAAACTGTAGGTTCGAGCGAGTGTCCTGCGCGCAGAAGCTAGGATTCAAGAATCGTGAGATCTTTCACAACACCGACTGGAAAGACGAAAAGGCGGCGCCGACAAAGCAGCACAAGATGGTCGGAGATTGGTTGGTCTGTCACAACCCCGAGAAGTATGTTTACGAAAACTACCAGAAGTGTGCTGAGCATTTGGACACGGGTGTTGAGTTCCTGAACACGAACATACCGCCGGGATACAAGTACAAGCCGTGGACCGTCCGCGGGCTGTTGGGGGCTTCGGAACGTGGCGAAGTGGTTGAGGATGAAGGCGACTGGTCCTGAATGAGGGCAAGCTTGCAAAATGCCGCGTTATCATTGTAGCTACTTCAGCTTATCGACTGGCCATGTTGGCAACATCTCTTCTCGATGTATATATATGGGCATCCGGCGGCAACTGTTGATGCTGATTAGAACTGCCGAACTTCATGCTTCTCTCTGCTGTGTCCTGCCCCCGCTCCCTGTGGCTTACTGTCCCGTCGCTCGTGTCCGCCGAACTTATAGCATGCCAGTATGCCTGGCTATTGCTTGCCATTGTATAGGCATGTAGCATGCCAGATGCCAACTTGTCATATCTTCTCGATGGTTAAGCTCGCCATTTTGTCCAACTGCTGCCTCCGAGTCGTGGAACAGCCAAGCCGCAATTACATCTATCATAACGCTCGAAATATACGCGCACATCGCTTCCTACAACGATGCCGGCACCTTGGTTGTGGACGAGTGCGGTCGGGTTCCGTTCGAGGAGCGTGGCATCGTGCGCGCGTGTAGGAGGTGCTTTGAGAGCGAGGACTGTGGCAAATTCGCTTGAAAAGGCTCCAGCCTACCCGGTGGTGCCAGTTTATGCCTATGATGCGAAACGCGCGTGGGTTCTGGAGCGTACGATGATGACGTTGAGCTTCTCATGGCGACATTAGGGAAGGCTCGCGATTGCGTGCTGTCGTGTTACAATACGCATGTCTTTAGCCAATATACCAACCACCTGTTGTATTGAAAGAAGGCAAGTTAGGCATAATAAAGCTCCCTTCGCGCAATGATCGCGTGGATTAGGAGTGTTGGTGGATAAACGTCCAATGACGACCAGCTCAACGTCCCCAAATGCCGAGGGATGTCGGAACGCTGCTCGGAACGGCTTGGCCCGGCTTGCCCTCCCATTCATCTAAGCTGCACTCCAACGGCAAGAATCTTAGTAAGACTCGGACATTTCCCATATCAACCATGTATTTCCAAGCTTCTGACCCAGGCCTGAAGTATTCGCGATATTGGGAAACTTCACCGCCGCGGCACTGAAGCATGACGGCCGATCGCGGAGCTCGAGGCCTTGTCGCTGTAAGTCAATCTCCATCATCCCCAGCGCAACGAAACTGACTGGGTACCTAGATAACAGGCGCAAACGGAACAATAGGCTATGCCTGTGTGGTCTACGCGCTGCAAACTGGCTATCGAGTCCGGTGCATCGTGCGCCGCGCCTCCGCCATCGAAACGATCAAAACCGGGCCCTCTGTGCAGCCCTACCTCGACCTAATCGAATACGTCGCCGTGCCAGACAATGCGGTCGGAGGAGCATACGATGAAGCTGTTGCGGGTGTCGACCATGTTGTGCACATAGCAGGAGCATGGCCGATGCTCCATCTGGATCCTGACAACGACATCTACCATCCATACATCAGGTCGACGACGGGCTTGATAGAAGCAGGGCGCAAGTCTGGCACAGTGAAGAGGATGGTGTTTACGCAGGCGGGAGCGGGGCTTGTTGACTCTGAAGACGGCGATACACTGGGTACGCGTACGGAACGCGTCTTGAACGGTACGTCTCTGCTTCTGCCCTCGCGCCTCAGTTCATGCGTCTTACTGACCGATACAGAGGCAGTTCAGGTCTCGCAAACATCCCTCGCATACCGACCCCCTCTCAAATCCCCTCATAACGCCTACTGCTCCGCAAAAGCCCAATGTATGACCTACCTCGCTGATCTCCAAGCTTCCCACGAGCTCCCCTTCTCTATCGCGCAAATCATACCCGGTACCGTCATCGGCCCTTCGGAGTTCTGCACAACGTCGGAGCAAGCGCGTGCGCATATGGATCGACAGAGCAAGGCATTGCTGTTCGATGATGTGGCACCACGGTATGCGTTTGGTTTCGTGCATGTGCAAGACTGCGCTCGCATTCATATCGAGGCGCTAGATGAGAGGGTTAGAGGCGAGGACCTGCCCAAGTGGTATGTTGCCGCTGGGACGGTGGAGGAGGGGACGGATGGGGACAAACTCTGGAACTCTGTGGCGGACATGATCGAGCGAGACTTTGCCAAGGAGGTCAAGACTGGGGTTTTCACATTGGGACGCCAGAAGGTGCCTATCAACATGCCATTTCGCGTCGAATCAAGCATGACGGAGAAGATGCTGCTGAATGGTGACAAGATCAGGGGGCTAGGGGATAGCGTGAGAGAGGTCGCGGGGTGGTATATTCAGCTTAAAAGAACAGAGGAGAAAGCAGATGTGTAAACTGGGACAATGTTGAGGACGAGTTGAATCCATCGAATCAGTCTGATGTCATGCGCCCTACCACTTGAAGCTTTCTTCAAAGTACTCCACCCCTCTATAACCTTTAGCCAACATCTGGACACTCGCTCTCCTAGCTTGATCCGCCATCAAAGCTGGTCCACAAGCCACAATCGCCAGACGTTGCTGGCCCGCATCTCTAGCAGCCTCTTGAACTGTTTCATGTACGTCAGGTCTGTGTGCCATGATTCTTACGCTCTTCAAGTCTTCGCCCAACACATCGTCTTTTGCCTCATCATCCCGAGTGACGTGCACTTCCATCTCGACTCTCTCATCACTCAACGAGCCTCTGAAGTCGCGGAGAACAGAAGTGAGGAACGCGTACTCGCGTACTGCCCATACAATCTTCACACTGCGTACACGTGATGTACTGGCCAGAACGTGGGCTAGGTGTGATAGCGGGACCGCGATACCCGTTCCACCGACTACGAACAGAATGTTTTGTGAACTGCGGAGAGGAACAGTGTGTCCATAAGGCCCTTCCACAAGGACACGGAGTCTTTTGGGGTGTAAGAGACAATGTGACTTCAATCGGGACGTGAAGCCGTCGTAAGGTCGGACAAGGAACACCATATTCGATGAGGCATCCGAGGCTTTAGACGACAGGAGTGCATCCGACTCTGTGGTTGAGGCTGATGAAGTACGCGAGTGTTCCGGCCTCGCTGAAAGCGGTGAAAGTGGCGTAGATGGAGGATCGTCCGTATCTCTTGAACTATATGCCAACGTGAACGGATGGCTCTGATGTGCATAGAACAGATCATCCAACACGTGGATGTAGTAGTAAGAGCCAGGCCTTGGGGCTACTAAGCTCTTGCTGTCATCAACTTCCATACGTACGAGATTACTGCTGGGGTCATAAGTGACCCTAGCCTTGGTACTCAGCGGGCTGCGGTTGAAAGCTAAAATTCGTGAGAGGCGCATAATCCGGTCAAAGACCCAGAAACCGACGCATGGCCAGATGAATATGTTCCACTCGCCATTAGTGAAAATCTCAACATGGTAATACATAGTCCAGAGGGTTGCGATCGAGAGCGCTATGTGCGTGACGAGGAAGAACTCGTAGTGCGCACGGCGTATACCGTGGAACGAGAACGCCAAAAGACCGCACATGGCTATGGTTGACAGTTCGCCGTTCCAAAAGTAGTGCTTCGTCCAGTAATTTAGAAAAGTTGGCCATCCTCCGCGCTCCAGTATCATCAGCGTGTATCCCACACTGTGCGCTACGGCTTGTACTGTGGCAACCCTTGCCGCCCACCGATGGAACGCGTTGTAGGTACCGAACCCCCATCCAGTGACCCAGATCAAAAGATCATTGCGCATACCAAAGAGCCAAACAAGTGGGAAGTTCGCGAGCGATATGATTCCCGTACGATCCGATACAAAACGGAGAAATTGCACCGACTTCTTCGGCCAATAAAGGTTGCCTTCGGTAAGACGGTAGGAGCAGCTGCAGATAACAACGTTGAGTGCGACAAAAAGAAAGATGGTAAGCGACTGGATCCGTGGTGGGATGGTACACCAGCCGTACGGTCGAGAACAACGATCACCAAAAGCGGCAGGTGTGGTAACGTATCGCCTGAGCCAGGTCCGAAGGAAAACCACAGGATTTCGAGTTCCAGAGATCGTGCCGGATTCGACTTCTGGGACTGTTTTGTATGACATGTGGCGCTGTTCACTGCGTAGAAGTGACAGTATACGCGTCATTACACCAACGGCCACTACTATGAGCCAGAAGTAGTACATGTACCAGCTGTGGGTATTATATTAGCGAAGTTGCGCCTAGCGGGATACAGGCTCGACTTACCCATACACGAGATGGATCTCGTATTCCCAGAATGCCGCCTCCTGTACGCCACATTTAGCACTCCATAGTCTCTTTGGCCGTATAGGCAGAAACGTACCATGGTGGTGAAAGCTCGCCTTACAAGCTCATCACTTGGTATCACAACTTCATCAATGGTCGGAAACTTCAATGCCTTTTCAGCCGCCAGTCGCGTCACTCTGGCCTTGTCGTCAGGGGTCCATTGGTCCAGAACATCGCGAAAGGAAGGTAATGTAATGTTTGCGTGTGCTTCACACCAGGGTTTCTGGTTCTCGATCCATTTTTCTGTCTGGCCATCCTGTATGCAGAACTCGTCGAAGCACAGATACAGTGATGTGAGGCGTAATTCACTTTGGCATCCTCGGATCTTGCTCGAAAGCGAAGGGTCGGTGTCGTTGAAGGTTACATAGTTGACGCCGGTCTCACATGCCAAAGGGCAGTACTTTCCCGAGTACAAAGCATGTGATGCACCTGTAAGCGTGTACAGAATGATGGAGATGGATGAAGTGCGCATGAGTGGACGCGATGAGGTACAAGATGGGGCGACGCAAGCTCGGAGTCGGAGATTGGCGGGGTCGTGAAATCTTATCAGATGTCTACGCACGGGCCCGCGCTGGCATCAGGCGCGCTTCTTTCGCGTCAGCTGGGTTGTTGCTTCGAGCTTGCAGATGGCCAGTGTCTGTGAGCACAAAGTTTACGCAGCGGCCATACTCGCTGTCTTAACCCCCTGTGGCACCACGTCATGTCTCACACCGCCTCAAAGGCGACCTTTCTCTCTTTACCTATCGAGCTCCGCCTAGAGATTGTCGCATACGCGCTGGAACAATCTGACGCGGGACTCACGAAACACCACGAGTCCAATGAGGGACGAACTTGTTCTACGATAGATGAGAGGTACAAAGCTAGTACCAACCTTGCGATACGGCTGGTTTGCCGCCAGTTCAACGCTGAGTTCCGTCGCCTTGCCATCCACAGTACCCTCTTTGTGCTCGCCAGGAACTCCACACGAGTTGCCGCTCAGCAAGTCGAAGAGCTTCTACAAGATGTAAAGAAGTTGAGGATTCACTGCAACCATGAGACCATCGGGAAATGGTACGAGTACCCGTTGAACAGGCAATGTATGCATCTCGATGAGCTACAGTTTGTAATGCCACTCGACGACTCTGCCAACCGGACAGCCCTCGTGGGTCTGCTCAGACGTCTGCGCAACGTCAAACAAGTCAAGCTCCTCTTCCCGAACCATCGTGTTGCAAAAGAGCCCTATGGGTACATCAGATTACTCGGCGAGTTGCTCAAAGAAGACCATTTCCAGAGATACGATGCCCTGAACGCCCCCAATTTCGAGTCTACATGTTGGGAGTGGAGTTTTGACAAAGAGTCTAGTTGGGCTGTCTTCGTGGCTCGGGAACCTATGGCGCTTATCCCGGAAGAGCATTACTTGCTGCTCATGAAGCCGAAGATCGACTACATTATGGATTACATGGCATCATAGCACCAAAACGGTAGTAGTCACTGTGCGACACAGCACATTCGTGCCGTTATGTGATGACGAGGGAGAACCGCATGGATCCATAGAGTATGCTACCAAATCAACGGATTTCAATATTGATTGACGAGCCAAAGATAGTGAGGGTGCCACGATTCGGCCCAAGGCTTTGACGCGTCTTCACGTGGTCTCCAACACAGCTGCATCCCCGAGTGCTACGTAAGACTAGAACATCAGCATGGCTTAGCGGCATGGTAGAGTCTGGTATTATAAATGTCGCTGTGCGGAAAGAGGCCACAGTCGCTTACTGGCATTTGAGTGTGGCAGCTTAGCAATCACGCTGCTTCGGAGGCCCAGGAGATCCGACGCGGCCCCCACTTGCCCAACGATGCACTTGACGCACTGCATCGCGCCTGCCTCACCCCCAAGCGCGACTGCTATAACAGCAGCCATGCCACGCCCTTCCAGACGCCGTCTATCCTCCATATCAATTCACCGTCCACCATGAGCGCTCCGAAGCCAATCCTCATTTCCGGCGCCGGCCTCGCCTCGCTCCTACTCGCCCGCTCGCTGCACCGTTCCAAGATCCCGTTCCTCGTCTTCGAACGCGACGCGTCCATCGTCTTCAGAGCGCAGGGTTATAGGTTGAGACTCTCGGCGCAGGGTCTGGACGCCATTGAGCAAGTGCTCGGTCCGGCAGGATTCAAGACATTCTACGACGCTTGCGGCAAAACTGGCGGGGCTGGATTCGCGGCAGTGAACCCGCTGACAGGCGAGACAATAGGTGGAGATGCTCCGAGCGTCAAGAGCGAGCCTTTGACCAGCAGAGACGGCAAGGTCGTTGGAGTGTCGCGCGGTGATATGCGCAAGCTGTTCATGGACGGCATCGAGGACCGTGTGGTTTGGAAACACCAGGTCGCAGCCTACGAGAGGACGGACAATGGTGTGCGACTAGTCTTCGCCGACGGTACCAAGTCCGAGGAGGGCTCTATGCTGATCGGTGGTGAGGGTGTTAAGAGTGCAGTCGCTGGTCAGCTGTCCAATGGGGCGATCAAAGTCTACGATCTCGGTTCCAGAGGAATACATGGACAAGCCCCGACAGCAGCCTTCAAGGCCTTGGGCGAAGGTGTCTTCCGCCTCGTCGACGATACATCACAGCCGAACGGTGGCAAGGTCTTCGTCATCACAAATGTACGCGCAGGCGACATGGACAAGCCCGACGTCAACTTCGGCTGGACCATGATCGGCTCTCCAGGCGTCATCAAAGCGCCGAACGACAATTACACGATTACTGGGCCGCCTGCTGCACAGATAGCAAAGGCACTTACATCGCACTGGCATGATCGTGTCAAGCCACTCTTCGATAACATGGCCGAGTCGGAAGCAGCTTTCTGGAAGATAACATGTTCGTCACCAGAAGGCGTACCGAAGTGGCCCAACGACCCTCGAGTCACTCTGGTTGGCGATGCGGTGCATGCCATGACGCCGGCAGGAGGCAACGGCGCAAACACAGCTGTGCGCGACTCAGCTTTGCTCGGTCGATTGATAGCCGAAGCCTGGGAGAGAGGCGATGGCGATAGATGGACGGGTGTCACAGAAGCATATGAAAAAGAGATGCGAATATACGCAACAGAGGCTGTCAAGGCTAGTTATGGGCAGGCTACAGGGCAATTCGGCATTGATCTTGATCTCAACACTGCGCCTACAATCAACGAATATGTCGCGCCAAACTGAGTATTCTTCGTTGCAGCAGACTGGTCATCAGTCCGAACAGGATTTAGCGTCACTTTCCTATGAGACGGCATTAGGTCGTGTTGACGAATGATACGCATCATCTTCATCCTTACTTTTACGTGCGACTCACGGTCACTAACGATACAGGGTGTTCTGGCTGGACAATTGCAAGCCCCCAAGTCTGCCGCGGGACGAATGTCGCGTCCTCCGTTGCCGATTGTAGATTCCGCCGCAGAGCCACGACTCATGTGTAGCTTCCCCGCATCTCCATTAGGCCCACCCCCGACTTCAAAAAACCGGGCCATCCAGTACGTGCGAAATTCCCGATAACAATGGATTCGCCGCGACCACGCAAACGCCGTGCCATCAATGCATGCGTCAGTTGCCGAACGTCCAAAGTACGATGCGACGGGAACCGCCCTTGCCAACGATGTGACCGGAATGGCGCAACTTGCCAATACTTTGACGCCGTAAAGGACGAAAATGTGTTGCGGATCGAAAGGCTCGAGAATGAGATGGCTGCTCTTCGTGAACACATGCGTATCCAGCGACATCAAGACAAGAGTGTACGTAGGCCTGAAGACTACACTTGGATAAAGGAGGCAAATCAGAACATCTGGCGCCAATGTGGGCTGTAGGGCGTTCTGGTTCCTCCTTATTTGAGGTGGTGTCCTGCGCGAATCAGCGGAAAGCTAGCTGACCATGATAATGATTGCAGTTACCCATGGAGGATGCGACTGGGACAGTGCCAGAAGTCGTACTCCGGTCTATGCCCAAGTGCAACGCAACGGCCGTTGACGCAGGTCTCATCACATGGGAACAAGCTGTCCACTGGTATCAAAGGTAGACAAACTCACTGCACTTCTCGAGTTTAGATCACTGATTCTACAAAGTTTCTTCTCGGGCAGTGTATGGAAGCCCCGATTCACCTGGTGAACCATACTAAAAGCCATAGCAATACCTCGTGCCCATCTTTTGCGAGAGACATGACAACATCGCATCAGTGGCTTCACGCAGCCCCATTCTTTTTGACGCCATAGTCAGTATTGGATGTCGCGCCGCCGAAGGTTTCAACACCAGGATCTATCGTCAGTAGCATTCCCGCATGGACTGAATGTGAGACGAATGCTGACGTTATACACCCATTTCTAGGCCGCCTCCAGACTCGAGTCCGTGATCAATTTACCGACCTATTCATCAACACGAATACCCCTACAGTAGAGGATATACAGGCCATCGCACTGGTGGCTGCGTACTCGGAGAACGCGTTCGTTCTGGTGGCTATGGCCCTTCGCTTCGCCATCCAGCTTGGGCTACCTCATGTTGTCGATCAGCTCATCGCCAAAAGTCACGCACGTTCCGGGATCGTGACCGCCGATGAGCAAGAGCTGTACCGTCTATCTAGAGTTTGGCTTGGGATCTGCAATCTTGAACTCTTGTGAGTATCATGTTAGCCTGATCGGAGAGCGCTACTAAAAACACTCAAGTTTCTCTCTAGATGGCGGTAAACTGCCGGGCCTTTCTCTTCAAATGTCATCTCGAAAGATCAGATGTCTGTTAGCTCACCCAGAACGTACATCTACCGACATCCGCCTCCTCTCGCAAGTGGAGCTCAACATCATCCGCACGGAAGCTTATACAAAGATCATGGGCCAGAGTAATGACTATATGGGTCAACACAGCGAAGATCAACTCCGAACTACGGTAGATGAGGCTTGTGTTGAGCTGTCACTATGGCTCGATGAATGGACCAACATCGCTCTGACCGAGCCAGCGCCACATCAACGGACTCTTGCGTTGCAGAACTTGTGTATACAGCAAGCTTGGGCGACGATGACTATGTACTTAAAGGCGGTAGGCTCTTCCGGGATCGAGAACATTGCGATCATGACCGACTTTCAGCGCGACTTCATACGCAAAGCCAAAGAGGCAGCGAATCGACATCTCCACTACATGCTTCAGTCATCGTCAACGCCAACTTCATCGCCGGTGTCTCATGCCTCGACTTCTGGCTCAACATACCTCAGCACTTTTCGCTGGACGCTCGATTATGTCTGGGCCAAGTGTGCGGTCTCAGTCTTGCTGGTCCTCAAGTTAGCCATTCTCCTCCGCGACCCGGTACCTTCGGTCATGGCGCTGCTCAGCGATGCGCATCGCGTACTGGAAGAGCTCAAGACTGTTACCGTCGGCCACATCGCATACTTTCAGATCTTGCAAACCAGCATCGAGAAGTGTGAAGCTGCTCTCCGAGAGTATGCTGCGGAACAGATACCCGACCAGGACTCTTCGATGGCGGGAGCGAGAAGCAGTGTAGCTGAAGACGAGTTCCAGGGTTACGTTCCCAGCGAGTTCGTCTTCGAGTGGGGTAAGTTTGGACTGCAGACACGCTTGTGAAATCTATACTGACTTCGTATGTCCACCTCTGCAGACTTTCCTGGGCTCAATCTAAAACATATGCCGCTCGGATGGCAAGACCTCTTTGTCAATATCGACAGCTTGTTCTAGACGAAAGGCATGCGTGGAAGGCAGGCTGCCATACAAGAGCCGTGCATGGTGCGTGAATCCGACGGTCAAGCATACCCTGGAAGTATCAACAGTGTTTACATGCACATGCCAATGGAGCAAATGTTTTATGTACGTTCAGTGTATATTGTAGCTAAGCCACAACTTTAGAAAGTCGTGCTTCGAGCGTCGACCCATTGATCAATATACATAGATGAAGTCTTCGTTCTTGATGTCAGTCACATCATCAAACGCCTTATCGCCCACGCCGCTGGCTTGTGCGTTCTCAGCTCCTTCTGCATCACCCTCGCACGCAGAACCCATGCTGGTATCGACGACAATGGCCGACTTCCCCATACTCTCTCTTGTTGCCGCATGCTTCCGGTTCAGAAGCTTGATCCAGAACATTGCAAGCAGGATAAGGACGACGATCGCGATGAAGAGAGCGAGGTTGGCGCGGAGGCCTCGGTAGTAGTGTGGTTTTTCTGACGGTTTGAAGAGCTGTGGGCCGATGATGTTGCCTGCGCTGGCGCCGACGAAGAGGATACTTGTCGTCACTTTGCGTTTTGTGTCGCCTCCTGTGTTTTGGCCGGACCAGCTATAAATCAAAGGTGAAATGCCGGGATAGAAGGACGTCAGCTGCAAGCACAGGGTTAGTAGGTTGCATGCTTGGCGTTGCCATGACTTACGTAGTATCCGAGAAGAAGTACACCACGATTCGAGTCGCCGCGTCCAACGACCATGAGGATGACGATGCCGGCGATTGGTGGTATACATAAGAGTATCAGCACGGGCGACTTCCGTTTCAGCCACGTGGCTAGCCAAGCTCCACCGCAGGTAGCTATAATCTGGATAACGCCGAAAGGCATGTTGAAGAGGATCGTAGCGAAGGGCCCAAACCCGAAACCTGAAGTTTGAGCAATCAGTACAGCTCATACATGCGATGTGCACGGGCCTTGTTCTTACTTTGGATGATTAGAGGCCCGAAAGCACTGATACCACCACTCGGGATGCTGATCGCTGTCAACATGGAAAACCAAAGCCATGTCTTGGGATCCATGAATGCCTCCAGTACGTGGTCCCACTTCCAGACACGAGATGCAACGCCCATCTGGTTCATACGCAGACGTTCGACAGCGACGAGCTTTTCGTGATCGTTGAAGAACTTGGCCTAAAGATTGGGGCACGAAGTCAGTATATCTCTCACATCAACTAGTACAGGGAAACCACTTGCCTCCATGGGTGAATCGGGCATGAACAACCATACAAAGACCGAAACGACGACTGTGAGGAGACCACAAAAGAGAAAGATGATCTGGTATGAGTACAGAAGATTGGACTGGATGTGGCCCAACCCGTAGCAGAGCAGACTGCCGAGGATGTTGACCATGCCCAGCATGGCGTACCAAGCTGCGTTTCGGTTCGTTTGCTCGCCACGCTTATACCACATTTGAACAACGGCGATGAAAGCAGGAGCTAGATGCGTTAGCGATAGTCTTCGCGATGGCTTGAAGAGTTGGCTTGCCAACGGCAGCTTCGAAAGCGCCCAACAAGAATCGCGTGGCCATCAGCCCGGCGAAGCTGCTGGCACCCGCCATTCCGCATAATATGCAGCCCCAGGTGAACACCATTACACCCATGAACTTCCCCATCCTGAGCTTGACCAGCAACACTGCCACCAACGGCTGTGCCACTAGCTGCGCAATATACACGATACTCCCAAGCCATGAGTATTGTTGACTGTTGGGATCGAGGTTTGCATCTTCGATGAGGCCAAAGACGGAGGCGTAGGACAACGTGGTCTTGTCGAGTGATTGGAGGAAGTAGACGCTGAGTAGGATGGGCAAGATGACAAGATCGATCTTCTTCAAGACGCGTTTGTTCTCGGCGGATGTTACGACGATGCGTTCGTTCGAGGCGAGAAGTGCGGCGGCTTTGTCTTTGCCTTTGCCGTCCGTCGCATTGGCTGGCTTGTAAAGCGACTCCGTGGTTTCGACATTGGGCTTGGAGGCGGCGACGTCGTCGGTCACCTCCGGTTTCGACATGTTCAAGAAGACTACAATCAACCCAGGAAGAGTCTGAGATAATGCTGCAGTAGTAGGTCAATATGGCCCGACTGCACTTATACGCATCCCCACGGGGACCCCAGACGCTGATCTTGTCTCTCTTCGGGCTAGGTCTCGTAGCTACGGCCGAAGAAACCGGCAGCCAAGGATGGATGCCTTTAGCCTCGTGACGAGGGTAGGCTCCTTCGGTTTTCTCCGATGGTACCTTCGGGCGAAGTTCAATGGCCTGCCTTGCTATAAGTACAGTATGATTCATGATGGTCATGATACTTGGCAAGAAGACAGGCATTGCCAACTGTTAAACCCGTTCTATATTCATCATGCCGATGCTTGAGCACGTCCCCAGCGGCTACCAAGCTGTTCCCGCAACGGCATCGTTTAATACGAGCGTTGAGTTGCAATCAAACTCGGGCTTTGTTTTCACGTTTGACGCTTTACGACCTGGACTTTTCCGAACGACTTTCACGTCGCCCAAGCACTTGTTGCCGCCACACCGAGCCACACCAGTACCGAGCACGACCCTGGACGACACGACTGCGGCACGGGTATCATCAAGCACCACCTCAAAAGCATTCGCCGTCGATGGAGTCACTGCCAATGTGGATTGGGAAGGCGGTGTACCCATAGTATCACTTACGCTTCCTGGCCAAAAGACACCCATTCATACCGATCTGCCCAATCGCTCCTATGTTGCTGATGGACCTGGGGTTTCGCACTACACACGCTACAATAATGGGACTCTTCACCTTGGACTTGGCGAGAAGCCAGCACCCATGGATTTATCAAATCGTCACTTCGTTCTCTCCGCCACCGACTCTTTCGGCTACGATGTTTATCGTACAGACCCGCTCTATAAGCACATTCCTCTCCTGATCAATTGCACGCCAGATGGCTGTGTTGGTATCTTCTCAACGTCACACGCCCGCGGCTTCTACTCTGTAAGAGATACCGCTGTACACCTGCATCTGAGACGCATGCTGACCTCTTTTACCAGGTCGGCTCTGAGATGGATGGGATGTGGGGACGCTTCAAAGTATATCGTCAAGATTACGGCGGCCTCGAGGAGTACCTCCTGGTGGGAAAGACACTACCGGATATTGTGCGCATCTACGCTGACCTCGTTGGCTATCCACTTCTGGTGCCGCGGTGGGCATTCGGTTACCTGGCTGGTGGTATGAAGTACTCCATGACGGACGACCCACCTGCTAGTCAGAGCATGATGGAGTTTGCTGCCAAGCTTAAAGAACACGACATTCCCTGCTCCGGCATGCAAATGTCATCTGGCTATACGGTCGCAGAGACAGAACCGAAGACGCGCAACGTGTTTACGTGGAATAAGCATCGGTTTACTGATCCGAAAGGCTGGATCGATGCTTATCACAAGGAAGGCATTCGGCTCATTGCAAACGTGAAGCCGTATGTATTGGGCAGTCATCCCGAGTATCAAAAGCTCAAAGACGCTGGCGCATTCTTTACGGACTCTTTGACACTCGCATCGGCTGAAGCGAGACTGTGGAGCGCGGGTGGAGGTGAGAGTGGAGTCGGTGGCCATATCGACTTCACTTCCAAGGCCGGGTACCAGTGGTGGTACGACGGCATCCGCGAGCTGAAGCGTGTCGGTATTGACTGCATTTGGAACGACAACAACGAATACACTGTTCCACACGACGGCTGGCAGTGCGCGCTAGATGAGCCAGCAGTTACCCAAGAGCCCAAGAGCGACCACTATGGCAACAGCATCGGATTCTGGGGTCGTGCCCTCAACACCGAACTGATGGGGAAATCTTCGCACGATGCGGCCTTGGAGATGGAACCTGCGCAACGCCCTTTCATCTTGACCCGAAGCGCCACAGCAGGAACGCTTCGATACTGTGCAAGTGCCTGGAGCGGAGACAATGTCACCTCTTGGCCCGGCATGAAAGGCGCCAACGCTCTGTCCCTCACCGCGGGCGTGTGTCTAATGCAATGCTACGGCCACGACATAGGCGGTTTCGAAGGCCCACAGCCCAGTCCCGAGCTTCTCGTCCGCTGGTGCCAGCAAGGCATCTACAGTCCGCGCTTCGCCATCAATTGCTTCAAAACGGGCAAGGACAACCGCGTCGGCGATGTTATCGAGCCTTGGATGTATCCCGAGGTGACTAGCATAATCCGCGACACGATCAAGCGCCGCTACGAACTCATCCCCTATCTCTACTCGCTAGCGCTGCATTCTCACATGACTGCCACGCCACCGCAGCGTTGGACTGGATGGGAATATGAGAGCGATCCGGAGATTTGGACCAACAAGATTCTTACCGATGGCGAAACACAGTACTGGCTTGGTGATGCACTACTGGTCGGTGGTGTCTTCACTCCTGGTGCCGAGACTGCTAGCATGTACCTTCCCAAGGACGCTTCAAACCCTGATGCCGCGTTTCTGGACCTGAACAACGACCCACAAACGTATTACAGCGCGGGACAGTGGGTTGATGTTGCATCGCACTGGCAGTCCAGCATTCCTGTTTTGGCGAAAGTTGGAAGCGCTATACCTGTTGGACGGGCGGAACAAGTCCTCTCTGTAGGCGAAACAAACAACCCGGCGAACCTGCCCCTGGACGACTACCGGGGGGTAGAGATCTTCCCTCCAAAGGCTTCTTCCAACGGTAAAGTCTACACGTCTACTTGGTACGAAGACGACGGTGTTTCGCCGCCGCCAGCCAGGATCTCCAGGTTCATAGTCTCTTTCGAGTCAACGGCCACGCAGGTACTGGTGCAATATGAGGAGAAATTGCAAGATGGCTTCGTCCCGCATTGGAAGGACCTGGAGGTTGTCCTGCCGAGGGGCGATGAGAGAAGTGTTGTCTTCAATGGCGCAGATGCGGAGAAGACGGGAACTGACAAGTTGGGGAGAGGGAGGTGGAAGGGTAGTGTTGGAGGGAGGAAATAAGCGTTGATTGCAGCTAGCACAAATTGAGCTGCGGATATTTCATATGTACCCGCTTGTGCCGCTCTGTGATTAGACCCTGATGGTTTTGCCCCGCTAGACACGACACCGCATTTTGGCGGCCGATCACGGCAAATGCAAGGACCGGTGTATAGATGTAGGTTATAGATGCCATTCACGAATTAGATGATAGGACGTTTATTTGAAGCGTTTGCCATCCAACTAGCAAGCCTTCCTAGCTCAGTGGTAGAGCGCGTCACTAGTAATGACGAGGTCGTCAGTGAGTAGCACCCCCATTCGAAGCACGTAGGAGACGACGACGCTGACGTGCCGTGAAGGTTCAATTCTGGCGGAAGGCAAATACGGCAGCAGGCAGACGCCATTCCTTTTTGCTTGTGTTGTCCTGGGGTTCTGTTGTGAAGAATGTTCTTTTTTGCGGCATTGTGGTGGTGGAGGGGCGAAGTGGGGCTTATGCCTCTTCATCCTTCTATTGCTTATGCGATAACATCAAAAGCAGGATATTGAACAATTACAAACGACGGGAACAGTCTTCTCCGACCCCTAGCTGCGACGGCGTCTCTTATAGCAAGCATGCGACAATGTCCCCAGCGTCTAGTCTTGCCACGACCTGTTGTCTCCTTTACCACCACCAAGAACATTTCCAATTTCCTCTACGATGCCTTCACCAAAACATTCCCATCTGTAACCCCAAGACGGTGAACTCTAACAAACTCACGCTCTGCTTCGTCTCCCTACGCTTACCAACAACAACAGTACCAGAACCCGTCGTCGGCTTCTCAGCACCAGGTTCCTTCGGCTTCTCATCACCAGGTTCCTTCTGCTCTTCAAGCCACGAATACCACGCCCTGACAAAATTAACATCCCCCACCGACGGCGCCGTATTAACCTGAATTGCCCACGTGGACCCAAAGCGCGCAGCAACAAGCGGACAAACACTGATATCGTTCTTTTCTCAGCAATTCGAGTCCGCGGCATACGCATTCGACGGATAGATCATGATGCAGCCGAGGTCAAAGGGGCCTTCGTCCATGATGGGAGCGTAGATGCTGTTGAAAGCGGCGTTCTTGATGTACTGGGCACCAGCTTCGAAGTTGAATTCGTTCGCAAAGCCTTGCTCGGTGCAGAGGCGCTCTGCGGCGTCTTGGTGGCCGGCGACGCTGGCGGCGATGAGGGCGTCTTTGTAGCCTACTAGTTTATCGCAGCGGAAAAGGACGTTTTCGTCGCGGTCAAACCGGCAGTGCTCGTGAGCCATGCCGAGGACGTGGCCGATCTAGCTCTTGTGTCAGCGGACTTGGAGACGAGGGGTGCTCGACTGGCAACATAGAGACTTACTTCGTGGGCTACCCGATGAGGCTCTGTGCTTTTCGAGCCCATGACCATGTAATGACGGCCAGCGGTGGTTTTGCGATGATCATACCCAATACTAGCGTATGGCGCTTCTTCTTCTGCCCCAAGGTGTATTGCAAGAGCGTCCGCGCTTACTTTTGGGTTCCACGTTCCAGGCTCTTTCTTGTCCTTGTAGTCATCGACGTAGCAGGTCGGATACGTTCTCTCATTTTTATCCTCGTTGCCGTCATGAATCTCCATCCACCCGAGGCAATGGCCGTTCGCAGCACTGGCTGGTGTCTTGATGGCGTCGGCCCATATCTTGAACCCCTTCTGGAGTGGACAATCAAGTTCCGCTTTGGCCTTGGCGGTCGCAAAGCAATATCGAAGGAGACGAATCCGGCCCTTCTTAGGGATGCTGATGGGAGGCCAGGGTTGCGCGATACCAAACTTGAAATGATTCATGTTACCCTCCTGGGGGCCGATAGAGCCAGGATCGAGGGCGTCAGTTTCGGATCCGGTGCGACAGTACCGATTCGTGGAGGCTAGTACTAATGTAAGAACCCCTAAGAACAGGAGAAATAACAAGGCCATACGCATTGCAACGATTCCTGGTAGACAGGCAGATGAGATCGGTTCTATATGTAGCGGTAATGGTCGTAATTGTCAGGTTGATCCTTATGTACATTTCACTCGACTATGGATATGATTCAGCGTAGACGCTAGGTCACGACTCCACAAGAAGTGAATGTGCAGCTGCGTAGAAAATTATTCCAGGCAACGATGTCAGATAGGAGGTTGATGCGATCGCGTGCGCACACATCAGGGACCGTGCAAACGGCTGCACTACCACATCGACCTCAAATTGTAGAGTGCATGAAATGTTGTAGAACAAGTAGTCGGGCATCTCAAGCTATGTTGACAAAGGAAACACCGGATGCAATGATGAAGGCTGTGAACCAATCCTGTGAACATTTTGAATGAATGATTCCATGTATGCTCTACGCTTGCCATGTGATACCGCGTCATCTACGAAGACATGCCATACAACGCCAGTCTAAATGCAGTATATGCTTGTGGAAATGAACTGAAAGTGAAGGGAAAGATCGCTGAATGATAATGAGGGTATGACGCTATGCAAGAAACAAAGAAGGGAAATGTAATGCCGCTAGGACTTAGATCTCACGTCCTTTCTTTTCCTGATGCTCCAATTCTTTGACGTACTTGACGAAGGTTTTCTTATGAACCTACTTGCAGTTAGTATTGCTAAGTCTCGACTTCGAACGTGATACGTACCAGACCAGCGTACTTGCCATCTCTGAGCACGCATATATATCGTAGTCCGAGCTTTACAAAGCATTCGTATACCAAGTCCATCGGTGAGTGAACATCCAATGCAACAGGTGCTGGGTCAATATATGGAGTGAAATCACTTGGATCATAGGCTTCTTGCTCTTCTTCGTCTTGGGGCTCACGCCCTGCAGCCCAATCAACTCGCGGTGACATGAGGCAAAGCGTGTTCTCTTCGTTCTCCAGCTTATCGAGCGCAAACTCTAGATCTGGTGCAGGAATGAGGCCAACAAGAACGCCGTTTTTTATGATGGACAGGCCGCCGTCCAGTTCACCTATCATTTGTAGTCCACGTTGCTTTGCACGCAGCTCGACTGCAGGAATGAGCGCGTCTTCTGAAATGTCGATGATATGATCCTGTCTCTTCCCAGTAGTGATGTCGCCAAGCTCGGATGTGAAGATGGGTCGAACTTTGTTATCGAGGAATGGGTACGAGTTCATGTCTGTGAGCAAGTCGTAGATACTGAGCGGTTCAATAGCATCTGCCACCCATTTTGCGACCAGGATGCCGAGAGAGAAAGGGAGTACGTGATCCAGACTACCCGTGAGCTCGAACAAGATGACGGCCAGTGTGATACTGAGACGAGTGACGCCGGTCATTGTTGCTCCAGCAGCCACTAGCGCGTACACTCCAGGAACGACGCATGAACCTGGCGGACCGTCAGGCGAACACTCTCCGAAGACGCCCAGATGATTGAAGCGTAGAGCAGCAAGTTGAACAGTGTGGCCGATGAAGCGCCCGGCGAGACCGCCTACGACCATGGAAGGTACATAGATACCGGCTGGGACCTTGATACCAAAGGTGACGACAGTCAGAAGAGCTTTGATGACAAATGCGAAAAACAAGGTTTTGAGTACGCTCGGAATATGCTCCAGAGTCGGACAGAGACCGTCGCCGGTGTCAGTGTACGTGTCGCACGGACTTGCCAGTTCGAACAAGAGTTCGGTGACGGGAAGTTTGGTGTATCGGTTCCAGAAACTGATCAACCCAGTCACAAGCGCAACCAAGAAGACCTCAAGGAGCGGATGCTTCTTGATAACGGGTATGCGACGGAATGTCCGTGCCCAGATGCGAGATGCTTTGATGAACAATGCGCCGAGAACGCCGCCCACAGCGCCGGTGAACACAAAGGTTGCCAGTTCAAAAAACTTCCAGTCTAGATGATACCGAACCTCGAAGAGGACGATCTTCTTGGTGCCGTATGGATCCAAGAATTTAAGAGATAACGCAGCCGCCTATGAGCGATTAGCAAGGTCAAGAGGAGAGACTAGCGACTTACGATGCAGCAAAAGAAGGTTCTGAAGAGTGTCTTGGATGGAAAGTAGTAGCTCACTTCCTCCAAACTGAAGAGCACTCCGCCAATCGGAGCGCCGAAAGCTACGGCAACACCACTAGCGGCACTAGCGCTGAGAATCTCCCTGCGTTTGCCGTCGTTGTTGCTATACTTTGAGAATATACGACACGCAATGTTTCCTATGCAAGTCGCAATGTGCACGTATGGGCCCTCCTTACCGAGACTGAGGCCCGATGCAACACTGAGGATCAGAGCTAGCGTCTTGACGAGCAGTGTGCGTACACCCAGGTAACCGTGGAGAACGAAACCACTGAGGATGACCTTGACTTCGGCTACACCACTGCCAGCAGCGGAGTAGTAGACCATGGGTGGCCGTGCCTGGACTTCCTGGAACCTTGACTCTGGGCTGATGCTGCGCTTGCGGTCTTCTTCCTCTGCCTGATCAGAGTATCTCCGGACTTCTGCGCCGAGGTTTTCGTCGAGTGTGGACAGAGAGATGGCTGAAGGGATGACTGTTTTTGTGGTGAGCGTGAGCAGACACGAGGCCATGGAGAGCAAGATGACGGAGAGGACGAAAAAGCCATATTGGGTCTGGACGACGTCCAGCCTGTCATTGCGGACCGCCTCGGACCACTTGAGCCAGTTGTCGCATATCGAGGCACCTTGGCAGCACGCCTTGCGGCTCTTGTTCCAGCCGGTAGTGCAATAGCCCTGCTTCAGATCGAACAGCGTGGTCTCGGTGGTGTTGACGAAGTAGGCGCACACGGCAGTGAGCACGCCGATTAGGGCTACCAGAATCCAGCCCTGCGCACCGTCGAACCAAGCGGCGAGGCGGCCCCTGATGTCCTTTCGGCTCCGCAGGGCCTTGACGCGGTAGGCGTCGGCGATGTTGTCGTGGACCCAGTCGGTCGACGTGAACTGATCGTACCACACGCGGTTGTCCTGGAAGAAGGAGGCCTTTGCGGAGTGCATGCTCTGCTCGAGGCCCGCCCCCCGCTCGCCCAGGGCATTGACGAGGCGCTGGCTGAAGGTGTGGCCGCCGGTGAGGGAGCCCCGGCGGCTCCGCATGCGCGAGCTGGTGGGCAGCTGGCTGTTGTTGCGCGTCATGCCCGGGCGAGGGGTGCCCGGGGAGGTGGCGGGCAGGCTCTTGTAGGACCTGGCCCCCCGCAGATGGGGCACTCCTAGCAGGGCGGTCCGCTCGTTGACGCTGCCCGTCGACCTCGTGAGGTCCGTGTCCGAGGCACGCATCGGGCGCTGGGCGCTGAAGGTGAGCGTGGGCGACGTGGGCGTGGTGCTGCTGAAGGTGTCGTCGCGCTCGCGCTGTTCGGCGGCATAGTCATCGTCGGCGTCGTAGTCGTCGACGCTGTGGTACGACTGCATCGACTTGGGCATGGCGAGGGCGGTGGGTAGGGAGGCAGCAGCTACAATCGGGGCAGGGGCGGTCTATTAGTGTCGAGGGCAGCCAGAGACATGTCGCCGAGCAGAGGCCGCTATCATGGTCATCCGGAAAACGATGGCGGTGTCACGATGGATATGTTATGGCTGGGCATCATGGCTGCTCCCCACTATGCCGCGGATCCCTCCAGGATGCGTTGTTGTCCTGTGTCCGGGGCGAGATAGGCTCCGCCGCGGGTCCGCCAGCTGTTTCAGACCGGCTTGCGTGTGCAGGGCGGCCAGGCGAACAAAGCAGCAAAAGCAGCAGCTCGAGCAACTCCAGCAGGCAGCGGTGCGCAGCCCTCGGAGGCTGACCTCAGGTGTCTCACCACCGCAAAGGGCGGTAGGCGCGTCCCATGTGATTATTGGGGTGCACCCGTGGACGCGATGGTGACGGAACGCAGGGCAAACGGAAGGTGCTAACCCTACACGGAGAAGGCGCGATGCCGTAGCCGCCAATCGCAGCCCCCAGCCCCACCACTACACACTGACGTGCGTCTCGCGGTCGGGAGAATTGGGGGGTAGAGGCTGCCAATCTGTCGTTTCTTATCCGCCCGTGCATCCATCTGCTGCTGAGCCGCTGATCTGAAGATACAGACGACGCAACTCGGGAAAGCCGGTTTCGGAACACCGGGATTTCGCCGAGCGAGATATCCAAGGTACTAGCAGACATTCCGGAAGGTCTGACGACGATCGTGCCTACATCTCTCTAAAAGCATTCAAGATGGTGAGTCCTGCTGGACATTGAGTGCCATTGGGACTACGTGCTGATGACTGTAGCCTGCTCTCTATGAACAGTTTTTCCTCTTCGGAGACAGCATAACCCAAGACTCCTTCTCCCAGGAGCGAGGCTTTGCCTTCTCTGCAGCCCTTCAAGCTGGTCAGTCCAAATATCATCATGTCTCCCGATCACTATCCCATGCAAAACATCTCTTCGTGAAGCTTCCGCGGCGGCCATTGGCTCGGGCGACTGTGAATGGCACTAATGATTCCAGCAGCATACATCAGGCGACTTGATGTAGTCAACCGCGGCTTCAGGTTATGACGTCCTACCTTTACGACCGCACCGACAGCTAACACCATGACAGTGGGTACAACACCCGCCAAGCTCTCCAGATACTGCCCGCCATCGTGCCCCCGCCGGATCAGGCTAAGATTCGGTTCATGGTAAGACTTGTCCATGCTAGATGCAGCCCTGACTGACCATACAGACCATCTTCTTCGGCGCCAACGACTCATCGTTACCAGATGCGCCAAACAAGCAGCATATTCCTCTTGATGAGTTCATCAAGAACCTAAAGGACATCATGTCCCATCCGCAGATCAAAGCCCACGACCCTCGTATCATCCTAGTAGCTCCTCCCCCAATCAACGAGCATCTGTGGTGGCCAAGAGACCAGTCGAACGGATATGCTAGCGTGACGCGACTGGCGGGTGCGACCAAAACATATGCCGATGCAGTCGTTCAACTTGGCGCCGAGCTTGGCCTGCCTGTCGTAAATCTCTGGAAAGCCTTCATGGCGAGGACGGACTTCAAAGCAGATATTTGGAAGCTGGGCGATGATCTCCCGGGCTCTTTAGACGTCTCGCAGAATGACGCCCTCGTGGAGCTTATGTACGATGGTAAGGGTTTCGCAAAACCTTCCTGTTTCCTCGCCATGCTAACTGCACGTTTCAGGGCTTCACTTGAACCCAGCAGGATACGAGATCTTCTACCAGGAGTTGATCAAGGTCATCGCAGAGCAGTGGCCGGATCAAGTAAGTTCTGACTGTATGAAATGCATGAGGTAGATACTGACTTTGTGCCTCCACTTTTGCAGTCGCCTGAGGAGCTGCCCATGGTACTGCCGCCGTGGAACGATCAGGAAGCGTGGAAACAGTGGGAGAGTGCTCAGTCTTCTTCGATCTAGCGCAAAAGTGGTAGACATTGGATGTGGGCAAGCTTGATTTCAGCTGCGCGATCAAGCGGGGCTCTGGGGAAGTCGTGTCCAATCGGGCGAGGGTGCATAACTCCGGCGGCTTGTGGTTAGCAGCGTCACTCGACGAACCTCAGCTCAGCATCGCGTCAACAGGACGCAAGAATACACCAGCAGTCTGATTTTCCTGTTCCTATTTCCTTTCCTGTTCAAACTTTTCTGGGACACTGTACATTATCTCGCTCCCTCTAGCGCCGTCTCGGGAACCGCCTGATCTTCGGCAAAGACCGCTGTTGCGACCATCGTACCTTCTGCTCCAGTAGTCCAACTAATCACACCGCCCAACACCCAACGCCTGCTGTCTGAGATAGTAGCACGGCCGATATCTCTCCACAGATCTTGCCTTTACCTCCAAATTGCCCACCGAACACCTCGATAGTCGGCTTCAAACGCATTCCTCACAACCGACGACCCAGACCCGCGCACACCGCAAACGCCTACTCTACTAAACAAGAGAGACTGCCACAAAAGAACTGGGCTACTGGGCAGCGGTCGCTCGGTGGTGAAGGTAGGGGAGTCCCCACGGGAAGGCTGGTGTCTCTTTGTTGAGCACGTCACCAAGGGATGAGAGAGTCACGGGCATGGATCCTCAGAGCGTAGCCTTCCAGCCGCGCGACGATTTCTGGCGTTTTCAAAGCGAAATGCTACGTGTGCAGGAGCACCAGGCCGAACTCGCCGATCGTGTCGCCCGCCTGGAGCGCAAGCAGGAAGACGACTCGCGTCTGAAGAACGTCTGGGGGACTTCATCGCCCTTTCCTTCGGTGCTGGGGGGAACACCCCAACAGGGTAAGACGCTTCATCTGAATTTGTGCATCTTTAGCTGAAAACTGTTAGTTCCCCTGCAGCAGCCAACCGCCGAACACTTCACGAACTTCGACGACCAGTCCAGCAATCTCATCGGCAATCTCCAACTTGACGCCGACGAGGAACCCCGCCGTGTAGGGGCCACATCTCGCGCGAACAGCGTCCGCTTCGATGAAACTGCCAATCACGGTCACTGGGCGCATGCATCGAGATCGTCGCTGGATTTGATACCCCGCACTGGTAGCAGCATGGGCGGGCATGTCATGAGCGAGCGCAGCTACTCCCACAAGTCAGACGGAAGGCAAAGTTCTGCCGGCCAGTCGGTGCATTCTATGGCTTCGGGTCGCGCCAACAGCCTCACTAGCTTTGGTCCGACAACGCCTCAAGACGTCCCAGGGCTGGCTCCTGGCTTGTTCATTCTCGGCTCCGTTCCTGCTATAATACGTTGCTGGCTCAACACCAACTTCAAACACGATACCTTGCTGTATGCAGCAGTCTGTTCAGGTTCATACACATCCTATCTGGACTGGTACACAATTGAACACCTGGGCTTTCAGGATCGGGTCATTTTGGACGAGGACCGGGTTCGCAAGATCAAGCTGTCTGTCTACCTTCCAGAGGCTGTGCCTGTTTCAGCATCTTCACGATCCGACAGCCCGGCGCCGCAGCTTCCTTCGATAGGCGTAGATTTCACCGTCATCGAGGAGCACGACGCTGAGGTGAATCCAAAAGCCATTCAGATTTTCCTTGGTAGCGACATGCTTCGAGCACATAATGCCGACCTCCTTCTTTCATGCAACCAACTGACTCTGTATGATGATGACCGTAACAAGCTTCAGGTACCACTCGTCCGTCCTGAAGATGATCGCGCGTTCAAGTGCTTGCACGCTAGCGGTGCCCCTACGACGGATCCGAACCGCGCTACTTCGACTCTGGCTTCAGCGCACGCGCATCACACAACTCAGATGTCTAGCAATTCACCGACCCGTGAGACGTATTCGTCCTTGGAGAAATCGAATGGCACAGTCCCAGTGACCAACTCTGAGGATGGCGGGTCAAGTGGCCGGAGGAGTCTCGAACAGCGTCCACAACCAGGCCTCTCAGCGTCAAGTCGCTCTGACAAGGATGCTCAGGAGCCGGGCTCTGTAAGTGGAGCTCCACAATCAGGAGCACCGCAAGCCATCTGGAGCAACTGGCGCCGTGACCAAGCGGAGAAGACAAACACGGGCTCTCTGGATTGGGCCAACGTGGGTAAAACCGCCAGCTCAGATCCCAGCTACCAGCGACGTGATACAGGCATCAAAGTATTGAAACCTTCTAAATCCACGCGTACTCTGTCGACGTCAAACTCATCACCTGTGACCGGGCAGTCACGCTTCTTTGATGATGGAAAGCGCAGAGGCGAGAGCGAAGCAAGCAACCCTGCGGCGGCTCCTCCGGTGAAGAGGAGTGTGTCTGGGGACAAAGCAAGGGAAAATATGCCTGGCCTGTCGAAGCCTCGATCTGCGAATCCAGTAGGCGGTGCCTCTGCTTTCGCATGGCTGAACAGTGGCGGATCAAGATGAAACGCGATGCTGCGCTTGTATCATACGTAACACCAAACGCCGGACAGAATACAGACTGTTAACATGGCGTCATGAATTCTACACATGCATGTGCTGTGGTTTCCCATGGTGTTGTCTAGGCGATTGTGACATGCACCAAACACAAACAGATGGTGTTCTGGCAGCTTCGCACACGCGACAGGGGGTGAGCATTCACCGCGTCGCCAAGCTCGCTTACCAAGGTAGTGTCCGCAAGGCTGAGCGGTCGGACAGCGATAGTGACGACGGCCCATGTCACGGCGCTGCTCTGATTTTTGCGGACATTGCGCTGTTACCCCTCGTTTGTTCACCGCCGTGCTACTGTGTTTGTGAAGAAGACGCGCCATTGCCCAGGTACTGCGGCCCGCTGCATAGTCCTTGTCCGCCTTTTGCTTGCCCTTTCACCCTCGCTCGTCCGCCCTCTACCGTCTGCCCTGAAGCTCTTCGCGGGCTTCACGGTAGGCAATCAGCTTCAAAACGGCCTCCACTAATAACAAGAAGCGGAAGATCGTGGTCCCCGCACGAGACTCGTCCAACGGCGACGGCACGCATTCACCGAATGTGGGCAGCGTCGGTGTAGGGTCCCCTCGCTCCTCCCCGCAACCCTCAGCATCGCCGCCACGCTATCTGCCACCGCACCTGCACGACGAAGTCCTGGTCGACACGCCCGAACCAGGCACGCTCTCGGCGCGCGACAGCTACACCGGGGCCAGCTCCCCCAGCGAAGCCTACGCCAACCTCACCCTCGACAGCCGCGAGGGCTCCGTCACCGACCTGGACCGCACACGCACCACCGAAGCACATCCTCAACGGCCCCCTCCACGCGCATCCTCACCCGCTAAGCGCCTCCACTCCGACATGGACGACAAGCCCGACGCACACGGCACGCGCACCAGCGACGCGCCCTCGGCCGCCCGCGCCAGCAAGCCCCTGCCTACCAGCACACCACAGCGCAGTGCACGCGCAACTTCCGTAGAGATGGCTGACGCGCCCGCCGGCAGCAGCCCCGACGGCGACGGCGACGATGACGCCACTGAGCAGCAGGGGCTCCCAGACATCGACGTGCAGGTGACTCGCGTCATGGGCATGATGTCGAGCGAGGCCCTTGTGGAAGGGCAGGAGGGCTACATTATTTCCGAACAGTGGCTAGAGCGCGTGTGGGCAAGGACGTCGGAGAACAGAGGCAGGCCCAACGACTTCAGCAGGAACGCGACCTTGGGTCCCGTGGGCCCTGTCGACAACTCGCACCTCGTCGACCCAGAACTAGCGCACGAGAACTTGGTCGACCAGCATGGCGATGACTTCGTCGCGCTCAGCAAGGAGACAACCATGGGCCAAGACTTCGAGATTGTGCCCCGCAAAGCGTGGGATCTGGTCCTTAGCTGGTACGGGCTTGAGAAGTCGAGTCCCGTCATACGCCGCTACGCCCACAACACGGTACCGGGCCAAGTCAGCGAGGATATTTCTTACGAGCTGCACCCTCCCATCTTTACCATCCAGAAAGTGCGAAAAACTCCCAACGCCGCTGACAGCACGAAACCAGCCGCAAGGTTCGTCGCGAGCCGCTACGAGAGCTTTGTAGCCTTTGTCGACGCTGCCAAGAAAGCCGCAGGCGTTGACCCCAACAACAAAGTTCGCATTTGGCGCATTCTCACGCCCGCTCCTACAGACCAGCCACTGGCAACACAGCCATCCGGCATATTAACACCCGACGCGTCTCCCCAGAACGGATCTCCTGTTACACCCGCACCCACGCAACGGCCTACACTCGTTATGGCGGCCGACAGTTTCAGTGCTCTTGCCTTTGGATCAGAGCGTGAGCTGGTCACAGGCAAGGACGAGACGGCCAATGAGACGTTCAACGCGTCTCTGACGCTGGCTGACGCTGGTCTGACCCAGGACCAGATCATTGTACTTGAGGAGCACGACGACAAGGGTGAATACATTGCCGATACCACCAAAACAGCTTCCAAGAACAAGGCTGGTGCTCTCGCTGGCAAGGGCCTGCAGAGCAACCCCAACAGTGGTAGGAGCACTCCAACGGGAGGACCCATGACGCGCGGAAGAAAGCAGAATGGCAAAGTCCGTGGCCACGTGGGACTTACGAACCTTGGCAATACCTGTTACATGAATTCCGCTCTCCAATGTCTACGGAGTGTCGAAGAGTTGAGCATGTACTTTCTGAATAACAAATGGAAAGACGAGGTCAACATCGACAACCCCATAGGCTTCAAAGGTGTAATTGCCAAGTCGTACGCTGGTCTTTTGAGCTCCATCTATGGCTTCGACAACAGCTCATCTGTCTCGCCCAAAGACTTCAAACTCAAGCTTGGTAGGGCGAATCCCATGTTTTCTGGTTATGGCCAACAGGACTCTCAAGAATTCGTCAGCTGGCTAGTCGATGCGCTCCACGAAGATCTGAACCGTATACACAAAAAGCCGTACCGAGAGAACCCTGATTCCGATGACAATACCTTCCGGGACCCTGAGGCAGTCAAGCAACTCGGCGAGGTCTATCGGGAGAACCACCGAGCTCGGAACGATTCTGTAGCCATGGATTTGTTTAGTGGTTTTTACAAGAACACCATGGTTTGTCCGGATTGCGAGAAGGTCAGCATCACGTTCGACCCATACAGCCAGCTTACACTGCAGCTGCCGGTAGAGCAGTCTTGGTCCCATACCGTCACATACGTGCCATTGTACGGGAAGCCTTGTCGAATCGAGCTTGACTTTGACAAAAATGCCACTATCAAAGCCTTGAAGGAGTTCGTCGGCAAGCGCTGCGGCGGCGTTCCAGCCAACCGTATCATGGCGTCCGAGGTGTATAGTCACAAATACTATCGACACTTGGACGATGCATCGTCGATAGCGGAGTCGAATATAGGAGCACGGGACGAAATATATTTCTATGAGTTAGAAATGGCTCCAAGTAATTGGCCTGCACCTAAGAAGAAGGGCGCCAAGTACCGGATGACGCTTTCGCAATCTTCCGACGAGGAGATTCCGGAGACCGTTTCACCACTCCACGATCGCGTCATCTTTCCATTGTTCCACCGCATCCCAAGCACATCCTCGTATAGAGCCACGGGGCAGTCTATGGCGCTATGGCCAAGCTTCATTGTTCTCACTCGGGAGGAAGCCAAGGATTACGACACAATCCTGAGGAAGGTTCTGTCTAGAGTCGCTGGGATGACTAGTCGCAAGATTCTTAGTGAGCTCAGCGGACCAGAACAATCCCGCCCTGGGTCTGATGTTGTACTGACAACAGAAGAAGATGCGTCGCCAAACGATCCACAAGTCAATGACGGTTCTGTTGAGGGCGAGGACATTGTGGAGGTGACGATGACGGATGCAGAGGATACGCGTTTCGCTCAAGTCGATGAGGCTAACCAGGTTCCGGAAGTACTTCGGCCGGGTAGCTACATTCATCCGGAGTTCAGGTACGTACAAGCTAGTTCCAGGCGAAGCTTGTGACGCAAGGTCGCAGCTCCGGGACCGACCTTGGATTCGCGCAGCAAAATACTGACTTAGAACAGGGCACTTTTCGAGATGAAGCACACACGAAAGAGCTCAGAGATTGTTACTACAGGTTGGAGTACCGTCGATTATTCGAAGCCACTTGAGCCTATCACCAAACGAGTCAGGATACCACCAGCTCGAGAAGAGTCTGTACAATCGTCCGCTGCTGGAAGCGAAACTACGTCTAGCGACGAAGACGAGGACGTGTCACAGTCCACGATTGTCGACGCCGACGCAGCGATTGATGCCGCCAACGTCAGCAGCGACGAGGAAATGCAATCAGTCGAGCCGGCAGCACAAGAATTTGCCCGTTCGGGCCGTCAGAACAAGAAGAAGAGCAAGAAAGCGCGGAAGCATGAGCGCAAAATGGAGCGAAAGCACAAAAACAACAAGAACTTCAAAAGTAAGAAAGCAGGCAAAGTACCAGACCAGCCGAACTACCCTGACGAACCTGACGACGAATCGGATGAGAGATTGCTCCGAATGGGCGAGGCCCTTGTCCTTGATTGGAATGCCGAGGCCTATGATGCTCTATTTGGCGCCTCTACGGCGGACGATGACAGAGGCGCGGACGTCATGAAGAACATAGAGGTCCTTGATGACACAGAGCTTCGCGAAAAGAAAGAGAGGCGCGCAGCTCGTCGCAAAAACGGCATCAACCTTGATGAATGTTTTGTCGAATCTTCTAAGAGCGAGATTCTTTCCGAAGATAACGCATGGTATTGCAGCCGTTGCAAGGAGAGGCGCAGGGCGACAAAGACACTCGAAATCTGGACAGTTCCTGACATCTTGATTATCCATCTGAAGCGCTTTAGCGGGGCGAGAAACCTGAGAGACAAGATCGAAGATCTGGTTGACTTCCCTGTAGAGGGACTAGATCTGTCCGGCAAAGTCGGTTTCCCTGAAGGCAAGGATCTCACCTATGATCTCTTCGCAGTCGACAATCACTACGGTGGGCTTGGAGGCGGTCATTACACGGCCACTGCTCAAAACTTCTTCGACAAGCAGTGGTACGACTACAATGGTAAGCTTTACCGACCGCATATCCTTTACACACAGTCACATTGATGCTAACTTCACTAGACTCCATAGTGTCTCGGTGTGAATCCGGCCGCAAGGCCGTATCGAGAAACGCCTACCTTTTGTTCTACCGCCGGCGTTCCCCCGTCCCTTTAGGCCCTCCCTCTCTTCAGCAAATTGTAACCGGCGACAACAGCAATCCCGACTCTGATGAAGATGCAGACGACCAACAACTTCGCTCTCGGTCACCGGCGGGAAACGGCTTGCGCCTCGACGATTCGTCCCGCAATGGGTCGTCGAGCGCTGGCGCAGTCGCAGCGGGAGCCGTAGCCCTGCGCGGGGGTGGTTATCAGCACTCAGCAGCCGCGAACCGTCCAAAGAACGGAGTCGCAGCCGGGAGCCAGAGTGACGATGATGAGCTACCATCCTATGGCGACGATGAGGGCTACGCTGATGACGGTGCTTACACGTCCACTCCTTGGGAAATGGACGCTGATCAACCAGCTTGGAGCTTCAGCGGCCTTGGCAGTGCGAACATGGATCGCCGTAACGACTCGGATGATGACGGTGCCGCGTCTGATACCGGAGCGATGGGTTCCGTAGGTGATGGAGAGATGAGCGAAAGGATGCAAGACTTTGATGACGATGGCGGTGTCAAGAATGGCTGGGGTGGTGTCGGCACACCCGTCGCACAGCAAGATGATGAAGTTGCCGAGATCAGGCTCGTCGGCGAAGACTGAGCAGACGAAAATCCTACAATACGCAGGAGGATTCGTGTTCCCCTGAATGGCAAATCATTGCATCTTTCGTTTGAGTGTATAGGTCGCGATCGTGGGCTTGGGAGACGAAAAGGCTCTCGTTAGATTAGATGGACATGACTGATGAACAAAAGGAGGATAGCATGGAAGGGTTGTACATGACGAACGGGACGGGATATCAAAGGTGGGTGAGGGTAATTATCCTCAGGGCGTTTTGCAAACATAGCATTCGTAGGCGCATCCGTAGGCGTATCAATGAAGATCTTGCATCATTCACCATACTATACAGTATCTTGAGATTGAGCCTCTCACGCCGCGCGCTACTCATTCCGAACAACACCAGCCACGCCATCATCGCATGAACCGCACAGACCCATCCATCACCTCGCGTAGAGCAAGAGCGGAGACAGGGATGCCGGATATCAGGAAGCACTAATGGAGTTGCGCGCAGCCAATGAGCAATTTACTCCAGGGGTTTCTACCACCGGTGTTTGAGGCTTGTGAGTTTGCCAGCCTTGACATTGACGTTCTGGTTCTGCCATGACGCTGTTTCTCCTTTTCCTTCACAGCCTAGCGAACGTGGCGGACATGGTACAAGGTCCGCGGAGTAGGTATAAACGGTGTATACGGCGCTATAGCACATGATGGCGTGCGGCATACCGGCTACAAGCGTGATGGTATGCAACGGTTTTCTTCGTGAATGGGGCGGTTGATAAACGATGTGAAACGCAAAATCGAAGGCACGTACCTGCGTCCACGGCAGGCAAGGACGCTTTGTACGAAAGGTAATCGCGTCACATCCTCCAGAAGCCCCATTCCCAGTCGCAACACCAGTATCCTCGCATACTTACCAACACAGAAAGCCCATGGCGTGCCTGAAAAGATCGAGGTTCTGTGGTGCAGGAACAAAAGCGGGTAGAAGCGATATACAGCAAGGATGTATATTATCAATAGATCCAGGTCCGCCTATGACGATCACTCCTGGCCGCATCGAGACAACACTCCGAACCGCATACCCGGAACCTGTACCAATGTAGGAAATGACGATGACGAGCATTTCCTCATGCGAAACTAGGCGTTGAGATTTCTTGTCATGCTGTAAACCAGTTTGTACTCGGGGAGGGTACTACAGGTAATGCCACAGGGCGTATAAGAGGTATCGTGTTCTCGTTGTAACTGACCAGTCTCTACTACGATTCACTCGCTCAGTTTCGTTCCTGTGTATACTTTACCTCGTTCACTATCTTCATAGTCGTCGTAACCACCAACACCAAAATGCGTTTCTCCCACCTCGCCGTCTTCGCCCTAAGCGGCCTATCGCTCGCGAGCCCCGTCGTCCAGCAAAAGCGCCAGGAAAGCAGCAGCGTAGAATCCCTCCTCACCGATCTCCTCGCCACGGTGCAAGTCTACACCGGAGCCATCAGTACGCCCCTCCCCCTTTGAGCCATCAGCCAAAACAAACCACCCATCACCTGCATTATACTAACAAATGCATCTTAGATGCTACCCTCGCGCCCCTCTCCACATCCTCATCTCTCCTGGAAAAGACGGCCGCAATCCCCAAAGTAGGCGAGCAACTCAACAAGATCACCGCCGCCATCACGGATTCGACAACGCAGATCCGCGATCTCGCTCCTGCAAACGCTACGCAACCCATGGTGCCAGCCGAAGACAACCAGAAGCGGTCCACCTCTACCGATCTCGTCGACGTCTCTCAGCCCAAGGAGAAGCGTCAGTTGATCGCCGCTGGTGCCCTTCTTGCGCTCATCATTGTTGAGATCTTTGCTACAATTACCGCTGCGGTGGCGATTTTGGGTCTAGCTGGGCTTTTGGTGTTTATCAACCCGTTGACGAGCGCGTTGAGTCTTTTGATTCTAGCGGTTCAGTTGGTGCTTAATGTTGTGCTTGTGGGTGTTGTTGCGTTGCTGAACAGTGTGCTTGGTGCGTTGGCGCTTGGGCTTAGTGGGTTGTAAGGGATCAGTTTGGTTGTAGCGGTCGGCGGTGTGTTTGTAGAGATATGATTAGATTTGTTATGAGATTGTAATTCCTGTCTACTTTGGTGTTAGCACGGCGATGTTCCCTCGTCTTCAAGTGAAGTATGACTATGGAGTGTGGTTGACTGATCGACATCGCGTCGATCCGCTTGTTCGCTGCACTGAGCGCGATAAGCTTGCTGTGACGATTGCACCGAGATCGTTAAGTAGCAGTGATAATTTTAAAAAGAGTTTCCTCATGCGAAGATTGCTAAAAATTGACACTTAGTGTCACGGTCCGGGCGCGTAGACGTTTTGATGAAGCGTAGTTGGCAGCACGCAAGCTGTTGAGATGTACGTGACTTGTCTCCGTTTATTCTAGATGCATGAAAGGATACTGGTAGACGTCTTACATACCCTTTGTGCTCCTTTGTTGATTGCTCCTTTGTTGATTGCTCCTTTGTTGATTGCTCCTTTGTTGATTGCTCCTTTGTTGATTGCTCCTTTGTTGATTGCTCCTTTGTTGATGAATGATCATTGTGTGGCAGTCGTGGTTGACTCAAGCGAGCCAAGCCTTCCCATTCACAGTTCAGGAAGTCACAGTCACGTCAGCTCCTCACCACTCACAACGACTCATATGAGCGGCAAGCGTCGTTTCTTCATTCTTAAACGACCGTACAGTCACACCCCATGACTCACATCATGCACCTCTGGAGCAAACCTTCCAGCAACCCATACCTCGCTATACAGGTAACCAACCTCGCGCGATAGTGCACCTCTTACTTCGCAATGTCGGCGTATATCCTTGCACTACCTGATGAATTGTTGCTCGATATCACGGACCATCTGCCTCGTCTACCTCGGGACCGACGCGCCGAACTCGTCTCGTTGGCAATGGTGTGTAAGCGCTTTTGTGAGTGGATGCTAGAATGACATCCAGCTTGCCGTCTCACTGACACCTTCTAGACAATATCGTGGTAGACGTTCTCCATAAAGATGTCTGCATCGACATAGCTAAAGTACACAAACTCGTCTCTTTGTATGCCGCCCGACCCAAGCTCGCGCAACTAGTCAGGAGCATTGACCTTTTCCGGGACGCCGACACCCACGACGAACGCACTTCCGAGCGTAAATCCCGAGGGAAGGAACGGGGTATCTATATGCCTATCATGAGGTCGTCTGGCATTACAAGGCGCCTCCAGCGAATGCTAAAGTATGATTTGCGTCGAAAGAACGTCCAGGCAGACATGGCTCTTCTCCTGCTACAGATCCCCAACATACAGCGCTTATTGCTAGGAGGGTTGTCGCATGGTGATATTCGCTTCCTCGATCCAGTGTTCTTCAACACCTCGGCCTCCATCGCAGATCCAGCTTCTTCAGACGCCCACCGCTGTCGGCCCTATCTGAGAGAAATTATCAGAAAGCGACTCAAAACGCGGTTGAACAAGCTAGAGATCCCTTTCGGTGGGCTATGGGACTCTGTCAACGGGCATCAGACTTTCGATTTGAGCGAGTACGCTCACCTCACACATGTGACCACATGCGTCGATGAACTGATGACGCCTAAATGGACGGCATGGGGATCCGAGCCTGACTACGAACTTGGCGTACTGCCGAAGACGTTGACCCATCTTACGCTCGGAGGTACATGCTGGGACTTTGACCGTCTCCTGACGCATCTCGTCGCACAGAAAGCCACTGGAGTATTGCCGAGATTGCGCAGCCTCACCATCTACACCCATCATCAAGTGGGGCGAGAGGGCATGGGAGATGACCGCGCAAAGTTACCCAACCGTGCGCGATTGGATCACACCGCTACGCATGTCCAGGCACTCCAAGATGTCGGAATAACAGCAACACTAAGACACACCGGTCCAGATCATATGCGTTACTTCTGTCGGCTGAACATGATCGACACCGGTTATCGCTCTCGTCATGTGCTCAGGCAGCTGGAACCCCTAGAGATGCGAGGATACTTCGAGCATTGGCGGCATCGAGCGACTGATATGGAAGTAAGACGACTAGCGCATGAACGTATGCTGGAGCAAGAGGAGCAGCCAGAGGCATATGAGCCGAGTACACACGGAGATAAGAATTCTTGTACCCATGTCGGCGGATGTAGTGAGGCTGAATGGGATGGCCTCGCAAATCTGGCCCTCAATGGCTGAATAGATGATCTTGACATCCTCCAACATGTTCCCTAGTTCGTTTCTCAGCACAGAAGCGCCTCTTACAGCCGATGGTATTACAATCTCCAGTGTGCTCATGCTCAGCATCGTGTCTTTCCAATTCCCTCTTCGCGAGCAGCCTGTCGTCGTTGCAAGTCGCGCATTTGTGTATCAGCACTGCTGCCACAGCTTTCTGGGCGTCGCCTGGCTTGGGTGGTGCGCAGGGATCGCGCCATCGAATTTGGGTCGTAGATGCTACGAAGAAGTCATCGAGCCATTGCGGAGACCTGGGTGGTGAAGGTGTATTATTCGAAGTTGCCCCGCGGTTGGAGTTGAATTGGAATGGAGCATGGGGCTGAAGGTCCGTCGCCGCGGTCACGGTCGCAGTCCCCGTGATTGTGGCACTAGATGCTGGAGAAGCCGCAGCAACATCAACCGTATCGCATTGCATCGGATCCTCTGGAGGAACATCATCATCTCGTGCAAGCATCATACTTGGCAGTGGTTGTGGGTCCAGCAGCGCAATGACGAGTTTCTGGTCGAAGCTGTACTTGGGTAGATCGACGCCATCTCGCATAGAAACAATCCAGACGATTTCATCCTTCTCTTTCGAGCTTAACATCTTCGTCTTTGCGACTCTGGTCATCGTATTCAAGAAGTACTCGCTGATAACAGTGAAATAGGCTCTTTGAAAGATGCTCTGAACATGTTCTGGTACCATGTTACGCATGTTGAGCATGAACTCGCCCGTTTGACGCGTGCACGCCATGACTTGATCATAAGTCTGCGTCTCGGAGATGGGGAAAAGGCCTGCAGCCCATGTGTGGGAGGCATCATTGACGCGCCTTACATGTCTACCTGAGATCTTAGCGACCAACACTGACATGACCTCGGTACGAAGCGGCTCTTCGAAAGATTCCGCCGCTCGAACGTATGGCTGAACACCGTCCGCATCTTCGCATTCTGGGTCGGCGCCGCCATTGACAAGCATTCGGAGACGCGGGACGATATCAACAGCTGGGCAATCCGCAATGCACTTCCGTAAAGGACTGAGCGCGTCATGAGCTGCGCTGTTCGGATCGACGCCCTTCCCGAGAAGCACTTCAATATCGCGTAGCGTATCGGTGGGATGTCGTTTTGCGTTCGGACAGCAGCCGAGAACTTCGGATAGGAGCGAGGTACCGTCGTTTGTAGGCGTGGGTACAAAGGTGTCAAGGAGCCACCGCGCAAAAGTTGGAGTCGAATGCCACAGCGCTTGGTGCTCAAACTTATCCCGACACAGAGACTTGCAAGGATAACCTCCAAAGAACGGAGGGAAGCTAGCACCCTTGCAAACAAATAGCCGGAGGCATTCAAGCTCGTCTGAAGAAAGTTTGGCAGCCCAATAAGGGCGATTTTGCAATGCCATGATGAACATGCCAAAGTTTGACTGGGCAACATGTTCTGGAGGCTTGCGGTGAACATTTGCCCCAGCACTAAGAAGCATTTCCAAAAGCGTGTGGCAGTTCTTGCGGGCCGCTGGGTCTGTGTAGATTTTCATTCG
This sequence comes from Alternaria arbusti, assembly GCF_024043155.1. Classification (NCBI taxonomy): domain Eukaryota; kingdom Fungi; phylum Ascomycota; class Dothideomycetes; order Pleosporales; family Pleosporaceae; genus Alternaria; species Alternaria arbusti. Next base: position 433,261 of record NW_026249954.1, on the reverse strand, counting down.
ATGTAATAGGCATAGTTGCAATGCTGTGTGAACGCCAGGCTTCTCGGGCGACGGACCAGCATCTTCGACGTTGGCACCTCGGTTGAGAAGGATGCGCACGATGTCAGGTACATTCCAGAAAACTGCTTGACGTAAAGGAGTCCAGCTTGAGCCCGGAAGTCCATTGACCTCTGAACGACCTGGTTGGAGCAGTGCTTGAACAGTGTAAGTGCGCCCGTTTTTGATGGCATTATGCAATGCCAAGTCTGTTCCAAGTGGATGTTTGGAACCTTTTGCGCCGTAAGCAAGTAAGACCCAGATGATCGGTCCGCAAGGCATACCGCACGCAATATCGAATACGGTCTGATTTGGATGCTGCAAGATAACCATCTCGCTCAGAGCAGGGTGGCCAACGAATCGTGCGCCTGCTTCATCGAAAGGCAGACCAATGGGATGGTTGATGTGATCGACATTGTCGACAATAAGCTTTTCCAACTTCTGCAAATCGCCGTCTAGGACTGCACCGACCATGTCTAGTACTATGTCGGAGGCCTGCCTAGAATCTTGCGACGATGTCTCTTCGAAGGATGGCCGGAGACTACGATATGGTCAATACACACTGAGCGCACAAATATCGGATGATCAGAGAACTACATACTCTTGTGGCTGATTTAATAGACCCAGAAAGGTTGGCTGTGCGACCGTTCCGGCTTCATCAGCGATAAGAGTGGGTAGACTAGCTACAACTTGCCAACCACCCGTCTTTGTACAATGCTCTCTGGAAGTCGAGTCTGTCGAAATGGGTTCTGCGAACTCGCTTGACTCGTTGTCGTTCCCAGCGTTGCCATCGGAACTCTGCTCGCTGGGAAGCCTCGCTTTGTGACGCGACTTCGTGGCTCGTCGCGGTTTGTGCCTCATGATGCCCCACTCTTTCAATCTCATTCGATATGCGCGTGTGCTGTATTCCCCGTCAGCTATCAAAAGACAACAAACCATCATCTTTGCAAATACTCACGAAGCCCGAAATTTGTGTTTGCGTTCCATGAGCTCCTTGACCTCTTCCAGGGGCTTCTTCTGGACGAAAGAAAGCTCCTTGATCTCATCCTGCACCAACTCCCAGTCTTTCGTCATCCTTATATACTGCGGCCCGCAGCCCTGGTATTGCACCTTCGATGGGCAATAGACACTGGTCAAGCACAGCAGGAGTGCGAAGGTGCGGCCTCAAGACCGTGCGCCGGTAGCTAGCCAAGATAGAGGGAAGAGCCTATGAGACTCTAGTATCGACGCTAGATGCGGTACTGGGACCGGTACCATGAAGGTCATTGTGCGATCCTGGAGACATGTCGTGGTTATAACAACACGCACGAGGGGACGCGGTGTGCAAAAGTAAGCCTGAGTTCAGATGACGGAACGCGAAAGTGCAATTCCAAGGCTTCGTATTGACTAGGTGGCGTGTGTCGGGTCCAACGCGAATTGAGTTTAGTGTATGTGGCACAGCCTCAAGCTTCAAGCCGCGGCTTTGCGCCCTGCGTCGAAATCGCTCATAACCCTAAGCTCTTTCTTACCCTGTCGAATACAACAACGCGTAAGAAGCAGATCGCATATGTAATTAAGGGTCGAGAAGTCTACAAAGCTTTTATTCCATGCAGATTGCTGTCTTCCATACCATTGTAGGCTGCAATAATATTCATTGCTGAGACGTACGTGCCTAAGCGTATTCATGTAGTATCAGGACTCGCAGCAAAAAGGTCATCGAACCGCGTACAACAGCCATGGCTTTTGTATCAGTGGCAGGAGGGCTGCGCGCCATTTCGTTATAGCCACGCTAGCCAAGCTGACATCGCCAGCAAGAATACTCCCCATGTTTGCGATCAAACAGGCGGAGCCAATACTTATCACAGCAATCACGCCGTCATGCTGCATTTTGGTAATATTGATCAACTCACAGTCGACCATCCACTGCTCAAGGAAGGCAAGTTGCGATTAATAAAGGTATCATATGTACGAAGCGACGCTAAAACAGCAAACAAAAAGCCATAATCCAATCCTAACGACCGCCAATCTGGCCCTTGGGAAGAGGCTTTACCCACATGAACATGCAGTTGAGCGCAATGATCATGATGCCAATGATCCAGAAAACCTGCGCATAGTCCGTCTTGTGATAGCGGAAGATGATGGCGAAGATGATACCACCAAAGTTACCAGTCGCGCCAACGATACCGGAGAGGATGCCTTTGGAAATGTTAGTAGGTCTTCTCTCAATGAGTGAAGCAATCGGGCTTACCATTAGCGTGAGGGTGGATGTGAGGTACGAGCGCGAAATTTGCACCATTACCTGCCTCAAGGAATATGGCCATGACCGCAATGAGGCCAATCATCTCGCTGAGGTTGTGGGGGTCCACCTTTCCAATGACGATGCACATTATACCAGACATAACGCCGACGAAGTGGATCCAGAACTTCTTTGCCCAGAGGTTGCGACCGGTAACCTTGTAGATAAGGTCCGCAATGAAGCCACCGAGCGGTCGGGTAACAACGTTCAAGAGGCCGAACATAGCTGCCCAGCGTCCAGATTGTGTTTGACCAAGGGACTGGAAGTTCTTGAGGTAATAAGCACCAAGGATAGAGTTGATAGCGAGTTCACCACCGAAGGAGCAGAAGTAGCCCGCGCAGAGCATCAGTGTCTGGAGAGAGAACATGACCTTCAGTCCCTCTTTCAAAGTAGGCTTGACTACGACTTCGTGCTGGAATTCGTCCATGACTTGAACATCACCACGTCCAGCCTCTACGTCAGCGGCCGGTTGCTCTCGCTTCTTTTCGTCGTTGGAGGAAATCGATCCAGTGGTCGCAGGCTTGTCATCGAGGGCACCGGTCGTGGGGACCACGGAAGCTTGGTTGGTTTGATCGCTGCTAGACACTACGGTTGCCCCACGCTCAGACCACTTTCCGGTAGGCGTATCGTCGGTCAACAGCAGGAGACCGGTAGCGCATGCACTGATCATGATGAATGGAACGATGAAGGAGACTCTCCATGCGACGTGCGAGGAGAGACCCTGGTCCCTCTTCAAAGAGTCGTAGATAGCGGGCATGACGAAGCTGAAGAAAAGTCAGTGGAAGCTGCTTCATAGGGGACGTCCCGCTTACTATGTGATACCGCCGCCAGAGTTACCCCAGCCTCCGACCAAAGCGTTGGCAGTGCCGACAACATTCCTGTCGTAGAATCCAGTTGTCCAGACCTGGCATGGTACGAAGGTGCCGCCGAGAATACCAACAAAGAAACGGATGAAGTATAAACCCGTAGCGTTGTGGGCAGTACCAGCCAGAGCGGTCGGGATGGCACCGGCGAATAGCAGGCTGGCAAATGTAATGCGCGGGCCGAAGTGGTCGCACATGGGTCCCGCAATGAAGCGCACCAAAAGTGTTGCACATAGCGCGACGATGTTGGAGTTGGCAATTTGATCCTGTGACAAATGCATGTCCTCCTTGATACTCTTACTCAGCTGTGGGGATGTTAGTCTGTACAATTCGGACAGTCTCGTGGGTTGCGGGTGACCATACCAGAGGTGGAAACGCGTACCTGAAAATTATTAGCACTCATCAACGAAGGAGACCCACATGTGGGGAACGACATACCATGACCAGAAAGCAATGAAGAAGCCCAGGTAAGAGAAGAAGAATACACGACCATATTTATTGATCGGATTCAAGACGGGAATAGATGTGGCCTTCTTGTTGTATGGGTTGATCTCTGGTGCCGACCAGAGCATGTTGATAGCGAACGGCATGATGAGTACCACCCGAGAGGTCGAGCCCTACTACGATACTGATACTTTTGAAAGGTAGGTCGGGAGAGTGTAAAGCTGGCGATGCTTTACAGACGCAATATGGAAGTTGGGAGCGGGCGCTTGCTGAAGCCGTGGCTCCAAACGGAAGCTGGAGGTTATATAGATTGATGCACAAACTCCAAAAATGATACTTCCGCGGTGAAGCACAGTGACGCACGGCTAAGGTTGTGGCGCAACTCGTTCCCCAGGCCAAGTGAGATCAGACTTCTCCGTGTCTGAATTCAGTAATATTGGCGGATTCGTTATCTTCGTTGGCGATGCCCAGCAGCTGCAAGCCCAATACTTCGGAGAAAGTATGCTTTGCCGCGCTCTCGGGTGCAGGCGATGTGTGCGATGAGCGCTAGGGCGTCAACTTGAGATCCACATGCTGCTGTAGCGAATTGAGACTCTTTCTCGACTGGCTAAAATGTAGCATGAAAGGCTGAATGTCGATGCGATGAGTCGTGGTTCGCTGGGGATGAGGTTTGACGCGGGATGGTGGGGGACGGCAGGGGCGTTCTCTTATCTCTTGGCGCTAGCCAGGCGGGAGACTAGACTCCCTGTAGTTGATGCCAGCAAGGATCCTTATCAGAACGTCTGAAGATAATATGAGTTGCTGCTTTTCCGCGGTCAGCATTTGACAAAATGCCTGTGTCGCTAATAACTCTTCAGCCTCAACAGCTTCCTGTTCCTAGTACGAGCATACTGTTCGTGTCGAAGAAGTGGCGTTGACAAAAACGACTGGAAGTAACGCAGCAAACAACAATGACAACTCAAGATCAAGACTTACTCTTGCTTCTGAAAAGTAGCTTTGCTTTTGACTTCTGGTGATGGTACAACCTTGATGTGACGGGAGTTGTGCGTCTGCCGCGTGCGTGTGGAGACGTGGCCCGATAAGCACAGAGCTTGGTGCAACGGCAACTATACCAGGCATGTGGGTGGATTCACGCCGTTGCACAACTCTTACAATCCCAGCTTGGATTTGAGATCGTTAATTGTTTGTCGATCAGCTCCTGTCAGGATATTGATGGCCTGTGAAACATGCTTGCACCAATCAAGCGAAGATTCAGTGCCTTATCTCGCATGACTGCAGCTTCCGCTCCGGCAACACGGAGTACGCACAGGGACTCTTGGAGCACATCGATGATCTGGGAGGGTATATGATCATCAAACGCCTAGAGTTTAGTGCAACGTCATCCGCTCCTTGGAAACGCGGTATTTGAATCTCACAATGCCGAGGCTCGTCGATGCTTGGAGGCCAACGCTGGATGGATGTGACGACTTATCCCAAACTCCAAGAAGTTTTCGCAAGCGGGGGTTCTAGGCCTAGATCCTGACGTACGGTGGCTGCTACAGTCACTGCAGCGATATCGGAGGAAACGGGCCGGAGAAGGCATGTTGGGTACTGAAATGCTGTGCAAGAAGACGAAGCAACTCCGGGAATATCGAAAAAGATGGTAGTGTGGTGTGGGTAAGCTCCACAGTGGGCTCAGCTGCAGCCTTTTGAGCCTCATCCGCGGAGATCCTACGCTCGTCCTGAGAAAGTGGTACCCAGCCACCCCGTTCCTCGATCTGTCATCACACGACTTTGACTGAATACTTTCCGAACACCTTGGTCAAAAGTTTCGGGTCATACGGAGGATTTCGAAGGGTTAGCTGCTGATGTGAAGCAGGACCCGAGGATGTCTACGTTGTTAGACACTCCTGCGCGCTGTATTCCCAATACTTCCTCGCCATCTGCACACCCACCCCGTACATTGCAGCGCCACACACCACTAGCACATGCATAAGCTGATGGCTACTCCCAATTACGTCGCAACGCCGAGGGTACCATCTCTCAGGCACTCTCGCAGCGTACAACAAAGCTCCGGTGCCATGACAAACGCCTAGTCCAAGATAGTAGCCCAAGCTCATCCTACTATCCATCTCTTCCACGCCATAGAGATGGGTACCATGCGCTATCGGAAGGAATGAAGACGCTCCCAACAGGAGATAAAGCGCCGTACGGAGATGACGAGACTGGGGACCAGAAAAGGAGGGGTGCAGGGTAGTGAGTGCGCAAGCAAGGCCCACGACAGTAGCGAAGATACTGTAGGCTTCCTGTAGTGCAGGCTCGCATCTGAAAGTGAAGTGTGTACTGGCAATTGTCGTTCCATACAGTGGTATCACGATACCAAGGTAATCGAATCGGCCCGTCCAAGTGCGAACACTTTCGCTGTGATCGAGGAAGATGTGGTGTCTGTCAAGCGTCAGTACCATCTATTCTTCAAACTCAAGGCATGAGGGTTGGAGATGAAGATCAAGAGGTACTTACAAGAACGAGAAAAAGAAACACGCTATAACGGAGATAAAATAGACGTGGACGGCTTCATCGTCGCCGCTTCTGCTGTATCTATCTAGGTGACTCCGACGAGCAGACAGGTAGAAAACGACAGCGACCAAAAAGAAGGTAACGGTACCCAGGATATGTGACCATATGTTGACTGTCTCATTGTGAACCTGGAAGACGCTCTTGAGTGAGTGCAGGTAAGAGAACGTTGCTCGTCTAGTGACCATTAGCCCAAGCCGTGTGCTGTTTATAATACGAAAAGCTTACCGGTGGGATGTGAGTATGAACTCGTTGTCTCGCTGCCAGGGCACTGCGTTGACGCCGTTAGCTCAGGACATTCCTAGTATCCACTGGGAGTATTGTAGAGTCGGACTCACAGAGATCATCCCAGCCTATCAGCGCATCGTAACTCTGGGTCTCATCCGTACTATGAGTCTCCTTATCGTGCGCGTCGAATTGAACATGTCGCAATGTCGTTGATGTTCCATACCCGTCGCCATGGTTGCTTCCCTTCAAGATCCCCGCTTTCTCTCTAGCGTCTTGGCGTGTCTGTGATGTCATACTGCTAAGCTCAACTGAGGCTGATGCCGACTCCAGCGAATAACTTCTCGATGTTTTCAAGGATTCATGAATGGTAGAGTGATTTGAAAGTTGATGGCTGATGCTTTTGTGCCGACAAAGACATGCCCTACGCAATAGTCACCCACAAGTTCAGTCACCAAGCCGCCACGCTTCCAAGCTATGCACGGCCGTGACGCAGTCAATGAGTCCGCGGACCTCTTACGCCTCTCATTTTCTTATGATGCGGCCAAGATGTATCTAAGGAATGGGAAATGCTTCTTCCTGTCGTATGTCGTATCCTTGTGGACTGTAAAATCTGGGCAGCCCTTGCTCGCCCGTGTGTTTCTGTATCGCGAGGATCCTCACCCACTACCATCTTGGTCCTCGGCTTTCTACGCATGTTCACCTCACTCATAATTGAGGTGAGGTTTGCCAGATGGATGCTTCTCAACCAGGTAATCTGCGCTCAAGTGTTGATTGCAGCAATTTTGGAGTAATAGAGGCACAGACTTTGAGCAACTTGGTCAGTATTCATGGCAGGCGAGCTGAACAGTTTCACCTCGACTTTCGCATCGTTCGATGGATAATCAATGTTTCCTGAAGCAGTAGGTATACAACAGTCTCAGATCATTTCAGATGGGCACTGCATGGAGCGAGGCGTGGATGGCACTAATCTGAGATGCGCACAAAAGTACGGCACAAGGAATCGATAGCTACCAAACGAGGATGAGTCTCGACTCAAGTCTTGCAATGCTCGTCGTTTCTAAGTTTTAGTACAGGCATCATCTCTCATAGCAAGACAGAAAGTTCAGGGTGGAGAGCCAGCCAAGGTTTCCGTATTATTAATTCAATTACCGCGCTCGATCGGGCGGTTACTGTTTAACAATCATGCACCGTCATTCATGCCCAACAATGTACACCGAACCATATCCAATGGCACCCAGCATTCAAGAGATAGGAGTAATAATAGACGATAAGGGATTCCACGCGCATCAACATCGCGCGAAGATAGAGCACGGAGAGGGTCAAGGTCAGAGAAGTACGGTAGGACGAATGGCGCGGACTTTCGACGGGTACTAGACCAGGATCGCCGTACCTAGTTGGATTCTGAAGGAGAGGCATATCGTATCTCTTTTCGATTACGGGTTTAGAAGTCGGGAAATAGGTGCCCGTGGCTATTCGGACACGTCAGAATGTGGTCTACAGTATAAGGAGGACTCTGCACGCACGGGTCATCCCCTGCCTGACCGTATGCCTCCGTCTCCTCCGGATACTTATCGAATTGGCTGGCATCGCCAACGCCAGCTCGCACAGGTGGCACGTAAGGTGCATCAATGTCCTTCTTTTGTAGTCGGTCCCACGTTACTTCGGCGAACCAGGGGTGGTTCATAACGTCCTTGCTGCCGCCGTGCAAGTTGCCCAGTCGCTTGGTGAGGTCGGGTGTGATGAGCTTCTGCAGCAGGTCGTGGGCGTCAGGGTGGATGTATGGTGGGTACTTGACTCTCGACTTGAGGATGTTTTCGTAGATCTTCATGGGGGAGCCACCGTCCCAGAAGGGAGTGAAGCCGCAGAGCATTTCGAAGATGAGGATGCCAAGTGACCACCTGGCGTTGTTAGTGCGACTCGAGCCGGGGGAGACATTGCTACTTACCAGTCGACGGACTTGTTGTAGCCTTTTGACGCGACGACCTCTGGCGCCAGGTAGTCAGGCGTACCGCACAGCGTCCATGTGATGTCGGGGACCTCTTTCGCGAAGCCAAAATCGGTGATCTTGAGATGGCCATGGCGATCCAGCAGCAGGTTCTCGGGTTTCAGGTCGCGGTAGATGATGTTATGCGAGTGCAGGTAGTCGAGTGCGAGCGTAACCTCTGCGGCATAGAACTTGGCGACGGGGTTGGGGAAGCGCTGGAGGAATTAGTATCAGATACATGATGCCAGGCACGGATGCGACATACCTGAGACTTTCGCAGCAGACTAAACAGCTCGCCTCCTTCGACAAAGTCCATGACCATGTAGAGGTTCTTGGAGTCCTGGAAGGTGCCCCACAGGGTGATGAGGAAGGGGTGCTTGACCTGCTGCAGCATGCGGCGCTCGTCGTTGGTGTGCTCGACCTGCTTCATCTTGACGACCTGGGCCTTCTTCAGCACCTTGACGGCATAGAAGCGCTGGTTGTGCTTGGACTGGACAAGGTGGACGCGGCCGAAGCTGCCGGTGCCGAGGGTGCGCTGGATGGTGAAGTCGGTCAGCGAGTATTTGCCCTTGGTGACGCGCGCCTGGTTGAGGGGCTGCGTCTGGAACTGGACGGCGCCGGCATGCTTAGGAGCGGCGGCGTGGGCAGGCGTGTTGCTGGGGTGTATCAGGTTCTGTATGCTGGGGACATTGTGCGAGGGCGTCGGCGGCTGGTGTTGCTGCTGGTGGGCGTAGGCGGGGTTCATCGAGTCGGACGGCTTGGAGGGGGCGGCAGGCGCGGCCGGGGCCGTGGAGCTGGTGTTGCTCGCCGTGTTGGTCAGCGACTCGTTGGTCTTGGTCTTGTGCAGGTGGAAGGAGCCCGACTTGCGCGACGTCGTGGGCGTGATGGGCGAGTGGGCGTCCTTGACGGGCGACGTCGGCGAATCGAGGTCCTTGGAGCCGTTCGAGTCCTTGGTCCGCTTCTTCTTGAGGAAGCCCAGGGTAGGCATTGGAGGGGCGGCGCGACGAGTGCGGCGGCGCGGCCCTGCCTGTTCCTCGACGCAGTTCGGGCGATCTCAAGCACTGGGGCCAGGAATGCGCGGGGAGCTCGGGACGGGGGCGCGGCGCAGACGGCAGCAGGCGATGCGCTCAGGGGCAGTGGGTGTGCAGGTGCGCGGGCATCAGCAGAGCAGCGAGGAGTGTCGGCGGCGTGGGCGGGCGAGGCAGGCTTTGGGCTAGGTGATGGGTGGAGGTTGGGCTAGACAGTAGACGCTCGCTCGCGGGGAAGAAGCGTCGCAGCTACCACGCGCGGGCGGCATTGGCAACAACATGACGCCTGCGGCTCATCAAAGAGCCATGTTTCACGCGCCTGCACTGGCACCGTGTTTGCGCCCGCAGTCAATGGCATGCATCCATCCAAACTAACGTGTCAATGTCTTCATCCCTTCATTACATCGTGTCATGCCCGCCCGGGCTGCACGCGAAGCATCGCTGGTTGTTGCGTCATGCGTACCATGCGTGGTCGTCCCGGCTGCTATACCCAGCCTGCCTATACTGCGAATCGCTTCGTCGCGAACCCGTAAACGCCTAGCAATGCGCGCCAATACACATACATGATTATACCCAACGCCGGCCCATCTACAAACACCCCAAAAGACTATTGCGCAAACATGACTCGAAAGCGCCCAAATGGCACACGTTGCATCGTCAAAAGAAAACCTGGCCGTTTCACAGCTCATCAGCCACCGCATGGGTTTCATCGGCCCCACCAGACACCACGATCGGCTGGTACGTCTCCAGGTCAAGGCCGCACACTTCCATGCGCCGTTGCCGGAATCTCTCGTACAGCTTGCTCCACGCCTCTTGCGCCTGTGCGTTCTGAGGCCGCAGCTTGGCGCGTTCAGAAAAAGGAATGTCGTACTCCGGTCCTGGTATCTCGGGATCCGACAGCCTCACGAACGTCGTCGCCTGCTCGAATGCCGTCGCGTTGAAGTCGTCGACGACATTGCGCAGGTTCTGCGATTCGTAGACCACGTTGCCCATTGACAGCGACCACTCCGAGATCAATGAGTCCGGCACCGTGAATGTCTTGCGGAACATGTTGAGGTCCGACGTCGGATTTGTCGTGCGCATTGTCCTCAGCTGGTTGTAGCTCTGTTGTGACGGGTGTATCATCAAGAGTGATGTCGACATGTCGGTTCGTTCTGGCGTGGCGGGGTACGCTGCCATGGGCTCTGACTTGGAGAAAGCCAACAGTGAGTCCAGAGCCGATGCGTCGAGCAGCACGCCCGGACCTTGGAGATAGAGTAGCCGCTCGTAGTCTACCAGTGAGTACAGACTTGCTAGTGAGTAGGAAGAGGGCAGTGTGTCTGGCTCTGTTAGTCACTGCAGCGGGCAGCTTCCTGGGCTCAGCACTCACCGTCTGCGCCTTCCACAATAGGCTCCATGGGCATCAAAGTGACGCCATACCGCCTCGCCGCCGTTCGCAGCAGTCGCCGTGTAGTCGACATTTGCGGGCCGTATTTGTCGTCTTCAGATTCTACCAGCCACAGTTTGGGAAACATCAGTATCCTTTTGGCCGGGCTCTTCATCTTGTGTAGATCAGACAGCAGCATCACGGCACTGCAAAGTTCCACATGCTCTCTCACCACCTGCACATAGCCCAGGCGGCTCCAGTCCATCGTCTGCGCCGCAATATACTGCGCATATGTCTCGTCCACCTCCGGACGGCCGCCCATCGGTCTTGCCCATTTTACGTCCAATGTCGGAGGTTCTATCGGCTTGGGCGGGGGCAGAGGCTTGGGTAATCGGGGCTTTATGGCGGCTTGTAGAGAATGCACGTATCGTTGTTGTAATACCCAGCCCGAGAGGAAGAGGGCGAGTGTGAAGAGAAGAACTACCGGCGGCTGTCAGCGAATGCGAGTGCGTGCCCGTCGTGGGCCATGCGTACCAATGGCTGCCGACAGGATGACAGAGACCTGGCTCGAAGTAAGGAGAAGTCTCCCCATAACTACAAGTAAACGCTGGATGCGAAGGGTATAAGAATGCTATGATGGTTCAAAAGTGTGCATGTAGAATGGCAAGAGTAGTTCGTGCAGGAGAGCGCATGCAGTGGGCGGGTGTGACGTGCCCCGTGGATCTAGATTCCGTAGGGCTGCATGTTGATCGCTGGTGTTGAGCAGGCAACTATCGATTGCTGGCAGCACCCCGGCTCAAATTATCGCAACCATCAACGCGAGCTTCCTCCGCAGCACCATCGAACTACCAAACCACTAAACCGCACAATACTGCACGCGCATTTCCGAAGATATCCAAGGGCCATTCGACCTCAAACTAGCCACGAAACGACTGTTCGGCATCCCCACATGGCCAAACCGCAGTTCGACCGCGCAGACGCCAGCGCGCTCCTCGACGACCGAGGCTATCGCGGAGCCCTCATCAGAGGGCAGAACCCGGCGCTGCTCTTCGAAAAGGGTGTACGCGAGCGCATCACCGAGTCCTACTACTGGAAAGAGCAATGTTTCGGTCTGAACGCTGCGACCTTGTGCGACCGCGCGGCCGACCTCAAGTTTATCGGCGGCACGACTGGCATTACGGGCAAGCCTACACCATTCTTGTGTCTAGCATTCAAGATGCTGCAGCTAGTTCCGGACAAGGAAATTATCCTTGAATACCTCAACTTTCGCGACGACGAGGAAGATGGATCACCGGATGGCGAGGCCAAGAAGGAGGAAAACGGCCACACATCCGAGGACGAAGACACAACCAAGAAGGCGCTCGATCTAAACGCTGCAGGCAAACTCGGCGACTTCAAATACCTGCGGTGCCTCGCTGCCTTCTACATTCGCCTTGCCTGGGAGCCCGTCGAAATTTACAAAACCCTCGAACCCCTCCTCACCGATTACCGCAAGATAAAACGACGCCTCAAGGATGCCTTTACCCTCACGTACGTCGATCAGTTCATCGATGACCTCCTCACAAAAGACCGCATGTGCGCGACGAGTCTGTGGAAGTTGCCGTCGCGGGCGAACTTGGAGGACTTGGATATGTTAGAGCCGAGGGAGAGTCCGTTGGGTGACGAAATCGATGAGCTGGATGAGGAACTAGACAGAAGGAGCGATGGGAGTGTGCGGAGCTACAGAAGCAGGAGCTATGACAGCAGGAGCAGGAGTCGGAGCTACGACAGTCGCAGTCGCAGTCGTAGTCGCAGCCGCAGCAGAAGTCGAAGTCGAAGCTACGATAGTCGTGATCGCGAGAGGAGTCGCAGCCCAGGCGAGCGGAGCCGGTCACGGAGTAGGACACATAGTAGGAGTGGGAGTCGCAGGCGCGATTAGAGTCGCAAGGACAGCGTGATGCTAGCATGTAAGGCTGCGCATCGGATTTAGCTTTATACCCATCTATGTAATGAAGCGTTCAGTTACTATTTCCATCGTCGCATGAACACCACTCGATCCTGCGTTGCAAGTCGCACACGATGCCACCACTCCCAAGGCACGTGCAAGGTTCGGCAAGCTCTCTAATAGCATTATACTAGTTAAAGCGACGGCCTTAAGCCTTAGTTTGTGTCACACTTTGTAGAGATTAAATTTTCTTCTATCTAAATACTAATAAAGCTACCAGCTTAATTATCTTAATAAGTTAGGATTACATTTTGCCGCACCATGAGAGCGCTTCCGACCCCAGCCACAGCAAGATATATGCAACGCTCACCCACCACGTCGCTGCCACGCAGTCTCCCAACTGATACTGCACAAAGGCGCCCAAGTCAGCTGCAGGTTCCCTCCCTATAATTCGAACCCTCATGAACTTTACGATCGAGAAAAGAGGAAGGAACACAACCCCTCCAGCAAACGAGAGCCCAGTCCACGATGGAGCCCTGGACGCCTCCTCATTGAACAGCCTTCGCCATGGGAAACAGGAGAAGACGAAGCTGCTTATTATCCACCCCGCACCAGCGACAGTGAATACTGCGAATGGCGCCTGGATGCACTTCAAACATTGTTCTCCAATGCTATCTTCTAGCACGCGTCGAGGCCGGACTTGAAGTGCTCGACAAAGCTTCCTGAGGAACAGCGGATAGCAGAGTCTTGCCAGCGCCACAGGGAGGGCAACACCAGCAACATTCGCCATTGAGAGCCCATGTTCAGAGCCCGATACCACGAAAGTCATTCTGGTGAGCAGTGAAAGTGCACTCAAGTTAACTCCAACATTGACTTGCTTGCTCATCCTCAGAGCACTGGGAAGAGATAGCACGATAGAGATCCACACCCTCTGAGGGTGAGCAAGCGCTCGAGACAAGATCCATCCCACGGCAACCGATATGTATGGCCAAACAGATGTCTGTCCCTCCCGTAAGGCAGGTTCTCCGAAGGCCAGAACGAGGTGTTCCAGTAATGGCAATGTGTTGTCACCTTCACCCTCTTTCTCTTTCTTGCCAAAAGTTTCCGTGAGGTTGTAGATGTATAGCAAAAGGTGTATGACCACCAGTAAATTTTGAAGGTCTTTCTTTTGTCGTGAAGTTTGTCGTCGCACGAAGAAAGGGGAGCCAACTAGGATGATTGGGATTGCTGGCCCTGGGATGCGTAATCGACCGAGTGCCACTGAAGGGTAAAGAGATGGATCGTCGCTCGCCATGTTGGGGAGACTAGGAACACTGGAGCGCGAGTTTCTTCTATGTTGCGCCTTTCCCAGGCAGCAGTCGGTCTTGTATCCGCGCGACTTCCGACGGTGTCCGGGTGGAGTATTCTTAAATGCCGTTTATCCCATGTATCAACAGTACTGCCGAGCTTTTTTCTTTCTACATAGGCACCCAGTCTAGAAAAATGGCTGGACTCTACACTACTAAAACAGGCCTGCTTTAGGTAGAACAAGAAACTCTACCTTTCTTTGCGCTCTTCTTACTCTACAACTATAAGAGAATAAAAGAAGCTTAATGGCTAGAAAAATAGAGCATATAATTCTCTTTATCTTCTATTGCAAGAATAAAACAAATCAATAAGGGTGTAAAGAGATATAGGCCTACGAAAGGTGTAGCTTTGGGAGTTCGGCCATTTTTCCGGACCGGGTGATAGAGAACTTGCGCCAAGGAGTTCAACTTGTTGCCGCCATTGCCGTCTTGGCCTGCCGAGGTATACCGAGCTTGACGGTCCGAGCGGCCCAACGGCTCAACAGTGCCAGCGATCCTGCGTTGCGAGTCGCACACGATGCCACTACCTAGGTACTTCCAAGGTACGTGCAAGGTTCGGTAAGCTCCGATAGCATCATACTAGGCCTGCACGTTGAAACAACTTCGACACCACCGAGCGCAGCTGTCACCACTTGTACTCCATCATCACCATGCCTGACTCTGCACCCCAACCCTCCACCCTCCTTACTCTTCCTCGAGAATTGCGCGATTTGATATATTCGTACCTGCAAGCTGAAGGAGAATCTGACTGGTGTGAAACCAGTCTTTTCCCTACATTCTGTCTCCTGTACCGCGTCCACAACGCACCGACTCTCGCGCTACTTCATGCTCATCCTCGTCTGCGAGAAGAGTCTCTTGAAATCACTGAGAAACAAGGAGTCTTCGTCACAATCTGCGATCGGGACCGCCTACGACCCTGCCCTGTAGATGCACCGCATCAATCACCACCCAGTCGCAAGCGTCGCACGCTACCTTTAGACACACTTTTCAGCCATTACATCAGGCACGTCGCGATTCTCGTCCCCAACAGCCATGAAGACCTGAATGAGTGGACGTGGAACACTACGCGGCGTTTTGTCTCTGTGCTGGCACAGAAAGCTCCATTTCTAGCAACCATCCGAATCGACTATCAATACCGCTCCCAAACCCTACTTCAACATCACAACAACACCTTTGCACGGTTTGATATGTCTCCATATATGCTCGTGCCACCGCCCTGTCTAGACACGTTGCAGCTCGTACAGCGGGTCGAAGGGTACCGTCTCGAGCAGGAACCGATTTCCGAAGATGAGCATCGGAGTCAGCGACGTCAGCGGCGTCATCACAGGTGTCTAAAATATGGCTGCTACTTGTTCAGCAAGGCTGGAGTAGACTACACGTCTCATCTTTGGAAGCCTGAAGATATTGATGGACGGCTGTGGGCCGAGCCGTATGATGTGGATGATTGGAGAACGCCACTACCGGCTTGGGTGGTCAATCACAAACTGAAGGACTGGAGGGAAAAGCGTGGCCACGAGGAAGCTGTGGCTTGGTTCTGAGATCGCTTCGTGATCGAATCTCCACGACTTTGACAATCGGTTTGCAACATCTTGCATTCTGGCAGATACCGAACAATTTTGGATGCAGCTAGGGTTTTGGACTCTGTCATGCGCTATCGCACGTATATCTACGCAGTTTTTCTAAAGTAGACCATCATTGCAGGTTCGAGAGGACTTCTCGCTGGCTGTCGACCATTCCAGCAACCGAACAAAATCTCCCTTTTCGCTTATGTTCCAACTTAACTCACGCTCCCTCGTCCACTCCCCACGATAAGATTTGTCCATCAGTAATTTCGCTGGTTCTCAATTCTCCTTCCTAATATCCTCTTCAATATGATTCTCGCGCGCAAGTTCTTTCCTGACTAGACCGAAAGCCTCGTAGCAACGCGCCCATCCCCTTCATTCAACACACATAGCTTACACGAAACATCGAAGCCATCAACTATTTCATCAAATATCTGGCGTTCTTCTCATCTCGCCAGGCTCCAGGGCTCCTTCCCTTCGCATTGTGCGCTAGTCGAGACCCACTTAACTCGAGCGTTTGTCAACAACATCAACAGCAATATCGACTCTCTCGCTCAGAGCACTCACCCACCAAAGACACTTTCCGCTCTGCTATTGACACTCGCGTCCACTATGATGTCGGGCGAACGCAGCCGCCGGGATGCGATGAGGTGGGCACTCATGCCTTCATCTGAGACCATAGAGGGTAAGTAATCCATGCCCACCTTACAGTAGCTTTGCTAACTCTTCATAGATTTCGATGAGAATTACGGAAAACGAAAGTTCAACATGGAACTACTGGCTCAAGCCTATGCTTGTGATGACCTCGATGAAGATGAGCTGGCGTGTGTTGCCAGGCAGGAAATCAGGGTCCAGAACATGGAGGCTAACATGAGGAAGATCGCCGCACACTTCCCTGGCTATGCACCCTTTACCAACCTCGGGGAAGGAACAGCGCAGCAGGTGGGAGACTTGCTTGGTCTGGCCGACGGAGGCAAGCCCCAGCCTGTGCAAGAGAAGGAGAAAGAGAAGCCGGTTCTGGGACGTAACTCTCAGATATTGGAGGCGGAGAAGACATTCGGAGGTAACTCTGAACCTGTCAAAGAGAAATATCTACTCGCAGGCAACTGTGAGCTGGAAATGGAGGAGGTGCGGAATCAAGGGGTCAACCGTGCGCCCAGTGAGAGGACGAAGCGATGGATTCAAGGCATCGTAGCCCTGAGGAAACAAAGGTACCTCAGGAGGCAGCATAAGGAGCAAATGCGCATTGCCGCTCTGGCTCGAGAGCTGAACAACTGAAGGCTCCGAACTATGTCAATCATGTAAACTTGTAGTTCTGAAAGCGCAGGCCGAATACATCACGATAAAAGAGTGTCACAAATTAACACGTGTGTTGTCATAATACCTATGAAATGCCTCCCTTTGCTCTTGAAACTCTTTCCTAGCCCATGTATTCTTCAACGCCCGACAGCCCTTGACTAACTGAGATCTTGAGATCTGCGCATCGCTCCGAGCATGCATTAGACTCCTGGTGCTATCGGGCAAGATACTGTTCACATTGACGTCACCTCTCCATTCGATTGTCACTCCCGTTCCGATTCCCTTTCACCGTTTCGGATGATTGAACAACTGTCCTTACATGGATTGCTATAAATCCAACAGTCTGGGCAACATATCGGGGATAAAGAGTCAGTCGCATCATCCCATCAATATGCCCCACATTCACCTTCCCGACAGGACGGCGCATATGAAGAGCAACATCAACGACTTGGCGCTGCCCACCGGCAGTCGCGCGCTGGAACCATTGTCATCTGCGAATCGGATACATCGATGCGAGAAGTTCTCAACGGATTTTCTAGAGCGGCATGTATCTGTCTCGGTGGGACATACTCCTCCAAAACCCACTACGAACCATTCCCATCGCAGTACATCAACACTGAGACATTCTAATTACCAGATCAGACACAGATATATACAACAACATGAAGTTACATTTGCTCCTTTTCCAAGTTGTCGCCGTGCAAGCTGCGATCCGCTTTGGTTGCAGCAGTGTTTCTATCCAGCGCCTGGACCCGTTAGTCGAGCCTGGTCGTGTACCCTCGTCTCATGTTAGTGTTATGATCGTAGTGGTGACCATATACTAACACAACTGCAAAGGTACACCAGATCGTCGGTAGGTTGGACTTACGATACAGCCTCTGGTTCTCTCATTGACGTTTCCGCAGGCGGTAATGCTTTCAACGCTACGATGGCCGGTGATATTGGGGAACAGGGCAGCTGCACAACATGCGCATACACTGAAGGTACGTCATGCGTTCCTCACTCCAGTTTCTTTACAATCGCTGACATTGAATGTAGACTTTTCCAACTACTGGACCGCGGCGATGTACTTCAAACACCAAAACGGCTCATACAAACGCGTTCCAATCTATCCAAACGCTCAGCTAGGTATTCCGACGACATCGCCTACACTGGAGCACATTGAAAGGCTAAACCTTATCAGGATTCGATGGTCAAGATGCGGACCACATCAAGGGAGGTATGACGGTATACTACACCCAGAAAGACTTCGAAAGCTCAGACCTCGACCATCCCGTGAGAGCCTTTCCGCCGGTGAGTGATGCTATCCAGGCCCTCGGTGGAACAAGCGATTAATTGGGTCAAGGGCTTCCGCATGACCGTTGGTAACCCGTCAACGAACACACTCAACGGCACAAAGAAGGGCCTGGCATACACGTGCTTGCAAACCATCCTCACTAGAGGTTATGAGACTCCTGACTTCCCGAAAGAGCCCTGCCCTGCCGGTATCATGGCGATCCAGGTAAGCAATGATCCTAAGCAGACATTATGATCAGGGTACTGACAGTATGGCAGTAAGTCTCCCTGCGATGTTAGCATGCTCCTGCAAACAAGTGTTACGCACTTGCCGCCAGCGCGTATTTTCCCAAGAGAAACTCATTCCTTTTTCCACGAAACCTACTAATTGCGTCTTTCATGTGTAGCCATTTTCCCTCTTGCTGGAACGGAGTCGACCTTGACTCTCCCGACCGTCAGTAATCTCCCTGTGCGAACTGTCTGTGAGATAAAAACTGACTTCGTACACCAATCTTTAGATCAATCCCACATGTTCTCGACGACACGAGGCGGCTTCCGCCCGGCAGACCCGTGTCCTGCATCGCATCCCATCAAGATGCCTCAGCTAGCATACGAAACAATGTGGAATACAACTGCCTTCGCCGACATGTGGCCAACCGATGATTCGCAGCCGTTTGTGTGGAGTTATTCCGATAGCAAGGGCTACGGTACTCATGCTGACTACGTGTTTGGGTGGAAGGGGGACAGCTTGCAGCGAGTAATGAACGATAGTTGCATGTTCCATAATTGTGGAAGTCCGGGTATTCAAGGTGTGCTGAAGACTCAGACTGTGGAGGAGATGAACGCTTGCGCGGTTGATAGCTCCGTCGACGAAGAGGTGGATGGGTGGCTCGATCATCTGCCGGGGTACGAGATGGAAGTCTAGCTCGGTACCTGTTGATGGAGGTCTGGTCTTTTTCATATGTGGTGGCCAGGCTTAGAGCGGGGATGTCGCAGGCACGGCGTGTCTGGTTCGTGTTCACAGATTGCAGCACGTTCGCGGGTGCCCAGTGCCCCGGCGATCAGCTAAGATAACACGCTAGACTCGATTTGAGCAAGCTTGCACGCGTCTCCTGTCTCCGCATTGCGCCTTTCGCCATCGCTCCGACACTGTATTCAAGCTGCCCGGCTTCATGATCTGCTATGTTCTGAGCCGTGACGAAGTCAGAACGGTATCGAAGCGCCCGGCTAAATTTCTGTGGAAACATCCTCATCGCATACCATACCCCACATGCTCTTTTCCTTGATTAATAACGTGTCCACCCGACGATCATCACCTACGATTGGTGACAGGTACCTGTCATTTCGACCACCTGGGCATCGTCGTACCAAATGCTATCGGCAGATAACAAGTTCTAATCAAGGTAAATCGAAGCCTGATGTTTACGGCTGCTCGAAAGCACCACCCCTGGCTCGGTAGTGAACAGCCGGCACAGCAGTATCGGACATATTGACGAAGATGCACCCCAGTCTTGGCAGAGTATGTTTCTTGCTGGGAGAGGCAGGTCAGTCCTTGGCAGACGCTGCTGTCAGTGAGCCCGAGGCGATCTCGCAACAATGGCTGATTAATGAGAAACTGGCGCGAAGAATCACGCGCACTTGATATCAAGACTCCCATACTAGGCCCCTACATGTAAAGTAGGTATATTATAGATACAGACCGCCGGCAATGGTGGCCAGATACGTTGTCCTGTCTTCTCATCAGCTCCAGCATCATGGTCTCTTTTGCGGTCTTCGCCGCCGCCGTGCTAGGCAGTCTGCGTCTTGCTCTCACTGCACCGAGCGGTGTTGCCTCACTTGTCAATCATGAAACAGTCGGGAAGCAGCTCGAAGCCCGTCAAGGTGGCTACTATTCCTTTTGGTCCGAAGGAGGTGGCTCGTTCCGGTGCAGCCAACAAGGCGGCGGAAAGTACACGTGCAACTGGTCAGGACAGCCTGGTGGTGGTTTCGTCGCTGGTACGGGATTCAAGCCTGGGGGTTCGAGGTAAAGGCAGCAACGGCTTCAAGGCGATTTCCAGAACTGTACTAATGAATCGTACTAGGACAGTCAAATACTCGGGTACATACGAAGCCAAGGGCCCCGGTTACCTCGCCCTCTATGGCTGGACGCGCAATCCCCTCATCGAATACTACATCATCGAGTCTTACGATATCCTTGCCCCAGGTGAGCCTTGGACGCGCAAAGGCAACTTCACTTTTGAAGAAGGCACCTACGATCTATACACTAGCCAGCGCGTAAACAAACCGTCTATTGAGGGGACTCGTACCTTTACACAGTTCTGGTCGGTGAGAACGGAGAAAAGGGTTGGTGGTACAATCACTACGCAAAAGCATTATGACGCGTGGAACAAGGCTGGGATGAGGTTGGGCGGTCACGACTATATGATTCTCTGTACGGAGGGATTCGCGAACGGGACGCTGCTGCCAAGTGGAAGTAGCAGCATCACTGTAACTTAGTTGGTGGGAATTGGCTCTTGACTAGCCTCGACTTGTGGAGCTGAAGAACATGAACGCATTCTTATAGTCTCAATCGTGCGTGTGTCATCTCTCGGGATAGAGGGGAACCTGGATAATCCGCTTGATTCATTTACGCTGCCTCTATCCACGCTCGCAGGCCAGAAACGACTCCAATGATCCGTAGGAATTATTATGAATATAATGTCTAGATAGCTTGCTGTATCATCAGTGAGTATGCATACTGAATCACCAACCTATGCGACCGGCTACACTTGGTTGTGGGAGAAAGACCCTGGATTGCACTGCTCAGATCGTACGATATGCGGGGTCGTATCCAAAAGGGAACGAGTAGCAAAGTGGAGCCGGTTGCTGTCGCCAAATAGACATTTTGATCCTTCGTGCTCGGGGGTCGGCCGCAATGCGACACATCCACGTCAACCTAGGGGGAAAATGCGCACCGAGGAGCCTACCTTACCACCGACTTTTCTAGTTTGCTTGCGACATCCTAATGTAGTCTGCGGAGCAGTTCAATTTCTCCTCTTGCATGTGGTGACTCTCCGCGACCAGAGGTGTTGCCTAGCCCGTGGCCCATGCATGAAGTGGAAGGATGCGCGCCATGGAGTTACAAAGGTGCCGTTGAGGGGCGGCGCGACTAGCGAACGCACATGCCCTGGGCCACACCACCACCGATTGTGAGGGTTGAGAGAACCGCACTCGTAGTGTACATGATACCATGACTGTTTGCACGTACACAGTCACGAACATTTAAGCCTGCTGGATTTGGGAGAGAGATCCCATGCCGGGACGACTACGTATATACTGATGGCTCCGAGACGGTAGGCCGGCATCGAGGTATACGACGGGGCGTATTCGCCTGTCAGCAACCGCGCCCAAGGGGTAGATAAGAACAACGAAGACTCCTTCGACGCGCCCTCTTGCAAAGCCTCTTTCGCATCCAGAACACTCCTCTCATCCGCTCGTTTCTACGCGCATCATGGCAGGCACAGTCCTAATCACCGGCGCGAACGGTTCGCTAGCTTTACCATCAGTCAAGTACCTGTTGGAAGCATACCCATCCTTCAACCTGGTTCTTACCGTCCGAGACAATTCAGAGAAAGATGCAAACACGCCAAAACTTCGTCAACTTGTAGCCCAGCACCCCAACGGACAAGTGTCTATAAGAAAGCTCGATCTCTCTTCGCTGGAAAACGTTCGGGTATTCAGCAGAGCGCTCCTTGTTGAGATTGAGGGCAAGCAGCTTCCACCCATCCGGTCGATTATCTGCAATGCGATGACATGGAATTTGTCCGGCGGGCCGAAGTATTCGAAAGACGGATACGAAATGTCGATTGCGGTCAACCATCTTGCACATTTTGCTTTGTGTTGCAGGCTCATGAGTGCCATGGACCCAGTTCATGGCCGTATCGTCTTTTCGGGCAGCGGCGCACATCGACCGGAGGAAGCAAGCCTCGTCAAGGGATATCCAACTCATATCCCAAACGATTTGGAACTATTGGTTCATCCAGAACCTGATAAGGAAGGCGAAGAGTTGGGACGAGGCTTCCAAAGATATGCTGTGAGCAAGTTGGTCTCCATCATGGTGATGTACGAGCTCAATCGTCGCCTGAAAGCCGTAAGTCTCCCGTTTTCGAAGACCCTGCTTGGCTTGCAGCCTAACTGTTTCATCAGAAGAAAGATGTAGAGTCCATCCGCGCGGTTGCGGTGGATCCTCTGGATCTGATTACATCGCGGGCGTTCCACCAGCCGCACGTTCCGCGAACAATTCAGATCATGGCTACGGTCGTGACTTGGTTGTTGCCGTTGATTGGCTACTTCCAGCCTCGATTGGTGACCGTCGAGCAAGCTGCAATCGCTTTCGTAGATGTGGCAGTAGCCGACAGATTTGATGGGCAGGAGGGGTACTTCGAAGGGAAGAACAGAGTCGAGAGCTCACAGGACAGTTTAGATGTGGATACACAACAAGCCTTGTGGTCCAGGAGCGTCGAATGGTGTGGGCTGGACAGAGAGGATGTGCCGATGGGATTGTAAAGGAGAGGTTGAGTTGTCAGGGACGTCTGTGGGCGCTCTTAGTGCCAGTCGGCGCGATCGCCGGAAGCTGGGGAAGCCTCAATCGCAGCTCCACCAACCTCTCGAATCCCTCATCATGACTTAGTAACGATGCGCACCATGTGCGCGAAGCGATAAACGCTCTATAACCGATTCGCAGTTTTACCCTCCCATGACTGTACGCGTCTTCATGTCTCTAATATCGGCCCGCAGAGTCGAGCGCGGATAAGCACCACCCGAGACACCGCTACGACGCGTGGCCTCAGCCGAACCTCAGCGCCATGTCCAACGGGTACGCAGCCACTGCAACACGACGCCATACACCACGTCGATTGTGGCACAGCCGAGTGTCTAAACTGGACTTGCAGACGAACCGACCCACAAAGCCCGGCACGACACATTCACAGCCAAGCTCTCAGCTGCCGCTTGGCAAAGCTTGTTCCTTGATTTTGTGAGGGATTTATTGGCGCCACAAAGCTTAGTTGAGCTTAGCCACGCAATCAGTGCATGCACCTCGCAAGGGTTGGCATGCTCTAATGCAGATTGTTACGACAAACGTCTACGTGACACCAATCAGAACCAATGAGACATGACCGTGAGCAAGCTGAGCCACCCCAGCCGCGGCCGTTTTCATCTGTCACACCGTCCGGACTTGCATCTTGGGTTTGCTCGAGAGATAGCGGCGTCGGTGAGGCGGTGCAGCAGGGCCGAGCGACCAGTTCCAGGCCTGACAACTGGCAGACGTTGAAACATGGGCATGCATGCCTGAGGGTCAGGGCTTGATGTGTGCCACTGGCGAGGTCGAATGACAAGGCGCGCAGGCCGCAATGACGGAAGCTACTATCCTGGAATCATCGAGCTGGGGAAGACTGTCACGTCTGCTGACCTGCAACCTAGTAATATAAAGGGTCGTGGACATCCGCGAAGAGGAACATTCACTTCCCACCACCTTTTGACATCGCTATCTACGGATTTCACCTACCGCACCCACACACACAAATACAGCACGTTTGACTCCTGGGCTCTCGGTTCTCTTCACATCCATCAAGACTATCACAGTAAGTGGTCCAGGTATGCTACCAGCTACATAACTAACACTCCGTCCAGTATCACCTCCACACGAATACCATCAAGATGCCTGCCAGTGTCGCCTCTTCTATCTCGACTATCATCAAGCCCTCACCAGCCCCGAAGTGCGGCGAGTCGTGTGACTGCTGCGGTTGCGACGAGTCCTGCTGGTGCACCGTCATGTAGGACGAGGACAACTCATACTCGGTCACAATGTTACGATTGACTTCTTGAAGGACACCTAGGTGCTGTCAGCTAGCGAACATCATCATAGGAAGGCTTGCTACAAATCGTTCAATATAGCCACTGTTTTCTCTTGGCTTGAGCCCAATTGCTGTGCTTTCGGATCACTACCTCATCGACTCCCATCTGACCTGCAACGCTATTGCCATACCTCAAAACCTCGCTACATCAAGTTCCTACCTGTTCATACCTTTGTTGGCCGCGAAGTAACAACATCCCGGGCATGACTCGGTTGAGCACAGGTGTGCGCAAAAGTGACGTAATTCCTCCATCACAAGAGCGTACCTGGTAAACGTTGCAACAATCAAAAGAGCCTCACGGGCTCTGCCAGTCTTTCAACATACAGCTCCACACTTTCTAGAAAGCAGAGTTCATCCCCCACTTACTCATACCACAAAAGCAAACGTTCAAAATGCCCCCGTATGTCGCCCGCGATGCTATCCTGAGGACTTCGAAGACGCTTTCGCATCTATTGAGACCTACTATTCGCTTTGCTCACACACAGCGCAGGACTTTGCCTGACTTCTCGCTTGAGGGCAAGGTCGCTGTTGGTAGGTAGTCAAGAGCGTCTCTTGACAAGCTAACTAACTTGCTATAGTGACCGGGTATGAGACCACCAACCCGCGCCACGGGCGGCTACGATCCGTGTCGCAAGATTTTCCTGCGTAGCAGCATACATCGTCTTCGAAAGTATTTACTTGTCAACATTTACTAGTGTGTATGCAGCAGAATGCGATACGAGTCCTAGCTGCCCCTGGTGTCTCTCCCACGAGAATCCGAACACAGTTACAATCAAGCTAATGTGCCATACAGTGCTTCTCAAGGTCTTGGTCAGCAGATCCTCGCCGCCTTCGCCCTTTCCGGCGCCCATGGAGCCATTGTAGACCTTAAGCAAGAAGGTGCCGACAGGTCAGCCAGTGCCCTCATTGAAGAGGCTAAGAATCAGGGCCTCTCACCCCCAAAGGTGCATGGCTACGAGTGCGACACATCGTCCGAAGAAGGCGTCAAGTCTACGTGGGAAAAGATCGTCAAAGACTTTGGGACCGTCGATATCCTGGTTACAAATGCTGGTATTACCGGTGGCGCACCAGCCGAGGACTACCCTTTCGAAGACTTCAAACGAATGATCGACGTCAATCTGACTGGAACGTTCCTCTTCTCTCGCACAGCGGGTAAATGGTGGATCGACAACAAGGTCGACGGCCGCATTCTGATCGTCTCATCAATGTCCGGCTCCATTGTCAACCGCCCGCAGAAGCAGTCGGCATACAACGCTTCCAAGGCTGCATCGGCCCATCTCATGAAGTCACTAGCGTCAGAGTGGGCGCCGTACGGTATCCGCGTCAATGCACTGAGCCCGGGATATATTCAGACCGAGGCTAACGAGGGGGAAGAGATGGAGAAGCTGAGCAAAGAGTGGTTGAAGGATATTCCCATGAAGAGGATCGCCAAGCCAGAGGAGTTCCGCGGGGCGGCCGTCTGGTTGGTCAGTGATGCTAGCAGCTACGTCACGGGTAGCGAGATTATCGTGGATGGGGGATACACTATCTGGTGAGACTTGCTGAGAGTGGGACTATGTACGCACACATCCGAATATTCTTATCATTTTGGCGACAGGCAAATCTTCCAGTCTCAAATCATCTCGGTGCAACCCACTCGGGCAAATCGCTCGTCTTGTAGCGCCCTTTGTTATGCTCAATCGCTGCTGGCGTTGCTGTCGCAGAAGTAGGCGCATCTTTCTGCACCATATCGCCGGAGTCAACGATGCTTGCTTTCCCTTTCTCCCTTATCTTCCCTCTCTTCAGACCGAGAACGAAAGCCGCGACAATAGCCAATAGACCGACCAGACTACCAACTACCGCACCTGCAATAACACCTGGACTTGTACCGCGCGAAGCTCTATAGTTGCCTGACGGTGTATTCTCGGGGCTTGGAATTCCACTGGGTGGGCTTGACAAGTCGTTGTCCGAAGTGATCATGCTGTTCGAGATAGCCGTAGACTCTGCTCCTGAGTTCGATGTGGTTGTGGATGACGATGAAGAAGGCTCAATAGCTCTGGATACCGCAAACATCATGCTCCGATATCCCCATGAATGGTTATCCCATACATCATCGTCGCGATGCTCTTTCCATCGAAACACATGATTACTTCCGTTGGCGCGATCGTCGGGGACATCGACCGTCCAGTTCCATTGCCCACCTTGCCGCACATCGGTCGTATCCAGTTCTATTGTGAATATCGATTAGTTTCTAGGGTTGGCAGGATGAACCGTGCCGATAACAGCGTACCAAATAGTTTTCGTACAAATGCGTCGTTGGCATAGCCTGTAATCCAGAGATCAAGGAGAGACTCGTCGCCGGCGGGCCCATCACCCCAATTCGGCCAATTGTCGTCCCATCGGATAGTTATCTCCTCGCCTTTGGACCAAAATCTCTTTCCGTTAATCCAGTTAGGGTTTGTGAACTCGGCTAAAACAGACGCCGCTAGGTACGACAGGCATAAGAACACCTTCATCGTAGAGCTGGCGGGGAGAAAGTACAGAAGCAAAAACTATCTCAACAGAAAGCTTCATGGCCCCCTTAATCACTAGGCGGCTGGTTGCAGTGGCTGTCAGCCTTGCCAAGGCTCCCGTGCCGCAATGATGCAGATATCGCAAGGCGCATGAACCCCTTACAGATCGTATTCAGCTCTCGCAACGCATACTAGAGCATCACTGAATGTGGCTACGTATCAATAATTCCTAATCGCATTTGCTGCATACACGCTATTCAATCTCAACAACTAGACGGCTTCCAAGAATATGTATACTTCTAGCTCTACAACACTTCGATATCTGATTTGTGTTCTTGCAGGATATGAGACATGATGTCACTATCCCTGGCAGCACAGTGATAGGTATCGTATATGTTTTCGTTGTCATTCAGGAAGCCAGGCGGCCAGGCGGCCAGCAAGTGTTACCTGGGTATGCTTGGGGTTGCGCGCGTTACTTGAGTCAGGACAGCAGCCGGAAACGACAGTTATACCCTCATGCTATTGTCTTCAACGAAAGTAGAGTACGACTCTAACACAGCCTAGAGCCCGATCTTGGTTCGAGCTACTGTCTTAGTACCCAAAGAGTGCTGATCATGCGACAGTCATAGGAAACCTTGGAAGTCAATGTGCCCAAGTGTATGAGGACTGGATAATATTCTAAGCATCCTTCACTACCTAGGTATTTACGCCTCAACGCAGCCCGGACAATCCTCAGTATCTCAACAATACTTTTGCTTCGTCGCCCAGTCACACATGACTTTTCCGACACAGCTGCAACAAGCGCACACCTGTCATGCACCACCGTGGTCAGCGCCACAATCTCCATCGTCAGCCGTTGAATGCCTTACCTTCTTTTGTTTTACCGCGTTATCATTTCCATCTATACATGTCAAGGTCTGCGAGTTCCACCGAAACTTGTTGTAGCAGGCGTTTGCGTTGATGACCGCGGCGCAGTCGTCGCTCCGTGCGACTTCGGCAGTGCACTCTGGGTATGTTTGGGCGGCGCTGAGAGCGAGAAGAGTTGCCAGGACCGCGATAAAGAGCACCATGACGGATTCGGATGATTGAAAAAGGTGAGAATGCTTGGTTGGGAAGTGTTTGTCGTTGTGTGGTGCCGCTTTGCTCTGCTCAACTACCTAGGTATCTGTTATCGGACGTCACAGGCACTGCGCATCCCAGACTCATGTATCCGATTGCGACTCGTGCCGGTTGCTTGGAACAGTATATTCGGGAGTACTATGCAGCTTGCGTTATCTTGGAGGAGAAGGAATGCTGGCTGCACCCACGGTCAGCTGCAGTTCCTGTAGGCATCGGACGGATCGTCCCGCGTCGTGCACCTTTTCAGCTCTTGGCTTTCAACAACTCTAGAACACACACTCTCCAGGCGTCTGCTCATTCGAAGGCTTCAGATGAAAGACCTCTTCCATGGAAAGACGACGTTCCATCTTCCTTGGCATCTGAGCTCGCATTCGCTACGCGATATTAGCTTACATTACCCTGGCCTTCGGCTCTTCGCATCGATGCTCGTAAAAGACGGCAGTTGGTAGTATTTTGGACATCAAATCGTGGCACCCATAGTATGAAGGATAGACTTGCCATGGGCTGCAAACTGCTGTTTGGTAGCTGTCGATAACACCGGAACGCTGGAGACCACAGGGTCGTAACGACATGAAACTACACATCTTCGCCATTGCCTTCGGGTTAGTCGCGACTGCGAAGGCAGGGCTTTTGCGCTTTGGCTGCGCGCAGTTGACAGTACAGAGACTTGACCCGTTGGTGAACCCAGGCTCGAATCCCTCGCCACATCTTCATCAGATCATCGGAGGTGTAAGAAAGCCCTTCTCCAAACAAGCATTCTACTGCTGACACCGTCAGAACTCCTTCAACGTCACCATGGATCCAGTCAAAGGCCATGATCTGGCGACACAATCGACATGCACCACGTGCGAGTTTTCCGAAGACTTGAGTGAGGACTACAACACAGTTCTAGATGACGGAGAGACGCTAATGAGATGACTGTAGGCAACTACTGGACCGCAGTCGTGTATTTCAAAGCCAAGAACGGCACCTTCAAACGCGTACCCCAACGAGCGCAACAAGGCATGGAAGGTACCAACGGCGGCATGGTACGTACCTTCTTCTTACCCCATCACAGCCAACGCCTAACATGCATGCAGGTTGTATACTACATGACCGACGCCCTCTTCAGCACCTCGCAAACCACAAAAGTAACAGCCTTCAAGCCCGGTTTCCGCATGCTGATCGGCGACGTCTCGTACCGTTCTCGCGAGGAAGCGCGCGACTTCCGACAGTTGACATATATCTGCATGCAAAACGAGGGTACCCGAGAGCCTGAAACACTCGAGTTCCCGAAGCAGCCTTGCCCGGCCGGCATCATGATTAACCATCGGTTTCCAACTGTAAGAGTTCCGACTTTGCGATTGTACGTTGCATGTATTTACTGACTGCTTCCAGTGCTGGGACGGCGTGAACCTCGACTCACCAAACCACCGCGAACACGTCTCGTATCCCGCGACGGGTACATTTGAAAATGGCGGCGCGTGTCCATCTACACACCCCGTCCGCCTGCCCCAGATCCTGCTAGAGACGGTCTGGGACACGAAGCAGTTCAACAACAAGGCCGACTGGCCAAGCGATGGTAGCCAGCCTTTTGTCTGGTCTAGCGGCGACGCGACTGGCTTCTCGACGCATGCGGACTACCTGTTCGGCTGGAAGGACGACTCGCTGCAGAAGGCTATGGATGGGAATAATTATGTGTCGGCGCCGACGCTGAAGAAGCAGAATATTGCGACGCAGAACAAGTGCAATGTCAAAGATATGGTGGGCGAGAATTTTGATGGTTGGCTGACAGAGTTGCCGGGTGGGATGCAGGTTGGTTGAGGCACGTCTCTATCAAGGTTCACTTTGTTGCGTTGAGGTGTTGTGGGTGTATCATTAGTTAGGAAGATCTGACTCGTTTGCAACTATCGCTTTACTACAGGTACGGTTCATGATCCGTGGATGATCAATATAACCGACAAGCTTCCTACTGTGCGATGGATTAATAGATCAGATTGATATCTGACAACGGACGTTTTGAACACGTTTACTTATATGCTATACCACTAGGGTAGCCACCGAAGTAAATATGTGACAAAGGCGTCCTAGACCGATGGCTGACTTGTCTTTCAATATTTCGGTCATTGTATCTCCATGTAAAAACTGATCCAGCATCGAGTAAGCAGCCAACCCTGGCGCTCTCAATCGTTTCCTCTGATACCTTGTCAATGATCGCATCCTGTAGCTCAACAGGGAGCTTGTGAAGAGGAGCCGTAGTGGGACTGGTCTGCGTGGCTTGGAGAAGGAGCCCCATAGCTTCTTCAGAAGGAGGATGCACCCCGTCAAATAGACGCATGGGTTCCGTATATTTTTCGAAATCCCTGCTTATCCGAAACAGAATAAGTTCCCGCACCGAGAGTATGAGGTAAGTGGAAGTTCTTTCCGCCGAACCAGGAGTGGACACAATCTGCTTCCTGAAATCATTTCGAATCAGCGTGACCGCGTGCGGAGTATGCTGGCATATGACGATGGCCGTTCCACCGACCCTAACAATGTGTCCACTTGCAAAGTGCCACTCTGGGAGAGTGTCTATCCAGACCAGGTAGCGGCCAATGGCTTGGTGTGCGAGCGTTGCTTCTTCGACGGTAAAGTCCAGGGTAACAATCCTGACAATAGCATTGGCAAGCCTCCGAAACGTAGAGTTGTTGTAACGACCGCAAAGGACATGCCTCCACTGAAATGCAAAGTCGGCAAGTATCCTAGAGACGAAAGCCTTGCGCCGCTGTAGGCGCGGCAGGTCGATGTTCTTGCGTCTCATTTTCCAGAACACCACTGGGCGGCGTGCTGAGTAGACGGATTGCAAGGCATGTTTGGCAAGTGTCGGCGGTGGTTCGCAAGGCTCGAAATCGGAAATGGTTATGGAACGCTGGCGAACAAGGTCGAGAGGAACCCAAAGGTTGCGATCTGTCTGGTCCAATCGCAGAATATCGCGATCAAGGTCAAAGGTCCAGACCGCTCTAACGTGACTCCATCGGCGGTCGTTAAAGGGTGTGAGGAGGTCGTCCCGCTGTTGCCAATCCCGGGCAACCTGCGAGTACAAAACATCAAAAGTAGATTCTACGTCTATGAGCACTTTTTGCCGTCTATGCCGGGCGATGATGGTACTACGCACCTCTTGCTACGCCCGCAAGCCTGCTCGAAAATAGTTGCAGCATGGCGTCATCTTCGGCAGAACGATGTCCAGCAAAATAGAAGGCCCCTCGTTCTACGTTAGAAGAACAGACCGTGTATAACATTGTACTGGTAACGTACCTTGCAAGTCAAGGTTGATATACGCTGCCATGGTGAGCCGTGGACGGGCGCGAAGTACAGGGACGGTTGAGCTCTGTATGGAGGTAACAATAAATTCGGTGCAGTCGGTCTGCGTACGTTGGCAGGCTTGGCAACGCGCCACGTGTGAAGATTGAGACGAGATGGTTAGGGAGAATTAACGGTGGGAAGAAGAAGGCAAGCCCTGGAGAGTGCAAGATTAGGAGGTCCGGAGCGTTAGTTATGGCGACCATGTTGCTGAGTCAACCAACAACAGGATTGCTAGAAATTGCGCGTACATTTTCAGCGGATGTCCAGATGTCGAGGCCGCGGGAAAATAGTCACTAAA
The DNA here is from genome assembly GCF_024043155.1 of Alternaria arbusti. Taxonomy (NCBI): domain Eukaryota; kingdom Fungi; phylum Ascomycota; class Dothideomycetes; order Pleosporales; family Pleosporaceae; genus Alternaria; species Alternaria arbusti. The sequence continues at coordinate 401,954 of NW_026249954.1, read as the reverse complement.
CTAGAAGTAATGAATTTTGTGCCATACAATGCCGCTAACCCAAACACCTTGCTAACGAAAGCAAGTTCGACAGACAGACGATACGCATACACAGAACAGCCCCCAATCATCGTACATCGGCCCCTACCAACAGCTCGCCAGCCGGATAATGCCACTCATATCCCTGAGATCTTATCCAAACGACGATTTCTTTGCAACACCCTGATGAGTGATCAGATACATATAGTCCTCGTTCAGTTTTCTAACAGCGTCAGCACCAAGCATGAGAAAGTTAAGGTCCTCATGTTCAAGACCTGGCTTCCTCAAGCTCGAGCTCTAACTGCCTGATGCGCTCATCCTTTTCACGGTCCGAGGGCTCGGAGCTGGCAACCTTGGTCTTGAGCATCGAGACTTCGCGCAGAAGGAGTGCGATTTGATCGGTTTGGTCCGACATGACCCTGTTTTGCTGCTCAAGCTGTGACTTGATGTCGCCTAGTGCATCGCGGAGAGCGGAAGCAGGGCCACCGGCGCTAGGTGTGGAAGTCGTAGCGGCCGCAGTGGGCGTAGAAGAGGCAGGTGCAGCAGATGAGGTGGGTGTAGAGGATGCTGCAGGTGTGGGACTGTGAGTGGACTTCGCGCTCTCAGGTTCCTTGGAGATAGTGGGGCCCTTAACCTTCTCTTCCTGGCGGGAAGCAGTGAAAGTGCGGCGCTCTGCTGGCTTGGGAATCTCTTCGAAGCTCGACGCGCTCTCGTTGTCTGAAGCATCCTTGTCCGCGAATTTGGAAGCTGCCGACGCCATAGAATCCTTGTTGTCCTTCATAGATGGGGGTGGACCACGAGAAGCGACTGGTGTAGGTATGGGCTCGGGCGCAGGCTTGGGCGGCTCGGCCTTGACGGGGGATGGCTGACTGGTGGCCGGCTGGGAAGGCTTGTAGTCGTTTTCCACCTCTTTGGGGGCTTCGCCCTCATAGACGCTTTCAAGTGAAATCTTGGGCGGCATTGCAGTCTTTCCGCTGAACCAATCGGCAGCCGAAACACCTGGCTTCAGACCTGTCGTAGGCGGGTAAATATCACTCTGGAACATCTCGGAACGGCGGGGGACGATGAATGATACGGGCTCGACGTAGGCATCGTTGACAGTCTTGAAGCAGCGCAGGACCTCGTTCTCGTGCAGGTTGATACCCCGCTTGGGAAGGAAGGCGATACCGCGCTGAGGGTCGCCGGACTTGTATTCGGAGAGGTACTCGAACTTGTCGTTCTCGTATTCGTAGTAGCGGATGTTGCCGTCACTGCGCAAGTTAGTGTATGGCCATAAAATTGGGAGGTCAGACGTACCCCTTGCCGGCGAGGTACAAGCACTGTGTACCGTCGTCCCAGAAGGGCATGCAGACACCGGAGATGGAGTCGAGGATCTGGAAGCCGCCAATGGGCTCCTTGGGGTTGCGCGGGTCCCAGAGACCGAGTTGACGGTCGCTCATGCGCGAGAAGCCAGTGGTCGCGATACGGTCGGTCTCACCCATCCACACAGCGCGGCTGTTCTTGGCACCAGGATGACCGGGAACCTCCTGGGCGGGCTTCTCCTGGCGTACATCCCATACGCGCAGCTTCTTGTCGCGGCTCGTGGTGACGAGGAGCGATCCGTCGGCGCTCCATGAGAGCGATTGGACAATGTCGTTGTGCTTGAGCGTGAGCTGTGGCAGACCGGCCTCGACGTCCCAGAGCTTTACGGTGTAGTCGCCAGACGCGCTGGCGAGGACGTTCTCGGCGGCGGTGTTGAAGAGGACATGGCCGACCTTCCTGTGGCAGTGTTAGATGCGAATCTCGACCGAGCGCATCGGCGTACCTCATGTGGCCGCTCAGCTTGGCGACAGGCGCGACATCAGCGGGCTCCTCGGCATCGGTGTGCAGGGTGAAGTTCTCGGGCACCTTCCAGATGCCGACTTTGCCGTCGTCAGAGGCCGAGGAAATGAGAGAGTCGTTGAAGGGAGACCTGCGCGCGGTTAGCGTCGTACTCGGCCCTGTCATGCCATGTGCGACCATACCAGTCGGTGTCGAGGACGGCGGCAGTGTGGCCGCGGAAGAGAGGGAGCTGGTCGGGCGCTCGGCCGCGCTCATTGATGGGGATGACGGCAAAGGCGCCACCGCCGCTGGCTTCCCAGTTGACCGAGATGTATTCGGGGTTGGCCTAGGGGGGTGAGCGCAAGTACGACGGGGTCGCGTGCGGGAGAGCTGACCTTGATCAGGTTGGTGTCCCACGCATTCTTGGAGATGCGGAGGTTATCGTAGCATTGCTCCTGCAAGACGGTCAGTACACGTGCGTGCTAGATCCATGGATGGCATTGGAGCGTACCTTTTTGGTGCCCTTGCCAAAGACGTGGCCTGGCAGGCGTTGTTAGCATGTTGGGCTGGGCGGGCGTTGGACATCAACACTCACGGTACTTGGACGCTCGCACAAATCGGCCGGCCATTGTTGCGGGTGGCAGTGACGGGGGTGGTGGCGAGTGTAGGAATGACAGACTCTCCGGCCTCGGGCGTTGGGCTATAAGAGGCGCTGCGGTGGGTGCGAGGGCAATGCGACGGTTTCGAGCGCGTGTTTCGAGTCCTGGGACGCAGTTGCCCCCAGCATGCCTATGCAGGCGCCTTGGCGGTGGGCCCGCTCTGCCCGCTCCAATCTCGCCAACGGTCCCTAGTCACCCTCGTCACTCCACCACTCCACCTGCAATCCACCAATTTGCAGCTGTTTATGCAGCCCCAGCCCAGCAACCGCATGTTCGCAGCACGATCTCCAACTAACGACTTAGCACAAGATGCCTGAGGCCGGTCCCGAGGTCACGAGAATGCAACTTCTGTTTTCACATTTCTTCTTGCACTGGTTTCCGTCGACTGTCCGTGGTCAATACTTTGCGTCTACTACTACCAACAAACACTCAAACCATATTCAGGCAGACCCGTCCCTAAATATCCTCAAACACCTTCCTCTCCGCCCTTGCTTCAATCATGCCTAGCTCTTCGCACCTTCCGCGAAGCCATATCGTCCACTCGTCGTCGCCAGCAGCCAGAACCACATTTTCTTGCGGGTAGACGACCCACTGTATTCCCGAGAGAGCTTTATCCATACCCTTGTTGAAGAGCTGCGTTTGTTCCTTGCTCCACGATTGGAATATGTCGCAGAGCTGTTCGCGGACATGATTCTTATAAGCATTCTCGACGAGGTGGGTATACCGCCCCATGTATTTGCGCCGTGGCCGTCGACTCTTGCGATCGACGGTTGCATCATTAGGAAATTTCTCTGAGCAACCATCCGTAAGACGCAAGTATGCGATATACTGATCAACCGCTTCGACGAACTCAGTTGCCCATTGCAAGGCTGTTGGCGCCTTGTTGTGGAACTCCATAGGATTTTCCAAGTGCGTTGATATCAACGGAACGATGTGGTACAGCATCACCCCTAACCCCATGCCCACGTCGAAGGGCTGAGCCGAATTAGTACGGATTCTGGCAATGATCGCTGGTATTTTAAAGGCGTATCCCATCTTTCTGAGCGCGAGGGTGTCGAATGGGTGCTTTTTGGCTCGTTTGACTGCTTGCTCTGGTGCACTGGTAGTATCTGGTGCGTGCTGGTCTCCATCTATCAGCGGGGCCCCCGCCCTTTTAGCGCCCTGTATCTGTGGAATGGCCATGGCCGGCAGTTAGTGCAGATTCGAATTATGGCTTTTCAGGTGGATGATCTCGACGTGTGAGATGTAGATTTTCCCTGGCAGGCCACGGGTGGGTGATTTGTTTTCGTAGTGTTTGCGCTGGCATTGTTGAAGTATGTCTTTGTCACAACACGTTAGCTGTGCTAATAGCATGGCTTTGAGCGTTCCCATGTCCGGTGATGTCTTTCACTACATTGTGTGATGTTGAAACTACTCGAAGCACTGGGGTCGTTCAGAAGCGTAGACAGGTGAACTGGGGAACATAGCCATACACCTACCCAAGTCTTGGACGACAAGGCTGAGCACATGTGTGCTGCAGGCACTTAGCCGCAACCGAACCAACACCGACGCAAGTCAGTATGCAGTCTACTATCGCAAGTAAGCTGGCGGGGAACTTCTCGAAGGAATAGAAGCTCCCCAGCCTTCCTCGAGTCACCAATCTGCCGTTCGTGAGACCTACATCGACGTGTCTCATATCAACCCCATGGAGACACCACTTTACAGCACGTGCGACTGTCGCGACAGCGCACTCTCTTCTACCGCCAACGTCCTTTCCATCTTAACATTCGCGTACATTCTGATAGCTGGCACTCTCTACCAGGTGGCTGCGCTCTATCGAGTGAAAAGTGATAGCGACTGGGCTGCAGTGCAGGCGCAAGCGACACGACTACGAGACTTTGCATGGTCGATAGAACGCAGAGACGCTATCAGCACTGAGTTCTTCAAACGGCTCGACGATCTCGATAAGGAGATAGCAAGGAAGCTTCCTGGCAATGTCGCAACAGGGAAATGGCATCTGGTATGGCGGCAGGCAAGGAGCACCTGGGACAGAGCTGAGATAGAAGAGAAGCTATACAGTCTGGCGCAGATGCGGTATGTTTTGACGGGAGTCCTCTATTTTCCCATAGAGTGAGAGGAATAACAGGCTAACGCTCAGTCCACGCATCAGTCTACTATTTCTCGAGAGTGGATTGAATGACGTTGAGCAAGACAATAAGCCGACGGACCAAGTGCTAGACAAAGCTCGCACCCAGCTCGAAGAGTCGAAACGCCTGTTCCTCACTCAACTCAGGAGCGAGCCCAAGGAGCGGCGAAGACGAACGCTAGATGCGATAAAGAGCGAATCCGGGGAACGAGGGCGCGCAGCTTGGGAGGAGATTGAGGATGTGATCAAGAGGCTTGATGCAGAGGATGTGGAGCGGCGTGGAACCCGGGGGTTTGTCGAAGGCGTTTGATGAAGTGCGGAGCGCAAGAGACGGGGGTTCCCGCTCATAATACGATTCAAAGCGCGTCCATGTCTGTAGATTTGCGCCCGTATCGCAAACAAAAACCAAAGTTCAAAAAGATCCAAGTCAAAAAGCACGATGCAGGTGGTGTTGAGAGGATGGCACACCGCTGGTGGCAGTGCCTCGGCTCACGGGGATAGCGGCAATGAGCTCCCCATGGCTTGCGTGCGGAGAAGCATTACCCTTTACCTCATTCTACCCAGACTTCCTGACCTCCTGCATGCTCATCATTACATATACGGCCCAATCTCGCCATGTCTGACGAAACCGAGAAGCCCACCCAGCCCGAAGCGTCCAATGTGACTGACACCCCTGACGTCAAGGAGGTGGTGGATAAGATAGCGGATGCCGCACCCAGGGCGGATCCGAGGGACCTGGACAGGACCGACTTGCTTGCAGGCGTCAAGAAAGTGGACCAAACGATTCTGAGGCTGAACAAGTACGTCAGGTCGAGCGTGTGTCGTTGTGAGGGTCAGAGGCATGAGCTAATGTAGGGCAGACTCCTAGCTTCCCCAGGCGGCCTCTCCGCATTCCTCTCCACATTCAACTACTCCCTCTACATCCTCGCCTACGTGCAGACCAAATCGCCGTCCATATCCAGCTTCGCGACAAGGCTCCTCACGCTGATCCGCCCCGCTTGCGACGATGCAAAGATCTCCGCCGCAACGCTATTGAACAATGGCACGGTGCCGCCCATCGCTGCGCTCGCCGTCCTCATCTCGAAAGCGCGCACAACGCTGAGGCTGTTTGGTCTCTTCCCGCTGTACGCCTGGTTGCGCTCGCTAGCCTCAGGCCCCAAAGCCGGCACAGATGTCGTGCTGCACCGCATCGCCATGCTGCAGGCGAGCAGCTACTTCTCCTACCAAGCCCTAGAGAACATCTCCCTCCTCGCCGACTCGGGCGTCATCTCGCCCCGCTTCATCTCCACCCTCAATCGCGGCGATTCGACGACTGCCCGTTTATACCTGTATGCCTACCGCTGTTGGCTAGGCGGCGTGTCGTGCGACTTCCTCCGCTTGATGCGCGAGTGGCAGCTCGAGGGTCGCAGGAGGGCGACTAGGCAGCAGATGGTTGCCGATGGCCGCGCAATCGCAGAATACCAAGACGAAGAGGACAAGAAGTTTGACAACAGGTGGTGGACCGACTTCGTTATCGCAAGCGCGTGGTTGCCCATGGCGCTGCACTTCAGCAGCACGACTGGAGGGTTGCCAGGCTGGAATCTGGGATGGATGGGTGCATGTGGCTTGGTGGCTGGAAGTACGAGGTTCAAGGCGCTCTGGGCAAGTACAGCGTAGGGGATTTGTTACCATGGTAAGAGGGCTTACTGGGTTTCGGCACAATTTACATATCTTTGAGCGTGTAGCTTTTTTGACAGTCGAGGTATTCATGGAGTTTGAGCCCGTACGCTGTCCATGTTGTTTTCCACAGTTCGGTCATGGTGACCATGTGCTGCCGCGGCGATTGCACCTGCCCTAACCGTATCTTTATGAAGCGATACAAGCCGTTCGCGAAGTAAATGCGGAACTCACCTGCTTCTACACTACATGAAGCTAGCCGTATAGGGAAAGCTCAACCGACTATCCAGAAGTGGGGAAGTGACTATCTCCCAGACACGATTACGTCGGCCCATCCTGCTCCTGCCTGGGCCACGAACATACAATCGACAACGCTGGCGTCACCACACGCCCACACGAATTGGGTCTCACTATCTTTTGGAACACCTTCGTTGAACTGAGCTGTTCCTGAAACATGGCAGGCAGTAGTGTATGTTCGCGACCACCAACGACATGACATTGACTGACTCATTTCCGGATCTAGGGTCTTGGTCTCAATCCTCAAGACTTTAACATTGTCGAAGCTAGTATCGGTGATCATCTGAAAGCTCTCGACGAACAACGGATTACCAGCGTGGATCTTGTCATCAGCTGTCTGAATCGCATTGCCAAGTTCGATACTATCCAAGGTCTGAACGCCTTTACTGTATTCAACGAGAAGGTTCTTCAAGATGCAGCAGCTTCCGATGCTCGGCGTGCCCAAGGTCTCAAGCCTCGACCTTTGGAAGGTATACCTTATACGATCAAAGATAGTTACAAAGTTGCCGGCATGACAGTCACAGATGGCTCACCTGCTCTGAAAGGTGTCATGTCGAGCGGCGACTCTGCAATCGCTGAGAACCTTCGAGCTGCGGGAGCGATCTTGATTGGAAAGACTAACATGCCACCGATGGCTGCGGGTGGTATGCAGAGAGGCATGTATGGTCGTGCAGAGTCACCGTATAACTCAAAGTACCTCACTGGCGCGTTCTCATCTGGTTCGTCGAATGGTGCTGCAACGTCTGTGACGTCCAGCATGGCAGTCTTCGGCATGGGTAGCGAGACCGTCAGCAGCGGACGAAGTCCAGCGTCCAACAACGCCATCGTATGCTACACGCCATCGAAGGGGCTCTTGAGCTGTCGCGGGTTGTGGCCTTTGTACATCACATGCGATGTGCCAACTCCGTATGCGCGATCGGTGGACGACATGTTGGAAATACTGAATGTCATCGCTACTCCAGATGAAGACACATCAGGGGACTTCATACGCGAACAAAAGCATGTGCAGATACCTCAGCCTCCTTCAATCGATTACACTACTCTACGAAACGGCGAAGCGCTGCAAGATAAGAGGGTCGGGGTGCCGAAGATGTACGTTGGCCAGAAAGACTCAGATCCGCACGCAAAGCATCCTTACGTCTCACCAGAGGTCGTCGCAATATGGCAACAGGCAGCGGAAGACATTAAGTCTATGGGGGCAGAAATCGTCTATACTGATTTCCCTCTAATAACAAATTACGAAAACGACTCCCGTTCAGGTGAGGCGAACAACGTCGATGGACGTCCCGCGAACTGGAACCTTCTCGAGCGAGGCGTTCTTATCGCCCAAGCGTGGAACGCTTTTCTCGTAGACAACAATGATCCCAGCATCAAGTGCTTAGCCGACATCAAAGATCCCGCGATGCTATTCCCAAAGCCACCAGACTACAAGCCGGATCGCTTTCTCGAAGTGAGGAATTGGATTGATTACCCTGGTCTGCCCAAGATGGTCCAAGATGGTAGTATACATGACATACAGGGTATGGAGCAAGCTCTCAAAGCTCTCGAAGCTCAAAGGAAACGCGATCTAGAAGACTGGATGGACAAAAATGGGCTGGATGTCGTTGCATTTCCTGCGCAAGGCGACGTCGGTCTCGCAGATCTTGAATTCGACATTGACAGCACGACACATAGTCTGCAGAATGGCGTAAAATACTCCAACGGTAATCGCGCGATCAGGCATCTCGGTGTACCTACTATGAGTGTACCCATGGGTGTCATGAGCGACAAGAACGTGCCTGTGAACATCACATTCGCTGGGAAGGCTTACGAAGATACCAAGCTATTGGAGTGTGCATATGCGTTTGAACGGGCAACCAAGAGACGTATACCGCCTCCTCTTACCGCCCTACCCACCGATATCATCCGAAAGGCATTCTCCCCGCCACCTAAAAACAAGCCTCTTATTGAGTGCGTTGCAGCTGTCTCCAACACTATCTTGGGCCTCAATATCCAAGCCTCCATGGTCGCCAACGGTGGCTCTGACCATCCATCGCCAGCAACGTCACTGGAGGTCTTCGTAGACGGGGAGGCGGTATTTCACGAAAACACCAACAAGTTGGAGTGGAACGTTTCGTTTTCAGATGAAGTTCAGAGGCCGGAAGTCCTGGGGTGGGATCTCAAGCCGTTGCCGAAGAGAGACATCATGGTCATCGTGGTTGTGAAGAGGCAGTTGGACGCGGAGGGCCTGCAGAGGGAAGCAAGGGTACTTTGGGTACCTGTCGATGAACTTGGTGAAGCGTCTGCTTGAATATCTGCAAAGACCTACGGCGGTGCGATATCCCCCACTCCCATTGACGAACCACTTGGTATGCCACGCGATTACAGAAGCGAAGACCTCCCACTTTAGTAAATGTGAGCTGTCTGAGTGACGTGCTCGTCTGAGATAGCCTGACCGTCCATGATGCCGTGTACATACGCGTCTCCAACAAGACGAAGCTCATGATATTCATTCTCAACTTCTTCTGTGTTTCTTTCCCGCATAACAAATGGTACTTTGCCGTTATAAAAGACCCAGATCTGGTCTCCCGGTAAGGTAGTAGGCGGGCCCATACCGAGGTAGCCTCTCTTTGTAACGAAGAAAGCATGGTTTGGTACCATACCACAGAGAGATTCAAATAGCCCGCTCATTCCGTGTGGAGGATAACTGGACTGGTGGCCTTGTTGCGAGAATTGTTCATTGTTGAGTGCGCGTTCGATCTCGAGAAATTCCGAAGCGTGTGTTGCTTTCGCTCGTTCGATAGGATACTCAGCCATGACGAGATCACCGACCATGGTCCGCCACAGGGGTTCGCACGACTGTGCCGGATCACGTTTATAGCTATCCCGTTCTTCCACTAGTTGCCTTGCGTCGGACATTATGTCCCGTATCTTCCGATAGTCAAGATATTCCTCATCGGAAACCTCGTACACGCTGTTGACTTGCTCTACTTGGTCGACCAGCAGACCTGGTAAGGATAGACATGTCCAATCACTTGATACCTTCGGTACTGAGCCTCCCTTCTCGAGCTCTTGTTCGCGCTCGATTCTACCACCTGCCGAGAACTGCCTGTATCGGTGCGAGTGATTCCACCACTTCAGCTGGCGCTTGCCTACACGGTTGGAGCATGCGAAGTCGATCGACCAACTCGGTAGATTGGGAGTGACATGCGGCATCTCGCTGGACGCAATCAGAGGCCTAAGACCTTCTCCAAATAGCAGTAGATCGCTTGTAACCATTGCAAATAATAAAGATGCGGGTATCGAGTAGCTACGCGCTTGAGCGTGTGGAAGAGTCTCTGTAATCTGACGCGCATCAAGCAAGCCCAATAGCCCATAGATCTTATCGCGTGGATCGGTAGCTTTCCGATGGCGCCAGCGCATGAACAAGTCTAAACCGGACTCGCCATCAGTCGAATGTAGAAACCCGTTGACAGGATACAGAAGACCACGGAGAAGTGGGGTATGCATGATGCGCTGATATCGAAACCTGGGTGAGAAAGAGCGAAGATTGTCGCCACGCAGATGCTGTACCACTAGGAGTATGTTGCGCCGTGACACTGAGAGTGGGCCCCATCTGAACTCAGCTGAGTGGGGCAGTATTGACTCTTGAATTGTCCAGATGCGCTCCCACCAGGTATTTCCATACATAGCAAAGGCTGCAAAGGCTTTCCGGGCCGTCACGCCTGCGGCACCTTCTTGAAAGAGCATGGGGAGGCCATCCTCGGGGTCAACGCCTTTACTAGACAAGTCGTAGGCCTCTCCTGCTGATGCGTTTCTAATTGCTGGCCTGTTGGCCACAGCTTCGAAGAACGCAAATACTGCGTATGTGTCCGCCTCATTTATGCCATGTTCGGCATATTGGATCTCACCCAGCCATAGAATGCAATGTGCGCATTTACTGTAGATTTCTCGCATCAAGGCAACTTGGCTGGCCTTCTCTTCCATATCCCACTGGTTGATGCATATTTGGTCAACCCATAGCGTGCGAATTTGGTTTGGATAGCGTAAACGTCGAAGAGCGTCGTGGAGGTTTGGCGAGATGTTGACGGGGCTTCCTGACACTTGAAGGCTTCTTTTCTCGATTGCATCTCCCCAAACATATGATAGCGCTTCATATTGCGCATCTCCATCGACACTAACGTTTCGGATATGGCACTCGATTGTTTCGTCGGGACAGCCAGGTAGTAGATCCAAGACGCGGATCTCGCGGTTGTTGGGTCGCTGAGATACTATGTACCTAGGTAAGTCAGGTGGTTATCCAGTCGTGATGGTTCATCAATTTACCTGAAGCCTCCATCGCGATCGAGCCAGGGAGAAGAGCCTTAGATCTTTCAAACAAGATGAATGTAGCGTGCAAGCGAAAGAGTGTCTACAAATGAATCACGTGTACGGTAGCTGCTGCATAATGAGCTGCCTGATCAGCCAAGAGCGGGCTGATCAAACAGAGCCAGAAAACATCCCATGGCCTGCATGCCCAGGTGGTGATATAGAAAATTGTAACGTACAACACTTGCGCTGTTCACGACAGCATTCTCGTGGAGTTCTTAGAAGCTCAAGCATGGCTGCTCCGTGTGGGCGTAGGAACGCTGCCAAGAGTGGGTCCATGGCGCGTCATCTCTCGCGTCAACCAGACCTCGGGAAGTGTGCCCTCTTCACCTCACTTCACCACCACCAAGTCGTACACGATATGGACGCATCCTATAGGACAGAACTATCGACGCGCCTGTGCTGACCTAATACCCGATCTCCGTCTCAATTCACCTCTTTTGTTTCGCCATAGCAGTTCATGTCGGCTGTCATCTCAGCACGTTCATCATTTTCACAAGCAAGAAGACCGAGCCGATGAGCTGGAGTATGTTCAGGGCCATTTTCAGCAGCACCAGAACCCTTTGGTTCTCTTGGTCACCTATTCCGGCCTTTATGTGCCAGACTGTTCCACCTTCGCTCATGCTTTTCAGAGCCTGGTGTATACTCGTATTTGTTCCAGTGGGATTGAGCAATTTTATATCACAACTGTCAGAGTCCTTTCAAAACGCGCCTCATCTTCCTACCAATACAGATGGTATCTAGCATCCACGACGCATCTCCACAGTCCGCATATCGATCGTGACAGAAATCCCCGTTGACTAAGGCCAGCAGACAGTGACCGGCAACATGACTGTACGGTCTTTGTCTCGTGAATATGTCACAAGATCTATAAGATGGTTCTGATCAGAACATCCCATTATCTCTATTTTGACGCGCGGACCATGAGTTGCGTCATCGCTTCATGGCAGGCTCTCGCTGACTCAACGCACTGACGGTTCTGGACGGTCTTTAACTGCTCCAGGCAACGTTGCTAGGAGTGGTGAGCGTTTGCAAATTTCTTTCGGGGTCTTTTTGAAGGCTTTTCATCAGCCCTCACCACTCACCAGTGCCCATAACGGAAGTCTTTCGTCGATCACACGCGCCTGCTGAACTTCTTCACTCTTCTGCGCCTGAGTCAGATGATTCGATTCTTCTAATTTCTCTGCACGTCCTTCATATCTCTGCTGCTATAAAGAGCATATCGTCTCCTCTGGCTTGAACGATTTCTCTCACTCTTTCGACTCATAATCTGCCCTGAGACCAGTTCACTATGGAGCGGAGTCAGGATAGCGATCGAAATCAGTGCGAGTATGTATTCACGAGCGAACCTTTTGAAATCAATGCTTACAATATATAGTGCGGCGCAGACTCAGCCATCTGGCATGTCCCCAATGGCAGACAGCTCGCCTTTATCAGAACTTCCCGAAACTCCCTCTCTAGAAGTGAGCAGCGCGATGCGAGGTAACGATGGACGCGTCGAAGCGCTCAAAAATGATGACGGCGAAGAGTCTACGGACGAAAGTTCCGACACCAAGAAGCCATACGCATGCCAGTATTGTGGCAAGACATATGTCAGCGAAGCGAAGCTCAAAGTACGTATCAGAAGCCCACGTTTCATCTTCACGTACTGACCTAACTATAGCGCCATACAAGGGATACCAGATCCAAATGTGCAAAGAGGCGCCTCGGGGGTAGCATGAGTGACAGCGTCTTTGCCTGTCCACGGTGCGATGCCCAGATGTCCAAGAAGTACTCTATAGAGGTCTGTCGTCCGTCCATATCCTTCAGATAAACATCGCTAATTGTGAATCAGCGGCACATCAAAGACTCATGCTGGAAGATTTGTGACGAATGTTGCAAGGGCCATAAGTCGACGTGCGATGCCTATTATACCGACGACGCCTGTAAACATTGCCTGCAGCAGGGACTTGCATGTAACAAGCACAAAGAGCAAGTGTCCGACTGCAACCCAGAGTTGCTCACAGACACACCCACACAACCGTACAAATTAGCTCCTAGATCTAGTCGCGCTGGCACAGTTGCCAAGGACGACAAAGGCAAGCGTAAGGCCACCGACTCACCAGTTGCGAGTCCAAAGTCCAAGCCGGTCGCCAAGCGTGCAACTGCTGTTGCCAAGAAAGAGACAACTACAGCCACTGGACCAAGTCAGGACGCTGGCCGTTTGTATCCTCCGTTTGCGTCGCAGTCTGACCTTGAGAGGTCGCCCCAGTATCATATGGATATCGAAGAGAACAGTACGTGTCCTCCAAAAACTCCTTATCTTGAATGACTGCTAATGACCACAATTCCAGTTGGCGGCTTGAGATCCTCGACGCACCTACAATCGCGCGATCACGTTCCAACTACACTACCCCCGCAGTCGACACTCATGTCCCAGCACGTACAGCGAGATCAAGCCCGAGGATACCCAGTTCCGCAGCAGCAGGTTCCCATACCACCCTTGATACCCGGCCAACAATACAATGGTCGCGATGTCATGACTCCGCAGCAAGCTCTGGCTCGCTGGCCAAATATCCACAATAGTTCTGGTCTTATGACATATATTGTGGGGCGGAATGGAGAGGTCCTGAATCAATCTGCGATAGATGGTGATGAATTGCTCAAGAAGTTGAATGCGCAACAGAGACGTATCGCAGCCATGGCAACTCGACACAACAACGGAGTGCGTGTGCCTATACCAACTCGTCCAGCGCCACAGGCACTGGACGAACATCGCACCCAGTTCAACCATGTGCATTCCCCTGAGTCTCGTTTGACGCGCTTCCGACCCATCCAATCCGCCAACTTCAAGGTGTATGAGGAAGCTGCTCGTCGTAACATTCGGCCCAACGAGTTCCTTGCAAGCGCGCCTGGATCTCGCATGCCTTCTCGTCAGACGTCGGCCCAGCCAGCCGCCGACTTGAACTTGCCGACACAAGGGCAGCTTCAAGGAATTAATACGGCTGCTTCGACTACGAAGGGACCGGTAGCTCATAAGCTCACAGAGCCAGTAAGTGGGATTGTTTCCCGGCTCTAGAATCTAGTCACTGACAAGTTTAGATTGCTTTGCAACGCTCTGCTCTACCCGTAGCAGACGAGAACGATCCCATAATGACGCTCCGTATTCATAGCAATACATACGACATCAATGGCACTCCCATTTTCTCTATCCTTACGATCCGTGCGTCGCAGAAGTTCGGCCCTCGTCTAGAATACTATTGTCAACAGCGAGGCAAGCAGTACGACATAGACTGGGTTTTCATATACCAATACGCCCTAGGCGGCCCGGACGATGACGTGCGAGATCGTTACATCAAGATCGACTACAACATGACCTTCAGCGATGTTTATGATCCTGAGCGTCCCGACATCAAACTCCGAGACATGGACACCATCATGATCATGAAAGCCAAGTCCCGCCTCGCAACCATGATCGATAATGGTCGCAGGGGGATCGAAACTCCGCTATCGCCAACTGGCTCACAAATTTCGGAAGACAATATCGACATCGTTGACGGCGAGACCCCGATCTTCCAGAACGCCGGCACCATTGCGAACTGGAACCGCATCGTTGAGAGTAAGATGATGGAGTTGCGCAATCAGGTCAACACCTTGACATCTGAGAACCAGCGCCAGAAGACGGAGTTGGCTAGGCAGAACCAGATGCTCGGTGACATGATCAAGCGCAACGATGCGTCTTTGCGGAGCAGTCATCCACAGGCTACTGGTCGTGGTGTTCATGCCTTCCCCTTCGTTGGTCATTCAGCTGCAAACTTCCATCCCGGCATCCAACGTGGCCCAACTGTCCAGCGCAATGCGTTCATGGACCGTCTGGAATCAGTTCGAGAACCCACCGTGTCAAACGAGTCGCGAAACCGCATGCAGCAATACCAGTTCCCGACTCATCACCCCGGCATGCAAGGTCGCCGGCCCACTTACGATAGCGGCGAGCGTGAGGCGTTTCCGGACTTCCAGAGGATTGGTGCGGCGACGACTCAACCTACACAGTTCTCTGTATACGGGATGGGTGACGACATGACTTCGTATGTTCCTGTTCCGCAACATGTACAGGGCGGGAGTGATGAAATGGGCGCTCCGATGGTGAAGGTTGAGGATGTAGAAATGGGGGATGAGGACTTCAGTTCTAGCTACTGAGACACGGGTGCTTCGTATCCGCCCTGTAGGAGACGTTAAGGTGTACTTTGGGCGAGAGAAGCGTTCTGATGGTTAAACTTCAGTGTGTTCAGCTCCGTGCCGTCAGATCTGCATGTACCTGCTTTAGTGCCACGAGCCTGAGCTTCGTAAATGTGGTGTTCCAGTCATGCTGTCTGGACTAGCGACGCGCTCATCTACCATCGGCAACAGCATGTACAAGCCTTTTCTAATAATAAACGTTTCCACTCGCTGGTTTGACGAGAACTTCATTCGCAGTGAATCGTATGATGCATGTACCAATGTACTCGGCTGCTTTGAGTGTTCTCCAACCCGTGACTCTGACGTTTCGTAAGACTTTATCGAGAAAAGACAACAATCTAACGTGATATTACAACAATGCTATGCTAACGCTAAGCCGACAGAAGTATGTTTAGGCAACGGTGCATGCGACACCAACTCCTGAAATGCCCAACGGATATTCTATAGTTCCCAAACGCCCACATATCCAACCCTAGAGACCATAGTCCCTTAATCACTAGCATACCCGCTCTCCTTGCCGCATTTGACATGCACCAACTCCGTCTTGCCGTCTCCATCAACAACAAGCGCCGTCAGCTTGCCCCCACTAACACACCCCGTATCCAGACCATAGGAGTATTCATGTATATTGAGACCCTTCTTTCTGTTGTGTCCGTAAACCACCGTCGCCCTATCCTCCTGCTTCAGCTTCTCCTGGTGATGATTCCAGAACTTCTCCCAAGGCGTGCCCGAATGTTTGCTACTCGGTATTCTCGTCTTAAGATCGATAGTCCGCATGTTCATAACGTGGAAGGGGTCTTGGTGTTCGAGTGGGGTGTCGGGGACGAGGCCAGCGTGTACGGTTACGAGGTTGCCTAATGTCGGGACGGTGCCGACGCGGAGGATGACGGGGCATTGTCGGAGGTATTCGATTTCTTTTTTGGTGAATTGCTTCGCTAGCTTGCGTAGCTTGTAGTCGCCGTGCGATTGGCTGACTTCGTCTACAAAGTCGATGTTTGCGTCGGGGGAGTCGTCGGGGGTGAATTTGAGGACGTGACGATCTTGTGCGTCGGCGATGGAGAGCAGGAGCTTGTCTTCCCAGTTTCCGCGCACGCAGGAAGCGCCGATCTTTTGGGCGAGCTTGATGACGCCTGGCGAGTCTGGGCCCTTGGCTATCATATCGCCGGTCATGACGAGGTGGTCGTGCTTGTGGTTGAAGTCGATCTTCTTGAGGAGATGCTCCAGTTCCTTTCTGCAGCCATGGACATCGCCGACGAAGACGAGTCTGCTGTGCTTCTTAGGCAGATGCTGCTCGTCCATGTCGCTGACCTGGATCATGCCCTTGAACTCTGGCCGGACATTGCTGCCGTAGCTCATCGTTGGTGCGTTGTCCATGAGATGCAACTCCGTTCTGTATGCTGTGTGTCTAGGCCCAAAGTATGTCCACCAACTTATCAAAAAGAGAACGGCGATTACGAGATACGTGACACTGTGGCGCTTTATCCTCCGGGGGATTCGGTCGGTTGTGCGTGCGATCGCCGCCTGGAACTTTGGCGGAATCAGGAAATCGTCGTCGCGTGCGTAGAAGCCTTCTTCTTCGTCGGATACGTCAAGGTCGTCGCGGTAGTCTGGTATCTGCTCGATGAGGGGTCGCGGGCGGTTTTGCGCATGCGCATAGGGGTGATCACGGTACGACGTCATCGCGATGTTTTGGTCGAAGGGGAAAATCTCGCACTGCCGTCGTGTCTCAAGATAGTCTTCACAGCGAGGAAAACAGGCACTGTATACGACGATGTAGAATGCGAAAGCAGTGACAGCGTTATGCCAGTCCTTTTTATTATGGCCGAGCGGTCATTTGCGCTTGGTGTTTCTTGCGCAGGTCCTTCCTGTCGTGGCGGTCGAGAATTCTAGAGGCAGGGTCGGGGCAATTATACAGTAGAGGGTGCCAGGAAGTCATCGAGGCATGATCAGGCGGGCGAGGAGCCTCCATAAGAACGCCGCTGCTGTTTCGCGTTTGTCGAGCCCATCTAGCCTTGCTGGCTGACCCCAGCGTCGATCCCGGACTGCCGGCACGCGGACTTGGCGGGAGCGTGGGCCGCTACTTTAGCTACACACGTGTAATCCACGCGTGTCTGCATCCCATTTCGTGGCAAAGCATCTAGGCAGTGAAATAGAGCAGTCGCTGCGTTGAAAGCGCGCCCATTTCGATGCAGGTGGTGCGCCGTGGTTCTGGGCATACGTGCCGCTTGTATCCTTTCGAAGCTTAGCGCTACCTGACCAGGCAGTCGCGAAGGATTCACGCCTTGACAATCAGCGCGATATCAGTCCAACACACTTGGGCAACATCGCATGTTCCTTTTTTGCTTCAGGTCTCATCATGTTGTTTTCCAAAGAACCAAACCCGCTCAAGGTGGTCGTCTTAGGTGAGGCCCAATCAGGCAAAACATGCTTCATTGACATGGTATGCGACCGTCCTGTCAACATTACCCATTGTCGTTTCTCCTCCAGTAGCATCAGTATTGACACTGGCTCTAGTTCCTCGAGGGGAAACACTTTATTCGCCACAGCGCTGTCGACTCCGAACTACTTTCAAGGACCATTTCGCACGCTGATGACAACTGGAGCTTTTCTTTCATGGATATAGATCTCCAGGGCTCCATATCTCCCTCATATCGCCGTGTATTGAATGAATATATCGGGAGTGCTGATGGTGTCATTCTGATATACGACATCACTGCCCAGTGGTCTTGGGATCAACTCATCGAACACGCATATCCACACATCTACCACTGTCGCAACACCGTATTTACCAAAGACGGTACGGAAGGGAGCATGCAAGGAGTGAAGAAGAGGTTCGGTTGTGCAGTAGTGGGAAACAAGAAGGACGTGATCGATGAGAACGGATCAACTAGGCAGGTGAAGAAGGAGATGGCAGAACAATGGGCTGCAAGTCAGGGTTTCCGGCATTTCGAGATTAGTTCTAATGAGCGCGGGGAGGTAGAAAACGTTATTAGAGCCCTGGTGGATAGTGTTCGGAGAGCCAGGCGGATGGATGCGAGAGATATTGGAGATAGTAGGAGAGACGGTGAAGGGGGAATAACGGGATGGGGCATGAAGGTTGTAAAGCGGTTGACCAATGGGTAAGCTGAAGTCCTTGCAGACAACTGCCATCATGTTCACGAACGACGATCCTTCGGACAATAGGAACTGAACTATTTCAAATATCACTGCGAAGCAATGACGTAGAGATGCGGGCTTATCTCCGCCTAGACAAGTACATTATCCATACCCCATCACGTCCCCGCAGTCCGCGCTCATACATCAACATCAGTCTGCATGCTCTGCAACCTTTGAAGACATTAGAATACGAAATTAAGCCCAGCGACGATGTCCAGCTCCACCGCAGAAATGTCGCCACTGACCCTCATATCAGCAACACCATCGCCATTCGCACGCATGAACCGCATCGCGCTCACTCTAAAAGGCATACCCTTCGAGCTCAGGAATGAGATACCATGGCAAAGCGCAACAGAAACACCCAAATACAACCCATTGGAGAAACTGCCCATCCTGCTTCTCCCTGACGGCCGACCGCCAGTCTACGATAGCGCGCACATCCAAGAATACATTGTGCGCAAGTATGCAGACAGGGGCCCGAAGCTAATCACCGGCGACATGGACTTGGATCTACAAATCCGACAAATCGTTGTATTGAGCGTGGGTTGCATGGACGCCATCGTGATAGCCCGGTTTGAAGCTCGCCGAGAGAAAGACAAGCAGTCGCAGCTTTGGCTCGATCGACAGAAGCGAAAAATCAGTGGCGCAATGCAGGCTTTCGATGAAATGATCCGGAGTATAAGAGAGCAAGAGAAGGCATATCTCGTTGGTGACGAGATGACGATTGCTGATATTGCGGTGGTGTGTACAGTAGGGTTTATCGACTTTGGAAGCATGAGCCCTGGATGGAAGAGCAAGTACGAGGTACTGGCGAAGTGGTTTGAGGAACTGGATCAAAGGAAGGAGTTTGCGGAGACGAAACCCGTTATGTTTGATCTGAAAGAGACTGTAGTATAGAAGGCTACAGTATGGCTACAAGTTCGTCGATTGTTGGTATCGCAACATCCAAGCTACTTTCTGGACGGCTCGTTTTGTGGCACATTGTTATCCTCGCTCGTGAGCTCAATCATACTCTCTGTACCAATCTCCTCGAGCTGTAGCTGTGGCGGGTACCAGATGTAAAAGCTGGTCATAACGAGGAGCATCAAGACGCCATCGAATACGTATACTGGCCACTCGTTCGAGTTTAGGTAGCCGTCGTGTCCAGCGATGAATTCGACTAGGCGGAAGATGTTTCGTATTGAGATGAGAACGGAAGTCCCATATAGCATCCAGAGCACACTTTCCCAAGGTACATCGACAGTTTGGCCAGTGTTGCGGAGGTGGAGTGAGAACTTGCGGTGGAAAAGAACGCAGCACCACATGAATCCGGCAAAGATGAGAACTTGTAAACCTAAGCCTGTGACGATAACACCATTTCCAGCGTTTACCAATTTCGGCTTGGGAAGGAACCCCGCTCCAGTTGATTGTATGTTGAGACAGAGTAGGTCGCCTGCGATGAAGATTCGAGTGCACCATCGAGGTGACACATAGGAGAAGCGTTCGCCATGCGTGGCTCGCACTACGCGCGAGTAAACCATGTACAGTGTGCCTGCAAACAGACACGGTGGAAGAAGGAGGAAGATCGCTTGTAGAAGGAAGGGGACTAGAGCGCCTGTATGATGGGTTGCTATTGCGCGACACGCATAACCCATGGGCTCAGCTGGATATGTCAGTCTACCAACGTACGCATGCCAGTCAGACCAGAGTCAAGGAATACGTACAGAAGCCACCGGTAATGAATGGTATAGCGTACCATGTCCGATGTTTGTACGCTTTATAGGTATGTGCTAGAGTCAAAACGAGGAAAAGAATCCCAAACGTAATGGCTGCTGCAAAGTTGGGCACGTATTTCCAAAGGTAGGCGCCTTTGTAGGTTTCAAGCGCCGGCATTCTCGACGACGTATTGAACGAGAGCGTGCGAAGGTGTGACGATGCTTCAAACAATGGCACTGCAGAGACAGGCAACACGAAGTTTGTTTCGGAATGGAAGAGGAATTGTGAGTGAGAAGGCAGCACAAGCAAAGCAGTTGGAGACTACTTGTAGGGAACTTTTACGTGCACCCAGAAGATCATATTGTCTTGCTCCTGCCTTGCGAAGCGCCAAGAGCCTGCCTTCTGCTAGCCATAACGCTCAGATACTCACAGGGCAAAACTGTGCAGCAATCGATGTATAGCCGCATGGCATGGATGGAAGTGGCCGACCGAAATGAGTAGAGCTTGCGAGTTGCTGCTGTCTTTACGTCTGTGCAAGTCTTTGTTGTAATGAGAATGTACTAAAACAGTTCGTTGAAGCGCAGGGTATTATCAATGGGTTGGCGGAATGGGTGAGAGGAGAGGCTGGCGCTTGACCCAAACAGGTTTACACGCGTGTTACGTCAGCGAAGGATGGCGCTAGTCAGGAGGCCTTGCCCGAGAGATCAGGCCCCCTTCTCCGCCAAGCGCCGTTGCTCGTCCATGCTTCTGATGTCTGCACGTATGTAATACGCGTGTTACCTGATCACTCACAGTCATGAAGCCAACATGCTTCGGCGCAGTCACAGGAAGTCCAAAGGCGGGTGCCTGGAATGGTGCGTCCCTTACCCCCTGGTCTCACAATGTCCTTCCTCTCCTCTCGTTCAACTAACACGTCCGTGTAGTAAACGACGGCATATCAAGGTAAGCTTTGGATTCAAAGCTCTCTTGAAGTTATTGGTAACCTGATACTTATTAGTGCGATGAAAACCGCCCTCGCTGTCGGCTATGTACCGTTTCTGAGCGCGCGTGCAGCTTCACATCCATCTCAGCCCCAGATGCACACCCTCGGTCCGTAAGCCCAGGGTATCAGTTTGACTTCAATGCTTCAGTTACACCCAACGATAACTCTCCGACAAGTTCTGCGCGCTGTGACGGTCGCACAGCAGATACTCCATCGACAAATGGTAGCCAAGCGTACCACGAAGATCACGTCAATGCCGGTCACATGGAGCTCCTCCTCCACGCTATGCTGAATGAAGAAATGTACAATTTTGCCGTCGGCTTTGAGAAGTTCCATCGTTCTGGTATCGCTCTCGGTTTCGAGACCGCTGTGCAGGCGTCATACCTCATGCACCAGATCCTCGCCTTTTCCGCCTGCCATCTGGCACATGTCAATCCAGAACGCTCAGCCTACTTTCGTCACCAATCCGTGGCTCTACAGACACGCGCTGTTTCGCTATTCAATTCTGCCAGAGTAGATGTGGACCAATCCAATTGTGTACCGATACTGCTTTTCTCTTCAATGCTGGGTCAGCACCTACTGGCGGACACCCTTGCGTTACGTCCTTCAACCGGTATCGACGGTTTCATCACACACTACGTGCAGTGTATAGATATGCACAGAGGTATCTATACCATTGCTACATCCGCGTGGCCGCTACTCATGAAGTCGGAGCTCGAACCGATACTTTCATTGAGTAGGACCTTCACTTCTCAGCTCCCAAAGGGCGATGATTGTTCGTCTGTTAGCAATCTCATCGACCACTTTGACGACATGAGC
This sequence comes from Alternaria arbusti, assembly GCF_024043155.1. Lineage (NCBI taxonomy): Eukaryota > Fungi > Ascomycota > Dothideomycetes > Pleosporales > Pleosporaceae > Alternaria > Alternaria arbusti. Next base: position 380,185 of record NW_026249954.1, on the reverse strand, counting down.
GAAGAGGAAAAGCACGCATGCCGAACTGCAGTGCGCTACCTTCAAGTCGGGCTCGATGCCGTGCAAAGCGACGAGGAGTCGCCGATCAGTCGGTATCAAATGATCTGCGAGTGGACCATGCTGGTTCCCCCAAGGTTCAACAGACTCTTGGATGCGAAGCAGCCTGTAGCTTTGGTAGTGCTTGCTTACTACGCCATCTTACTACACTTCGGCAGACATTTATGGCAAGTCGGCGATGCTGGACGTTATATCTTTGCCGTAATCGAAAGGCATCTGGGCTCTCCATGGGAAACCTGGCTATCGCATCCACGAGCGGTGTTGTCAGATTCAGTCTTAAGATAGATCCGTGTTCATTGCAAGGCTGCATGGATACAGGGGTGTGCGCCACCGTTCTATGAGCCGGCCAATCGTCGACAAAATCGTTTTTCCTCTTACTCGTTCGGCTTTCCAGCTTCCTAGATTGGTATTCCGTTTGCTTCCGTCAGCTGTGCATATGCAAGGCAAGCATCCACGCGAACTCTACCCAACCGCCTGCAAGCATCTAATGAACCGCTGGTGGGCACATGGAAGGCTGTGCTATGGATGATGGCGCTCCGCGGGCATGATGCGTAATCTTGGACGAGAATGTGTGCATCGCTCTTACCGATGACAGCTTTCATGTGCAGGGGCTGCCAAACCATGAGGCTGTTTAAAGGCCGTCCGTCGAACCTGCACTGAACAGCGTACTTCTCGTCCACTTTGACGCCTCTCGCCCAGTTCTTTTCACACTGTCGCAAGAGCGAATTACTCCAACATGAGCGTTCCAACCCCAGTCTGGTTCATCACAGCAGCTTCAAGCGGTTTCGGCAAATGCTTGGCCCTTGAAGCCCTGGCGAGAGGCCACAAGGTCATTGCCAGCGCTAGAAGTCTCTCTCGCATCGCCGAACTCAAAGATGCAGGCGCCGACACCGTGGTTTTGGACGTCACATCACCGTTGGGGGAGCTTGAGAGGGTAGCAAAAGAAGCCAACGACAAATATGGATACATCACCCATCTTGCCAATGTTGCAGGCTACGTGCTTGTAGGCGCTGTAGAAGAAACCTCGTACGTGTCTCGTCAAGCTTAATCTCGAGGCTGGTAGACCTACTGACGACATGCAGCCCGGAACAAGATCTCAAAATCTTTACTACGAATGTGCTCGGTACCCTCAACGTCGTCAAAGCCTTCCTACCCCACCTACGTGCCACATCTGGCCATCGCACCATTTCAAACTTTGGATCGGTGGTATCTTGGCAGGGCGGCGCGGGCTACGCTCTATACGCGGGAACGAAATGGGCTGTATCGGGTATCACGGAAGGACTGCGCGCAGAGCTCGCCCCACTGGGTATCCCTGTTACCGTCATCGAGCCAGGCTACTATCGTACCGCTGTTCTTGCAGAGGGAGTGCAAGTGCAGAGCGAGAAGCATATTGATGTGTATGAGGATGGCGATGTGGGAGAGCTAAGGAAATGGCTGGAAGGGAAACATGGCACCCAGAGAGGGGACACTGCGAAAGCTTGTCGGGTTATTGTCGATGTGTTGACTATGAGTGGCTGTGCTGAAGGGAAAGAGATACCGATAAGAGTGGTATTAGGAGAAGATGCGCATCAAGTGATTAGGGAGAAGTGCGAGAGCACCTTGAAGCTGTTGGACGAATGGGAGGGTGCTGCGACCAACACTGATTTTGATTGATGGGGTCTCGACGGATGTCGTCTGTGACCTATCTGGTGGGAACATTTTGGTATACGAGGAATAAGCGGCAGATTCTGTACCAGTCTAGCAGCTCTTCGATAGGTGCCCATGGAGAGGTTCATTCATGGGTATATATCCATAAGAATTGGTACCTCATAAACGAGAGTGCCTCGCAGGCTTGCCGACTAGTCATGCCAACTTCCATCTCTTAGCGAATTCTAAGCCCTCCGCTAATGAGCCGACTCTTGCATCGATAACATATCCTTGTTCCGTGAATCTGATACATTCATCCCATAGATCTTTCAATGGGACAGAGAAGGTTTCGATGAACTCGTTCTCTTCAAGCTCCGGCTGTGGGTTCTGGTTCTCCGGGCGAGACATATCCACTGTGACGTGAATCATCCTGAGGTTGGTGTTGCAGAAGCCGGGATCTGGATGAAGATTAGTGTGCGTAATGTTGAAATGTATGTGTGGCGATTGTATGTCGAATGCGCACGCCCGTTGCCTGTATGGCATCATTACGAAGAAGCTTTCCGGATGCAAAAGAAAATAATAAGGAGCGGCATACTGATGACGTCGCAAGCGCCATTTCCGAGCCCTACTTACCATTAAACATGATTGGAGTAACCCGAAACTAGAATGGGAGACATGTTATCAGCGTATGCTTGCATGGCAGATGAATGGATTTCTTACAGTCTTATCTGGGACGAGTTCTCCGACGTAGCCCGTTTCCTCTTTGAGCTCACGGATGGCGCAGGACTCTGCAGTCTCATCCGGATCCATCAAGCCAGCCGGAACTTCTATGACGGTCGCATCAACGGGCGCACGCCATTGCTTTTGCAGCAGAATTCGAGGCTCATCATTGGGTTTCGCTGGGTCCTGGAGGATGGCTGCAACGCCTACGCCGTCGATATCAGATCCTGGTGGTCGGGTGAGACGTTCTCCGGATTCCCATGTGCGCTCAACACCTTTTGGGTCAGTGTAGGTGATTCTAGAAATTGTCAGCAAAGTGTTGTCTCATGTATGATGCAGAGATCCGGCGAGGCTCCGGTGTGATTTCGTTGTGAATGCCATAGACTGGGATGTATTGGTGTCATTTGAGAATGGCTTGAGGCGTTCAAAACAGCCGAGTACTTACTTTTTGAGTGTCGCCCACTTGGCGTCTTTGTTGTCGAGAGGCTCAGTCTTGACGACTTTGGAATTATCGGAAGTCTGAAGGGACGAGACCATCGTAGCTGTAGGTTGTTGTGCAATCCAATTTAGCCGGCGGACTTGTGCTAAGTAGGATGGAAAGTGTGTGAGGGGCGCCCTTGACAAGGGTAGCCACTAGACGGGGCGCGTATGACGCCATACATCGCGAGCTGCCAAGACCTCCCACCTCGCATACTCAATAGCTGTGTGCACGACATCCCCCAAGATTTGAGTCGCTCCTACCATTTGGAACTGATTGCTATACGCCGTCGGCTGTGCTTGCGATGCTGTTCCTGTGACTTTCTTCACAATGGTCTATTGGACATTCTCCGCGAAGATATTGCGCGGCCACTAGACGTTGAGATTGAGGTATTGAAGTAGACAGTCTCTCTGCCTCGCTACATACACGAGGCGAGGCTCGGTGCTCGCGCGATTCTGAAGGTCACATTGGAGGGGTATTCTCCAGACCTCAACACTGAGGACACGCGACGCAAAAGAAGCCATCGTGCGGTTCAGGGGACGAAGGCAAGCGTGGGATCTTGGCACTGTTTACAACAAGACGGAGCGGAACCTTGGGTGATGACCTACGTCCCGTCCGTGGGACCTAAGTTCTCTATGACACCACCACACTTGGCTGTCCGAGTGATGGCGCCCCGGACTGAAAGTTACAATCGATAGCGCGACGGAGCCTTTGCCAGGCACCCACGATTGGTCATGTGGAACCCACTGGCGACATGTGCAGAGGATGCAATTTCCAACTTGGCATCTTACTCCTTTTCGCATAACAGGGTGAGATGAGATTCTGTCCCTGAGGCTCATACTATAGGCATAGGCGCCGCCGCCGGCGCGAAAAAAAAGTACGAGGTGGACTGGCAATAGTGGAACCGCTCAACTCCAGGTCCCGCCAAGCTAATGCCTGACCCTCTTTCCGCCAACGGTCGTCGTATTTCCAGGCAATGCTGAGGGCATCTCATTCCTCTGACGCCGGAGAATGACGGCATTGTCAGTCTGCTCATTCTCATGCATGTGCTCTATTTGTTGGTCGTTGTCTACTGCCATCGGAAGCCGAAGGCAGCGCGCTGTCCGGAAGTCGGCAACCGCGTGCTAAGGCACATCGTACTCGCTATACACCGCGGGACAGGGTTCTGTTCCTCTGCATGCATCGGTCGTGACAGAAGCTACCGCGCCGCTGGAGGAGTCAGAAGCGGATAGCCAACGTTTCGTTTCAACGGATATTGGCCCATTGCATCCTGGTGCGACAAGTCTTACTCCTGTCACGCATCTTTCAGAGCAAGCGTGCGATCGACTGCAGCTGCGCCCTGCACTTGCTGCATCGCTTGCGTTCTTAACACGCGCCTTGGTGTTTGAGGTCTTGACTGTGACCGTTACACAGAACATGCTGATCGACTCGAAGTGGAGGTTCGAGATCGATAATCGATGCTACAGTTGTTGCCGAGTTCCCGGGAAATTGCAGTAAGCGGAGGCACTCCGGGAGATGGGCATCGCATGGCGAGAACGCGAGAAAAGGATGCCCTGCGTGGGTGTCAGGCACGTTGTGCTGAAAAAAGCATCTGCAGTGGCCAGTTCCGCAGGCGCCAGGTCCAACTTGGAGTCCTGTTCCCCTGCCAAGCTCATCCAAGTGGGACCGAATAGGCCGCCTGAACAGCCGCCATGCCTGTTCCTCTCGCTGTCCCAACTCGCCGTCAGGGGCACGACGGGACGAGAAGCGAATCATGCTTGGGTGAACCGTCAACACGACATGGCTCCACGCCTGATGCGCCACAGCTGTGCCATCACAGGCTCTGACTGCTCGGTTGCCGTCACTGCCGCTCCTATTGCCATGGCATCATCAGCGCCACGCCCTCTACTTTGCACACAGAACACCACCAAATGGATCAATACCAGTGGAGAGACTCGTCATTACGCTGTACGAGCGCCCAGACTGACATCGAACAAGAGCTTAAGAGCTTTTCCGAATCTTCGGAGGGCACTGACACGAGGGCAGGGCTGGCTCTGCATGGGCATGCCGGGTCACAACGCCTTCAAACAAACCCTCAACTAAATCCGTTAGCGCACCTGAATCGCTTTCCGTTTAGGGCACCGTGCTTGCTTTGATTGGCCTCGACGCTCGCTTCACGAGCGGGCATGAGGACCTAGGCTGTCGCCTCCGCTTTTAGATCTCAACCATGCGTGCCGACGTCGTGTAGATAGCGCCAAACTACTGAGGCAGTCAGCGCGCGCCTCTGAAGCTACGCTCTTTTACTCTTTATCCCCCCGTAGCTCTGCTCATCTTTGCATCGCTCTTCCAAGGACTTGCAACCCCAGTCACTCTTTCTTGTGTATCTTGTATACACGTCCTCTCGTTCCGAGCATCGTCCTGCACTGCGCCTTCCTTATTTGGATTCCCACGGCTTTTACCCGACACTCATTTCGCTACCTATGCGACGATAGACACTACTTGGATCGACAGTAATCGGTTTAGCCTATACATCCAGTGTACCGCCTACGAGGATACCAGCAAAATACATTCATAATCCAAGAGCACTATCCGCCATCGCGAGGTATTAATCATAATGTCGAACTGGTTTGGCGACTTGCAGTTGGCATACAAGTACATGTAAGTCATTAGGACGATATAGAGTGTTACGACGACTGACACTGCACAGTGTTGTCTTCTTGTCACTGTTGGTCATTACTATCCTCGGTGGATTCATCAAGGTGTTGTACAACCGTCAGAAGTAAGTACCAATATTGACACCATCTTGACGTGAACTAACAATAGCAAGGTTGAAGAAAGCGAAGCAAACCGAGCTAGAGGCTGGACCCAAGGAGGACACTGTTGAACTGAACCAACGCGAGAAGGATGAGGGTGATCTGTTTGGTATTCGCGCCATCGAGGCCGGATTCTACGCCGGAGTCGCTCAGTCGCGACCTACCTCAAGAGCAGGATCTGTCATGGGCGATAACCCAACAATGAGCACCAGCACCTTGGTCGGAGGGAGCGTCAACTCGCCGCTCATGAAGGGACAGTCCAACAACAACAGCATGCTCAGCCTGAACCTCAACGCCACCAAAGAACCCTCCACACGACGAGCTTCACCGCCTACCATGAAGCTCCGCCCATCTGAGGCCGAGCTCAGTGGAAGACGCAACCACAACGGCGCTGTCGACATGTCTCTTCAAGTTCCTCCTTCGCCCGGTCACCCGCGTGGTACCACCTCTCCTGACTTTGCTGGCTCCGACAGCGACAGCGACGGTTTCACATCTCCTCGGTCCATGTCACCAGCCGATTTGAACCGTCAGCAATACGCACCAGCTCTCATGGTATCGCACCACTCCGGAGATGCGAACGCCATCAAGTCACAGCAAGGATCCTACCACAACTCGCCTGGTCAATCACCAACACCGCTTTCGCCCCACAACCCACCCACAGCCAAGTTGCCATCCATCCCTGGCCATGCTTTGCGGAAGGAGTCCCGCTCTCCATCGCCCGAGTACGACTACCCTCGCGTGCAGGTCCACGAGCCGAGTAGGTAACGCGATTTCCTGGTGCGTTGTCTGTTGTACTTTTAGCATTTAGTAGATATATATCGGGCCATCCCTAACTTTCTTCCAAGACTCTGAACCTTCGTCACCCGCTCTCCAACCCCAACTACAGGCACGAACCTACTCGCCACACCATGAACGAGACGGAAGCGACGCGAGCAGCATCTACAGCAGTGGCAACCGGCTAAGCACTTTCCAAGCATACCAAGCTTATCAGGAGGCAGCGCAAAAGAAGGATTCGCCTACTCAGGTTTTGCAAAAGCAAAAGGCGGGACGCTCAGCCTCTGCCGCCTCGACAGTCGAATCCGGCCACACATCGATCCTTGCGTCTACTGACGACGAGGCGGAACGCCGTCCCCACTCAAGCAACCTGCTTGCACCGGGTCAACAGGGGCAGGATGCTCGACTCAGCGAGTTTTACGAGGCATACTACCGCAACTCGCACCTTGGCCCAGCCCAGCCTGTCGACGCCAAGACACAATTCGCTGACCGGCAATCCACCATCATGGAAGTCGATACCCCAATGGCGTCGCCGATGTTCCCCCCCTCGAGCCAGCGCCCCGGCTCTGCCTTCTAGACGCCTTGGATAGCAATACCGCCAAGCTTCAGCAACACATCAAGACGTACTCATGATCTTGTGTATATTTGTACATATGTACATACAACTTCCACCGGTCGTCCCTTCCAATTCTTACGCATTGCGGAGGCCCCTCATTGGCGAGACGTTTCCTTGGGCCTTGAAGGCGTACTGGCACATTCTTTGGGGCTCTTCGTTCCTATCTTTTCTTCGTTTGGGCGGATTATCTGGCACACATTGACGACACAATGGCTTGGACGATTCGGGGATTAATCGGACTTGTGTGGGCAAAGGCAAAAAGGCGGAAGGTTCACCACGACGAGACGCATGCTTGCTTCATTACCACTATATACTCACATTACACCATGTACTGGCTTTATTTGTAATTTCTATTAACTACCGTAGCGTACGCGGCACCATTTGTGCAGCGCTTTGAATATACTCAGCTCGGCAGAGTTGCTTTCTGAATTCCCAATGTATAGAGTTTGTGCGAAACGTATATACCACATAGAGAGGAGATTTGCATGGACTACTTGTCGCTGTGGTGTGCCTGCGACGATTCTAAGTTTGATGCGGGTTCCTGGTAGCCAACACGTGAATGTTATGCAGGTGCATGTCTTTGCCGACCCACCCTACAATCACCCTTCACGAACAACACATACACCTTCCGGAGACCGAAGACCCGCCCGAAGACCCGCCCGAAGACCAGCCATGGTTCGAGGAAAAGCCGAGCAAGATCGGATTCCGACAAGATGAGATGATCTTCACACCACATCGCCCAGGCGGGAGTGATACCCCTGGCAGAAAGGGCCATGGCGGTGAGCGCGATCCCTGTAATCAATCTCGCGGCTTAAGATCGTGAGGTCGCCACTCGGATTCGTTCTCACGACGACGCGGTTGCATGCCGGACCCTTGATCTGCACGAGACCTGACGTTCCGCGAAGTTTATTTCTACCCTCGCGCCGCCCGTGTGACGTTTCGACGAGGCTGATTGACTTCTCCACACACACTCCTTCTCCACGCTGCACATCGCCCAGTATTTATCGCGGCGCCTCACCCGCCCCACTGAGTTTGGAACGCACCTTCCTCTGCGCAATCAACTTTACCTTTCACTCAACAGGGTCTTTCCACAGACCCCAGCAACCGCAACCATGCTCACAATGTACTCCGGTTCCAAGCTTGCAGAGCTCCCGCCTGGAGTTTCTGCCTCGCCGTCACCCCAGCTGCGACACAGAGGCACATCGACCCAATCCGTCCCTACCATCGAAGCCACACACACATGCGATTCCCGCGAAGAGAGGCGGCGCGTGCACCATGAAGCCGATGTCGTCATCATCGGCGCGGGCATCGTGGGGTGCGCAGCTGCTGTCGCATTCGGCAAGCAGGGCCGAAGCGTCATACTGCTGGAGAAGAGCTTGAAGGAGCCGGACAGGATTGTAGGAGAGCTGCTACAGCCGGGTGGTGTCAATGCTCTGGAGAAGCTGGGTATGAGGGGTACGTTGAATCATTCCTAGCACACGTCTAGGGTGAAACGCTGACAGCAAGCCCCAGATTGCCTCGACGACATCGATGCGATACCCTGCCACGGCTACCAGATCTTCTACGGCAAAGAGGAGGTCCACATCCCCTACCCCGACAACCTCATCACCTCCGGACCCTCGAGAGCACCCGAAGGACGCTCCTTCCACCACGGCCGCTTCATCTCCAAACTGCGAGCAAAGGCCCAGTCCACACCAAATGTCACCGTCGTCGAGACCACCGTCACATCCGTCGTCAAGAGCGACTACACCGGCCAAGTCGTCGGCGTGTCATGTCAAACCGCCGGGGAGCAAGACTACTACTTTGGCGCCGTGACCCTCGTAGCCGACGGCTACGCCTCTAAGTTCCGCAAAGAATACATCCCCAACCAACCCCAAGTGCGCAGTAAATTCTGGGGCCTCGAAATGATCGACGCCGAGCTGCCCATGCCCAACCACGGCCACGTCATCCTCGCCGACGCACCCCCCATCCTCATCTACCAAATCGGCACACACGAGACGCGCATTCTTGTCGACATACCCGAGCACCTGCCTTCGGCGAGCCCCAAGAACGGGGGTGTCAAGAACCACATGCTCAATGTCGCGCTGCCCCAGCTTCCCGCCTGCGTCCAGCCCGCCTTCCGCAAAGCAATTGAAGCGGGTAAACTACGCTCCATGCCCAACAGCTTCCTACCCCCTACGACGCAAAAACAAGCCGGCCTCATCTTCCTCGGCGATTCAATGAACATGCGCCATCCCCTGACCGGCGGCGGCATGACAGTCGCGTTCAACGACGTCGTCCTACTCTCCAACCTCCTCTCTCCCGCCAACGTACCCACACTAGAAGACACCTCTGCCGTCCTCGCCGCCATGTCGACCTTCCACTGGAAGCGCAAGGACGGGTCATCCGTCATCAACATCCTGGCCATGGCTTTGTACAGCCTCTTCGCCGCCAACAACCAGTACCTCGAGCTGATCAAGAAGGGCTGTTTCAAGTACTTCCTGCGCGGAGGAAAGAGCGTCAGTGAACCCTGTGGTATGCTTGCGGGATTGATCACGCGCCCTTGGATGCTTGTCTACCACTTCTTCTACGTTGCGTTCTACGCGATTTACGTCAGGTTGCAGGAGGTGCCTATCTGGAAGACGCCGTACACGATTCTTGTTGAGAGTGCGATGGTGGTCTGGACCGCTATTTGCGTGATTGGGCCGTACCTTGTTGCGGAGGTGAAGCGGTAGTGAAGCCGAAGCCCAAGAAAGAAGAAGTAGATGGCATTATGTATATACGCTTCATGGAGTCACATTACAGGACTTGTATATAGGGGCATGGGTTGGCGTTTTTGGTATAAAGCGTGTCTAGAAAAACCCCTTCATTTTGGGAGGTGGTATCATAAGTAGAACAGATAGTTAATACGTAATTATGACACGAATAGCCTTTATATTGGTTTGTTGTTACATCTTCCCCTCTGTTGCATTCTCGCGATCGAATATCAGCGATTCATCTCTTTCTTCACCCTTCTTATCTCACCCCACAATTGCTCAATTGACTCCTCGTCCCCAGTTTCCTGCCTAGGCCCAGCCATGGCATCTACAAGTGCCTTTCGAGATGATGCAGTCGTGACGTCTCTCGCATCGTGTGGTTTGCTCAGAACAGGGTATTGTGTGTACTCTGGACGATTAGGAACGAGCGCCTGTGAGGTGAGTGAAGAAGAAGAAGGAGGAGGTGGAGAAGACGAAGAGGTCGGCGGTAATGCTGTTGTTGGAAGCGCATCCGAGGAGGATATCAACATAGACGTGGACATGATGACGGACGTTGTAAGAACAGCGGTCTTCGTAGATATAGACAGCGTGGCCGAAGTCATGGAAGTACTCGACGTCATCGTCCCTTCTGATGCTGCCGTCGCTGTGGGATCCGATGTGCTCGACTCGACGTTCGTCGTTGAGATGACGGGTGCGGCGGAAGTAGAAGGGATAGCAGTCAGGGCATCACCGTTCGAGAACGCCGGTGTCCAGTCCGCAAGCCCTGGTTCATACTCCTCTCCTCTCGCTGACGGCGGAGTGAAAAGCGGTCGTGGATTCCACAGCATCTCATGGAATAGCCATGCCACCGTTTGACTTGTCGAATTGGGATCTGTCAACGGGAACGAGGTAGTCTGGCCTGCCTTTCTTGCCGCGCCGTAGCTTGTATACGGCCAGTGCTTCGGTAGTTGCTGTAAGTACTGCGTCGGTATCATATCGCCGGAAGAAAGCGTACTCCCAAGCCATGACGTCTCCGTGTTCCGAGCCGAGCTGGCTACCGTTGTAGTAGCTTGATTTACATCTGTCTTTGTGAAGCGATCGGCCAGAGTAGTTATCGAGGGTATGTTGCCCAGCTCGGTGTTGTTGTCCACGGGCTCGTCGGTGGACTTGAGCCAGACGAGGAATAGAGCGAGTATATCGTATAGGTTCGGGACTGCGGTGTTGCAGAAATTATGGATCTTGTACCGCATTTGTAGGCTGGGTTCGCTGTTCTTGTCTACTTCGATTCCGGCTTGCTTCATGCATGCGTAGCACTGCGTTACGTTGTCTGTGTTTTGCTCTTGGTAGTTTGTGAGGATGCTGTTGGTCGGTTAGAGGAGGCCGGAGAGGGATGTGATTTGAGGGACGCTTACTCTTTGTACACAGTTCCTCGGTCGTTGCAGAGACAGCGTTGGTAAACTTCGCTTCGTCCATCGTCGCCATTGGGACTTTTCAGCGTTCCAGAGATATTGTAGCAGTGCGCAAAGTCCACGAGGATAGAATCGCAGTACGGTGTCGCCCAGCAGGCAACTGTGGGGGGCACACTGGCCGGTAGTACGGACTGAGATGGCTGGGAGCTAAAGGTCTGAGTGCTGACCGCATTGGATGAGGATGCAGGGAAAATAGTCGTTCTTTCTACCAACGGAGCTGTGGTGTAGCTCCCGTGAGCGTCCTTAGTCATAGTATACTCTGCCTGACGAGCCTTCATGATATCGCCGTATCCACAAGCTGCATGGTACACAAGGGCCAACAGGATATAGGCAAACAACATCATTGTTCCCTAGTACGGGGTTCTGGGTGGAAGACCAGCCAACCGGGAAGGATCGAGTAGGTAGCTCCTCAAAGCGACCAGAAAACTTAGGTTTATTCGACGTGAACACTCAATGGGGATTGGCCATGAATCGTATCCGTAACTCCCTGGTACTCGTCGTGGAAGTAGCATGTCTCTCAAAGTTGCGAGATTCAACATCAGCTTTGTCGTTTGCACGCATCATTCGGGCCTGCCATTCAAGTACTTGGATCGATCGAGACTGTGATCCCTCTCCTGTGTTGGTACTTTAGTGTGCTGAGTGTACATCGTCTGTGAAGGGCACCGGGGCGGCGTGAAGACCCGACACCAAACGCGCCAGCTCCGCCTGAGTACCGATCATCACCATTCCATATGCAAGGCGCATCCGCCTCACGTTCTTGCGCGAGGTCTAGGTCGCACTGAGAATCCTACATTGCAGCGTGTATACATAGGTACCAAATAGTTGTGTTATTATGTAAATAGATAGATGGTAGATGGCAAGCAAAACTGAATGTGATGACAGAGCCGAGAACGGGATTATAGATCTGCGCTCAACAGGATCCGTCATCCGTGAGAAAAAGAGGCGGTTACAGTAAGATGAGCCCTATATGTATGCGAGAAGTTGCAGTGCAGGTATTGTCGCCACAGATGGATGCGACGCTGCGATGAGCTGAAGATGGTGGCAAGCGCCGAGGCAACGCCGCGAACGGCGAAAAGCGAATAGGTACATAGAACCGAAACTCAAAACTGATTACGAAGTAGGGGGCCGAAAAGACGATTAGAGATGTAGACATGCTAGGGATGTGTGAAGCAAAGAGAGCATCTGCTCGTGATCCTGGGCTGCACAAACAGCCGCTGCATGCAACGATAGACCGACAGAAATAAACAGGGCGACGTGCCTGGTTAGTGGATCTCCAGATCTTCAAATTCGACGTATAAATTTCGCTGTTCGTTGCTGAGTCCCACACGGTGTCTGTGATCCCACATGGTGATGCCAAAGTTTGCAGGTCGACTCGCGTAGACGCCAACGCGTACGGCCTTGTCTTCTACACCCCAGAAGAACCAAGTGACTTCTCTCAATTTCCTCCAAATCCCCGGTTCTTCCTCGTACGACACCCACAGCGCGTAGCCGATGCGCTCCATCTTGACGCGCAGTTCCTTGAGCCGTTGTTGAAGCGGAGGAAGCGAACTCAAAGACCAATCGGCACCTTCACTATTGGCGGCTACAGCTGTAGCGTGGCATACGTTGCCGCAGAACTCAAGCCCGACTTTCACCCACTTGGGTGCTGGCGCAGGAGCGTCGTATGGTGGTGGGGGCCCACGTTCTAGTTGGGGGCTGGGTCCTGACTCGTCTGTTGGGCTGTGTGAAGCTGTCGTGTCGCAGCTTTCAACATTCTCATTACTTGAGGTTTGCGAGAGTGAGATGGCGGAGCTCGGCGTCGCGCTGTCGTCCAACCGGATGTTTGCAACATCTGGGACCTGCAATGTCGGCGTTGCGGTTGTTGATGCCGTCGCTGTCTGTCCTGGCGGTGCGCCTGCGAATATTACCAGCCCTCCTTGATCCCATTCAAGCTGCCAGTCTCCCTTGACCGTGACTTCTGCTACGATGAAGGGATTGCTCAAGGCAGTGTAGAGCATGGGAGCGGTTGAGATGTCGCCCGAAGATGGCCTTCTCCATAGATCGGTGTTTGGGGGCGCAACCAGAGTAAAGGAATCCAGCCATTCTGGCACGACGTCGTCTTCAATGTTGAGGGGCATGAAGGAGTCGCTCGCGGGTGGCATATCGTCGGTGATGCGCTCGATGCGCTCGCGGTCGGTCGGCGGAGATGAGCGCTCGGCGTGGCTCTGCTCTGTTCTACGAGTGGTTTTGATGGCGTATGTATAGGTGGTGGATCCCGTAGCTCCGGCAAGATGCCGAATCGTGTTGAGTGTTGTCTAGCTCTGTGTGACCAAGCTCGGATGGTCATTCGCTTTGGCAAAAGCAAGGATCCAGCTTACGTCTGACTTCGGCAGGATGTCAAATAGCCAGAGATCTGCATGAGGGATCGTGAGAAGCGCCCGCGCGAGACTCGTCAAGGAAGCCTATCGCACGGTCAGCACCAAACCGTTTCATGCCCCTAAGCGCCGTATACGACGCCCGCTCGTTTACGCCTCCCCTAGCTGTGGTGTGAACAGGACACGTGCTGACGCATTGATGCTACGCGCGGTTCTGGAGCTTACCTCGCTGGCGCTGCTGAGGGAAGAAGATGGTTGTTTTTGTTCGGCTCAGCCTGGAGTTCCGGCGCAAGCTATGCTGCTTGAATCATGGGCCGGTACACAGGTCAGGAGTGACGACAGGTCTCGCGTGAGACCTACCTCGACGCTGCTTGATGGTTATATAGCCCGACTGGTGCAGTGCTTGGCTTCCCGCCTAGTTGCAAGTGGACGTCCATCCAAGCTGAGAGGTGCCGCCACTGCAGACGCTCCAGCAGCTACACATCATTGCCTTCGCATTCCAGAGGCGGGGATCAACCTGTCGCTAGCATCGTCTTGCGTCGGTCCCTGCGAGGCCCAGGGGAGGAGAGAAAGAGCATTTGTTGAAGGTACAAAAGTCTCCGATGCGGCAAGGTGAGGTGGCCAAAAGCTATTTCTCAAGCCCGCGCACCGCCGACCTGGAGCATCGAAAAGCTCTCGTCTGAACACGTCGACGCGACGCGGGCAACGGTCGTTTCGAGCTCCCTGCAGCGCATTCCTCCAGAATACTAGCCGACGTGGATTTCGTGTATCGGGGGCAGAATGCAAGTGTTCGTGGCAAGGCAAAAGCGATGTGCTGGAGGGTTCCACGACAGGAACTATGTTCTGCATGGCCCCTGGTAACTGCACGAACCCTCGCTGTCATTGGGCTTGTCTGGCCTACGTAATCGAGGCAACTGCGAGATGTGCTCCGAAGACGGCAAGAGCGAACGGCGACACATGACAACAGCAACGGGCGTGGAAATTGAAACGACATGAGAAGCTGTGATGACGACTGACAGCAGTACGCCTTACTCGACACGCTGCACCTCAATGGCGACTCTTCAACGTCATCGATATCCTGCAACTCCATCTCGTTGTCGGTGGATCGCATCGAGGAGATAAGCGCAGGGTGCAGGAGCTTTGTTGTCACTCGAGCCAGCTCACGACATGTTCTTGGGCAGCATCACTTGTGCAATGCGCTGCTGTGCGGTATGTGGTGTGTCCACGAAGCAGCTATCCGTGGATGCGTTGTCCATCAATGGCCGCCCCGTTTAGTCGACATCCCTCGGTCGTCCTCCTTGTATACCTACGCAGGGCGTTCCCGTTAGTGGTCAATCTTTTATGCGCAATTGCATATCGTTTTGACGCTGTAGATATTGGACGAACTGTTGATCGCAAATCTCGACACCGTTCACGATGGCAGCATCGCATCGTCATTGGCTAGCAGAGTCGACGCTTCCATGCACGACATGACAGTATATACTGTGATTCACCCTCTCGGCTAGAGACAAACTGCCGATGCATCCATCGGTGAGTGTATTGGCTGTCGTGCGACCAAGCAAGCAATGATGCTGCATCCCGATAGGCGTATGCTTGCTGACAACAGTAGTCGCAAGTCTGCCTGGTCTGCAGGGGAGCGCATCATCGGACTTGTTCCCACACCAACGACAAGATCATGTCTGCTTGAATCGCCGCAGTGGACGGTACACTGGCCAGATACTGCACTGGCGTTCCATGGCACGGCTTTCAGAGAAACCAAGCTACCGAAGCTGTGCAGCCATGTAGATGCGGTAAAAACAGAATAACGACTTGGCTGTGTTCCAGCTAATGCATTGGGTTTTCGTGAGGGTCGACTTCACCTGCGAGATTGAGCACCTCTCAAGATCTGTAGACTATGTCGAATGAGCCTACCGCTCTGACGGATCGACAACCGAGTCGCCAGTTCGCATCAACCGGGACCCAGTAACTCAATTTTCAAAGCATAGGGCCTGTCCCTGGTTCTCGAACGAGATGTTGATGAGATGGCATCCAGCGGGCAAGGCATCGTGCAGCACCGGTCCAGAGGTAACTCAGCCACTCCATCAAGCTTTGTACTTGGTGTGGCATAATCTCCCAGCGAGCTCCTCAACAGTCGACGTGGTTCGCAAGGTGCGAGCTAAGGTGAATCTACGGCTGATGAGGGAAACCAAGCGCTTGAACCTTTGCGCCGTCCTCAAGGCTTCAGGGACCAAAGCGTGAATTTCGAGGGATTTACCTGTTTGAGATGGTACAGACGTGGAATTGGTGCTCTCTGACGAAAACGCAACGTCATATCTCATCTTTCACAGCATCAGCAGTCATATCGTCAACGAGAGTTTGGCAATTTCACGTTCTGTGACAGCTCATAAGCGGTCAGTGGCGGCTAGGTTAAACCATGTTGCCATGGAGTCGGCGAACCTACGCTCCTGTCATCTAGACTTTGTCGCAATGTACGGACCGGTGAGCGATCATCAATTGTCGAAACATCTAGAGCCGGCCATCTGACGTTACGAGGAGGATAGCACGGCTGGTAGTAGATATACTATTGAACAGCATAAGCAGAAAACCTCGGCCTGCACGAGATCCGGAGTGGAATAAGGTTTGCATTAGTGGACGACATGTGATCTAATGTCTGGAGAACCAGAGGATGGGTACCCGGCATAAGCCGAAAAGCTTCCGAGCCGCCATTGGCTAGCGTGGCGGGTTGTGTAGTAACGCGGCTAATGCAAATGTCGCAACCTCACTACTCTACCGTGGCCCGCCAGAGACGTTTGCGGAGCCATGGCTGCAATCACAATTAGGTTGTAGCTGCATGCCTCACTACTGAGGCGGACATCGAGGCCGGAAGTTTGAAAAGCCTGTTATTCGGCCGATCTTTACTTGCATAGCTGCCGCAATCGTACGATGCATGGCTTGACAGAACCTGGGATGGTGAGGGCCAAAGATCGGCGGACAGGGAACAGCCTCGGAGAGAAGACCAAGAAAGTGGAGCGCAGACCAGCCGTTTGTAGTAACTAGCCGCGGATTGGGATACTTTTCTACTTGCCTGGATAGCGAGTTCAATCTAACATATGTACCTTGATTAATAGAATGGGAGAGCCAGATACGGTAGATGCTGCAGCGGCACGAGTGTAGAGATTAGTCAACGTGAATAATGCCATGGATGACTTGCAACGTCTCCCGAGCGAGACGAGATGGTAAATCCCGATACTAGAGACTGGGACCCGAACGCCATGAAACGTGATGCTAGTGGAAGATTGTCAATCCCTACCAATATGTCTACCAACCGCTCTTAGGCCTTTTGATAGACATTGATGCGACGAGGGAGTGCGTCCGACGAAGCGCAGAGGTGCAGACCGTGATTGGCAAGGAGACTGTCAAACGACGTCTCTGGCCGTAGTTGCAGCTCCTTGAGGGTCTCGTGGAAATGCGGAGCATGATTGGGGCGAATGGCCTTTTGATATGAGTCCCAGGTCTGGAGCTCGATGACCAGGTAGCCGCCCGGTTTCAAAGACGATGAGCACTTTGCGAAAAACGTCGTCAGACCAGCGTCTCGATGTTCGAGGTGGATCCATTTAATGACGGATAATGCCAGGATGACATGGTATGAGTCGGTAGCATCTTGGTCAGAGGGCAGGACCCAATCTGCAGAAAAGAAGGTTACACGCGGCCAGGCAGCTGACGCAGCGGAAGACGTGTGGACAGGCTTGCGGTGCGGTTCAATCCGGTAGCCATGAGTGAGCACGGCCGACATGGGAAAGTAGTCGACGACGGGTGCATCGCAACTCGTGGGGGGTGTTGCACGGGAAGCGCGCAAGGCCAGGAGCTTCTCGGCCTGGGCAATCAGCTTGGGATCGATATCGACGCCAGTGACGGCAGCCGCGTGGAAATCGAGGGCTGCAGTTGATCAATATCGAGTCGATGGTGGTAATAGTCGGTTGCAGCAAGTGGCAGGGGTATCCTTCCTGGACTTACCTAGTTGGATCGAAACGCTGCCAGCATTGCAGCCGATGTCGAGAATGTGCTTGTTGGCGAAGATCTCCGGAATCGTCGCCGCCAGGATGTGCAGACGTGGGTCGCGAACGTGAGTCGCTGAGGCAGGAGGCTTGGCCCCACTATAGTCTGCAGGCCGTCAGCACGAATCGAGGCAGGGCAGCAATTGCCGAGCAGAGGCCGCTTTGAGCCACGGTAGAGGGCACGTCAGAACGCCCACAGCCCGTCTGGGTGAGGTGGCCTCGCACGTACCCACGTAGTTGCCGAACTGAGCAGCCATGCGGGCAGCGTGTCGATCGAGTGGCGACGTGATTCAGACGAGTCTGCAGAGTCGCAGCTGTGGGCGACGACGGGGCGGTGAGGGAGGCGTGGGCGGCGGTTGGGTGGTCGCGTAGAGTAGAGGGCAGAGACGGCAGGTGCCCGGGCGGACGATTGGCTGCGACACGTGCCAGGGAGAGCAATTGGCGGACTCGCTCACCGAGGGCAGCGTCGTCGCGATGGGTGGTGAGGGGTAGCAGAGGACGAGTGTGTCAAAGTAGACATGCGTCCGCCTGAGGTAGCACACGGCGGAGGCGGCTAGCCTAGGGCGCGCGCACACACGCAGGTACGCTCGTGCTGGACGTGCGGGCGCAATATCAGACTGAGCAGAGGCAATAAAAGAGGCGCTAGGGCCGTTGCAACGCTGTTACTCGGGCAATCCAGCTGTTACTCTGACAATCGAGCTGTTACTCTAAATGGTCGACTGCCGTCTGATGTGGAGTAGACCACGCGAGACAGTGATAGAGTGGTAGTGGTAGTCTGGTAGTGGTAGAGTGGTAGAGTGGTAGACAGATAGACAGATAGACGACAACTGCCGTCCCATGTCCAACTTGGGCGTCATGGGGTTTGTCCCCATGGTCTGCAATATCCTGCCACTCTCTCCAGCCCTGGAGAGGTTGCCCAGGTGCGCCGCAAGCGAATGGCCGTGATTCGTGTCGCCGCCATGGCAGCGATACTGCGTGTCTTAATTGTCTGCTGTTAACGACAACGGTCGCCCACCGCGGTCAAGCGCAAGCCACCGACGAACATAAGCGGCCGTGCCCGTTGCCCATCGAGTCCGATAGCCAGGTGCGGAGGCTTTGTCTCATGTCACTGCTGGATGGGCGCATGCGACGGCAGCCGTCTTCCAAAAGCCCGGTAGCCGTCCTGACTGGGTTCACCAGCCCAAGTGGGTGCGCGGAGACGGACAAGAAAGGCGTCGCAGGGCAGATCGCTTTTAGCCGCACCGCTGCAGCCTCGCCATTCGCCCAGCCCGCTGACAGATGGGCCTCCAGGCCGTTCCCAGGTTCGCGCTGCAGCCACTCCTGACCTCCATCTGGACCCTCGCCGAAAGCGTCGCCCGCCAGCGCCCACCGACCGAGTTACGTGATATCTGGCATATTGCTCCATATTGGCTGCCGCCGGGTTACAGTGTGCAATACCCTGGCCCGCCTTGATTCGAAACAGACGTGCCTGCGAAACCGGGACGCCGTTGTTTGTCGACCTTTTACCCGGCCGCCAGCCTGCAACTGACGCCCCACGAAAATACTGCGAAGCCAGTTCACTGAGCTAGACTTCCCAAAGTTTCCTGCTGCATGGCGCCCGCTGAGACCACATGCACCAGCCAGACGCCATCACCATCATTTGATCATGCCAGTCGGCCATGACATGTCCCCACTCCGTCACCTGCGAGCAGTGCCCATCTCCCGGCCTTCATATCGCTTGCACCCAGCCCACGTCAGAAACCTGGGGACTAGCACCGCACCGCCAAGCTCGGATCCGCCCTCCCATCGCTGCACTTATCGCTGTCCTTGTTGAAATTTATGCTCCGAGCCGGCTACTCTTGACGGTTGGCGTGAGGCTTGCGAGTGAACAGGGTGCTGCGGGCCCACCCCCGTCTGCATCCTTTCCCCTTCCCGGGCGCCCGTTGTTTTAAGGCGTCTGAGCGCCTCCACTTCAACGTCGCCATTGCTGAATCCAAGCATCCGACCGTCGATCTGGCTGCTGGCGATCCAGATACCTACAGGGTTGACTACAGGGAACCGTCAACTATAAACTACTCACGCCGCCACACTCGAGGCAGTGCTCCCACTCCTGACGTCTTGTCCAACACTGCACCACGACCCGTTGCTCCCAATTTGAAAAGAGCCTCCGAACTGAACACAACCCTCATCCCAATGCGGCTTCGTGCATCGTGTCCTGGCCCGGCCAAATAATAATACACGCATGTCCCAACCACCTCCACCTCCGCCGCCGTCGCTCCCTCTGACAACATCTTCTCGTCCTGCTCCAGATATGACCGAGACCCAGAAACTTCCCATCTTTTCGCCCCCTGGCTTTCTCGACTACTCCCATCGCCGACTGCCCCCGCTGGAGATCCCGCCAGACGCTGTACCACCACGCCCGGATCACCAGTTCCGCTCCCCCATCAATCAACTGCCCTCGATCCATGCTGGACTGCCCCCACGACACGACTACCCTCAGCCGTCCTCGTTACATAGAGCAGCAGCCCCCGTCGAGAAGCTACTGCAGCACTCGAATCCTTACACCCCACCTAGATCAGACCCACCATATTCTCCCCAGCAATATGGTCCCCCCATCTCACCACGTTCCGAGTTTGACAGCAGAGGGCCGCGAAGACTAACTGAACACCGGTATCCGTACGAGGAGCCCCGCCACTATCACCCCAACCAACCCCACAGCCAACACCACGAGCAGCCCTACTCATCTCTCACTTCACCAGTAGAAGCCTCGCAGCAAAGAGCCTACCCTCCACTGCCCTCGCCTGGGTACACACCAAGCTATGCATCAAGTAGCACTCCATTCCGCGGGTCCGTCGGTTCCCATCAGCACTCACAATCACATCGCGGCTCTCTAGCGGCGCCATTGGGATCTATTTCGTATTCAGAGACCCCTGCGACAGCCCCTCCGCCCCAGAAACAGCATCGAGCAATTCCGTTGCCGGGTTCGATACCACAGCCTGTGTACAACGAACAACTGTAGGAACACCTCCCGCCTGGGTAGGTCAACGTTGACTGACACAGATAGGAATCTAAACTACGAGCTTCGTGTGCGACAACAACCCATCGCTGCGCGAGCATGTGGGTTCGGAGAACGCGACCGCAGGGTGATTGACCCTCCGCCAATCATCCAGCTACTAGTAACGGATCCGAAGACCGGTGCTGCTGAACAAGAAGAGCTTCGTTACTCGCTCAACGTGGTTCATTGCACGCTCTGGAACGCAGAAGGGACGAACGAAGAGACGGCACTCATACAGCCTGACCGACGAACAACGCGACGACTAATGGGCCAGCTCGTAGCTTCTCCGTCTGTAGCAAAGGATGAGCATGACGCCGAGGGTTGCTTTTTCTGCTTTCCAGACCTCTCTTGCCGTACACATGGCAAGTACCGACTCCGGTTCGTCCTCATGCGCATCGATCCTATGAACCTCCACGTGGGAGGGTTCTCGCCCATACTTACCGAGGTCTTGAGTGATGTCTTCACAGTCTACACAGCCAAAGACTTTCCGGGTATGCGACCAAGCAGCGCGCTCACCCGGGCATTGAAGTTACAAGGGTGCAATATCCAAGTGAAGAAGGGCAATGAAAAGGCACTGGCACGCAAACGACTCACCGCGAGCCAAGAACACGACAATACGGAAGAGGACGAACTGAAGCGACGGCGCAGAGAATGACAAACTCGCCACACCTCTCAGGCATCTACATTTTCATGAGCATCATCTACAGCGGGCGATGTGGGTTATTATTTGGGTTATCTGGAGCATCTTTTGCAGATACCGATTTGCATCTTGACGACATGATGAACGAACCCTATTCCCCTCGGACGTTTCATTTTAGTTCCAAAGTTGCCAGCGTTGAGAACGTTTGCATGGCGTTTATACAACACAGGAGGGGTCTGAAGACTCGGTGAGGCGGTCACATTGTAATGCATTTGATATTCGACGGACGGGAGCACGATACCATTTGATAGCTCGTATTTGAAGTTAATATAAGAAGACACTGGGCTTGAGACAGTTTTTCTCAGGAAATGAAGCTTCGGATTAAGATTCGCTGCAGGATCATGGTCGCAAGCCTCAAGCCTCGAGAGGGCGCTAGTGCGGGCGGATCTGCCCCGCTAGAGGGTCCATGCGCCGATTTTCTTTCAAAGTTAACGCGTGCGAAATCTCGACTTTTCTTCCTTCCCTCCCCTTCCCCATAACCGATTGAGGCACCAAACAGCATCATGAAGTACGTGCTTGTGTCTGGCGGCGTCATCAGCGGCGTGGGGAAGGTAAGCTGCAGGTTGCCGCGCCTTTGATCACCACTAACGCGTACACACAGGGTATCATAGGTAAGCTATTTGACATGGGCCAGAAGTGTCGCGCATCTATGACGCTCCACGCGAAGTTTGACTTTCATGAGAGCATACTAGCCTCTATGAGACCATCGCTATCAGTGTGTAGCCGAAGTGCACCACTGTACATCATCTTCTACGTCAGGATCTTATTTTGCGTGCTGTAGCTGATTGACGCGTCGCAGCCTCCTCTACAGGACTTCTCCTCAAGACAATCGGCCTTAAGATAAGTGCAATGGACTGACGCGTTTTACCAAACATACTGACGTCTCAGCACGTCTCGTCGATCAAGGTCGACCCGTACCTCAATGTCGATGCGGGAACTATGAACCCGAAGGAGTAGGCTTCACCAACCGTACCGTGAATATAGACTAAAAAAAACAGGCATGGCGAAGTATTCGTCCTCTCCGACGGCGGCGAAGTCGACCTCGATCTTGGCAACTACGAGCGCTACCTCAACATCACCCTCACCCGCGACAACAACATCACCACTGGCAAGATCTACCAGCACGTTATCGAGCGCGAGCGCAAGGGCGACTACCTGGGTAAAACCGTACAAGTCGTCCCACACATCACCGATGCGATTCAAGATTGGATCGAGAAGGTCTCGCGGATACCCGTCGATGACTCAGGCGAGGAGCCGGACGTCTGCATAATCGAGCTGGGAGGAACCGTGGGCGACATCGAGAGCATGCCCTTCATTGAGGCTATGAGCCAGCTGAGGAGGCGTGCGGGCAAGAACAACTTCATGCAGATTCACGTCTCGTATGTCCCGGTCATCCACGGCGAGCAGAAGACGAAGCCTACGCAGCAGGCTATCAAGGCGGTGAGGAGTAACGGTCTGATCCCAGATTTGGTATGTCGAGCCTTTCACGTTAGCCATTACATTGGATGACTGACAGTACTAGATTGCCTGCCGCTGCGAGCGCGAACTTGAAGCCTCCGCTGTCGAGAAGATCGCCCACTTTTGCCAGGTCGAGAACGAACAAGTCCTTGTTGTCCGTGACATGCCATCCATCTACCAAGTACCGATGCTTCTCGAGCAACAAAGACTGATTCCGATGGTCCGCCAATTCCTTGCTCTCGAGCAAGTTTCAGTCTCAGCGTCAATGCTGCAAAAGGGCAACCATACCTGGGCGCAATGGCAGTCGCTCACCGGCCACGACACTCGTTTCCACGACCCGGTCACGATCGCACTCGTCGGAAAGTACGTGGAGCTCCAAGACTCATACCTGTCAGTCATCAAATCGCTGGAACACGCTACGATGCGGTGCAAGAGGAAGCTGGACATTCGCTGGGTCGACTCGGACCATCTGGAGCCCAAGTGTCAGAAGACAGACCCCGCAAAGTACCACAACGCTTGGCACGAGGTCGTCAAGGCATCGGGTATCCTGGTACCGGGTGGCTTCGGTCAACGTGCCACAGAAGGTATGATTTCAGCGGCCACCTGGGCGCGTGAGCATAAGAAGCCATATCTTGGTATCTGCCTCGGCATGCAGATTGCCGTTATTGAGTACGCTCGTAACGTTTGCGGCATCAAGGACGCAACCTCCGAGGAGTTCAACGGCGAGGCGCAGAACAAGCTCATCATGTTCATGCCAGAGGTGGATAAGAGCACCATGGGCGCATCCATGCGTCTCGGTCTCCGGCCCACACTCTTCCAACCAGGCAGCGAGTGGTCTCGTCTCCGCGCTTTGTACGCCGGCAAAGAGGAGATCCTAGAGCGCCACCGTCACCGATATGAGGTCAACCCTGACTACATTGAGACGCTCGAGAAGGGCGGTCTGAGCTTTGTCGGCAAAGATGAAGCTGGTGTACGTATGGAGGTTATTGAAATCAAGGACCATCCCTGGTTCGTTGGTGTCCAGTTCCACCCGGAATATCTGTCCCGCGTCCTGGACCCAAGCAGACCCTACTTGGGTTTCGTCGCTGCTAGCGCTGGTATGCTCGACGAGATCACTCGCGACTACCAAAGTGGCGCGACGAATGGACTTGATGCTGAAGGCATTGCCAACGGTGTGAGCGGCCTTAAGATCAATGGCAACCCAAGCTTCTGAGTGCAGCCCCTCGGCTGTTCATAAATGATGATGCTAAGCAAGACGTCGCGACAAACACAACGGAAATATTCAACGCTTGAACTTGATCGGTCTGATTTTGGAGTTGGGACTGGATGGAAACAACAGGAAGGTTATATAGTTATGGGAGAAGCATTTACTGGCCCTGGACGAGGTTGACGTGGCATGTGCATATGATACCTAGACAGTGTAAGAGACGATGCTCTCAATGTAGACCATCATTATCAAGACGATACCTTCCACCTCATCGACGCTAGTGATCTACTTCGTTGCCAAGAAAAAAAGCAAAGTCTTCAATGCGTTCTATGTCGGGAGTCCGCGAGCCATTTTGGAATATAAGGTATCAGGATCTGTTCATCGATGACCTCTTGAATAGTAGCGAGTAATCTGTTTTCGATCTGGAGGGCTTTCCGATGCGATAGTCCTTATTCTCGTTTACTTTGACTGGATTGACTCTTCAATGTCGTTTTTCTCGGCCCCGTCTTCGATTCTACTCTACTTGAGGCCATCGCCGTCCTCTTCGTCCTCTTATTTCCGTATATCACCAAAATTAGACCCATCATGCTCAGTAGCATCCTACTTCTTGTGCTAAGGCGCCTTTTACTCAACAGAGAACTTTTATCTTCCCGCGGTAGCGTATAATACACAAGTACATCACTCGCACTCACCTCCGCACATACTCGAATATTGAGGTCAGAACGGGCTGGAATAGGCGCAGTAGTAGTAGCAGCTTCAGGGATCACCAAGCTCTTGTGAGATAAAGCAACTACTCTTCTCCTTGCGTATGATGTTTTCTAAAAAATAGAGGAGGTTTAGAAAACAAGTGCGGTTTTGTACACAGATCTAGAAGTCATGCTAGCAGTCAATGTTGATGGTATTTATGGAGTCCTGTACCAATTCATGAAGGGGATAGCTCCAGACTGAAGAAAGTTGAGCCCATAACGATCTAATCGATGCAACAAAGACAATTGTATGGCATTCAGACGGATCGGTGTCCTCTGGTGAAGCATCGCTTTTCCGGGGATTGCTCGGAGACAAGACAGTATAGATCAGCCTCAGTTTACTGTTACCATCGAGAAGTTCTGAGCGAAAAATTTGTCAAAGCTATACTCTGCACATATCGATGGAGCAAAGTAGAGTGGTTCGAATACGCTCACCGTTATCGGTGTGGATGGGGAAGGTGGCGGACGTCATCACCGTCAAGCCCGCCCAATCAGAGTACGCAGCTCCTGCGCTAGGCCTGCGAAGAAGTTGCGCCCTCGTTTCTACAGAACTCAATATGTTGCTATGGACATGGAAAAACCGCGGCGCATTGCGGCACGATCAAGATCAACAGATCATGGACTTTTGCGTTGTGCCTATCAGGTCTTGCATTTCCGGCCACTTCCATTTCCGAGATTTATATACATTTGATTGTCACAACAACATCCATCTACTCTGGGACCCAGTCTGGACCCTCAGCCTGGTAGAGCGTGGGTTGTGGGTTGACGCAAAGCCTTCCATTCTCGTTCGGCAGACCGTCAACGCTACGCACATTGAAGAACTCACTGCCCACTGCCCCAGTAGCCCAGAAGAGATTGAACGGATCATACTTGCGCTTCGCCTCCAAGAGACGCGGGTAGAAGCTGCCCCAGAACGACCACTGAAAATTCGGCTCAAGGCGATCTCCCTCGGAGAGGTACGAACCGGAGCCGGGTGTGAGATCGCGCCACTTCTGCATAACGCCATAGGTCATGTTGAGGCGCTCTTCGACAATCTCCGCTGCTGGATTCGTCATGTTCAGCACAGTCCCAGTGATGATGAAACCGAGCATGTCTCTCCAAGCTGGATTGACAGAGTTGTCAGGGCGTCCGCCTTTCTCCCATGATGGCGCCATGTTGTAGCCGATCAGCGCCATACCTTTGTCGACGGCTTGCCAGAGGGCTTCGAAAGTCTCGTTGAAGATTGATTCGTTGGCCCAGTTGGAACGGGGGATCATGCGCGAGGTAGTGGCTACACCATTACTATTAACGGCCTCCACGGGGAAAGAGCCGTTGTACGCGTCGTAGAAGCCGTTGTACTGCGTCCATTCGGGCGCGACAGTGATCCCAAGTGCGGCCATGTCTTTTACCCAAGGATCGACCAGAGCTTTGGCTTCTTCGACGGTCTTGCCGGGAGCGAAGAAAGGCGACATATCCATCATGATGGAATCGGGGCCCGGGAAAACTTTCCAATAGGCATAAGTGTTGTTATCGGCGTTCTGTGGGAAATATTTCATGTAGGCTTTGAGTCCTTGCTTGAAGGCTTCGGTGCTGACGTTCTTGCCTGTGGTGACAACCCAGTTGGCGGAGGCAATGGGTTGGTCTAGATGTACCTTGACGGTGACTGAGGTTACGACACCGAAAGTCAGACCGCCACCACCGCGTAGTGACCAGAACAGCTCGGGGTTATTGTTCTTGTCAGCAGTCACGTAGCGACCGTCTGCCAAGACGACCTCCATGGAAAGCACATGGTCAGCGCCTAAGCCCAGGTGGCCAGACAGAGGTGAATGGCCGCCACCTTGGATCCACCCGCCCATTGCGCCAACAGTAGGGCCTGTATCGCAAGCAAAGTCAGTGTATATCCCACAACATGTCGAGATAGTAGATACTGACATTCACCGCCAAGGACTGTGCCGCCGAAATCTCTCGCAGCAGCGTAAAGCTCAAAGCCTTGCGCACCTGAGCCAGCCTTCATAGCCGGTCCAGTGTAATCATCAGACTCGTAGTCCTCGATGAATGCAATGTCTTTCAATCCGTGGGTCCATACACTAAGAGAGCCAGCACCACCGCTCTTGCCCTAAGACCCATCAGCGACTGGAAGATTAGGTATTGAAGACGAAGCACTTACAGCAAAATCGTGACCAGTATTCCGGACCACAAAGCGAACGCCTGTGTTTCGCGCGAAGTTAAG
The DNA here is from genome assembly GCF_024043155.1 of Alternaria arbusti. Taxonomy (NCBI): domain Eukaryota; kingdom Fungi; phylum Ascomycota; class Dothideomycetes; order Pleosporales; family Pleosporaceae; genus Alternaria; species Alternaria arbusti. The sequence continues at coordinate 353,197 of NW_026249954.1, read as the reverse complement.
CGCCAATTGGATCTGAGCGGTAGTTGAGGCATTTACAACGTAGAGAGAGTATCCTCCTTGGGTGCACTCCTTACTATCGTAGAGCTGAGGTGGTTGGCATGTACTGCCTTGGTACATCGGACTTAGCATCTCAAGTGGGTCGTCGAGCCTGTTCATATACGTTAGTCGATGGCTATGAGGAAGTAATCTTCAAAGGCTACATACTGGGAAAACGGATCAGTCCACGACTTGGTCATGGCATCGCAAGCGCTCTGGTCTGCACCAGCCAAGCTAGTGTTGTAGCAAACATGTGCTTGGGGAAGAGGCTTTAGTAGAGCACCGTTGGTTATATCGTTGAGCGCCGACCAGCTCGCGTCCGCCGGCCAGTCTTCATCGCCAGGGAATACCTTGCATTCACGGCCGTTAAAAGTACTCTCTGTCTCAAGGATAGAGTCGCTCGCAATGTTCTGCGAAGCAAATCGGAAAAAAGACCTCGCGTCGGTCGATACTGAGGCCAGGGCTTCCTCAATAGTCGAATCCGTGAGGGCTAAATCTTCCCATCCAAAACGAGGAACGCTTCCATCGGCTGTTTGCTGAATGCTCGCAAAGTTGCTCGACTGGCGATCGGCAAGACGCATCGGGGGTTCTGAGGAGCGAGGCGTGAATCTGGCGGCGGCGGATGCTACCAAGAGCGCGCTGACAAATGACGACACCATGATTGCGATTGTCGAGCCGCACTGAAGAGACAAGAAGTTTGCTTGCAGCTGAAGAGAGTAAAAGAAAAGAGACAGGATACGACTGCTCGAGTAAAGATATAGCTCGCACGCGGTCTTTGCCACAGCATTGAGTGCCGAGACCTTGCTCATTCAGAACAGCAGTACGCGATTCATGTTTGGCCTTACAGCAGACGTGCGGCTCCTGTGGGGTCTGGCCGCCCAGATCTAGTCAACGGCCCGCGCCACCTTCTGGTGGTATTCATCACTCAAAATTGTCGCCCTCGTGGGCAAGTGATATGGATTTTGGATGCACGTACGCGTCCTTCGCACTTTCATCAGACCATGGCTGTAAGTAAGGAGATCATCTCATGCAGAAGGGGATTGTCCTCCGGTTCGCATGAGAATGCCAAAAATTAGAACACGGCTTGTCTACAAATCCCTCAAACTCCATTCAGACCCAGACCGTTAATGAGGGTCTCCACATATTCCTCACGGACTCGCAACTATCCACAGAATCGCTGTGACGAGGCTCGCTAAAGAGAACTTGGCTATGATCCCAGACTATAGCACTATTCACGGTTCGCTTCGATGCGGCAACGGGGCGGTTGAATATCGACCGAAATTTGGAACGGCTCGGGGGAACGGCACGTCTGCTCGGCAAGGCCAGCATCAGCGAGTCTCTGATTCTAAACGCAAGGAGGAGATCCACTATATGCACGTTGGAGTATTGGAAGGATTCGATCCCAACTCTTACCGCCCAGACTTGTGAACAGCTGTTTTCACTGTGAGGTCACTTATGCGCGCAGGCTGTCCTCATGCAGCACAGCTCTCCTCACCACATACTGCTGCCGAGCAGGACTGCATTGTAGTATTTGCCTATTAGACCACTTCCGGCTATATGACTGCGAGTGAAAAATTGCTAGCTATACGGTTCAATCTACTACGCCGGTGCTAATGCAGGCGTGCGGCACGGGAGGGACGGCAGACGGGGAAATGTACCCTAGGTACCGCTCCCCAGCTCCTCATCACGATCGGGATTAGCGTGGGCTTCGGGTACGGTCCGAGGCTTTGATCAACAGCCTCAAACTCCCCGCATCGGTGTATCTTTGCGCCAGAACCCACAATCGATATCTCACGTTGGGAAATAGTATCAGACATTGAGTGAGAAACAGTCTGACGAAGTAGGTCTCCAGGCTACTACCTAAGTGGAAGAATCCTGATGCCGAAGCGACGGAACGCTTCAGGGAGTCTTGTTGGGAGGATTTTTCGTGGCATCAACGGCACGGCTCACGGTCAAAGCAAGGAAGCGATCTGCGCACCTGAGGCACAGTTTTTGCCGTCATTCGGGTCGAATCGAGAACGCGTGCGCCGCGGAAACGATGAAGGATGCGTATCCCATCCCGATGCTTCATTTCACTTGTTTCGACAGGCCGTTGGTATTGCAAGTCACGTCCTTGAGTTCTTGGTCTTCTAAAGACACGGTTACTTGTCAATGTAGTTGGGACGTATATCAATTGGCCGTAGTCCCTCATTTCGTACCACATTCATACTTGCCAGATTATTGCGGTAGTCATGAGTGAACCTTCAGATTCCAAGCAGCCGGCCATCTTTGCCATTACTATTGCATTTGCTTCCATTAGTACGATTTTTGTCGGCCTGAGATTATATCATCGGCTTTTGATCAAACGGTTCCGTTGGGGTAAGCTTCCATGGAAACTATCCAGTTCTGCAACGTCCAGCTAACAAGACGTCTAGACGATGGGCTCATATGCATGGCGTGGGCATTAGCGGCCGCACAAGCGGGTGTGTTCCTCAAATTTGTCGTCTTGACGAACCAAGGACATCACATCTGGAATATTCGCACACCTACTATCGACCAGCTGGTCGAAGCGGACAAGTGGAACATGGCTCAACAGTTGATATACAACCCAATCCTTTGTCTGGTGAAAGCCTCGGTCTTGGTCTTTCTGATCAGGCTAGGCGATCAAAGGACATTCGTTTATTGGAGTTTGCATATCCTCTGGTGGTTCAACATGGGTCATATGATATCCGTCTTCTTCGCCGCTCTCACGCAGTGCCTGCCCATCCACATGTACTGGGACCACTACTACACAGACCAAAACATCGATGGCAAGGTGGTGAACCCAAACTACACGTGCTACAATATGGCCGCCTTTTCCCTCGTCACCGCCGGTCTCGCAATCCTGACGGATATACTCATACTCCTTGTGCCAGTAGCTATGATGTGGAACCTACGCATGGCGATCCGCCAGAAACTCGCTGTCAGCGCCGTACTTTCTGCTGGCTGGATTGTAGCTATCCTCGGCATAGTTCGATTCAAAGTCTTCTACGACTTTTGGTACCCATCTAGCACTTCGAATGACCCCACATACAAGACCTCCATTACCCTCTCAGGCATCGAAGTCAACGTCGCGATTATGACCGCTTGTGGTCCCGCGCTCAAAGCCCTCGCCACAAAATTTGCGCCGCAACTCTTTGGCACAAAGAGCACCACCCGTCCTACGACGAACGCATACTATTCGGGCGGATACGAGATGAAATCGGGTGCGGGTACAACGAAGAGCCATCGCTTCATTACGACGGCACTCCAACGGCGCGACGACGATAGTTGCAGTCAGGAACACATCGTGCGTGACAGCGGTTCGCATATGGACAACAAGAGCATAGAAACACCTTTGACAGAAGATACGATGGTGTTATCCGACCGCAACGCGTTGCAAAATAGCGAGGGATAAGATGGCGCGTTGGTGTATTATATGCAATCCTCTAAACATTAGCCAATCATGAACAACACGCGGCAAGAACGCAAGCCACCAATACCATGCATTCATAGGGTATCACCACCATATCGCCACGCTGGATGTATGCTTGCCTGAACGCCTGCAGCTTCTTCCTAGTGCGCCGTGTAAATGCCTTGTTCACCTTTGCAGTTTGATCCTCGTTCCCGCTTGGTCGCCTATACTTGCTTCACGAATGCTGTTATAAGGTTAATGTGTGTCCTGAGATGTTGGGGGGTATGGACTTACTGGCATCGATCTGTACAACCTGGGGTAACGCTAACCGAATCTTGTTTCTGTATAGCGCCGGTTGTGCCCGTTGAAGAGGGTTGCCCTCGAAGTAGACCGTCTCCAGCTCTTCCTTATCTCTCAACTCTTTCTCGACCTCTCCAAAGTCGCTCAGCTTGCAGTTGCTTGCCCAGAACTCGGTGAGGTGCTTGAGACCATTCAGTCCCGATAGATGTTCGATCGGGTTCGCGCTGATGTCGATAACGTTTAGGTTGACGTTGTTCTCTAGACCTGACAGTTCTGTGAGGAGGTTGTGCGAGATGTGCAGTTCTTCAAGGTTGACGAGCTTCTCCAGACCCGTTATCGAGCGCAGGCGATTCGACTGAATGCTGAGAATCTTGAGATTGGTGAGGGTGTCTAGGCCCTTTATCTCGGTGATCTTATTCTTGCCCAGCCACAGCTCTTCCAAGCCCGTCAAGGTATCCAGTCCTTCAATCTCGCGTACCCTGTTCGCGCCCAGCTCGATCTGCCGCAGGTTGGAAAGCCCGTCTAGGTTTTCTATCTTGCTGATCTTGTTCTGCACAAAGTACAGATCCTTGAGCTTTGTCATATGGTTCAGGCGTTTGATGTGCTTGATCTTGTTGAAGGAGAGGTCGAGCGAGGTGAGTTCGGTGAAGGCATCGAGGCCTTTGATGTGCGCTATGAGGTTGTCGTAGAGGTCGACTTCTGTGAGAGTCGGCGCGACTTCGTCGGGTATCGCGATGCTTTCTATGCGGTTTTGGCGTAGGCAGAGACGCTGGGAGGTTAGGCAAACTCATCTACAACCCACAGCACAGCATACCTTCATCTGCTTGAACCTCTCCAACCGTAACGCCGACATGTCCGAGACTTTGGAGTGCACGATCTCTATGTCGTCCTCGTCTTCCGGTGTATCATCCAGCAAATCCTCGTCTGCAGCCAGCTGCTCGGGAGGCGGACCCTCGTCGTCTGATACCTCTGGGTCGCTCACCACCTGCGCATGGGGATCGCGTGGTTCGTCGGCAATGCTCATCTTGTCTATCCGCAACTTCCCGTCCCAGCCGTTGCTGTCGCGTGGCTTGTGGTCGTCGTTGTCTTCGTCGCGTGTTTCGTTCGCGTCGGTCGCCGCTGCGGGGTCGCGCTCGCTGTGCGGGGCAGGATTTGGCTCAGCCATGGCGCGTGAGGGGATAGTGTAGGGGGAATCGACGGAGAAAGCGTCTTGGAACTGGGTGCAGATGTCGACCGCTACTTGCAATATCTAGGCAGCCGTGTGTGGTCTGGAAGTGATTGTTGGAGCGGCAGGTTACGTCGTTTGGAGCTAACCTCTGCCTAAGCAAGGGTCCAGCGGCATGACGATCGCCAGCCATCAGACACCAACGCTCCACCACCGACATCACAGCCAACTACAAGATTCGTTCGAATTGTGTGACTTCTAAGTGATCCAGCCTATCCGATTATCGCACGTCTGATCCATAGTACGCATGTACTCTTCCAACCTGTCCACGATCCAACCAGAACGAACCGCACCTCCTGTTATCGCCGCCGGCTCCTCCATCTTTTCACACCTCGAAGCGGCAGTGGAATACTCTAAGCATTGTAATGTCGACGCTCGGCCTAAGCGCACTTCACTCGACACCAGACACCTAGAAGGGCGGTAGGAGAACTGCAGACAGCGCGTGTTCCTTTCGCATGCCGATTTGCAAGCTTCGAAAGAGCTGTGCACCTCCTCGCCCTTCAAAACATCATTGCTGAAGGCCTTATCGACGGAATAACTGTCCCACTCCGATCTTTCCTTGCTCAGACTAGGGTATATGTATCCCTTGAACACATCGGCATGCCTCAGAGGAGCGCTCCTTGGACCCCTACGATACCACTCTTGTTCGAATTCCCACAGAGACCTGATCTCATTTTCTGGCATATGATGGTATGTAATCGCGGGATAGCACCACGGTTGTCTGTTGATCTTCGTAATGTTGTGGTCGAGCGTTGAAACGGGATCACCCTGGAAATGAGGAAATGCCCACAGCAGTGATACTTGAGCATCCTTCAACGCCTTTCCGAGGACCATGTCTCCGGCCCATTGCTCAATCGTGTACTGGTTCAAGTCTTTCATATGAGATTTCCAATGACGAATCACCTTCCTCATTGCTGGTGCCGACAGAACAAACCCCGAGCCGCCGTGAGCAAAAAGCACGTCGCCAATATACATTTGTTTGCCGATATAATGCGAGGCCTCTGCATCGAACTGGGACAGATAGTCGAGCAGGTTGGTCCACATCAGGTACGTGTCAAGTTCAACGAAGACGAACCATTTTGCTTGTGGCATCTGGCGGAGAGCTTTATCTATCATAGGCAGGAACTTGAACTTGTCGAGTTTCCAGCCAGGGTTGCTTAGCGACCCCGATGCGCCACTTCCATCGTGTTCGATACCGTCCATGGAGAGACCATCTCGGCCTTTGGTTTTTAGCTGGTGGTAAAGCTTAAAGTCTGGCACTGAGTCTTTTAGATCCTGGTCGAGCTCGTCGAAAACGTCGTGAATATGATGTCCCCCAAATTCTTCTTCAAAGTCGGAATAGATGGCGTAGTTTGGAATGCATCGCAACACGGTAGTGAGATGGATCGGCAGCTTCTCGAGTACCTCGGTAGCACCTGTGCGAAGGACGACCAATACTTCCTTCGCGATGGCGTTCTGAGGACAGTACAGTGGGCTCTGATGCTGGCTTAATATACTGGCGCTGGGTGTCGATCTTCGATATGAGTGTATGAAGAAGCCACAGATGAGCAAGGCGGCAATAGCAGTTCGATATCTGCGTCGGAAGTTGCCCCAGGACCTACCTGCAGCCATTGTCATTCACTCAACGCAAGTACATTGGGGCCCGTTGAAAGGAACGAGCTCAGTCGACTTTATTGGGGGTTTACCCCTTCAGTCCGCAGCTCCGCGTGTCAGTATGAGCTTCCCGTCCGGCGCTTAGCGCTGATAATCCTTGTCAGCTTCTGGTCCTCCATTCCGATGTAATCAACCGCTGCGTCAGACTCGAAAGCCAACCCACACGCGTGTCCGGTGCCCTTCTCCAAGAAGACAACTACCCTAGCGTTATTTCAACAGACAAGTAACCACTGGCCTTCTTTCCCCGATATCATTCGATCTGAATGGCTTTCCAGACGAAAAGGAAGTAGCGAAATTGAGAGTGAGCAGGAAGAGGCACAGCAGAGACAGTGGCGTTTGGGCAGAGTGGTGATTGGTGGAAGCCGAGCAGGCGAAAGTAGACAAGGACCTGCATCATCATCGTCTTGCTTCAGACAATGCATCTCAGCCAACCGCTCACCTGTCCTACGGGATTCAACAACTAAACTAGGAGATATGCGCACTTAACCGGCGCGGCGTGGTGGAGGGCTCCCGCCTCTAGGCTCTCGGTGTAACCAAAGGCGTATGTGCAGAGCACTCTTCCGCTAAGTGTCCCCTTGTTTTCGCTTCCTTACCATCAGCCCTTTTGCCATAGTATCAGATAACTATGTGGAGACTCATCGTCAGGCTGTGGGTCATGAGATCGACGTTACTCGCCTCTCATGTCTCGCCGAGACAGGAAGAAGAAGGAAGAATCTGGACAGAGCCTCAGGACTCAAGCGACGGCGGATTCATCTTCCCAGTAACGTACCCGATCGATTTCCGCGAAGGCTCCAGCATCAATATATCATGGTCGACCACGTACGAAAACATCAATTTATACTTTTACCAAAGAGGCAAGGTCGCGAATTCGGTGCAGCTCGCTGGTAAGCAAGCATGCTCGTTGATTATCACGAAAACTACTAATGAGGCTTCCAGTCAATCTAGCAAGTCAATGGTACCAATGGGAGGTACGCGCGGAAGAAACCAACCTGACCAACCCCTTTGTCTTTAGAGTCGTCAACGCCCAGGGCACCGATGAGGAGCAAAGAATAGATGGCTTTTGGAGTACTAGCTGGTATATCAAACGGAATAGTGTCACAAGCGAATCGGAAGCATCTTCGTCCTTGTCGTTGTCGACTTCATCGGTCACGCTAGACCCGGTTTCTTCGTCACCAACAACATCGTCAACAAGTCCCTCGTCGACTACATCAGCAACAGATACCCAGACAACGGTAGACACACATGGAGCAAAAGACACGGAAGACAGGGGCATCGGCAAGAACACTATAATCGGACTGACGGTTGGGCTCGTGGTCGCAGGTATTCTCATCATTGTGGGAGTGGTGTTCTGCCTTCGAAAACGCCGGAAAGATAAGGCTGCTTCAACACCTGCGCCAGCGCCCGCCGTGTCTTACGTCGATAACGCCCCAGCTCAAAAGCAGTCTGGTTATCATGCAGCGCATGAGGTCTTTGCACCGCCTTCCGAGTTGCAGGGCGCGCCACCGCTCTGTGAGCTGCCTGGTCATAGATAATAGGAAGAGAGGGACGGGTGCATTGAATCACAGGAACACAATTCGTAAGCTTCGCACTGCCACTTCTAGTGCCAAAAAGAGAGATCGAAATGATGCAGGCGACCTATATCCCCTTGTCGGACTGTTTCGCTAGTATGCCGTGCAACTGGCCCTCGCTTCCGTCGTTGTACGCACGCATCATACTTGCCTTCCTTGGTTACAGGCGTGTCCTCAACCTGAAGACGTCGTTCAAGCAAAAAAAAGTTATCTTTACACACTGGCAAAAACATACAACAGCAGGGATTCGCTCCCGCTGCTTCAATGTGCGAGACAGCTTGAGGAACGAGCACGAACTTCGATCGCCAGGGTTCGGTTGCTATGACCAAAGGGCTGACGGATTCTGCGGCTTGTTGCGGTGCTCCTACACCAGAGTCGCGTCGTAAGTGGTTGCGACTATCTTGAAGGAAACCTTCTCCAAAGCAATCTCTAAATCGGTCCTATATGTGGTATGACGCTCACTAAAAAAAGGACCAGGTTCTACCACAGCGTCAACACGACGACTCAGATATTCAGTAGCTTGACGCTAATACGATAAGTTAGCCTATGTACCTTTGAGGCTTCCCAGCCACTGCGCAGATATGTACTCACAGTTTTCCACTCGCGATGATCCTCATACATGCGGTCGTATATCTGTGAATTGTTTAGTCTCGTTGATAAATCTTGTCGTCGTCAACTTACGTATTGCTCGAGGTGGTTATCACATTTAATCCAATGGAGGAAACGAGTGTGGACATATTCCAACTCTTCGTATGCTTCCCACAAGTCTCTGATCAATCCAGTCGGATCGTAGGTCCTATCGTGGAACTCTTTCTCGTCATACACAAATTGCCTTCGTAGATAGAGCGCTGGTATACGTTCTTGGAGGTAGTATTTGATGAGCTGGGACCATAGAGACTTTGTTCGTTTTTGGATGGCTCCGCCTATGCAAGTCGCATACATCCGCACCAACGGGAATCCCATCTGATTACCCAGTTCCACAAGCGCAGTCACCAGTGGAATTCGGGTGCTTACCTCCATCTGTGCGTGCAAGATAGAGGAAGCTTGGAGCATGGTCTCTGCCGGGTCACTGTAGTCAATCTTATCAAGACCGCCTCCGATTTCGACTTCAGCTGTCTGACCGTCGCGTCCATACAGCAAGCCCACCGCATCTAAAAACACTCGTTGGATGCTTTTAGCGTAGTTGACTACCACTCTCGAGCGGGGCGCGACCAGACCTTGCAACCCATATACTTTGTCTTTTGGGTCGTGGCAATCGCTTTTACTAAAGGTCGCAAGCAGACTTGTGTAAGTATACTTCTTTGCCGAGAGCGCGTGTTCAACCAGCCATATCACCTGTTGCGGTATACAGTACCGAACCTGCGCCAGCAGTGGAGATGCACTTGAGAGACAGAATCGCCTCAGCTCTTCCCATGAGAGTATAGTCTCTCCGCACATGATCCGGATATATCGGGCTAGCATGATTTCTTGTACAATCCAAAGTCTTTTCCAGTACGTATTGAGGAAGAAGCATCTGAGTGCTGCGGCCGGCAAGCTATTCGACTCTGGCTCAGAGTAAGAATTTTTGTTGAGATGGCCTTGCTCCTCGGCTCCAGAGATACGATGCCGCCTTGGTCCTTTCGTAGGCGACAGCGTGGTTCTATCCTCGTAGTACCGTCTCAGACCGGACTTCAACACCGTCATTGCCGCTTCAACCTCGGAATGACATGGCCCGAGCCACACGTAAACGTAGGCGGCCCGACTATAGATCTCGGACATCAGCCTCACCTGATGGTTGCGTTCGGTGATCACCGTTTGATTGATGCAGATTTGATCGATCCATAACCATTGTGTCTCGGCCTCGTATAGACCGTTACTCTGAAACTTGAAAAGTCTCGTCCTGAAAGTTTCGAGGAATGCGTATAGATTTTGACGCACTTTTAAAGGCTGACCGTCGATGTAGATGCGCCGAAGCGGTGAGCTTGGTCCCCATTCATACGAAACCGCTCGATAGTCGGGTGTTCTGTCGTCTTCGAGGTAGCCATTCCTGAGCTGACATTTGATATCGCCAGAAGACGCTGGAGCGATGCAAACCAGTCTAATTTGCTGTCTTCGAGTGTCCAGAGGTTCGTGCTTGAAGCAGTGGCCGACGTCGTCCGCGCCTTCCATGCTTCCGAACGCAGGCCGCGCGAGTCCGAACACGTACTAACTTGAGGTCTAACACATGTCAGAGAAGCCCAAGGTAAAACCGTGACCAATACCTCAGGCCTTATCGGCTGGAGAACAGATGATAGGGGTATTGCGTCACAAGTTGTAACGGAAGATGAAAACGTAACCTTCAGCATGTTTGGATGTAGAGATACCTAGGTAGCGAACGGATGCGGGGTATAGGCAGTAACTATCACTAGCCGCTAAAGAATATACCACGCCGCATACCTGCAGCGGACAAAACCTCATAGCACGACACATTCGAGAATCAGAAAACTAACTACTCGCCCTTCTTCAAGAAAGTCAAAGCAGCAACAACATAGCCCTCCATGCCCACCGTCAAAGTCGGCTGCACAACCGGCGCAAAGAAGGGACTATGATTTCCAGGAACATCCTCACTCAGCCTCCCCTCCTTCTCCGCCTTATCCCAAACCACGGGATCCGTCCCTCCATACAGGAAAAAGCAACTCGGCTTGCCAATCGCAGTAGCGAGGATACCAAAATCCTCAGAGCCCTGTAGACGCGCAATGTCCGATTGATACGAATGCTTTCCAGGCTGGAAGTGCGCGGAGAAGGACTGTTCAAGCGCGTTGGTAACGTCGGCGTCGTTGAAGAGCAAGGGGAACTGTGTTGTTGGTGTCAAAGTAGGAGTGTTTGGATTGTTGGATGCTTCGGCCTCGGCGGCGATGATGCGTTTTACGCTTGCGAGGACGCGTTCGCGGGTTTGGGGTAGAGCTGCGCGGACGTCGATTTTCAGGTTGGCTTCCGAGGGGATGATGTTTTCGGCGTCGCCTGCGTGGAAGGCGGAGACTGTTACCACGGCGAAGTCTAGGGGGTCTACTTCTCGCGCGACGATGGATTGGAGACGCATTATTGTGGATGCGGCTTGTAGGATGGGATCGATGCCGCGATGGGGAGTAGATGCGTGGGCTTGTCGACCTTCGATACGGAGTCTATAGGGGTTAGCTTGAATGAAATCTCCAAGAGAAGGGCGGATTTACTGGAATCGATCAGCCGAGCTGGCGATTAAACCATGCTTTGTCCCAATAACACCAGCTCTTTCCGGCATGACATGTGCGCCCACCACAACGTCCGGCTCTTTGACTTTGTTGTACAGACCATCATCCACCATGTTCTGCGCGCCACCTGCTCTTTCTTCCGCTGGCTGGAACACCAAGATCAACTCCCCGCTCCATGCCTCTTTACATTTGATCAGAGTTTCCGCCGCCGCAAGCAGCGCGGTAATATGCATGTCATGGCCACAGGCATGCATCACGGGCTTCTCAACATCGTCCACATCCTTCATACGCGCTGTACTGGCATAGTTCAGGCCTGTCTTCTCTTCCACGGGTAGCGCGTCAATGTCAGCACGTAAGAGAAGTGTCTTTCCGGGGCCATTGGAGAATGTGGCAGCGACGCCGTGACCGCCGATGGAAGAATGAATTGTGAAAGCTTTAAAGGTCTCGAGATGTTTGACAATCGCTTCCGCTGTCTTGGCTTCCTGGAAGGACAGCTCCGGGTGCGTGTGGAACCACTTGTCTACGACTTCATTAGCGATGAAATCAATAGATTACAATGATCACCCACAGAGCTCTTCATATGAAGCCAAGTCTGGCTGATGTGCCTTGACAATCTCACTTATGGAAGGCATATTCTGCTTCAATGCTCTTGCGACGTTTACAAGAATGGGTGGCTGAACTGCAAATGATCTGTAGTTGGTCGCTGATATATACGTCCAGTCTTACGGTAGATAGCTCGGTAAACGACCTGCCTTTGTCGCGTTAGCATGTACCGTCGTGATACCCATGCTGGATTAGTGTTGTTCTGACAAATGCGGTTCCCGACGGGGAAAGTCGAGAATGACGTATGAGCGTGCGTTGGGTTGTGGGGTAGCGTAGTTGATTCCGACGCCGATACCGCCGACAGCAGCGCAAGACTGTACGAGGCCGATAAGAGGAGCCGCGGGTTTAAAGTGCGTGTATTGATGTGAGTAAGCTGGAAATTGATACGTTCGTTGATAATAATACAATGATTTGCACAACGCCAAACGAAACCCTTCTTCTAAACCCAGAATGCGTACATCTCAAACTCCTCGTATGTGGCGACAATGACCGACGGCTGCGTCAAAAGGTGCGCGATTCGTCCATTCCAATATACAGCATGTGTAACAAGCTCGTAGAGGGAGGGAGGATTGGGCTTTGCCATTCTACGACTCTGCCATGTCCTTGTCGTGTTCCTCAAGCTGCCTCTCCAGACTTCCCATGAGGTCTGGTTCCGAAGTTGGTGCAGAAGGAGCAGCTGATTGAGGTTGCACAGGCTCAGCCTCAAGTTTGGGTTCGGTCTCAACTACAGGCTCAGGCTGAGGCTGGGGCTCCGGGACGACCACAGGCGCTGGTGCCGCGTCCACTTCCACTTCCACTGATGGAGCTGGGACTGGAACCTCGCTTGGAGCCTCCTCGGGAAAGATGGCTTCTGTGGTAGTAGTAGAAGTCGAAACCTGGTTCATGGAGTTCTGGCGACTATGGGAGACGGCAGAAAGCGGCAGATCAGGTGAGCTTGACTGGTCACGTTTCGGCGTCTGCAGCGACGTGTCGATTGGAGCGGTTTCGATTGCGGTCCTCTCGATCGTTGCGGTATCTTGAGAGGGCTCGTTGGAAGCCGGCGGCGGATGGCTTGCTAGTGCGGTGCTCTCTGTCAATGTAGCGTCCGCAAAATTGGGGGCTTCGGTCGCTGGAGCACTGGGTGGAACTACAGAGGACGCCTGAGGGGTCGCTGGGTTGGAGGTATGCTCCATGTCTTGATCTTCATCTTCCGAGCCCTCCTCGCCAGACCCCTCTTCTTCCTCGCCACCGGCGTCTGCCATTGGCGTATCACCTCCATCTGACGGAGCTACCGATCCGTCCTCTTGTTTGACGCCTGGTACACCCAGCATGTCACCGCCGGCAGTTGATGCTGGCGTCCCTTGCTCTGCTCCTTCGACAAAGACGACCTTCTTCTTGCCTCTGCCTGGGCCCCCACGCTTGACCTTCTTCTTAGGAGGTGGCGGCCTCCGCCGAGGTGGCGTTTGTTGTAGGATGTCGTTAGCTACGACGACACCTTCCGCATTCACAACACCGACTCCCTCGACGATTGTTCCCGGTGCCGCAGTAGCTGGCGCAACTTCAATTGCAGCATCTTCAGGCTGGACTTCGCCTTCTACAGCCTGTCCTTCTGGTACAAGTACCTTGTAAACAGCCACGTTGCCATCTGCATCGAGTTTCTTAACCTTGGTTTCCCGCAACGCAGGTTGCGCAACCTGACCATTCACGTATGGTGATGGGAGACCTTTCCTTCTCTTCGCGAGATACTCTGGTTCCGAAACTTCTAGATGCCGTGCAACTTTGACGTACTTCTTGATAGTGAAGCCGGTACGGATCTCTTTAGTCTCTTCTTCCTCATCTTTCATCTCGTTGTCGTCTTCTGGAGGGGCCGGTGGTTTGTACAACTTCCCGGAGCGTGCTGCTCGCAGCAATTGCTGAGAATGCTCAGGCAACATGTGAGAATCTCGAGGCATGGGCAGCTCGGGCCAAGCATCCTTGTCCAAAGGTTTGTTGTCGGCCGAGTTTGGTTCAATCGTGATTTCGGCTTCCCGATACTGACTAATGGGCAATCCTTCCAGTACATTGTGCTCTATCTGGCCGCGTCCTGACCTGTTGGACCGATCCCTGTTTCGAAACTAGTTACATCATGTCAGCTCAAGTCTAGAAGAGATATGTGAACGTTTGGACGCTGTCCGGACAAGATGCGATGCCATGGCTGCGTCGTCGCGCGAGAGGTGCAGGTACAGAAGAGCTGCTCATCACCACTCGTTAAAGCAAGCGAATCTAGAGATTACTCTCTGATCGCTCGGTTTTCCAAGAGATAATGGCGCGTCGGTGACAGCCGATGGAATATCAAAAATGCGATGCACGTGATAGAAATAGCGGTGTTGCGTCGCGCGCGTGCAGAGGCTGGGAATTGATGTCGCAGACGCAGCTCAAGGACGCATGCTCGAACAAGGAGATGGGATGACGTACCGGAGCCATAGTAACATGCGATGCCCTCGATGGGCTTTAGGGCAGGCGGTGAAAGTGGGTATTGATGTCGGCGCAATGCAACGGGAAGTCGCGATGCGTGAAGGGGAGGCGCGTCGCTTTGCAGATGGCAGGCGCAACCGTGCGCCGCTATACCCCTTCGAGTGCGTTCGCGACTCCGGGGCTGAGCACCGGCCTAGGGCTTGAGACGCAAGTAACAGACCTCCTATTTGATCTTCTTGCGTCGATCGTCGTACCAGATACGTGGTAGTTCTAATCACACCATACTCTCTTACTTGGCCAAGACCAATTCTGGTCGCCATTCGCTGGTTTTGCGAGGGAGCGCAGTATGGAACCACTTACAACTTCTGTATTTCAGACGATGCCACGCAGGAAGAAAAGCATCAACGGAACTGTGAGTCCAGCGACGCGTGATTGGAATTACCATGGGCCTGGGCCTCGCCAGAGAGATTGATCCATATCGGACCGACTATTATCGATGGTGAATGTATGCTTTCAGGCATTGCAGGCAATTCAGAGATCTCATACAGTCATGGGTATTGCCGATACGTGCAACGAGGTGACATATTTTCAGTCTGAACTCCATTTCAAAGAGTTGAGCAGGCTCAATATAATACAGTACATCATTCTCAACGTATCATCGCTGTTGAGGTATACGCAGCTCCTCCGCTGTCGTACAGGCTCTCGCCTCTCCATGCAATGTACGCCATAGTGTTACAAGATCATTTCGTCTCGTCGTCCATACCCGCTCTCTTGAGCGAGGCACTCAATCCCAGCCCTGGTCCTTCACTCTGACAATGTCACTTCTATCCCCTTTTTGCTTGCCCTCTCTTCCACCTTCGACGACCAATCGGTCGATCTGGTAGAATTGGCTGATCACCGTTTGCCTCTGCGGAATGAGTCAGCATTCAGTCCTGTGCATCCAACCTCGACTTCATGTTCCGAGCTTCTTGCAGCGGCACACTCAAAAGCATACATCGCCGAATGGCTCTCCAGGGCGCGACTTGCTCGTCTCTGCCACTCCTTCCGCTGCGCACTGCGAACCTCCACTTCCATTGCCGAACCACAGGGTATATATCTCACCTTTAGCATCTGCAATTCATTCAAGCCCTTCTGCACCAACTCCTGTATTGTCCGCTCCTCGGTTATGTTCTTGCTGTCTCGGAACGCATCGCGCGTTCTCCGTTTGGCATACTCGCGGAAATTGTAGGCGGCGAATTGCCCGCTTTGGCGCAGCAGGGAGCGGTACTACGTGCGGAGGTCAGCCAGTGTTCTTCCATAGTCCATGAGAAATAAGCGCGCTAAAAGCCTGTGTATCTCAAACGCAGAGTTACAGAGTAGGTGTGTGGATTGCGACACTAGGGCGGCGACACCATGAGTGTAGGCTGCAACGGATGTCCGGAAAAACCGCAAGGAGGATACGTACGAGTGAGCGTACTTGGTAGGCCATGTCGCCTTTCGTTGCCTGTGCTAATGACATGGTCGCGGGTTGTACAGAGGAACGTGGAGGGTAGTGGTGCACTTGGGAATAAAAGTCGCTGGTTAGGTCATAGGTCTTGGGCAGGTCGGAGGAAAGCTACGAAAGTCCGAGCATACAGATTGCCGCAGCCTACCCCACGCTGCATCGCCACAATAGTCTGCGTCGAACAGGAGATTGAGCGCTGAACGCACATTTTTCATTCTGCCTGACGAACTAATATTTTACAAGTAACTAGTGTCCCAGAACTACTGGAATCAATGGAAGCCTTGCGGCTCCGGGTCTCCATGAAAGTGGTATACCCAAGTGACTTCGCACAAACGCCTCCCAATGCAAATAAAGCCATCATCATCTCAAGCGACTGTGTGATGTCTGGAGAAAGAAAGCAAGACCTACTCGTAAGCCTACTTTTGGCGGTGCTTCTCTTGGATCTTGCGGAGTTGCTCCTGGACGTTCACGTCCCGCATCTGCTCTACACGAGCAGTATTTTTGGCAGGATCAAGCTGACCATCGTACGACAGTGCAGCCTTCTTCCTCCGAGCTTCTTCCTCTGCAGATATCGGCAATCCAGTAGCGCCATCGTAGATATCCTCACGTTGACTAGCAAAGCGTTTGAGGTTGTTCGCGACGTCGGCGGTGTTGATGGTTGTAGAGTATCGGGCTTCGGCCTTGTCGCGCTGTTCTTTCCAGCGCGGATCAAGCAGTTCGACTAGAATACAGTGTTAGCGATGATCTTCTGAGGGACAGGAATGGGGTCGGCTTACTTCTGATGTGCTCATCCATCTCGTTCGCGGGAACTTGCTGCTTGCAGTTAGGGCACACGGCCATTTGAACGTTTGCCTTCTTTGCGGCAGCACGGGGAACGTAGTCTGTGACAATGCGACCAGGTGCTCCTCTGGCAGCAGCCTGAGCGCGTGCGCGCTGCTCGCTCTCCGCTTGGCGCTCTCTTGCCAGCCGAGCTTGCTCTTCCTCGCGCGATATCTGTGCCGGCGTTCGGTAGTCAGGCATAGGCGGAGGCGCGTATGACGGCACACCGTACGGTGGCTGCACGGACGGCGCTGCGGGAGCGTAGTTTGGCGGCATCTGAGATGGGGGTACCTGCTGCTGTGTGACGTTGTAGTAAGTCATCTCGTCGGGCATGGCCTCCTCGAGACGCCTTGTCGAAAGTGAGACGGCTGCCTTTTGCTCGAGCGACTGCGACTGCAAATCGTTCAGCTGTGCCGGTGGAGGCAGGTCCGCTGCATCGTCAGCCTCGTCAAAGAGCACAGTCGCGATGACAGTGAAGTCGTGCCAGTCCACAGTCGCATACTCTTGCTTCTCAGCCTCGACCTTCTTTTCCTCTTTCTCTTTTTGGGCGGTCACGTACTTGACGTACTCCGCACGTCCCTTGGCACGATCTAGCACATGGAACCGGTTCTTGATGTTCTGTTGTAGCTCCTGGATACGCGCCTCGACTGTCGCCTCTTCCTCAAGTAGGATCTTGTACTGCTCAACAAGCGATCGGAAGAACTGGAAGAAGCTGTGGTTTGGTCGGAGAAAGTCAAACTGGAAGTTGCCAGACTCACGGTTGCGCAGATCCTTCAGCCAGTTCTCACCCACGCGGGCCGTGTATAGAGCCGTGAGCTTCAGCACCTCCAAGTCCTTTGCGCTGATGTTTGGCATGCGCGCGGAGAAGCGGAACCTGGGCGGTTCTGGGGGGCCCTTGGGCTTGTTGTCAACGACTTGCTTGGCACTTCCAACTGACCGTCCGTGACCCTCCTTCAGTTGCTGGAGATACCACAGGAAGTAGGCGTTGTAGGGATCTTCTTCCATGACGAAGACGAAGTTGCGGTTGTTCGCGGCCGAAGGATCGGTAGTGACACGCTGCTTCAGTCCGTTGAAGTGTGATTCGCCTCGGCGGGCAACGAAGTCGGCCGTCTTCGCAATCGTTTCGCGCACGTTGGGCGGGGGGATGACCAGGTTCGACGGCGGCTTCACGTCGAGCTCGACAGATCCCGAGGCGACGCCATTGCCGTTGGGGTTCGCCATGGCGCGTGTGGTCGGTGTACGTCTCGGCTTCGAGTGATGTCGTCGGCAGTCCTGTATATGAGTCGCGAAAAGCAGGTGAGGTACTCGCAGATTGCGCGGGGCAAGAACAGGGAAGAAATTCAAACGCCAGTGACCAGATTCCCGTCGCGATTACCTACTTCCGAGTGACTTGCGCGTAGATCGCGTGGGGTGAATGTGGACGTGGTTGTTGGTAGCTGCGACTGGGCGTCGACATGCGGGAGATCGCAAAGTTCCAGGGTAGGCAACAAGATGTTCCGCGCCGGACCCCAGCCACAGTTGCGCCACAACCAAGCCACAGCTTTCGAAATGAAGCACTCGGCGTAATACTCAAGACGCCTCGGCTTGCAAACGGCTGTCGGAGGTCAGACCACTGCCGCTGGAGGACTGATCTGATTTCTCCAAACTGGTAGATAATTGGGTGGAGTGAATGCTAGCCCTATGTACCTGGACCTATTTTCAGCTCTCCCATTTTCGGCAAGGGCCGTCGTAAGGAACAGCTTGCAACTAGGATTAATCGGTACGCAACCACCGCTCCTCGCGGGACTCTCTCCCCCTAGCCTGAACCATTGCGCATACCACAGAGACCTCCATCTCTTCCCCCCTCACCTTGATGAGACTCTTTTCCAACTCTCTTTAACTCTCTTTGCAAGGACGTCAAGGCCGTGAGCGCCTTCAACGTAGACTCTGGAACTCCGCAACGTTCCCACCTTTTGGTACAGCGCTCCACTCGCCAGCTGATCGAGCCGCGACACATCTTCACATCCCGCCGTCATGGCGAGCCTCTCGGCACCCAACGCCTACCTGGGCGAGAAGCCCAAGTCTCGTAGATCCAAGTCGCGTTCCAAGTCGCGTTCCAAGTCGCGCTCCCCAGCCCCGAACGGCCGAAAGCAGCACAACACACAGCAGCAGAAGGTCCAAGGCTACACTTCCGAGGGAGTGCAGGACCACGATATCTTCAACCTCCCTGGCTCGGACTGGTCACTGCTGGCCGTTTTGACCTTCATTGCGGCCGGCGTTCGACTCTTCCGGATTTCACAGCCTACCAGTGTTGTCTTCGATGAAGTTCAGTAAGTGTGGTCACTATACAACGAACTCAACAGACATGTTGGCTGACTGATTCCAGCTTCGGTGGGTTCGCATCGAAATACATTAAGGGCAGATTCTTCATGGACGTCCACCCTCCGCTCGCGAAGCTCCTCATTACACTGGCAGGATGGTTGGGTGGATTTGACGGAAACTTCGACTTCAAAGACATCGGCAAAGACTATCTGGAGCCCAAGGTCCCATATGTCACCATGCGCATGCTGCCCGCTATCTGCGGAGTGTTGACGATCCCGACCATGTTCCTCACCCTCAAGGCCGCGGGTTGCCGTACTACCACTGCGGCCCTGGGCGCTGGACTTGTCATCTTTGGTAAGAAACACTTCTTGGGAGGTGTAATGTATACTGACTTCTTGTAGATAATGCGCTCGTCACCCAGTCCCGCCTTATCCTACTCGACTCGCCGCTCATCATCTTCACGGCCGTCACCGCACTCGCCTGGACAAGCTTCATGAACCAGCACGAACAAGGACCCTCCAAGGCCTTCCAGCCATCTTGGTGGTTTTGGTTGGCTGCTACCGGTGTCGGACTCGGTGCAACAGTCAGTGTCAAATGGGTCGGCCTCTTCACCATCGCCTGGGTTGGTAGCTTGACACTGGTACAACTCTGGGTTCTTCTCGGAGATACCAAGAACGTCACGCCGCGCCTGTGGTTCAAGCACTTCTTCGCTCGCATGTTTTGCCTGATCGTCATTCCCGTCTCGTTCTACATGGCCATGTTCGGAATCCACTTCATCTGCCTGGTCAACCCTGGTGAGGGTGACGGCTTCATGTCTTCTGAGTTCCAGGCGACACTGAACTCCAAGGGCATGCAAGCTGTTCCCGCCGACGTCGCTTATGGAAGCCGTGTCTCTCTACGCCACTGGAACACTCAAGGCGGATATCTCCATTCTCACAGCCACATGTACCCCACCGGTAGCAAGCAGCAACAGATTACCCTCTACCCCCACAAGGACGAGAACAACATCTGGATCATGGAAAACCAGACTCTGCCAATCATGCCTGAAGACTACACTGGCCCAAACCTCACAAGCCCCAAAGCTTGGGACAACGTTGGCCCTACTTATATTGAAGATGGCGGTGTCATTCGCCTCTACCATATCACCACCGACAGACGCCTCCACTCGCACGATGTTCGTGCTCCTGTTACCGAGGCCGACTGGCAAAACGAGGTTTCTGCCTACGGTTACGAAGGCTTTGAGGGTGATGCGAACGATCTGTTCCGCATTGAGATTGTCAAGAGCAAGTCTGATGGAGCCGTGGCAAAGAAGCGCGTCCGAACTATCCAGACCAAGTTCAGGCTTGTTCATGTCATGACTGGTTGTGCGCTATTCTCACACAAGGTGAAGCTCCCTGACTGGGGTTTCGAGCAACAAGAGGTCACTTGCGCTCGGCAAGGCACATTGCCCAACAGCATCTGGTACATCGAGGGCAATGTTCACCCCTTGATGGTAGACGGAGAGGTCGAAAAGGTCAACTACCGCAACCCCGGATTCTTCGGCAAGTTTTGGGAGTTGCAGAAGGTCATGTGGAAGACCAACGCTGGCCTTACTGAATCGCACGCCTGGGATTCGCGCCCTCCATCGTGGCCCATTCTACGCCGCGGTATCAACTTCTGGGGCAAGCATAATCGTCAGATCTATCTTCTGGGTAACCCGGTGATCTGGTGGAGCTCGAGCGCGCTCATCGCTCTCTACATCGCTATCAAAGGCTTCGCCATTCTCCGTTGGCAGCGCGGCTACCGTGATTACAACAACGTCACCTTCAAACGTTTCGACTACGAAGTTGGCATGAGCATTCTCGGTTGGGCTTTCCACTACTTCCCATTCTACCTGATGGCGCGCCAGCTGTTCTTGCACCACTACCTGCCCGCTCTGTACTTTGCCATCCTTGCACTTTGCCAGATCTTTGACTTCGTGAGCTACCGCTTCAGTGTCTTTGGTTTGAGGCAATACCCCGCGATCGGCCAAGCAGCGGCTGTCGGTTTCCTCGCTGTCGCTATCACAGTCTTCACTGTATACTCTCCCCTAGCATACGGCAACGCATGGACCAAGGATGCTTGCAAGAGCGTTAAGCTGTTCGACACTTGGGACTGGGATTGCAACAACTTTCTAAACTCTGTAAGTTCTCTTCGCATCACGACTGGCCAATTTCAGCTGACAAGTTGTAGTACGAAGCATACAACGTCATGCACTCTGAGCCTGTAGCATCCATCGCCGTGCCTTCATCAGCAGCACCTGCTCCTCCGGCTCCAGTCGCACCAGAAGTCGTCCCTGAGGTCAAGCAAGAACAGCCTAAGGAACAGCCAGAGCAACCAAAAGAAGCGAAGGGAGAGAACGTGATGTCTGAGCAAGCGGTAGTTTCCCCGCCACCTCAGGAGGCCCCCAAGGATCTACCTGTTGTTTCCAAGGAAGAGCGTATCGAGTACCGCGACGAGAACGGCCGCATCCTCAATGACGATGAGGTATCAGCACTTGCTGGAAAGGTCAGCTTCAAGACGCGTTACGAGACCCGAACCCGTATCGTCGATGGCGAAGGCCACGAGATCTACGAGGGCCTTGTAGACTCGCATGGTGACGCTGAAGAAAACGGTGTCGCACCTCCCCACCCAGACGCCGAAGGCCGTAACCCTGAGACACAAGAGCAGGCCAATGCTCCCGAAGCCAGCGAGGCACCACCTACTGTCGAGGTCGTGGAAGATCAGCAGAAGGAGAAGAGCATTGAGCAGCATCAGGACGATGCTCAGCCAGCAAGTGAGGCTCAATCTGCAACGCAAAAGGATGAGTAAATCCTTTTTCCTTCTTCCCATGGCATTTTCATGGTCTCATTTCTCTCTTTTGTACCATAGGGACGGATACATTTAGCAGCGTACGGAGCTGGTGGCGCTCGGTCTTACACGACAAACACACGTAACGGCAGATGGAAAGTGGATTGCATTTGCCTTGGATCTTGTATGATTACATATAATGTGTTTTGCGAAAATTTGACATCTCACGTCGTATTTGTCTCCGGAACTGAGTTGTACTATATGCATAAAGACAAGCATGACCACTGTGTATGAGTGTGGAAGACAGGAGAACGTTGGCAAGCACGAGAAACATGTCGAAATCATTGCGCCTAGGACACAGTGGCTTGCAAGGCCGGTGCGAGGCACTAGACCTCCACAGGTCCTTGTCAGTTTGCAGTAACTCTTGCGGCTCGGCAACGAAGACACGATAAGCTAGTGACAATGAGTTGCAGACTAAGCCTTGTCGTCCCGGGCTCGAGGACCCTCAGCCTCAGGCTAATTCATCTCATCCGATCTACCGGATGAACCGCTAGACAGCTCTCCCGCGATCGGATGGCGCGGTGCAAGATGCAGGGAGCGGGTATCCTTGAGCAACTTCACAGACTAGCATCTGATCCCGGGATATGCTCCATCGCACTAGGATTACGTCCAAGACTTGTGATTCGTCATCGGAACTTTTTGCCGCAGTCTTGAGTCCAGGGACCACAGGGGACCACAGGGGACCACAGTGGGCTGGAATACGTTAGCAGCAAGGGTCAAACTGGGGACGCTCTAGATCTAACGTGTGGCCGATCGCTTCTAGGTATTACTTGCACATGCCAGGAGCTTCTTCTTTTTTTCGGGCCTCGCAATGTTAGGAAACCCCACTCCTTGCACCCGGCGGCGAAGTCGGGCATGTGTCACGCAGCAGCTCGGGCAAAGTTACTACAAGTCATGTAATCTGTCCATGATCTCCGCCTGACCACCAGAACCAACACCCTATTTGACACAGATCAACGACATTTTGACTACTAATTCGCCGACAGATCACCTTTGGAGAAAAAAAGGAATTTTCTGGAACATGACTTTTGGGCATGAAGTGCTGTGGCTAGGGTTCGGCAGTAATACGCGTAAGACCCCCAAGTTCTTCCCTGCTTGCCTTGGTGGCAAACCAGAGGAAGTGTCGCGAGCTTCATGTCGCTCTTTGTGGGAATGTTCGCCACTTGCGTTGAGCTAAAAAAGAAGCCTTCCTCCTCGCCGTACTGGCCTCCGCGGAGCGAGACACTCACACACAAACGACATACCAGTGAGGGTTATAAATTAACAATGCGGTCTAGCCGCGCATCGCGTTTTTCCAGATACCCCTCTCACTTGCGCCAGATTCCCATGTTCACGACATCGTGAAACCCTCTTTTCCATCCCTCGACTTTGGTGTCTGCGTTTCTTTCTGGGGAGAGACTGTTCGTCTCCTCCTCTTCTTTTCTTTTCTTTTCGCGGCTTGAATTTTGCTCCCTTGTCTTTTAATTGTACTGCGATCATTGTTGCGCCGCGTTCCTATTCTGCTACCAGGCGTCTTGTCGTCTGCAATGGCGCCTGACTCGCACAGCGCCCACATGGCCGATGGCAACCACATGTGTGCCAACTGCGCGCGCAGCAAAGATGGACCTACACCCACTCAACGGTCGTACTACAACGACAACAACAACAAAGTTCACGACGGCGATTCCTACATCCAGCAAAGCATCGAACAACCCAACCCACCCATGGCCAACATGGTCAATGCCTCCCACTCCGGTCCCTACAGAATCTACATCGTGACCGATACCTGCTACCCCACGGCCGATAGCTTTCAGAACAACGTCGGTACCACGCACATCACGTCTGTGCATTCCACAAAAGCGGCAGCCAACAGCCGAGCCAAGAAGATCATCTACGAGAACGACGGCGAGTGTGCGGTCGATCTTGACAAGATCATCGAGGAGGTGAAGAAGGGATTATACATTGGGATAGGGGTTGGTGGCAAGGACGAAAAGAGTGGCAGCTGCTTTGCGCGAAAGTGTGAGGTGGAAGGCAAGATTGTGGACGAAGACAGCGATAGCGAGGAAACAAGCGGCGAGAGTGGCGAAAGCGATCTTGTGGATGGCATGGGGGAGGCAGACGGCGATGTGGACATGGGCTGACGAGGAGAATACAACGACACAAACAGCGAACCCAGGAAGCCGCGGCGAACATGGGTAGCGGTCAGGATGTGTTATCGACACATACGGAGGCGTGGAATTAGAGTCAAGAACGGCTCAGAAAGCTAAGGAAATACAATACCGCCGGGGTACTACAACGACCGTAACAGGCGTTCGAGGTATGGATATTCAAGACCATCGTAGGACGCGGGCTGAGAACTCCCTTGGGTTCCGGTTTGGAAAAAAGGAAACGGACGAAAGAGCAGCCCCAAATAATTGGACAGACACCTCCGGCACATCGAACTATCTATATTGCGCGCTCGTGGTGAAACACGGCGTTTGCATATCGCATAGACACATCAACAGTACACAAAACAAACGAACTGTATATCAGTTTGTAGGAGAGGAGGTCGATCCGGCACTTCGTTGGCTGGACGAGCATGCAAACAATAAATGTATTGTAGTCTCCACTATCAATCGCAATTGACAAGAATGGCTTCAATCCGCGCCCCCTGAGTATCGCGAATGTAGATGCTTACTTGACCAGGTCGAAGCCCTCGCGAGCTCCTGATGCCTGCGCTACGACCGACTGACTCAGAGCCTGGGACAGCTCTCAGTGGCCGTGTTCGTCTTCGAGGCGTCGGTTACGAGAAATTCTTTTCCAAGTAATAGATCCAAGGCGCGTCGAATGCGTTTATGTCTAGCAAAGGCTTTTGTGAGCCTGATACGGACTCGATTATGTCTGGCGGAGTTACGGGCGTGTTCGTCGGCGTTTCTTTTGTATCTAGCAGGTCCTGCTGTTCATCTGGCGGAGCGACCTGTGTCTTGGCTGAGGCCCGTTGTGCGTCTGAGAGTGTCTTTTGTGCGTGTTTGGGAACTTCCGGTGGAGCATGAGAATTTGAAGTTAGAGCATCTCGTTGTCGACAACAGGCGTGTTCGTAGGTTAAGCGTGTTGAATGACTGGTTGCGTTATGGCATTTGCGGACGGCCAAGGGCCAAACCCTTTTAATATGACTTCTTGGAAACCCCGCTCGTCATAATGATACTCCATGTCCAGCGTTCCACGTAGGTTCATCAGGACGATGGAGAGCTCTTCCCCGAAGCTTGTCGAGAATACCTTCCGCTTTCCTCCAAGGTCTACTATTTCCTGTGGGTGATTCCCTTCTTCCATCTCTTCTACTTGATCGTTCTCAACTTTGGATATCGTGAATTGTCGTGGTGGCTGGTCCGGCATGTAATGCGTGCAGATGAGCTTGCCTTCCAACTTGTATAACCAGAATCGAACCCCCGGAAACGCTACGGTGACGCGCATGTTGGTCGTAGGTCTTGGAAGGGTTGATAACCGCTGGTTTGCGAGCGGAGGGTATTGATAAAGGTCGGGTTGATAATGTTGATCGTGTTGGCAGCAGGAAGTGCAGAAGTTGCGAAACCAGGTAGGATGAATACGGAAAGGTATGATGCTCATGTCATAGGGAAGCGGCTCATGAGTATATGGCGGCCTTCACGAAGGACGTGAGTAAGGGTAAGCTAGTCTTTTGTAGAGAAAGAGCACCTCGATCAATCCTATCAGGTAAGTGACATCGTGAGTATTGGTAGCCATGGTTTTTCTTGCTCGGCTCGGAGTGCAGAAGGTAGACAGTGTTACCCTCTGGGATCTCTCATTATTTGGACGAAGAGTCGCATCAAGCACTGTTTGGACGATACTATGTCAGCTCGGCCATGGGACGTGTGGTGGCCGCAACCTGGCGCACATCAACGGGGTCGATCAATGACCGTTTTCATCTTCCACTTCCAAGGCTTAAGCATCTCTTCAGACTTACGGTAGCGGGTCTCGAAGTTAGTAGCTAAGGCGCGATGATTAAACGATGTTGTGAATGCTGAGTGTGGCTGGACGGTCGGAGGCTGGTCATTGCCAAGAAACGGTGTATCCCCGCCAGTCGTTTCCCCCACACATGCGCGCCCGCACGTCATCGAGCGCTTGAAGCAAGAACAGTACCACTACACAACATATGCGTTCCGCCCTCCACGATGCCGTACACACTATCTACATCTTTGCGATATGTCTGCCGGATACTTTCCAAAACGAGAGAAGGTTGGTCTTGAGGACCTTTTCAAAGGCCTAGTCACTGCCTGTCACATCCTCGACCACAATGGTAAGTTCTGGTGTCTGGAGTGCACGTGAAACATACACTAACTTCACGCGTCCACCTCTTCAGGCATCTTCGATGCTTATGGCCATATCTCTGTCCGGTCGCCCGACAATCCCGCGACGTTCTGGATGCCTTGCAATATGCCGCCAGCGTTGGTCAGCTCGCAAGACGATCTGGTCGAATACAACGTCGATGGCGCCGAAGCGGTCGAGAAGGACGCGAAACCAGGTTATCTAGAGCGACACATCCACAGCGAGATATACAAGAGGTTTCCGGCCATCAACAGTGTGGTGCATAGCCATGCCGGCGATGTTCTGCCGTACTGCGTTAGTGGTGTGCCTCTAAAGAACACAATATACATGGCTGGCTTCTTGGGCATGTATCCTGGACCATTATGCCTAGCTTCTTGCTGACAATATCACTGCAGGTACCAATGTGCCAGTCTGGGATGCCTCGAACAGCTACCCCTCCGGTTCGAAGCACGATCTGCTCGTTCGCGACAGCACGCTCGGCGCCTCTCTTGCAGCTGCGTTCAAACCAGCCACGTCGACCGGCTTCATCTACTCCAAAGTACGCTCCGCTCTACCCTCGCAGCTCGGTGGTTCATCTGCAGAGCCAAAGATGGAACCCGATCACGCTGTCGTTCTGCTACAAGGCCACGGCTTCACAACCGTCGCGCATGGGATCGAGGAAGCTGTCTACCAAGCAATATATACGAAGGAGGCAGCCAAGGCGCAGACAACCGCTATGACGGTCCTGAATGCGCATACAGGCTATGCACTCGAGGGCAAGGTCGACGTTGAAGCCGGTGGCAAAATCAAGTCGGGACATGCGAAGGTTGAGGGCGGCAATCTAAAGTATCTGAGCGACAGGGAATGCCACGATGCCTGGGAGTCACTTTCAGGCACTTTGACCAGACCTTGGGCGCTCTGGTGCCGACAGGTGGAAGTTGACCCTTTGTACAGGAATGAGTGCTCAGGCGGCGATGATTGAGCGATCATGGGACGACCAAATCGTATGACTGCTTTCCACAGACAGATTCGCAGTTAGTAATCTTTTTCCTTCTTTTCCGTTATTTACGAGTGCCTCGTCTCCTTTGGAGGCTAAGCTCTCCGCAAATCTTATCCAGTAGAGTCTTAGCCCTTCCAATTTGCGGGCAATTTGCCGCGAACCTCCTCTTATAACATCTCTATCTTAACATGAAACGTCTTTTCCACGCTTCTAGCCGGTATTTCTGACGTTTCTTACTATGTCGCTAGCAGGGTACTTCTCGCAGCTTCGCCAAGTTGTTCCATAGTGCTTGTCTCACAAGCCAAGATCTTCCGCCACTAAAGGCGCATCTTACCCCGGACTCCCCCCTCACGGCACTTTTAGCTCTCAGATCAACACCACCGCACGACATTGTCGATCCGGACGAACGAACACTTCCATACCGAGGTACATGTACCTAACTCGAATACTATCTGTAATCAGCATTCCTCCCGCCCTCCCGACTTCGTAACTTAGTGAAGCAAGATGTCAGATGACTGTAAAGGTGGCTGCGCTTGGGTAATAGTCGTGGAAAGCATCTGGCTAGTGGATGTCCTGGGTGGAAATTGTTGATGTTTCGGTGCATTTGGCGCCGAGAGTGTTCGCGCAATGTAGTAAGCTCCTGCTGCTGGTATGGAAGAAAAGCCTATAGGTAAGGGATAGAGCCGCCGTTCAATATCGAAGCCGGACAAGTCACTTCAGATTCAACCCATCTATATTCTCGTCAGCTACGTTTCTTGACATGTTACTGAAGAGCGCATTGTTGGCTGCGGCCACATATTCTTCCTCGGTCCTGGCGGCATTCGGCGCTACTAAAAGCGGTGACAACGTTGTTGTGGATGCTGGCTCGACGAACGCCCTTGTCTTTACCGTCAACGCGAAGAGCTGCGATATTACATCGATCAAATATCGTGGAGAGGAGTTGCAGTCTTCGTCCAAGGGATCGCATATTTCTTCTGGACTGGGTAGTGCGACTGTCAAGTATGAGACGATAAGCAGTACATTGTATCCTCAAGCCTTCGACGACAGATTCTAACAGAGTCCGACAGGCCAATATGTCAAGTTTACTTGCACGACTAGTACCTTGACGCATTACCTTGTTGCTAAGGCTGGCGAAGCGACGATTTATATGGCGACATACACCACTGCCGAGCCTAGCATTGGCGAACTGCGATTCATCGCGCGTCTTAAGAGTAGTGCTCTGCCACTTGAGTACCCATTCGGCGTGGTATCGACGACCGTTGGTTCGACGTCGACTGTTGAGGGGTCAGACGTCTTCGTGGTCGCTGGTCAGACGAGGAGTAAATTCTACTCAAGTGAGCGTTTCATCGACGACACTACGGTAGGTACCACAGTCAGTATGCTTCAATGAGCTTTTACTGAGTCAACACAGCACTGCGTCTACCGAGACGGTGCCGACGCGGTCCACGCCTGCTTCCTCATGAACTCATATTCTTACGAAGCCTCCTCTGGTGGCCCCTTCCACCGCGATATAAACACTAATAACGGAGGGGAATACACGTCGTTGACCTTCTACATGAACAGTGGCCATGTTCAAACAGAGCCGTTCCGTCAGGGTCTGCACGGCCCCTACGCTCTAGCGTTCAGTCGCTCTGGTGTACCAGAAGGTGGCTCCAATATGGATACGACGTTCTTCAAGGACCTTGGTATAACGGGCTACGTGGCTTCATCCGCTAGGGGAACAGTCACCGGCACGGCGACAGGTGTAGGCTCCAGTTTCCAACGGGTATTGCATTGGTATAACGATGGAGCCCAGTACTGGGCGTACGCCGATAGCAGTGGCAAGTTCACTTCGCCAGCAATGAAGCCCGGAAACTACGCGCAGGTCTTGTATCAGGGCGAGTTCAAGGTCAAGGCAGCTAGCGTCACAGTCTCGGCTGGAAAAGCAACTACCGCCAACATTGCCGCCGACACCGAAACCAAGACCTCCATTTGGCGCATCGGCGAGTGGGATGGTCAGCCAAAGGGCTTTCGAAACGCAGACAAGCAACTGCGCATGCACCCCACAGACTCGCGCATGGCATCTTGGGGGCCCTTGACGTATACAGTTGGTTCCAGCACTCTTGACAGTGTTCCCATGGCCATAGTCAAGGACACCAATCCGCTCACCATCAAGTTCTCGAGCACCTCGACTGCAGCAGCGACCCTTCGCATCGGTACTACGCTCTCTTTCGCCGGCTGCCGTCCCTCGGTGACAGTCAACAGCTTCAACGCCGCCGTACCTGCGGCACCAACGAAGATTGATTCGCGTGGCTTGACTCGCGGCGCCTACCGAGGGTTTGGTGAAGTCTACAATTATGCCATACCAGCTGGCACGTTGGTCAGCGGGAGCAATACCATCAAGATCAACTGTGCAAGTGGGAGTTCGGGAGAAGGATTCCTGGCCCCAAACGTGATTTTGGATGCGATAGAGTTGTTCAAGTAGGCTCTCGGGCACAACGGCCTGATTTGGTCACAGTCCCATGGTCTATCAATAGTTGTGTGGATGACGTGTCGTCGTAACATCGTAAGATTGGTCTTCTAACACATTCTTACTTGCACCACTTCTTTTCTTCATCATCGCATGTTACCGATATATGCATCTTGGATCAAAAACGTTTTACTGTGCCTCGGTTTCCTTTAGGCCGAGATGCTTTTCGTAGGAATCGAACGAAACTCCTTATTAATCATCCGAGAAGGCTTGTGGGGCAATGCCTGGGAAGGTCATTTTTATAATCCTTTGCATCAACAAAACATCATTGAAAACGACTCGCCAGGCTAGGTTCCGACGCGATGGACGCAGTATTCACCGTATCATCGCACGAGCAAGGATGGGGCTGTCGGCTCCACCGATAGCTGTGCAGCTTGTAGTCGTATGTCCTTTCCGCGTACACGGTCGAGGTGTCTTCTTCTGGCAATTCAAAGTCTTGATAGGGCAGGTATCCGTTAGCCCATTCCCACGAGTCAGTTACCGGATCAACGCAGCACGCAGTGTTGGCAAAGCTTTGAGAGCTCTGGACCCACCACGAAGGCCCTCGCTGGGGTGGAGTCGATGTGGGAACGTCTATATTCGCTCCCGCTTAAGGTGCAGGATCTAGTAATCGCGACAATGAAGACCATACGGGAGTAGCATTAGGTGCCGGGAATGTGGAACCGGCCGTGGTTTCGAATCCCTCGAAAGCATTAAAGCCAGCTGAATAGCTGATATAAGCGGATTAAACGCATTGCGAGCTTGCCGCGGTATTCCAGCGCTTGCTGTTTGTGTGAAGCGACCCGGCTCTTGGTACGGCGTGGTCGTTCGCCCTGCTTTTCGCTAAGCCAGGGCAATGACAGCCCGGGAAATGAGATCATTTCTGGAGTAGGAAATTCGGCTCGAGACCCGAGTCGCAGTACTTGCTGAAACTTCTGCAGCGTTGATGACAAAACGATCCACCTGATGTATGCATATAATGCGATCAAATGAGTTGCTAAAAGGGTCGTGTTCTAGTTCTGGCGGAAGCGGCGGACTGTCTGAAGCGTCTGTATCTCATCGTCGATGTGATTATCTTGTCCAAAACTGGTGGAGCATGCATATGGTCTGGATCAAGAAATCCTCGATCTTGAGGGCGTTGAAAAGAAGTCGTCTGGGATCGTTATGCAACTCAGCTTTCTTAATGCTGAGAAATCATGCAACTCAACCACACATAGCTACACTCTGGCCAAAGTCTGCTTATCCGTAAGTGAGGAAACTATTAAATACTGATATTATATACCGAACTCGAGTGCCGTCTTGAAAGCTCAGTGCGTCGTATACTCCAAGCAAGGTGCTCGGGAGGCTGCATTAGCTCAAGGCAAGTGACAGGATCCGTGAACTGGGATTA
Organism: Alternaria arbusti; assembly: GCF_024043155.1. Classification (NCBI taxonomy): domain Eukaryota; kingdom Fungi; phylum Ascomycota; class Dothideomycetes; order Pleosporales; family Pleosporaceae; genus Alternaria; species Alternaria arbusti. The sequence goes on along the minus strand of NW_026249954.1, from coordinate 322,134 downwards.
AACCCAACTACCGATGTCAAGCGGCGGGTCACAAAGCGCTAAGATACCTGCAGTCGGGAGTTTTAAGCCCTGTCAGTTTGAGAATCGTTCGACTCATCAGCTCAGCAATGGCGCCATGTAATCCGCTGATGCTTGAGGGTCATCAGCGGTACCACGCTACTGTATGCGAAGGCAGACCGTTATATTTCCGAAGAATGCACTGGGGTGTTGAACGTCGTGATGGGCGATCGACGCGCACGGATGAGAGCCCTGTAGAAGTGGCTGAGGTGTCCTGGTGGGCTAGTCTGTCGAAACCTCGACCATGTCGATCCGTTTCCAGTTATCGTAAGCGAGAGAAGACCACATTAACAAAGTCCTGCGGTCGATAAAGATGTCGAAGTCGAGGTGCGATAGCTCTAAACAGGATCGTAAGGCCTCGGTGAGTGTGTGCGTAATCTTTGGGTTAGCGATGGACCAGGCCTCAATATGCATCCATGCAGGCTGCAACAAGCGCAGCTTACCCTTCAGCGTTGTCAATTGTTAGCGGATCGTCGTCTGTGTGTATACGTTATGCTCAGATGCATGAAGGAAATGCATACACACAGAATGTATGCTGACATTTTGCAACGGATACATGGCGCCAATTTTCGGACAGCGATCATCCAGGGCCACAACTACTCCCAGATATTGTTACAGTAGCCATGTTCAGATATGAACGAAGTTTGGCATTTTTCTCTGGGTGGCATTAACAAATTCTAGAGAAAGCTGTTGAATGGATTGAATGAATTTCAGGAAGATGCCTTGTCGGTACTTGAGACGGTCAGTACATGCCGGAGTCATTTGGAGTGGCTCGCCATGGTATAACCCTGCTTTAGCAACTGACTAGGCAAATACGTTGTCAATAAAGGTAACGAGGCGGCGCAGCGCGTGTACCAAATGGTAACTGCCATCGCCGATTGTTTGTCAGAGGCCAGATGCGATGCGCTGGCTCTGCGCTGTACGCAGCTCTAACCTCACCTGACGATACTGACTCTGAGCTTTCCGAGCTAGGAATCGGCAGTGTTCTAGGGGGAACTGGTGTTTATCGGGATTAACGTGCCCGGTCGCTTCGCTTGCAGGATGTTGACCGATGACGAGAGTGGCCCTGGAATCGAGAGTCGTTCCCGAGGCCCGCTACCTAATACGCAAGAGCGGGTCTAGCGGCTTTGAGTCTAGCGGCATCATGACGCACGTGCAAACCAGCTGGCACCAGCAAACACAATTTGACAGCCTTGCTAGCATCTACAAACATCGGATGACGCAGCTCGACCGGCAGCTTCTCCCAGTGTCGCTGAAGATACCAATCGGCAGGCGTTACGCAGGCAGAACGACGAGAAAGCTGTGGGGGAAAAGAAAACCGGATACGACAGCCTTGGCCTAGGGGCACGGCCATAACCGGATTGACTCGATGGCTTGCATTGCATGCACCGCCGCTGGGAAAGAAACCCGTTCCCGCGAGCTCGCCTTTGCTTTGCGGTAAGTGGCCGCAACCTGTGATCGAATGGGTCGACAACAATATTCGGACACCTTGCACGCCTAGACACGCGAGCCACTCAACGCTGACCCCGTACCTTTGTCGCTAGCATTGTCGATCATGGCGATGGGGGCGGTGTCCATGGCACGCCCCTGTCACCTCGACTGTGTATGCCGTAGAGGCAGTCACTATTCTTCCATAGGTAGGTACTTTGGAATTTTCCTTCGCCCGAACAGCTTACAACGTCCTTTTGAACGATCTTCTCCGCGGTCTCTCTTTCGGTCAGCGTCTTGCGTGTAATCCGACAAGCACCTAGGTATATGTATTTGACCCCAAAACACTCCATTCGGGAGACTTAGACAGCCGCATACTTGCGTGACCCTGATTGGGCGTCCACCTTACATCCCCCACTGGCCGACCGGCCCATCAAAGTCTCCCGCCATCCGAGGACCCTGCCGCGCTACCGACCTGACTGCATATCAGAAGCGGCGTGTTGGTCCCACCTGAAACGTATCCCTGTGATTCACACCTGCAAGGGTCATACATGTATATCAGAGTTCGCTTCCTTGCCGTACACATTTGGTTCTTCCCATATACATGTCTCTCCAGTCTCAAGTCCTTACACTTAAAGGCCCAATTTCGCGAAGCCTCCACAACCCAGTCTCTCAATTTACTCCTTACTTTTCAATTCTAACCAAGTTCAAACATGTCGTTCACCTTCCAGGTGCAGAAGATCAATCAGTCTTTCGACCAGATTGCAGCATGGTAGTAAGCATAGCGCCTTCCGCATCCTATTCAAGCATTGAGGCTTATCAGTGGCAGCCACGAGTTCATGCGTAGAACAGAGTTGTGTTTTCGGAAGATGCACGAACGTATCCTGGTCCTGGAGCAGAAACAGAACATACAAGGGCCTACGGACGAGCAAGTCGAGCGTGTGCTACGCAAGATCCTAGACGAAAGATTTTCGGATCTCGCCACGCATCATGTACGGAAGCACGACACTACACAAGACCGCAGTTGGTTCGTCAAAGATCCCAACGACTTTCCTTATCCCAGATCGATCAAGATGGACGTTGCTTCGCTCCTCATCCAACCGGACGCCGTTCCTTCCAAGGCCTACTCAGAAACATTCCGGATGCTAGAGAATGGGTTAAGAAGTTTTCCTGTCGACCACTCAATGGACTCGGACGACGAAGAAGATTATAAAATTAACGTTGGTATAAGAGATGGTCGCTCTTCACGTAGTGTCTGAGTTGCAGAAGGCTCCGTTTCGGCATGAGCCCACACTATCTCTACTTCCAGCACACTTGCCAAAGATCTTCGCTTCACGGCCTTGACCCTCAGATGGTGCCGCCATTCGATCCGATCGTCATTCGATATCGCTAGGCAACAAACGCTAGACGGCACACCGGCCGGATTTGACGAAACTGGCACTATGGTGCTACCACACTGTATCCATACCCCGAATGCATCATATACTCCAAGCAACGCCAATATTGCCACCAGCACTTTGTCGCGAGCCGGAAACAACGAGCACGCGCTTCCTCCTACAAACCCATGATTGGAATTGCGCAATAAACGCCACGATCTCACTCGCAGCCAACCCGCTGCAGTACACATTGTCCAACATGTAATACCTCCTGAAGTAGTAATTTATTAAACAGTCCAACTCTCATACTCTTTCCACTCCACGTACTGTCTTTCGGAAATCGCGATCATGTTGCTTTTGTAAAGCTCTGCACGACACGGATGTGAGCGTTCAGCTATGTGTTTCAATCGCACTCAGCTCCTACCGCTCGTACCCCTTCTCTTGGCGACCTTGGACGCCTGTTTTATCTATCAACGTGTAACGAACTCCGATGTCAGATATGGGAAATTGCACGATCCAGCAAGAACCAGGATAGATTCAGCATCGTGGTCTCGAATGCAGCTGCTTGGTCATCCAACGTCGCCGGATTTGTTCGGCATGCCGACACTCTCATAGATAGGTAGGACGATGGGCTCGTTGCACAACTTTCACTCTACCGGTAAAGAGCGCATAACGCTACAAGCCATGAAATCATAACCTATGCATGCACAACTGCCCCGGAAATTGGGTCATGCCATGCCACTCTCTTGGCAACAGCCACTCCCGCTACAGCGGGATGATCACGCCGATGGCGCAGTCAACATATGACAGTGTCATGAGTTCTCGCATCCTCCATCAAACAGTCAGGAGTTTGGTCGCGTTGCCGGTGGTACTACTACAATGGGCGCTTAGATTAGCGTGGGGGGTGTTTCCGATCTCATCTTAGGACCCACATGTCAGACCTCATCCCATCTACCGCACATCCACCCTTGTGTATGCAACCATCCCGAGGCCTTTTCTTGCTTTTTTAGCGACTGCAGCATCCTACTCTGATCTCGTCGCGGCTGGTGGCACGCGCGGCTCGAGACGGATAATTTACTAGACTGGGCACCTTCGTTGGTAGCCCATGTGGAGAAGTGTGAACGCCGCCCCGCTGAATGAGGCGCCCCACGTCAGGAGCCCTGGAGGCATGGAAACGCAATGGCATTGTCAACATATGTACATTCTCTTTCGTCGGAATTGCCACGAGTGAAGTTTCCTTCTTGTCCTGATGCAAGCCTAGGTATTCAGGTTCTTTCGCCGTCCACATGTCAACGACTGCCTAACCCATGCAGCCCTGAAGCTGCGCGACCACAGTTCAAGGTTCCGCGGTGTTCCATGCTACAGAGGGGCTGCATGCCTTCCTTTGCTTTTGACTCGGGTCTCCGTTCAGCGCCCTACGAGTCTAGCCTGACCTCGTTGCAACGATGCTCGATACGACGCGTACATGAAGCGAAACCATAGCTGGCGGTCCGCGGATGACGATGTCATGTTTTGTTCGATTCAAGAACCGCAGCATCTTGGGATACTTGCTTCAATCGCAGACTAATGGTCATTTCTCAGATACGAAGATGCATAGACAGACGTGGGTTATCACTAGATGCCCTCAAAGTTGAGAGCTATTAGAGTACCTCTACGTCTAATCGTCGAGCAGGCTCATATGTTTGGTCTCCATGTGGCACATACAGGGTAGGTATAGATATTTGGAATATCGGCGTCTCCACTCCAATAGCACGCTGTACTATCCTGCAGTGCGCGCTAACGCATGCCAATCTCGCCTTACTACGGTCGTCCAACGGCTGCCAAAAGCATGGATACCTATAAATTCGGGAATCCTTCCCTGTCGCATGGAGAAACGTCGATTCGAAAAAGCATTGCTTCACACGGGACGAGACCCGTGTCGAGAAATGACACGATGGGGGGTGTATCGAGAAAAACATGACGTTCCCACAGTCATAGCTTCGGATCGTGGCTACGTTACTGTGGGGTAGCTAGCGCCTCGCTCTGATCTATGTGGCTGACATTGGGCATCAACAACGGTAGATACCACTGTCAAATTTCGAACCAATCGCACTATTGCCCACAAATTCGTGGTAAAAGCTCCGAAGAGCGGTCTGCTTCGACCCGCGGTGGAAGGTCTGGTACACACTATTTCTTTTCCTTACTCTGACAAGGAGCGTATAGCGAGAAACACACATTGTCGATTCAAAGCTTAGGGCCTCCGTCACCGAATTTTGCGCAAGCTTACTGTCCACCTGCAGAATCCTGGAATCCGAATCTCGATTCGTGCCGCCTGAGCTCTATCCGATTGCCGACCCAATGCGGTTGCGTTGCACATCCGGGGCCGAAGATAGGTACGGCCCATGTCACAAAATTTCCACAGCATTCAACATGCGCTGAAATGTTACCAACACATTGAGTCAACCCATAGCATCTACCTAGGTAGCTACGCGGTCTCGCACATCCGCATGCGTTATAGAGGCATCGAGACTTAGACGCCGCACGTCACACCTGGGCAGTAATGCCACATTTCGGAATGGCCACCGTGCTGGAAGCGGCTTATTTGCCTGCTTACATTCTGTGCAGACAATAGATGTCGGTACGAGATCGTGTTGCTGCGCGGAGGTCACTGCTATGTTCGGGTAGACCATGCTACTGGTCGGGTTGCTTCCGTCGTGTACAAGGAGCAGCACAAGCTGGCTGAAATTGTGTACCCGTACCGTACCGCGTGGGTATACTAAGACCAAGCACGTGGGTCGGCCAGGGTAAGCGGATTATCACTTCGTACAAGCCACCACGTTGCTGATAGATCGGGCGAAAAAGCAATGTCAAATGTCAGCCCGAACCCTGGTTACGCCCCTCCACTTGGATGGGCAAAAAGCAAGTTGAATCTCGATTCGATTTCCTTGATGAAGCTCGGCGTCTTTATCCGGCAGCCGTTGTATATGTTCATTGGATGGTGAATTCAGGCACCAGGATGCGTCGTGGAAGAGCCAGACTAACTTGTTAAGGTATACGATGCGTCGTCGTTGCATGTAGCTAAACTTGGACTTGGACTTACAGTGTACTAAGCGACTCATGTCTGTTGAACTTTGTTCTTCTCATGCTTCGTTAACGTGTGATTAGTGTAAACGAAAGAAGAGGATAAGGAGAATTGGTGTTGTGAATCGAGTTGAGGTGTCTCATGATAGACGCTCCCTTGCACAACCACCTAGATACTGAACAGATCCAACGCACGTTAACAACTTCTTCGAGAATACTATTCCAAAATACACGTACTGCGGTACGGCAGTAGTGGGCACCTTTCGTTTCTCTGGCATGAGTGATTCCGATGGCTATTCTCCCCTATAAAAAAGTTGAAGAGTGTGGATGTTCAAAACAAAAGGAATAAAGACGTGCAGTGACTTCTGGGCGCCGAAATGTATGAACCGCCCGTTCTCGATGTTTCGAACACTTTCGTAGTACAGCATGTCGATTACTAGGACGGGCGATGAAGAGCGGCTGTCTGAATAACCTGCCTGCGCTCTGAGACATCCGAATGATGTGATTCTGGAGCTATCTGCAGCAATATTTAACTAGATCTAGACAATGCGTCATCGTTTAAGGTGGGTCACCGAGTGACCCAAAATATTCCTTACTATCGCACAGCGAATGATCGTAAGTGAGCTGTAGAGATCTAATCCTTCGAGATACCTTGATCGCTACGGCGGGCATGCCTCAATCGCAGTCCAAGTCTTCGCTACCATGGACAAAATGACATGAGAAACGTGAGAGTTCTTACTTGATACTGCGCTAAACCTTTCGCTACGCATACGTTGTCCAATCTCAAGAATACTTTTCAAGCGGTAATCCCCAAGATCTGTCCCCTCAAAATTCGGCAACGAAGTCACGATCTCCAGCTCTATGCCACTTTTGTTTGCTCTCGCTCCTCCAAGAACGCAACATCTAAGTCCACATGACACTGATATCTGATCATATGTTGTCGCATGCTGCGCATGTGCATTTGTCATTAAACCATTCACCCGCGTATATAAAGAGTCGTCTCATTCTCCTTTAGAAGTTGCGCTCGGTCACCCACCGCAATTTCCCACTCTTGACTTGGGCACCTTCCCATGGTTGCGCAGTGTCCCAGTCCGGCCAATCAAGCGACCAGCATTCCCAATTTCACCATGTTCGATTCACGTGCTCCAGCCATGCTGTGGCGACCACTGAGCACGTCCTGCAAACGGACGAAGACGCATTCACGTCATCGTTTGTGTCGCACCTTCACCGTGAGCGCCTTCCTATCTATATAGCAAACACTCTTATCAGCCCTATCAGGGCTGCTCGACCCCAATCTCGCGTCACCTTCGACTTGGACCGCAACAATCTCGAGACCGGTCGTAACAAAATTCTCCACGCATCTGCCCTCGACCACTTACACCTACTACTACAACCCAAACAATACATTCGCGCATCGCGACCATGGCCGAACTCAAAGAAAACCTAGGTCCTTATGTCCTCCAGACCGCGCTCGCGGCTGACCGCAATGAAAACTCTTGTTACGTCCTCAACGTCGGTCGCGACGAGACTGGCGACGTTACTTCTTCCCCCAAGCACGTGAATGAGCAAGTAGACGACTACCTCATCAACGTCTATGATCGTGTTACCCCAGTCACGAAGCTCTACGTCGTCGGCGAGTGGAAGTCGGCGGCTCTGGCAAAGAAGGGCAGCGATCGTACCAGTATACCGGAGGAGCAATCGCATTGCTCGATTGAGGTAAGCGGAAGGCTCTGTGATAACAAGAGCGATAAAGCTAACGCAATAACAGCCGCACTGGCTCACCAAGCGTGAGCAGGAGTGGCGCGACGCAGGCGAGCATATAGCGAAGCTTGTTGAACAGATGCCTGCGCTTAAAGAGTTGACGTACGTGTATCCTCTTCTCGCAGCAGGCCTACTGGCTAACAGACTCCAGCTGGATTTCAGACCTACCCTTCATGGCCGTCATCTGGACAAAGCTGTCCACCTCGCTTACGAAGCTTGTCCTCGATCTCGGCCAGCCTGTCCGCCTTCAGCAAGATGGCGAGAACGAGTACAAGTCGTACATCAGCCCAGCAGAGATGAAGCCTCTTGTCCAGCAGACCGAGCTTGAGGAGCTCCGCCTGTTTCATATGCATGACTCTTATCAGTCCATCTACTGGGAGACTGTCTTCCGCAATACGTCCAAGACTGGCATGCACGTCCTGGATCTCGACATGGCCGCGCCTCCGATCGTGCGCAAAGACCATTGGCACAAGGCTGAGGACGTCCGTGGCTTGACCGTTCCGAAGATAGATTCGAAAGAAAAGGAGTACAAGTAAGTCCCCATGCACAGGAGCACATCCGGTGTTCCACACAGTGCTGTCGCTAACACACTGCAGGGGTATAGACGGAAAGGGAGTACTACACTACTCCTTCGGTACCGGCGAGTACCTCGATGACTTCAGCATGCGCAAAGGACGTATTGCAGCTGGACTGGAGGAGGCCAAACCGTTCCCGTTACGGTAAGTGGGATGATTCCAAAGAAACAAGTGGTCATGAGCCAAACGAAGCCCCGATTACCGAGATACATCCCCCATATATACGTGGCACGACTAGGCGACCAGTGTGTACTGGAATGAGACTGACTTGCTTACTAGGTGCCTCAAACTCAACGGCTTTGTCGTCGACTACCTACCATTTGAACAAGAGCTCTCCCGTATTGCATTGTTGACCTGCGGTAAAGATTGTGTGGACAGCGGTCTACGAGCCCCAAAGACTTCTCGCAATCCACTCAGTCGAGAGGGCAAGGTCGTCAAGAACCATTGTCTGATCCAATGGCCGAATTGGACTGGGGTTTTCGATGACCGTGGCGACCCGATACCGCTAACAAAGGAGTCTCTCCAGATGAAGGACCTAGGCGAGGCCTTAGATGGCGCGGCCAAAGAAGACGGCTACTTCTCAGCCCAGTCACCGTGGTCCCCAGGCAGCGCTGTTACCTCCTGCTTGCAGCCGCAAGAAACCGTGTCCTCGGCAAATCTCCCTCCTGTCCCAGTGACTGATAGCGAGACACCTGTCATTCTGGCGACGACCGGAAGCCCTGCCGCTGACGGAAACACCTTTTCTGGCGCAACCTCTCCGACAGGCGCGAGCCTGGTATTTGTCGACAGCGCGACCTCCGAAGACTCTATCGTTTCCAATGATAGCAGCTTCGACCAAATCCTGCCCGCAGACATCGACGAAGCCTCGGTGAAACCTGCGACAGCCGTCAAGAACGGTAGCTTCAAGCACAAGGTAAGAAGATCTTGGGATTGGTTGTCTGGTTCTGGTTCTGGCGCTGTTTCTTGAATTTGGTCCGGTCTTGCTCAGCGTCCTGCTTGCTTTTGGTGTTTCGACATTATTTTTATCATGCAGCTGACCAAAGGGAGTGAGGAGACATGGATGGGACTTGCTGGCAGCAGCAAATGTGTCCTACCCAAAGACCCTTGCTTGACTTTCATAGGAACCGATAGATGGACGGCGGACGGGTGACGGCGGATGACGAACGACGAACGATTGACAATTCGGACTTGGGCAATGACGGAGCGGAGGATGAACTACGATACCACGACGCGTCTGCGGAGCTTTTGGAGCTTGGAAGCCTCGGGAAAAGGTATTTGGGAATAACCTTGTAGCTAGGTCTCACTCCAGAGTCTGGCCCTTTCCTAGGATCTACACGAATAAAAAAACACATCCCACAACCTGGCTGTGTCGATGCTTCTCCGTCGTTGCTGACATCTCGGCGTCTTTGCAAGTGCTACAGCTCTCCGATTGCTGCCTCGGTCCGATGTGCTTGCGATTCAGGTTATGAGGCGGTGTGCGCAAAGTGTGCCGTCCTCTTTTCATCGCAAATGGGACGGGCGACGTCTGACGATGACAGCTGTTCTGTGGGTCTAGTGAACGTTACGTCTGCAGTATGTTTCCTTGTTCTTCCGTTGCTGCAGGATCATGGGTCTAACGCATACGCGAGGCTGGGAGTTGCATGTCGTGTATGCGGGTTCCAGGGGTGGACATGATGGAATGTTTGTTGGCTGTACAAGATACCGAACGACTTCATCATCAGCTGGTCGTTGCGATGCGGGCCTTTGGGAAAGGCAGCTTGTTGTCAGGTTGAAGAGACACGACGCTCGTGGCCAAACGCTGTGACGATTTGACCCGCTGGAGACGGGCCGCTCCTTCCTCACAACTCGGCTGATTGGCAGGCGCATGCGGGTGGGCAGGTGCGATGAGGTAACCGCGACCACGAGCATGAGAGAGGCCGTGAGCCAAATAAATCTCCAGCTATCAACTACATGACTTCTTCGTAATCTTGGACTGCTGGCTTCTAATGCCTTGCTTCGTTCGGCCGGTCATGACGGCGATGGGCTTTCCGCTTTCCGGCTCGCGCTGTACCTTGGCCCCATGCCAGGTTTAGCAGAACAAGCACGATGAGCTGGCACGCTGGCAATCGATCGTAGCCGTCACCAACTCGACGTCCGCTATCCTCGTCCCAGTGCAGTCGCTTGCATGCATCTCGCTGCACGTCGGTCAGTGCGACTCCACATCAGCAAATATCAGCGTTTGGCGTATTTGCTTCCCGGGTGAAGCTCCGCTCGCGCTCAAAGCGCTACCACAGGTCCGCGATTGCTCAGCCGCGCGACTTCAATGCATATCCAGACGAGACCCTCTGTCTCTTCCGTCACTCTTTTCTACCCACCCGCGCGTTGCAGCAGGCGCCGCGCTTCTGAGCGCTGGGGCTGAGGGCCAGCTTTTCGTCCGGTGACGTCTGCTTCGGCACTGCCAGCAGAACTCGAGGCATTGGACAACCACCAGCACCACGACGACAGCACAGCACAGCGCAGCGCATACATAGTCACCAATCGCGCATCCAGACACGTACATTGGCTGTTTCATGGACTGTCGGTGAGAGGTGTAAGTTGATTTCACGAAGCGTCCCAGCCACCTCCCAGCCCTTCACCTCCTCCCAACCACCCTACCTCGCGCGCGGAATTGCTAGGGCGCACCGCAGCAATGGCTCCTCTGCTAGCCCTCCCGCAGTCTCTGTCTCTAACATTACCCTCTCCAGCCAGCTTTCGTGCCTTTCGATATAAGCAAGCCGTCGCGCGTTGCTTACCCAATCCCAAGAGAACCAGCCGCTGGGTATCTTCTCCAACCCGGCGGGTGCCCCTCGACGGCGCAAGGGCAATTGGGCCTGAGTGAGAGTCCCTGACTTCGCGGTGACGTCCAGCGACCCATCTGAGCTCGCCAACATATTACCCTTCCAACAACCATCTTCACGAGACCACGACCGCCACGGCCCAGCGCCACTGTTCGAATACCGAACCTCCCTCCAGCTACGCCAGGAGCAAGCCGAAGCCTTCTATCGCACGCAGCACAATCGCTCGAGAGCATCGAGCTCGACCGGCAGCGTCGCAAACAGTCTTCGCCGCACGCCCAACTTCGAGCGCGCGAGATCTGTCGATCCGAGCCAACAGCAGCAGCGCGTTCGCTTCGAGACACCTCGCCCTCGCTCGACCTCCTACGCCGAGCCTCACCCCGCCCTTCGCGTCAGCCAACGTACTGCCTCGGCAATACGTTTTGTGCTCGAAGAGGGACTCCGACTTCCACATCCCTTCACCCCGGATCTGGTCGAAGAGAACGCCCTCATGTCCGATCTAACAAGTGGCCGCGCTGCCAATGGCGGCGCGCGCACAACAGGCGGTCCTGTGCCCGTTGACAGGTCCAACATACGCACGCCAACGCAGATCATGAACGCCAGACGACAACGGGCTGAAGTGGAGGAACAAAGGAAGGCCGCTGAAGAGGAGCGCAGGAGAGCTAGCGCAGAAAGAAGAGCTCAAGCTGTTTCTGGTGTAGCTGGAGCACCAACAACGGAGCCCGGGACCCAGAGGCAGCCCCAATCGGCAGCTCTGAGATCTGGCGACCAGTATGTACAATACCCGACATCATCGGGTGGAGTGCCTCGTCAGCCAGAGAGGCCGATCCCATCACAAAACACCATGAGCGAAGCGCAGGAGACCACTACCGGCGCATCGCAATCCAGACCTCGGGCAGCTTCGCAAGCACAGCAGCAGCAGTCTCGACCCGCTCAGGCAAACCTAGGCCTACCAACGACGGCGGAACAAGGCAGACGGCCAGCTGGCTCAGGGCATGCGCGGCGACCGTCTGGTGCCACGGCTGCTTCATCGCAAGCAGGCCCTTCCACCGCTGCAGCACGCCCACCACCTCCGCCAGGCTCGTCCTCCGGACAGGTTCGCGAGTCAACCACATCCAACTTTCCGCATGCCTTTGAACGCTGGGAAACACTATCCTCGCATTGGGAAGGTCTAACCTCCTACTGGATACGGCGGCTTGAGCAGAATACCGATGAAGTTCGCAGAGAGCCGCTGGCTCAGCAAATGTCGCGCCAGATCACCGACCTGTCTGCAGCTGGAGCGAACCTTTTCCATGCTGTTGTTGAGCTGCAGCGCCTACGCGCATCTTCCGAGCGCAAGTTCCAGAGATGGTTCTACGAGCATCGCCAGGATCAGGAAAGAGCTCAAGAGCGCGAGGCTCAACTGACGGAACAAATCAACACGGAGCAGGAGGCTCGACTTGAGGCTGAGGCAAACATGGAACGCATGGCCACTGAGAAGAAGAACGCCGAACGAGCGGTGTCGGAGATGAAGCGTGAGCTTCAAATCTCGAAAGAGGAAGCACGCCGAGCATGGGAGGAGCTTGGAAGACGGGAGCAAGAGGAACGTGATCGCACATTCTCACTCAGAGAAGGGCAGCCTACGTTGGTCGGCGGAGTGCAGGTGGTACCAATGGGGCAGAACATGGGGCGTCAAGGGAGGGGACATGGGGACGACACATACGCCGGTGCTCAGAGCAGTGGCTCGGGTATAGAACAGCACTACTCGTACGAGGAAGGTCAGTCTCCAACTGACACCGATCCCTTCACGGAAGGCGCTCGCCATGCGCACCGAGAACCCGAACCTCCTGCACACGTGGCTCAAGGAACCTACGTCCCATCAGGTGCAGCATCCGCCCCCTCCTCTCGACCTGGTGGCTCTTCGGTCGCGGACGAGGCACTAGCCCCTGCTCCATTACAGTATCCATACTACACGTCTCAGGCACAGCAAGCTCCTGCACAACCGGCCATGTCTCAGCCTGAGGCTTTTTACCAGCAACCAGGTTCATATCTACATCAAGAGTCTGAGTCAGGTCTACCAGAGGACGAACAGTCGTATGTCACGTCTCAGGCAGAGGAGTCCGAAGGCGATATCGAGTACGCCCTGGACGAGAGAGGCAACTTCATTCGCGATGATTCAGGTCGCCGCATCCCGTTCCGATCGCTTCAGTCTCCAGTATCGGATGAGTATGATGTAGAAGATGCACGTCGACGCGAGCTTGAGCATCTGCAACACTACGGCACGACTGCCACGTCTTCAGGTGCCTACGCAACGAGTTCGAGCGCGGGATCGTCACGCCAGGGTCACCCTACCGCTGGCGGTGCACCCGACTACAGTGGCGATGGCTACGGCGATGAGTGGGTAGGCATGAGACATCACCATCCGACAAGACTGAGTGACGTTCCCGAGGAAGATGAGAGGAGCCGGACGTCGCCCAGCAGAGCAAGCCAGGCCAGCCGAGGACGCCTCTATTAGAGGGATAGATACCACACGCCCTCCCACCTCGTCAACAGAAGTATCCTCAAGGCGTTTAAGCTTTGCAACCATACTGTTATCGAACTGCGGTGTTGCAGACCGTCTTCACACCAGCTCGAATTCCGCACACGCATATATCGTTTCGGCATACATGTTACAGCGAGCATTACATACCAGGTCCCCTGCGATTATACCCTTCTACAAGATCTCAACCGAGCGTCCCCGGCCCTTTATGGCTGATTCTTGCATCTACGACCGCTCCCTGTACTAGTAGAACTGTCTTTTTTTTTGTTTTGCGATTTAATCTCTTCCAAGCAAGCATGGTGTTTATCGGGCATTGGCATAGGGCTGGATTGAACGATGATGGAAGGAGGACTTGGTGGTAGGGTAGGCAGTCTCCGTACGTCATGATGGAGTAATATCGGGGTTGAGTGTCTAATGGATTGAATGAACTGGAGAGATGGGTGAACTAATGCATAAACCTCGAGTGTTCTGTTTCTGAGATTCTCATCTTTTCGTTTTTCGTCGCGTCTCTTGTCTTGGTCCGTTTCCTTCTCCGAGCGTAGTGACCATTTTCTTGTTAAAGTTCTCCCTAATGTAGTTTCATTCGCATGTGTCTTCGGTAGACAGTCTTCTCAAATGTGCCGTCATTCTTTCTGCTTATGAAGAGCTTGGTGAGTATACCATTGGGCGGACATCTGCACACCTCAGTACTGATGTACTCGCGGTGAATCGAACAAGTCACGTGCCAATTAGCACAAACTGAAGGTGAGTGCCTATGAAGCACGCATGTCTCCAAGGACTAGAGACAACGAAAGGTACTGCTCTATGGAATACGCCTAGTAGTTTCTTCTAGCCCGCGCGACCCTGTTGTTCCGTATCCGACGCGCTTCTCGCGCGCTCTATTGCGCGCCAAGCATTGCTCCTTCCTCTTCTGTTGCGTCGCTGAGTCTCACCTTTTCGCGTCTCAGCTTTGACTCATCGTCCCTTCACCTCGTACAGCATTCTCTTTAGGCGATTTCGTCACGCAGCTAGACGCCAAAGTGAGCGTATCCGCCACTCCTTTTCGTCCCCCGCGATACCGGTCACACGGCTGCAAGTGAGATGCCAGCGTTCAACACAGTCGCTGCAGATGATGGCGCTACCACGGCAGCTACGGAGGGTAACATTAGCGGAAGATGGATCAATGTCAGTCGAGGTAAGATGACTTCTGCCTTTGCCTGACATTACTGACATATAGAAGATGGCAAGCTTGTTTTCAAGAAGTCCGCGTTTCCTCACCCCCAACATTCATTGACCGAACAGCCACCTCGACCCGTTCGACCAGCGTTCCAGAACATACCCAATGCAAGCTTGCACCAAGAGAGCAAGCAATGTCAGGACTTCATAGAGTGGTTGGAAAAACGGATGGAAGATCAAGATAAGAGATTGGTTCGCGCAGAGATAGGACGGGCTGAGGATAACAAAAGAGCTGCCTCGGACATGGCGGGACTGAAAGAGCGCAACAGAAGGGCGATGACCGACTTTGGCCGCGCCACAGCGGAGAGAAAAGAATACGAGAAGAAAGTGAGGGTGGCTGAAGACAAGCTGGCCTCGCTTGAGCAGCGTGAGGAGACTTTGAAGATTGCGACGATGAAGCTTAAGCATCTCGAAACTAAGTCCAAGACATTCCAAGACCTCTCTGATGCGGTTGTGGCTATGGGCGCCAAGGTGGAAAAAGCAAGTCGGGATATGAAGAACTCAGCAGCACGCAAGAGCACTCAACAATCAGCATTCGATAAGTGGGAGAGACAGTATTGCGAGCCAAGCATCCGGCTCGTTCAGCTCAACGAGCAGGTCAAACAAGAGCGAGACGAGAACCGAGAAGAGCACGCTGTACGGTCCAGGAGGTTACAAGAGCAAGAGATCTCACAGAGTCAGACAACAGACCAAAACGAAGAAGAGAAAGCGAGATTAGCAGTCGAGCGACAAGCTTTTCTCGCCGAGAAACAAGCGTGGTATCTGAAGAAAGGTCAAACACTCAGCGAGACAGAGTTCAAGCTCACTCTGAATGTTTGCGTTGAAAAGAGACTAGAAGAGATTACGCCTCTTGTTGTGAAAGAAGCCCAAAGATACATCTGGACATTGCAAGAGGCGGATTGGGATGAACGCAAGACCGAGAGTATC
Source organism: Alternaria arbusti (assembly GCF_024043155.1). Taxonomy (NCBI): domain Eukaryota; kingdom Fungi; phylum Ascomycota; class Dothideomycetes; order Pleosporales; family Pleosporaceae; genus Alternaria; species Alternaria arbusti. The sequence goes on along the minus strand of NW_026249954.1, from coordinate 306,404 downwards.
GCAAACGCAAAAGAGCAAGGTCATGAGGACGGTTACACCCAGGGTCTTGCAGAAGGCAGACGCATTGCTTCAACTGATAGGGGCGAGATCGAGTGTGAAGCCTACAATGATGGCTATTCCGTTGGGTATGAAGCAGGCAAAACTTTCGGGATGGACTGGGTTGAGGCGGAGCACGAGATCAAGCTTCCACGGATCCAGGAAGATGCAGGTCATGCTCGCGAGACCATCCTGTTGTCTACTATCCGAAGGATCGACCACTCGGAAGATGGGACAATCCGACGGATCTATGCGTGCTGTGCAGACATGACTTGCTCTGACCACCGAAGGGAAATTGAAGTTCAACACCAATTCAGGTATAGCCAGGAATATTCATATCGTTACAGCGACGACTGGGCAAGTGGCGACCCAGAGTTCGTCCAAGAGTACACTCGTGGAAAGGTAGATGGTGAAGCCCAGGGATACGAGAAAGGTCGGAACGCGGGACAATCTCAGGGTCATCAGAAAGGTTACGCGAAGGGGTACGCCAGAGGGTTCACCGTGGGACATTCGCAGGGGAACGATGATAACTGGGAGAGCGCATATGACGAAGGCTACGCCGACGCATATGCCGGATTCGACGGACAACTGGATGCAGCGCACAAGAAAGGAGTTGATGCGGTTGAGGAAACTTTCAAGCCGAGACTCGACAGCGAACGTCAGGCTGGTAAAACTCTGGGCTATAACAGCGGATGGATTGATGGCTACGAGGCTCATAAGTCCATGCGCAGTCGTCAAGAGACTGAAGAAGCCGAAAAAGCCGCAGAGGCTGCAGAAGCATTGGCTAATTCGTGGGGTATGGGCGGCGACGGTGATCCCAGGGATGATGGCTGGGGACAGCTTGATCAATGGTGAAGCCACGCAGAGTACTAAAGAACTGAACATGTACAGTCATGTCAAGAACTAGATAACTCGACCCCAGTGTCACAGTTTCGAAGCCCTAAGCTTCGTACTATCAACCCTCCTCCCCTCATCATCCTGCTCCTTGACTCTCAAATCCGGAAAATCCGCAGGCATAATCCTCCTCGGGCTACTCCCCTCCACCAAATTGTACTTCTCAAAATCACTAACCCCCTTCATCCGCAAGAAGTCCTCATCAAGCAGCAACTCCCCATTCACCTCTTCCACAGGCGCCTTAATCATCTGCAACACCGCATCGGAGAAGACATTCGCAGTCCTAAGATCCTTGGCATCTTCCTGGGCCATATTCTGCGTCGCAGCACTCTGCACCGCCGTCGCAGGCCAAATACTCGTAACTGCCATCTCGCTCTTTCCTTCGCGCTGGAAGTCCATCGCTAGCCCCTTTGTCAGAACAGACATGCCCACCTTGCCCATCGCATACGCCGTCTTCCCGCGGAAGAAGCGCGAGTAAATCGGCGGACTGACGATAATGATTCTGCCCTTCCAGGCCCCATCGCGCTGCTCAAAGTGCGGAAGACAGGCTTGTACGACGCCATACAGACCCTCGACGTTCACGCGCTGCATGAGCTGGAACCGCTTCATCGGGGTCTTGGCTACGCTTGCCCACCATATCGCGCCGCTATTGTACACAAGTACGTCCAGACGGCCGTACTTGGCTATTGTCTCGGCGACCATGCGCTCGATACTGGTATAGTCTCGTGTATCGACGCTTGTGGCCGTGGCTTCGCCGCCTGACTCGTGGATCTCGCGGGTCACGGTGGAGATGGTGGACGCCGGCGAGTTTGGGTCGGGTGGGAAAGGAGAGCATTTGGAGGCGTCGGAGGTGGATTTGGCGGCTACGACGACTGCGTTGTTGTCAGTGCTTTGGCTCTTGGACGGAGGAGGTGGTTGCTATGTCCACCTGCGTAGCCGTCTTTTGCTAGGTCGATGGCGATTTGTCGACCGATGCCTCGTGAAGCGCCGACGACGAGTGCGACTTGTTTGTTGGACGTTGACATGGTGGAGAGAGCGTATTGCGTAGGGTTGAAGGTTACGTCGCGCTGGGGGAATTGTTGCTTGTTGCTAACAGCAAGAGGCGCCTACGGAACGCATGCAGACATGACATTGCAATGAGCATTCATTCTATAACCTCGGTCAATGCGTATGGCGCTGCATCTGCGGTACGCATAAGCTGCGCGGCGAGAATCCGGGGTATCCGCATCATTCGCGGTCTGAAAGGCGGAGGTGTGGTCGCGATTAGTGATAGAGTCCGGCCATGCTAGACCTCGGCAGCCAAGACACCTGGGCACTGCGCCGATCCAACGACGACGCGCATAAGACAGGGCCAGCATCTTTGCAAGTACGGCCTTGATTTCTCATCTCGTACGTTTGGACGTATTGCAAATATGGCAGGCAAAATTACGTGCTATCTAGATTGCGGTGCGTACTTACTGTCCTCTTGATCGACATCACATGCTAATTATGGACTAGTATCTCCATACTCATACTACGCTTTACTGCACCTGGAGAGGAACAAGCAGACTCTCGAAGCGCACAATGTAGAAATCGAGTCAGTACCCGTTGTTTCATTACCTAAAGCTCGAGACGAGTTCCCTTCTCTGAAACCTTACCAACGAGACTGCGCGCTCGCCAAGAGCAAGCATGATCACTGACTTCATACAGTATAGTGCCCGTCTTTCTAGGGGGTATCAATGTTGGCAGCGGTAATACTCCCTCATCCCCTCCTATGTGGAGTGCCTGGAAATCCGGTACTCGCTATGCCAAATCAATCCTGACACTGCAGCGCAGGCAACAAGCCGCCGTGGACCCTGCCAGCAAAGGCGAACTACAGCCAGTATGATGGCGCGCGAGCGAAACACCACTTTGGCGTTCCTAATCTGCAGACACCATCTTTCTTTCCGATCCTCTCATTGCTACCACAGCGGGCGTTATGCTACGTGAAGGAAGCACATGGGGAGAGTTTCGTCGCTATCTTCCATGACATCTACCATGCAATGTGGGAAAACGGCAAGGATGTCAGTAAACCGGAGATACTTGCGGAAGTTCTAAAGCAGCGTCTAAAGGAAGACGAAGCCCGGGAAGTCATGGCGAAAGCAAACAGCCCGCCATACAAGCAGCAGCTGAACGATAATACCAAGGAAGCCCTCGATCGGGGTGCCTTTGGCTGCCCATGGTTCCTTGTGCGTAACTCGAAAGGGGAAGAAGAACCATTCTTTGGCAGTGATAGGTACGTGCTCTCTCATCTGTGTCCCCGGCCCTGCCTTTTGCTTAGCATGCTCGTGTGTTCCGTTGTGGGTCGACGAGGTTGGACCTTTACTAGTACAGTTATGTACGGTAAGGCGCCCGCTACGGGGGAGATGCCGCAACGGATACAGAATGAGCTGCGAACGGTTGAAACATGGCGAACGAACACTCGAGAGCTGTGGGGCGCGCTAACGGGTATGCCATATAGGTTCCATTACATGTGGGAGTACTTGGGATTGCCGTGGAAGGATGTTCAGCTGTTGCCGCCGGCTGATGCAAAAGCGAAGATCTGACCGAGAAGATTTCGGGAGGCTGATAGGTATCCCAGTGCGTGGGGGATTGTTTGGAAATGGCGCGGGGGTGAAAGGCGGATTACGCAGTACGTGCGTCTAGACAATCCTGCGCGTCAGTGCAAATGTCTTCCAAGATGTCAGACTTTTCACCTCTTGCTCAATTTCTCAGACTTGTGTCTCTGCTCGAACGTCCTAATCGTCCCGCACAACCCTACATATCGTACCTTCAACCATCATGTCCTCGCACGCGGCATGCACGCTGCACGGTCGCCGTTTCGTACCACTCACGGTGAAGCGTGGTAGCGCAGCCACCGGAGACGGGTACAAGCTTCCCCAAACATATGCAATCGTATGCAAGATTAAGTCTCCGCGACCTGTCAAGGCAGCATCATGCGCCACCGGAAAGTATTTACCGCATGTGCGATGCGCATGCCTGACCAGATCCACGCTATTGCGGTCGGGCAACGGTACCAGGCGGTCGCTGGACTGCGGCCTTCCGGTGGCGTGGGGATTATAAGCGAGCTCGGAGGTGGATCGTTGTATGCGTGGGTTATTACTAGCCACATTAGTGAGTATATCGAAGCATGTGCAGTGTCTAGCCGGTATTGAGTCGGTATTGATAGGAAAGACTTACAGGCTTCCCCGCCTTCACCAGCGACAAGCCGACACCGGGGATTTCAGCAGATTCGGCCTTTTCCTTGTCGTGGGAACAGATTGTTGCGATGTCCGGAGTACTCCAGGGCTGATTGCGAAGCGCATGTGTGACGTGAGCGTCATGATCGACGACACATGTAGTACACGCGAGGCTCCTGCCAACCCAGCGAACATCGTCGTATCAGATTGCATACGTACCTGCGTCTCTGCACGCCATGACATCTCAGCTGGTCTCCTACTGGTGCGCCAGACACAATGGCTTGTTGCCAAGCCATGCCATGCAGATAACCGTTCGCTTCTGCACGCCGGCCAAACAAGACGATGTAGAACTTTTTTCGCCAGCTCAGCTAGCACTAAACGAGCAATCTTTCTTCAGCTCGACGCTTGACAGCTCGTCGTTATAGGTCTGCCAACCGCCATGCGAGGGGAGTGTAGACCGACACAGTTGTCAGGCAAATGGTATTTGCCTTCTTTGAGCTAGCCACGTTGAACATCACGGAGTAGCGGGATGGCAGTGCTGTTGCTTGATGAGAGTTATGCTTGCTTCTGACAATCTTTTCACATCCCAATGAGTCTGCACGAATGGAGTGCGGTTAGCCTATACGTACAACCCGTTACCCTTCCGCGCGGATTCCGGAAGACTTCGCTGATTGAAAGAAACGGCGGGTCTACCCGAAAGCTTAGGCCTCTAACTCCGCGTACCATAGTATAGCAAGACATGGGTGTGGCGTATTTCAAACGTGAGTCTCATCGCTTCAGTCAAGGTTCTGAGGCTGTCTTGGACTATAATTGTGCGGATCGTCCCTCACCTCTACATACCCAACATATGTGATTGGGCCTGTTTCATCATTTGGCTTCGGCTTCATCCTTACACTTTGTCTTGTTGGTGTACGATCCGGATCGTCAGTTCACCGTGTGCGTTTTCCATCCCCGCTGTCCACAAGACTCGTTCCACCAGCCAGAGGGCGCCGATAGAGACCTTAGTGTGTTTGCGTGTCCATACGATCATTGCCTCCATCTTTGGGCTCCTCCTGGTCCCTCTGATCTCGTGGCACATTCTGGTGAGGCTACCTCCCTTCACGTAGCCGCTCTGGCCTAGCGTACTGATGATGTGTATCGATTAGGTACCTTGCGTGGGCTCACTGTTGCATCATATAGATAGCAGGGCCAGCCTCGTCTCCTCCACTTTTGTGACCGACCATTCACAATACCAAGTCTGGAAATTGCAAGATTTAGCGTTGTTGTCTACCTACCTTGGCAGAGCTTTGTACTCGCTCGAACTCCGCATCCCCACCGCCTAATCTCGTGAAGCGGTCAGGTCCGTTGAGCGAATGATAGAGTGTCACTCCTGTGAATACTGAACGTGCCCGTGTGCCTCGACATCTCGACAGCAACCCGCAATCTTCAGTCACGCCCACTTCACAGCGGTGGTATCCCGCCCGTTTTGGCCTCGCGTAATCGCGCATTCACGCCGACTTGCAATACTATTGTAAGGTTAGCGTCTCTTGGGGTACCCATAAGAGGCGGATGCCGCGAGAGCAGTCATGGCTCTCGCTCAAGAAGTCCCTCAGGATTGCAAGTATCTTCTTCCTCAATCTCTTGCTCAGATTCAGCCCCGCCTAGTCTACGTCCCGGAACCTACCTCAGCGGATCAATTTCGCGACTTCCCTGACTATACTGGAATGCCGGATTCAATGATGGTAAGTGTCGCCTATGCTGTTGCGGCACCGAAACTGACAACTGTGAAGGCAAGTCACTATGTGCAGACCCAGCCGTATGCACTGCAGAGGGTCGAGCAGGAGGACACCAAGTCGACAGGCGCAGCACCTGCCACGCCGAGCTCCAACAACCTCGCGTACTCATCTGGCCAGCACTGGAGCGGAGTCCCTACACCCCCGTTCGACTGGCACCATGCTATCCAACAGACGCAGCCTTACGTCGTACCAATTTCGGACCTGCAATTCCGCCGGAATCAGGTCCTGACATACAACCCTACGCCCATCACACAGAACAGTATCGCGAAGAGCTTTAGCGACCCAATACCCTGGCCGTCCTCGGAACTCCATGGGCTGCCTCGTGGGATGACCGCCAACAGCTCTGTCCTGGACGAGAGCATATCACTGTCGCCAAAGAGTTACCGCAGCGATGATCTCGAGAACACATACAGTCCAGGGTCTATGCTAGACCAATCTTCGCCATGCGGAAATTGGAGCGTACCTTCAGCGACTACCACCAACGCCGCCATCCTTTCACCTCCCTGCAGGTCTTTCCTTGTACACGATGTAGATGGCGACACTGGATACTCAGGACTCCCGAGGATGGACGAGGACATGGCTAAGGTCACAGCGCCATCCGGCTATCCTAGTCGAAGGGACCAAAGACCGATTGCCTCTTTCGGGGAGGACTACAACTCTGGATCAGATTATTCGCGATCTCAGACTAGTAGCGCTGGCCATTCTCCGTGGTACGGTGAGAACTTCGCGTATAACAACTCCAATCTAGCGTTCAGGACCCGCGACGTTGTGCGCTCCAGTCACCCAACCAGTAATACTAGCATATCGTCGACAGACGAAGCAAACACATCGCACTATCCTGTGACGCCCTGGAGTACTTCATGCGCGGATGCCGGTCTCCACAGCCGTATCCAGGACAGGTTCCACGTTCCACGCAGTGCTGGTGCCCAAGCCCAGCGAGAGCACAACGATCAGCTGCTGATCGATGGAAAGAAGAGAGGAGAGACGTACAAGGAGATCAAGTCGAAGATGGTCGGTGAGAAGCCTGCAGAGTCTACTCTGAGGGGTCGCTACCGATCCTTGACCAAGGCGAGAAAGGATCGCGTCCGGAAGCCTGTTTGGACAATAATCGATGTAAGCCGACCGTTTGGATTTACATCCGTCATAGTAGACTGACACATCGACAGCTACAGCTCCTGAATGAGACCGTTCAGCAAGAGTTTGATCGTATCGAGAGCAACCTCCAGAACCCGTACTCGCTAAGCTTTGAGCAAAAGATTCTCAAAGTCGCTTGGAAGAAGGTCGCAGAGTTTATCGCCGACAACGGCGGATCGTATCATTTCGGCAACGCGACGTGCAAGAGGAAATGGTTGGAGCGCAACCAAGGTCGCAAGTGATCGGAGATATACATGGGCATGTCGAGCGACGGCATCGACACACCCTCATCCTCCAGTAAACTTGACTGGTGTCAAGTACTGGTCATTTTGAAGGTACAAACTGCGACCACTGGAACGTTCCCCGACTGCACAGCGTTACTGTTGCTGTTGAGGCACCGAGGGATGTTGTAGAGGCACCTGTCTTCTGCAAATGCGCGGAAGATCGCCGCATGGCAGCATCTGTTATTTCTGCTACTTCCGGGGTCGTACTCCCCATCTGTACTACTTTGTTCTATTGTTATGTTGATGGTAATGTTGGTGGATATGTTTGTCTTAGTAGCATCTTGGAGGCGTAAGAAGCCTCCATGGCCTAGATGGGGAAGCTGCAAAGCATGGCGGTGGCGTGACGTCGTTTCGGGAGGTCTTTTGAGCGGGTTCTTGACGATATAATATCCCTTGAATTGAATGTGGCACGTCGAAGCAGATGCTGTATGACAAACGTGATGGCGATAGTGTAGGAGATGTCGTGAAGTGTGAAAACAATTCTAGACTTTGGCGCTAGCTCGCGGTGGAAGCTCGAACGGTTGAACTGCCCACCCACCCCATCTGTCATCGATACGCGACAACGAATGAAGATGATTCTCGGGCTATCTGAAGCTCTTCCGAGCATCACAAAGCGCAAGTTTGAGGCTGCAAAGGCATCGTCGGATCTGCTGTTCTCGCCCACGGAGCTAGCCATCATCCGCTCATCTGCAGGCATTCCCGTGAGTATGCCGACCGTGCCACCACCACCAGGCTCACACGCCAGCAGTTCCAATTACGATACTGCCCGTCGCTCGCCAAGAAACCCATTCCGAAGCTCCAGAATGCGACGCCCAAACAGAAGATCGACCCGTTCGAGAACCCCCCACCCGCCCTCCACCTGGCCGACATACCAGCCGCCAACCCAACCCACTTCCTCGTCCTCAACAAGTACCCCATAATATCCGAGCACTTCATCCTGGCGACAAAACCCAACAAGAAGCAAACACACGTGCTCGAACAGGACGATCTGGAGGCGACCTACGCCGTCTTGAAGGCATGGCAGGCAGACTCGGGCGGCGACGAGAAGCGTCTCCTCGCCTTCTTCAACTCCGGGGACCACAGCGGCGCCTCTCAGCCCCACCGACACTTGCAGTTCCTACCTGTAGAAGGAATGCGCGATAGCAACAATGCTAGCGACTGGGGCCTGCTCATAGATCTGATCTTGACGAGCCCGGCAGCCAAGGCAACTGGTAGGCGTCTGACAACTCTGCGCTTTGCCGTAGCTAACATGCATCCAAGAACAACATCCCGCATTTCTGCAACACCCTTCTCTGCCGTTTACGCACTTTGCCTACCCATTCGACTCTGAGCCATCAGGTACTCAGTTACTCGATATCTACAATCGTCTGTACGACGCCGCGAAAGCCGCAGTCGACGCCTTCATTTCCGCGAATCCGAACGACTTCGCTCTGCACCCCACCGACGACGGCAATCTACCCATGAGCTATAACCTTGCCATGACGACTGCAGGCATGGTCATTCTGCCTAGACGCGCCGAGGGCACGATGCTTCACCGCGATGACGGCAGTGAGATCGGCTTCGTCGCTTTGAACGGTACAACGTTAGGAGGCACGATGATGGTCAAGCATCAAGACGAGTGGAACATGCTACGCCACGAGTCAGGGCTCCTGGACCGCATCCTGGGTGCGATTGGCATTCCGAAACCTCCTTCATCCAAAGTGGGCTCATCCAACATATGACCGGACCTAGGTAGGATCCACGTGGAGCGTCGCTAGCCAAGCTGGTCGAGTACGATTGCGAACGAGCGAGTCCTTGCATCCATCCCCAAATCCACACCAAAAAGATCACAAGCAAATGAATTTGTGGACGAGTGATACCGTGGCCACTTTACCAGACGCGAATGTCTAAGACGTGACGCGCACGCGACAACGAGCATGTGCTGCATGCACATCTCACGAGTAATGATAAACACCCAACGCAGCCAAACATGAAGAAGTCTTGAGAGCTTGGGCACGATCGTGCAACGTCTAGGAAACACCGAAAATCGAGGATATCAGTATCTATAAGATTATTCCGATGACCTAGGTTTGTATTTTGCAGAAAGCTTGGGTAAGTCATCTGGTGCTGAACGGCACGTGAACTGGCGCGGTCATGAGACCACCCCAGCACCAAAACAAAAAAGGTACTCATGATGCATCAAATGCGAACACAAACTTCAGCTGAGCAAACTGCGGCGAGGTGATACATTGTCAGAATGACTGTCCGGCTGGTGAGTTCTTGTAGCGCAAGGTTTGAATATGCATCCCACCGTCACCTTTCACACTCCGCATTCATTGTATATTCCATAGCCTAGCATCATGAAAGAAGAAGCAGAAAAAGCCGTAGAGACAGTACGTTACGTGATAGTCATCGCATGCATGGACAAAATGCTGATCGAACTTGCCTAGGCCAAAGGGTTACTCCAAGACTTTGTAGTCGTGGTTTCCCTCGTGCGGACCTTGACGGAATCTTTCGGTTCTGCCAGTGATCTATACCGCAAGCTCAAGCGTAGATCTGGTAAGAAAGATAGCGACGACGAGGAAGATGAGTATCATATTCAGGGGCCATGGTATAGGCGTCGTCGCGACTCCATGTTTGGCTCAGAGAAGAGGAAAGGCGACTACAGTGACAGCGAAGAAGAGCTCATATGCACCTCTTCTTCCCAGATTCGAGCCGAGTACGAACGTGGGTATCGAAAGCTGGGCGAGCCGTTTGCGCGTGGCGATGGTATGTTCTCGTTCAAGTTCACACCACCAGGTACTGATGTCGAACAGTTACAACGCATACCCAGCTCCAGTCTCAGATCATAAAGCTTCAGCAGACGGTCATCAATATCCAACAGGATCTGCTACTAAGCACGTATATGGCGCCGTCATCTTCGCACTCGCACCTTGTACGTCTGATTCAGACGGCTCGTGCAGCGCGTGCAGCTTCCATCGCTTCGTTGAACATGCAGTACGAACGCATGCTGCCACCACTCCCATCACCGCTATTACCTCGACAACCCGACGCACCTTTAAGAGTCCCTGGCGCATTTCCACTACCAGACCATCCGCGACCACCGTCAAGACCACTGCGGCACAAGAAGCGCATGGACAGCAGCTCCAGCTCCTCATGCGAGTCAAAAGAGGTCTTGATCAAACCGATACCAATCGTGAAGCCCAAACCAAAACCCACGCCTATACCTCCACCCCCTCCCCCACCTCAGCCTCAGCCTCAGCCTCAGCCTCAGCCTCCATCTTCACGATACAGCACAAGACTATTTTGCATCTACGCCAAAGACCTCCAACACAACCCCCGTCTCCACCTCGCCGACGCCTACCGACCCACCGGCGACCACAAGTGTCCTTTCTGCCGCACGCACGTCCCCATCCAACCCGGAAAAGCCTGGGAGCTCGTCGTCGATGGCTACAAGAAGAAAGACGAACACGGTCATTGCAAAACGGCACCGCGAGCGTTTCGCATCAAGAACCGCTTTATTGTCAAGAGCCATAGAGAAGGTGGGGGCTTTGCATGTGTGCTTTGCGCCAGGTTCAGGAAGTCGGATACCGTGTGTAGGGGTATTGAGGCGTTGATGGATCATCTTTGGAGGGAGCATGCGAGTGAGGAGTTGGAGAGGGATGCGGATATTGTGGAGGTGTAGAGGGGTGTTTGTTATCGTTGTCGGTGTTCTCATGATTGGCGTTGATGATACCCTTTTCGTGATTATCGGCTGCGTTGAACTTTCATATAATACTTTTGCAACATAATCATGGATGCTATATGAACAGTTCGATCAGAATCAAACGCCTACTCAATATGCGTAGAACACGTTGACGCCATCCCTCTTCAGCCGCCGGTTCGTCACCTGGAGCCACGCCCTCAGCGCCCAGGCCGATGCAATACATGCCCCGGCAAACGCCGCATTGCTACTCATAGCAATTACATACTTGGGTCCGTCGCTCGCGGGATACAGGTAAGGCGTGTAAATAAAGCTAGCCATGGAAACCACATTGACTATGGACAGCGACACAGCCTTTTTCTCCGTGGTCTGGCCTAGCGTCCCTGACACCCAGCCCAAAATCACTGAATTGACCGAATAAACGCCTGAAACAAGCAATGTTAGTAATAGGTCTCACGATAGGAGTGTCAAGAAGGACGGGGATGATGGAGGGGACAACGCACCGGAAGCGAAGAGGAAGCAAGAGATGTAGCGCGCGGCGGTGTTGAGCGTGATAGCACTAATAGCGAACCCAACGACTGCGATTCCCATCATGACAGTGATGTGCCATGTTCTATCGTTGAACTTGCCAGACGAGATGCCGATGCATATGCCGACCACGCCGGCGACGAGCGACGGCGGAGCTGTCAAGACCAACGTGATGGTTGTACTGAAGCCCAGAGACCTGACTACAGTAGGGAAGAACTGTGTTTTGTTAGTAGCTGTAACACGAGAGTTATCCGAAGAATGGCTGATTGCGACATACCTGATTGAAAGACGTAGCGCTCAAATGCATATTCTGCATAAAGACCAGAAGATAAAGTCTTGGGTCGCGCAGAGCTTGCATGAAACCCGCTTTGACTCCTTTGCTTGGCTCAAGTCCAACGGTGTCCCGCTGGATGCGATCGTGCGCCAGTTGACGTTGTTCAGGTGTAAGCCACTTCGTTGTCAGCGGCTCATCCGGTAGTAAGAAGACACAGACGATCGACACGCCGACTGTGACGATGCCTTCGATGATGAAAAGCCACTGCCATCCATGCATTCCATGCTTGTCGTCCAGCGTCGCGAAAGTAGCCGCGGCAATGAGTCCAGCGAAAGAGACGGCGAAGATGTTTCCGGCGTACAGGATAGATACTCTTGTAGCGATTTCCTTGCGCGTGTAGAACATGCTCAGGATGTATAGAGCGCCTGGGTAGAACGGGGCTTCGACGAATCCGAGGAAGAAACGCACCAGCACCAGTCCAGTGTAGTTCTTGACTAGAGCTGTGAGAGCTGCTACGCAGCCCCAGATGGAGCAGCACAGAGCCATGTAGAGCGAAGGCCGCACTTTCTTGGACGACATGAGCATGTTACTGGGTATCTGCGCAAAGAGATAGCCAACGTAGAGAATGGATATGCAGGTGTTGTATTGGTTTCCGACAAGACCGAGGTCGTCTTCGAGATCGTTGAGGCGCGCGTTTGCTATCGCATTCTGGTCGAGCTTGTTGCTGGTAGCACAAGTTTTAGCAATGCGAAGATTGAAGGGTTTTTGTGACGTACAGAAAGTACATGCAAAAGAGCGCTGGCATCACTCGCATGTCGAGCTTGCGTACCAGCGCGATCTCTGCTGGATCTGTCTTGGCAATCGCACCACTGTAGTCGGCGCCATCGAGCGCAGCTTGCGCCTTGAGGTCTTTTTCGGATGTCGCGACATCGTCGATTTGCAGGGCTACATTCTTCTCGGTATCTTCGTAACGGTCGGTGTTTGCGTTGGCCATGTTTGGCAATCTTCAGAAGCGCAGGATTGATGACTCGGTCATGTGCAGGATTCTAAAGTATCCTGGAGAACAGCACAAAAGGTCAATCCTCCCAAGAGAAGCGCCTTCTATATACCCCAGCTGGACGAACGTTCCCCAGAAAGTCCATGAGCAAGCTTGACCCCGGACTTTCCCCAGACCCCAACTTCTACGTTGCGGCGCGGAGAAAAACATGGGGAACATGACAATGTCCAGAGCGTCCCGCGGCGTCCGCTACGAGTCAAGTTAAAGACTAGGTAATTGGCCATGAGAATCGTCGGCTGGTCCTGGGTGGAGAGCGGCTTGCGGCTGGAAGACGCTAGCGCGGACAAAGACATGTCCGGTCCGCCTGAGCGGCACATCGGCTCATGCCAGTGGCACTACGTCGGAATATTGCAAGTCCCCGTTACTCGCATGACTCCATCGAGGCTCCAAAGAGCAAACCGGAGCTATTCATCATGGCGTTTTGGCGGACTCTCTCAAGTCCGCCTGCCAAACATGCGCTCGAGACCTAGCACGAAGTCGTATGCTGCAGTGAGATCGTCCAACGTTTGCCGCTCGGCATTTCCATGTAATGGATGGGCGAAGTACATATAACGCAAGCTTTCGATCCAAGATTCAGCACCATCCAACGCAAATCAAACTCATCCACTCTCCTACAATCAACTCTTACTCCCTATCCAAACCCCACTACTTCTCTCACCACAATGGGTTCCATGCCTGAAGTCAAGCAAGCTCCCCAGATCGACCTCGCAGGTCTCGTCCCTGCGCCGGTCACTCCATTCAACAAGGATGGCTCGGTCGACTACGCAGCCATCCAGCGCCTTGGCTCCTGGCTCGGCAGCATTCCAGGCGTGAAGGGTCTGGTCGTGCTGGGACACGCTGGCGAGGGCACTTTCCTCACCCAGGAAGAGCAAGTAGAAGTTATCAAGGCCTTTGTTAAGTCTGTGGACAACAAGATCCCCATCATCGCTGGTATCACCACAGAAGGCACTGAGGTGGCTGCGCTCGAAGCTCAACGCGCCAAGGCTGCTGGTGCGCAAGCGGGTCTTCTGTACCCCAGCCATGGCTGGCTACGCTTCGGATATCAGCCGGGAGCGCCCCAGGACAGATACAAGACTGTGTACGAGAAGTCCGGACTTCCTCTCATCCTGTTCCAATATCCCGACAACACCAAGGCTACCTACAACCTGGACACGCTACTCGAGATTGCCGCACAGCCCGGTGTCATCGCTATGAAGAACGGCGTCCGCAACATGCGCCGTTGGGACGTCGAGATTCCCATTATCAAGAAGCAAAACCCTGATCTTACTATCCTCACATGTCATGATGAGTACTTGCTACACACATGCTTCGACGTCGACGGCATGCTTGTTGGGTACGGCAACATCGCGCCCGAACCGCTGCTTGAGATGATTGAAGCCGGCAAGGCGAGAGACTACCCTCGTGCGAGAGCTGTTCATGACAGACTGCTCCCAGTCACCAGGAACGTTTACCATCGTGGCTCGCACATGGAGGGAACTGTTGCACTCAAACATGGTCTGGTGGCGAGGGGTATCTTGGAGCACGCGACAGTGCGAAGTGGACTTTTGCCATTACAAGACGGCGCAGAGCAGGAGATTCATGCTGCATTCAAGTCAGCCTCGCTAGGCAAGGTCACACCGCCAAAATCGGGTTGATTGTATGTAATTGGTATTATTAGTATTCCTCTTGACGCTCAATGAAAGCTTTGTTCATGATAAAGTGGATTTTCTGTCATCGCAGGGTCGTTCCCGAACCAGTAATTGATGTCTTCGCCGTTGAAGAGATGCATGATTTCCTCGTTGGGTAAGGGATTGTCTGAATATTGCTGTGCAATACCAAGAAAGTTCCCTGCTCCCGCAAGATAGTCGAAGGTTAGGCTGTTGGCATTTTGCATATCGGCAGATTGTGCGTTGGCGTTAGATAAGGTTGACTCTGCCGCTTGGGTTGTGAAGCTTGCGGAATATGGTACTGCATGAGGCTGATCGGTAAGTCTCTGGAGCTGTCCTGTTGGCGTCACTGTGCCTGTCGCTGGATTGTGTCTTGAGGCCGCGTAATTTCCCGAACGATTTGCTATTACTTGTCTCTGAGTTTGCCAATTATCCATGCCAATGGAAGGGTCGCGAGTAGCATGAGTTGCCGGCCGCGAGCTGTCCCTAGACGTGTTCGTAAGGTCGCGGCTACATGGCTTATCGAGTCGTGTGACAAGGTTTTGAATAGCGACTATGCATGCGTCTGGCCAACTCGTACCCCTCAACGCCAGGTGCTTGAGAATCTGAATGCTTCGGTCTGAGAGCCTGAATGCGATGTCGCGCGTAACCTGTCCGTCCGCAGCAGCAGACAGGATAATAAACGTACTCATCCATACTGCCCAGGTAAATGATGGCCAAAGCAGAGGAGTTCTTTCGTATCCATGTTGACCGGGTGAGCCATCGAACGCCCCGAAACCCCGGAGGGCTTTGTGTAATGTGTTTATTATGGAGCGCGAGGCTGATATGCAGCGCTGGAGCGCAGCGTTGTATGCAGCGTTCTTCTTAGACGTTGCTAACACAGAACGATGGAGAGCAAGCACTGACTCGAAGCGAAGGACGATGAGTGTGACTTGATGTGCTTTGGATATGGTTTGTGTTTGCTCGTCATTAGACAAGTGTTCATCGACCATATTCCACCACTTAGTATGCTCTGCCTCCACTTCCAGGGCTTGATCGACATCATCGGCGCTACCATGCAGCATAGATTGGTGTCGCGTTTGCATGATGGATCCACGGATGTCGGCGTGGCGAGCTAGAAAGTCCAATAAATCTAGTCGGTCATCACGGGTGCGATCTTGAGGCGAGTTAGCCGAGAACCCTTGAAACCCAATCTGCTACAAACATACCAGCTTCCTCAGGCTCCCGTAGGTGTCGCTCTGTGTGTGGGTAGCAGACATTTGCCTCATCTGACCTTATGCCGAGCGGCGTACCAAGCCGGATGCATATATATCTATCGATGCATATCACAGACCAGAAAAGCCGCTTCCTTAGCTCAGCTTCTTTGCTTGGAACTGATAAATGTAACGGACAGCGATGCAGACTCAACTGGAAGGCCATTCGAACGGCCAAACCTTCCAGACGCGACGCCGCGTTGTACCTGTGCATCGTAATTAAAAACAATTGTACGCTAACAAGAGCCTGCAAAGAGAGGATCGAGCTCTCTTCAGTCAGCACCAACTGGACGCTCCTGATGGCGTCGTTGACGGAATGGAATACGAGTGTCGTAGGCACTAGCTTGTGTGTAAGATTCATCTGTCGCCGGTCGTGGATGGAGATTGACATGATGGAGCGAAGTATGATGTGTTGGAGTTCGTTTGTTGTAGATTGAGATGCGATGCGAACGCCTCTCGACACGATTTGACGAAAATAATCCAGTAAAGAGGGCGCATGAAGAAACGGAAAGGCAGGATGCCAATGGTCGAAGTAAGACTGACTCCATTCGAGAAGGTCATCAAATGCGATAGCTGATGTGACGCTCTCTGGTGCAAGCGGGCGTACTTCGTCTGTTTTCCAAAGCCATCTTGAAGCACTCTTTGCAGCACCTGCGGGTAGCTGATCATCTTCTCCGGGTGCAGCATCACTCTCTGGGGTATCGACATGACGCACGGACGCCTGGTTCGCGGCAATGTTTCCTGCGCTGGACGGAGGCCTGAGGTTACTGCCGGGGCTGGTGCCGAATGTACTGCGACTGTGATCCTGAGGGCTTGTTCCTTCGTTTCCGAATTCCCGAAGCTGCTGGCCCATTGTCTGAAGAAATGCTCTACGTTTCCTTACTGCCCCGACATCGGGCACCGCTGTGTTAGATTCCGACTCATCATGAAGAGCCTGTCGCTTGTTGGACCTCGCATTGGCTTCGGCCATCATCTATCCGACGATGCACTACACATGAAGCTTGGATATCAAGCTTTAGTTGTACTGGGATCGATATCGCCGCGGCGACGGTCATACACTGCAGTTGTGGGTGGCTGATGGAGATAGAAGAGGCTGGAGGTGGTTGAGCTGACAGACGCGACGAAGATGACGCTTGACAAGCTATGAACCCTGGCAGCCTCATGGCGTTAGTGCCACGCGAGTCAGTTTCTCGGCCTGAAATTCGCGTTGCAAATTCACTGTCAATGTGTGCTTTACTTGCTACATGCTGTTTTCATAACACGTTTCAACATGGGAAAAATACACGTAGGATCCCAAAGATTCGTACAATCTCAAAAATATTTACGCCATTGTTCTGTAGTTGAAGGACGCGAGTCAAGCGACGTGCCCACCGAAGGTGCAACAGGCTCTGGTCTGCCATCGCCTGTCGAATACGCTTCGTTTCCTAAATTTCCTCGCGGCGACATAACCGTCATGTCTTGGTCTTGATGAAGAAGACCTGGCGCGGGTTCTGGAACACCGAGTACATCTGGTGCTAACTGCCACGCAGCTTGCGCCAACCGAGGCTGCTGCGCAAACGGGAGGTTTGATCCGTCCACAACTGATGACCGCACATCCTCATAGTGTTGTGCCACCACAGGACTCGACTCCATGACCCACGGTTCCGTCTGCGCAGGGCTCTCCTGAGATGCGTGACTACTGCCTGCTTCAATGCCTTTCCTTATAAGATCTTGTCTTCTTGACCACCAAGACAGACGTTCCTCGTCCGTGTTGAGGGGAAAGCTCTTCCATTCTTCTATCCTGTTCGACTTGGCCTGCTTCTGCACATTCTCTGCTAGTACACGGCGATCTGTGTCAGAGAGACGTTGCATCTCAATCGGTACCTGAGAATTGTAGATCGTGGTAAGGAGCTCCAACACGACAATCTCGGTCTCGAGCAATCGCTGTTCGACGAAGGATATATAACCCGATGGGATGCCTCTATTACAACCTTAGCTTCGCTTCCAAGAAACCACTCTCTTCACACCTTTTGTTAAGCGGCGGATACCGACACGAAGTCCCTGCCGATACACATTGCGAGCAAATCGGTAATTCGCGATCGCACTGTAGTCCGTTAGTTGATGCGTTGCGATGCTGGTTGATGGCGAAGACCTTTGACTTCTTGTTGCGACAGGACTCACATGCAATCGGATGGAAGGCACCAGATTCGTTCTAGATCGTATGAGAAGGCTGCCAAGCTTGAAGATCTGGGGTACTTGGGACTACTCACCATTGCATCGGCGCTGCATGGGCACCGCTGGCGGAAGGCGGTTCTTTCTTCGTGCGCTGCCGGACTTGTCTTTGTCCTAGCGTGATGCCCCGCTTATCGTTCGGAGCTGCATCTGCGGGGATGACAACTCAGACGAAGCTACCTCGCAACAATGCGAAGTTCCCAATGAGTTGTCTCGAGAGCAGGGAAAAACAATTTAGTATTGAATGATTACAAAATAAACTCTATCAAACCCATCATCCCAGCCCCAAACCACCAATACAACTACCCCAGTATCACCACCTCACCCCTTCAAATACTTCGCTCCACTCCTCGTACTCCCCTTCACAACCCTTCCCGGCGACTTCGACCTCCGCTCCTTCGCCATCTGAATCGCATGTTCGTCGTCAAGATCAACCTCTCTCCCTGCCTTCGCTTTGCGCGCCGCTCTCCCTGCTGCAGCCGCTTTGCTCATCTTTTTCGTAACAGCTGTGGTTTTGGTGGTCTTTTTGGTAGGCTTGGTCTTGGTGGACGTGGCAACGGTGGTGAGTTCCTGGACATCTTTTGCGAGGTCGTCGTCAGAAAGCTCGTCGGAGTCGTCAGATTCATCGGGCTGGAAGTGGACGGCTTTACCTGGAGACTTTTGCGTCTTGGTTCTGCTACTTTTTCGTGAAGAAGAGACGATAGATTTGGAACGCTTGGTCTCGGGGGTGTAGTTTTGTTCGCTGAGACTGCGTTTACGCTTGGGCTGTTTCTTGGTGGTGGTCTTGGGAGCAGAAGCCTGGGTAGACTTTGGCTGACGGCCATTTGGCCCTTTCGGGATGACCACCTGTGGATGGATACTAGTCTTAGTCGGCGATGCAGGACTGGGAGCTGCAGTACTGACACCGCTTTGGCGTCTCGGGCTACGCTCGAGGGATGTCGCGCGCTCTCGATTGAGCTTCCTAGCGACAGGTGAAGTGGTTTGTGGGGGTACTGTATGTATTCCCAGGTTCGCCTGCTTTGCTGCGTTGAGAGCTTCCTCTGCCTTACGGACCTTTTCACGAGCTATGCGAGCTGCCGACTGTGCCGCACGAGCTTTGTCCCCTATAGCATGCGCATCCTCGTCTTCTAGGCGTGGCTGATCAATACTGCGGCCAATAGCACCGGTACGAGACTTGACAGGTGTCGTGTTGACAGCATCGCGGATCGTTGTAGGATCTACCAGGTTCATGTTAGCGAGACACATCCAAAAGAAAACTACATTGCTCACCTTGAGTTCCTGCGGAGAATTTGTCCAGGAAGACTCGTGGCGTATATTTATAGTTGCCGACGCGCACTTTATCATCATTTTGGTTCATTTCTTCCACAACCTCTTCCAGGCTTCCAGGAGTTCCCAAATTGCTGATCTCCTCTTGAACTTTGGCACTGGGTATCGGAAGCTTGAAGCGTGATCCGGACTCGTATACCGGGAGGTTCTTGTACTGCTCCAATTCAGGGCGATCAAAAGGTATGTTGGTCTCGACAATCTTGCCCTCTGCCTTCATCTTCTTGCCAGACTCGGAAAGATCAAAGTCAATCTTGAGACTCTCCCAATGCGCCATCTGGAAGGTCTCTGGAAACGGCAGCGAGGCTGGATAGTTCTGGTGCCACTTTTCAGGTTCGTTGTTCGGGCCACCGTACTTGAACCGTTCCTCGCGCCGTACCTTTGTTTCTGCTGCAGGCACTTGTTTGGGGGGCATGGCCTGAGGTTCGTCCGGTGTATCGCCTCTTCGATAAAGGGCTTGCGTTGCAGAAGGCGTATCGGATTCTGATACCTCCTCTATGATCATCGACGTAGGAGAATCCCCGCCTAGCGAAGACGATGAATCTTCTCGCGTAGCTTCTTCTTCAAACTCGAGCCGCGCTTGACGAATCATAGCTTGCGCGCGCTGATACAGCTGGTCGTCGAAGTTGCTTTCTTGCGGAGGAAGTCGCTGGAGGAGATCCTCGTCGATCGTTTCAACGCCATCCATATAAGTGGTACCAGTGTCATCGCCTCCTTCGTCAGTCAGGTAGCGGATCGCTTGAGCTAGTTGCATGTCGTTGATCTCTCGCTGTGTCGGCTCCTCCTCGCTAACTGAAGGGGCGTTTTCGAAAGCTGAGACATCCATGAGATCCGGGGATTGAGTCACCTCGAAGTCGTGACTTGCGAACGCCATTATACTACTGGAAGCGCCTGTCTTGATCTGGGACAATGTTTGTTCACTTGAGCACATTAGCAGGTGACATTTCATTCATGCACGTAGCAAACATACGAAGACGTCTATGCTTCAGACGACTCTTGAACCTGACCAAGCGAAAAATCGATACGTCTCTTGCCATGATGCCGGACGGCATTTGAGTGTGCAGTAGCCTGTAGGCGTCTTTGTCATGATGGCCGGGTACTGGACAAAGGCCATCTGAAGCAAACAGCTGCGGTGGCTGCCGCAAGCGGCATTCCTACTTGAGATTGTTTGACTATCATACCGACGTTTCTTCTTTGTGCGTGTCAAGATACCCAGACGTGATTTATAGCCATTGTCTCGGCGATGGTTTACCATTCAGCTGCTGGATGAGCATGCTGGGGCAGGACAGCTGCACCCAATTGACACTATACTTACATGCCACCGACGCGGAGTAGCATGTGGCTTTCTACGGGCAACGCAAGAGGTTGGCCATGTCTGGGCGATGAGGGGAATGCAGCCACTTCAGGATATCGGAGGGAAGGTGGGCAGGCTTACTCGAGAGACGACTGGGGTGCCCCTAAATGCCTCGGCTCCACAGCTCCCATGGTGCCCACTGCCGCTAGCTGTGTGGTCAAACGTCACTAGCTGGCGACAACGGGGTGTCGCGGAAAGTTGATGAGTGGATTGTATCTGATCAAGTCTCTCCTTTTGTTAATGCGAATACTGGACATTGCGCGGTTGTAGCATTTTTTTTATACGTTTCGTTGTTGCTCCAGATCTATTGGTTACCGGTTATGTCAGGTAATCTCGCGTCAGCCTGTAACCACACGGCGCAGCTCGCTGACACATTGCACTGCCAGTTCTTCCCTTTGCGCTGCCCGCCGCCGCAGCTGGTCTCGCGTATCTTAATGGCCGCCATGGCTTCACCTACGACTGGCCCCTCCTGTCTTCGTTCATCGGCAGCAGCATCGTCGGCGCGCAGCAGGAACGACGCGACACGCTGAACCTCTTCTACGAACTCGAGGCGCATGCCCACTCCTCTGCGCGCGCAGACCATGCGTGGATCATCTTCCAGGGCAAGACATGGACGTATGCGCAGGCTTACGACGTCGTGCTGCGGTACGGGAACTGGCTGAAGAGCAAGGGCGTGGACAAGGATGAGATTGTCGCAATGGACTTTGTCAACTCGGACGTCTTCATCTGGGTCTGGTTTGGCCTCTGGAGCATTGGCGCGAAGCCCGCCTTTATCAACTACAACCTCTCCGGCAAGCCGTTGGTCCATACCGTCAAGACGAGTACCGCGCGCTTGGTGCTGGTGGACCAGGAGAGCAGGGACAAGTTCAGCGAAGACGCGCTGAAGGAGCATGGCCTCACTCGCGTCCACCACGCAGACAAGGTCAAATACACGTTTGAGCAGGAACCGTCCGACGTCCCACAATCAGTCAAGAACCAGACACAGACTCCCCAAGCCGCCGTCGAAGCTGACGCCGTCTCCGAGCCTCTGACTGCGCAGCGAAACCTCGAAATCATCTTCTTCGACGACGCCCTGACCTCGACCATCCTCACGCACCCGCCGACGCGCCTCCCCGACTCGGCTCGCTCCGACCAAAAGCGCAGCAGCATGGCCATGCTCATCTACACGTCCGGCACGACGGGCCTGCCCAAACCCGCCGTAATGTCCTGGGGCAAATGCGGCGGCGGCGCAAAGTTCGCCGCAAGCTGGATGTCACTAAAGAACGACATCGTCTACACCTCCATGCCCCTCTACCACAGCTCCGCCTCCGTCCTGGGCGCCTGCGCCGTCCTACGCGCCGGCAGCACAATCCACCTATCCAAGAAATTCTCCCACAAGACCTTCTGGCCCGAGATCCGCTCCTCACACGCCACAATCCTGCACTACGTCGGCGAAACATGTCGCTACCTGCTCTCGGCGCCGCTCTCCCCCCTCGACAAACAGCACCACCTCCGCGCCGCCTTTGGCAACGGCCTGCGCCCAGACGTCTGGGAGCCCTTCAAACAACGCTTCGGCATCAGCACCATCTACGAATTCTACGCCGCAACCGAAGCCCCCGGCGGCCTCTTCAACTGCTCTTCAAACTCCTTTTCCAGCGGCGCAATCGCCCGCAACGGCCTCCTCGCCAACTTCCTCATGACGCGCAAACTCACCCTCGTGCGTATGGATCCCAACGCTGATCCCCCGGAGCCCCTCCGCGACCCCAAAACCGGTCTGTGCCACATCAGCGACTACAACGAGCCCGGCGAGTTACTCGGTAAACTGGATGCAGACAATATAAAAGACGGGTTCCAAGGCTACTACGGCAACGAGAAGGCAACCAACTCGAAGATTATTCGGAATGTCAAGGCGAAAGGGGATGCGTATTTCCGGTCTGGCGATCTCATGCGCTGGGACGCGGAAGGGAGGTTCTGGTTTGTCGATCGCATTGGCGATACGTTTCGTTGGAAAGCGGAGAATGTGTCTACGGCTGAGGTATCGGAGGCCGTGGGCAAACATGACAGCGTTGCTGAGGCGAATGTATACGGCGTTAGTGTTCCGGGACATGATGGGCGCGCGGGGTGTGCGGCGGTTGTGTTTGAGCAGGGCGTTGGTGAGGTGGGGGAGAGGTTACTTGCGGAGCTGGCGCAGCATGTTAAGAGAGAGTTGCCGGCGTTTGCGGTGCCCGTTTGGATTCGGGTTACCAGGGAGATGCAGTTGACGGGTACTAATAAGCAACAGAAGGTTGAGTTGCAGAAGGAGGGTATTGATCCGGGGGTTGTCGAGGAGAAGGGGGATATCTTGTATTGGTTGAGGGACGGGACTTATAAGAGGTTTACGATGGACGACCTGAAGAAGATCGAGGGTGGGAGCGTAAAGTTATGAGGACATCAGAATGGATGTTGTATTGTGTAAGATATGGGTTGGGTAGATGTAATGATAGATGATATCGAGATTGTTCTAAGTTACTTGGCTGCTTTCCCTTTCCGCGTCTTCCTTGGTTTCTTAGCCGTGGGCTCCTTGTAAAGCTCATCTTCTTCCTCTTCCTCGACACTGGCAGTCACATCTCCATCTTCCTTTTCAGCCAAAGACACAGGCTTACTTGCAGCCTTCCTCTTCTTCCTGCCTGTTCCGCCAGTAGTCGTCTCATGCACAACTTCCGCTTCTCCACCTGCAGTCGCCACTCCATCTCCTGCCTCTCCATCCTTCCCCGCCAACCGATTCAACGCAGCACCCAACCTCTTTCCAGCCGCCCCAGTACCCTTCTTCTTCCCACTCGGCCCACTCTCCGCATTCCTCACTCTCGGCGCAAAAGCGCCAGCCCCGACACCCCCCTCAAAGAACCGAGTAATATTCGCCTGCGTACCCTCCTTCTCCCTTCGATTCATATCCTTGATAACAGGGACAAGCACCTCATCCGTCCTCTCAGGACTCCATCCAATCTGAGAACTCAAGAAAGAACGCAAAGCAGCCAGATCGGGGACGCCCCATTGGAACGGCTCAGGGTCACTGTCGACCTCGGGATGAAGGTAAGCTTCGGCTACACGAGGATCTGGGAACCCTGGCGGTAGGAAGAGTTTGGTAGCCTGGTTCTTGCGGAACCGTTTTCGGAACGGTTTCTTTGCGTCTTCTTCTTTCTTGATAGTCCCACTTTGGACGCCATCCCACCAGGTTCGGAAAGACTCTAGGTCTTGGAACTCGGAGAGGATTTCAAGCGCGGTTACGGGCCCGATGCCTGGAATGCCTGTTGTGTAGTCGCTGCCAAGCAATTGGGCAATTGCAATCATCTTCTCCCGTGTGAGGCTGAATTCATTGGTGAGGTCTTGGGCGAGGTAGCATTCGACAAATTTGGCTGCGTTGAACATGTTCTTGTAGACACGCGTACCGCCGAAGAGAAAGGTATCGGAGTCGTCGGTCACGATGCCGTCCACAAGGCCAAGTGTGACCAGTTCGGCGCATTGCGCTTCGGCTTCCATAGGCGCTGTGATGTACGGCAGTCCGAACAAAGTTAACAAGTGCTGGCACTCGGATATCATGGTCTGGGTGACTTCATCCGCATCTCTACGGTCTTTCTTTTGCTGTGCACGGAGCTGTTTGAGCTCGTCATCGAAATTTACCCTGGCTGCAGTGTTGTTGGACAGTTCTTGAGCGAATCGCGCATGCTCTTCTGCTTCTTTCGCTAGAGATGCGAAGAGTTCTTCGTCCTCAGGATCAGAGTACTGATCCGAGTCGTTACCTTCAGGCATGTCTAGAGGTGCGCTGTCATCTGCTACGCCACTGTGAGGGACGATAGGCTTTGTCAGATCGTCTGGACCTTGCAAAGGCGATAGCTCCCTTGGTGGTCGACGTGGTCGTTCCTGGCGAATGGGAACATTTTCAAACACTGGCGATGGTGATTTTGGGGGTGCAGCTGCTGAAACAGGTTCGCCCTGCATAGGCACGTCTTCAAACTCTGGAGATGCCGACTTAGTAGGTTCAGTCAAATCGGCTGTCTCTGTTTGCATGGGTACATCCTCAAACTCTTCCGATTCTTCGGACGGAAACCTTGGAGGGTGCACAACGGTTGGCTCTGATTTCCCGCCGGTGGTCGACTTCTGCTGTACATGTCTCTCGTCTTCAGGCTCGCTCTCAGACCAATCCACTGGTTCCTCATCAGAATCATCCGCAAATGGGGTCTTCTTCACCAGACTAGGATCTTGGCGGGGAGGCGACTTCTGCTGCGGAGAAAGCGGTCTAGGGGGCTCCGCCTTGACTTTGTCAGCGAGATCGCCCATCCTCAATTTGGTATCCTCAACTGGAACGTCTTCCATCTGTGCATCAGCCTCGTCGTCTGAGTCGATTGCAATCACTTGGTCCTGATTTTGGCTAGCTGGCGCATCTAAATCAATAACTTCTTTGGTCTCTGGCTTTCGAAGGGTTGGGAGCTGCTGGAACTGGAATCTGGACTTCTCCTCCTGACGTGCTTCTTCCCACTGTTCCTTCTCTTCTTGCCGTTGAGCATTCACTTCCTTTGCAATATCTCTTTGGCCGCTGAACCACGGTGGAAGTGGCACGGCATCCTTCTTATCTTGCCCATAGTCTCTTTCGAAACCGCCTGCGTTGTCTTCTTCGAGCTTGTCCATTTTCTTCTTGCCTAAAAGAGAGTTGCCTAGGTTGAGTCTTTCGAAGGGGAGCGGCCCGTCAAAACCGGCAGCGTTCTTCGGCTTTGGTGCAGACTTGATAGCGGGTGCTGGTGTTGGGTCCTGTTGTGTAAATGACGATTTCCTTGGCTTAACTGGACGTTTGGACTTGCGAGACTCCGCTAGTGCAGCCTGCAAGTCCATATCCTCTTCACTGTCGCTTCCTTCAAAAGGACCTTTTGGAGCAAGCTTGTTACTGCGTTGATTGGCAAGCCTTGCGATAGCCATTCCAGAACCCTTCGTTCCAGCGAAAGGATTGGCTTCAGCGGCACGCTTCTGTTCGAAAACTTCACGCATTGGATCGTCGTCAGATTCCTCAGCGACAGCTTGTTTCTCGGGTTGCATTGACAAGGCAATGGCTTGCTGTAACTGCTCGTTCTCAACATCATCCCCTGCATCATCCACATCGATCGCCCCGTTCATCGGAACGTTCTCCCAGTCTTCCTCTTCTTCGTTGTCATCCGCAAGGAACAACGAGTCTGGATCCTGGTTGACCGGGGTAGCCCTTTGTGGTTTAGACTGTACTGGCTTCTCTCTCCTCGACTTGTAAAGCCTTCTGCGTCGTGTCGCAAGCTCGTTCGCGATGAACTCACGGCCCTCCTTCTCTTGGGCGCTCAAGCTCCCCTTGGGCTTTGGCAGCCTGTTCAGGCCCTCGATTGGGACGTCCTCGAAGTCTTCATCGTCCTCCCATTCTTGTTCTTCTTCAGCAGGGCGCTCTGGTAGGTCCACGTTGATCGGCTTGTGAGCTTTGCCCTCTTCCTTGTTCAGCACAACTCCGAGGGCCCAACCGCCTTCCACTCCGTCGTTCTTGACGAGAACATACTCCCTATCTCTCTCGCCCGCAACGCGATTGAATCCGCCTGCGCCAAATGCATCGTCGTTCATCCCGTTGAGGTTCATCAATCGCTGCGTAAGTTCATTACGTTCGCGCACACGCTCGATTTGGAACTTGGAGAAAGCCATCCTGTCTGGAAACATTGCGTCAAGCTGTTCTTTTGAGTGTCCCATCCTGAGTCGACTTCGTAGCCTGGCTGCGTTCAAGATATTGTACCTATCAGCCGGAGGCAGGCTCTGGAAGAAATGACCATCGAAGTCAATCTTGGAGAAGTCATAGACATTGATATCTTCGCCTCTGTCAAATTGACGTGCGTACTCCTCCAGCTCTTCGAGCGACATGACTCTGGGATCATTCGCAGCCCCCATTTCTGACATGGACTTGCCCAGGTCCGGAAGGTGATATTGGTCCTTCTTCTTGAAGGTGCGATTTTCTGTTCGCTCCTGGGGCGTCTGCAGAAGTTCCTCCGCATAGACCAGATTATCGGGTATCTCTTCCTCCTGTTGCGGTGGCTCCTCTCTTGGATGCTTGGCAGCTTCCTTCCGCCTCTTCTCTTCTTCCTCAGCAGCCCTCTGCATTTGTATAGCCAGCAACTTTCCAGCTGTCCGGACCGCATCTTCTCGTCTACCTTCACGTCGCGACTTGCGGTTGTTGATGGTTTGTCGCTTCAACGCCGGTGCGCCGCCATCGAAGACGAAGACGGGCTTGATGCCGATGAAGAGAAGCTTGCATACTCGGCGAAAGAAACCAACGATATGGCTGTTCCGTAAAGCGTTTCCTTCCTTGTCGCGCACGGCCTTGAGGAACTGGTATATCCAGATGGAGGCATCGACGGCGAGGCGCTTCTTGTTCAGCGTTTCGATCTTGATTGGCCGCGCGCAGGGCTGCAGAACGGTCCAGAGGCCAGTGACACCCATGGCGCTCTTCTGGGGGCGTTGTCCATCTGTTTGGAAGGGTGGAAGTGGTCGTCGAGTTGATTTCTGACAGGCGCAGGCTGCCGTGTGATCGCGCGTTCAGAGCGTGTTCTCTATGACGACATGCCAAGCCTGCCAAACGCGACTATCACGTGCGTAAGCGCTAGCGTTGTCGCGAGAGCATCCGGACATATGCGAGATATTAGTCCTAAGAAAAGATGGAAGAATCATTATGAGGCGAGATGATTCGTAATGCTAGATCATGCCCTCATACGCGCTGTCTACGTTCTATGCGGCTTTCGCGGCCCTAAAAGAAGCGGATCATAAGCTAAAAATAAATAATTTTGCCATTAATATTGTTACATTCTAATCTAGGTAGAAGGCGAAGGAAGGCAATCTATAAACCCTGCCCCTCGACACCAAGACCCAATCCAACACTTTGCACTTCGTCTCGGTCTTCCTCGTCGTCACCGAAATCTGCTGCCTCGCCATGATCCTCAGCGTCTTTCATACCAGCATCGGTATCGCCAAACATGCCTCCTTTATGCTGCTGTCTGCGCCTTGGTACATCTTGACTTCCCTCGGCATCATCCGAGTCGTCGAAAACCCTACTCTGCTTTCTTCCCGTAGGGACGTCTATAATGTCGCCGCTTGGTCGGAACTCGAACATCGAATTAGGACGATCGTGACTGAATGGCGAATCACGGGGACGAGCTCTGAGGGCTGTGGAGTGTGTTGTGGCTTGAGGCGACATAGCGGACCACCATCCACTCAATCGTTTTCCCAACGATGGACTGTCGGGGGTGTCTGGCTTCTCAGCAGTGTTTGCTAGATCAGCTGGCGCGTTCTTCTTTTTACGCGCGAATGTAAGACCAAGAGGGAGATTCACGGGCGAGCTAGGCCGCGATGGTCCTGCAGTGGAGGAGGACTCTGATTCTGAAGCTGGGTATAGAGCCTCACCGTCAGGGCCATCGCTCCCTGTGCGCTTGAGCAAGCTACGAAGGTCTTCTTCGCTGAGAGTGTTGACAATGTCGTCATCGCGTGCCCCACGAGGTCTGAATCTCCGTCTTCCTTCCTGAATGGCATATTCCAACTTGGCACGATTCGCGATGAACTTCAGCTTGGGGAAAGCCGACTGTTGCCCAACATGTATCATGCGTGCTAGTCGCTCTGGGGTTGGGTCCGTGAGGATATACAAAAAGTCTGAAGGTATGGACTTGGGCCAGATGGTAATGGTCCCACTGAAGCGTTGCAGCCAAAGTTCACTCCAGTCCTGGCCTAGTGGTCGCGGTAGAAGCTCGAGATGGCGAAGCACCTTTAGCCATTTGTTGAGATCGAGCTTGAGATACTGAATCAGTTGATTAGCATGCGTATTGTAAGTCCGTTGTGTGGCTGACGTACCTGCTCTGTGGCGGAACCAAGGAAACCACCTCTCCATCCGCGTCCACGGCGATGGGTGACAGGCCGACCAACCGAGCCACGAGATGAGAAGAAGAAGATATTGATATGAGGGTTGACCTGGCTAACGATTGAAAATCGGACATTAAAGTGGAGGTTCAGCGCTTTCAGTGGAATGTCTGTCCGGAGACTTCCATCCTTCCACTTGTGTCCAAAAGAGTAGGGTGAAAGAGTGCCGTCCTTGTTCTTTTTCATGAGGACCACTGGGTTGAGAATTCCAGGGACGGCAGCAGATGCCAAAACTGCTGACCAGACAACACAGTCCGGAGCCGTGATGTAGTTGGCTAAGATGGTCGGAGAGTGGGGGTCGGAGGGCACACAAGAGACGTTCAGTATACGTCCAGTCCTCTGATATGCTTCCTTGAACGTCAGACTGCCACGAGTCATCCAGGCGCACTTCTTTGCCCAATCGACGCTGTCGAATCTCGCTCCTGTCTTGTACCATCTCTTTGACCATGTAAGGATACCTTCGTGGCAAGCCGTGATGCGATGGGCCAGAGCGGGTACAAGTAGTTTCTTGAGTTCATCGTCGGTCCTCGTACATAGCAGTGCAGCTACGAGAGCTCCACCAGATGTACCAGTGATGACTTCGGGCAGCAATTCAGCATCCATGAGAGCCTTGGCCACACCGAAGTGGTAGTATGCAAATGTCGCTCCTCCAGACAGACATAGCGCAGTACGACCGAAGTTGCTGCCGAGGTGTTTGAACAGGGCGCGCTTGTTCTCTGCATCGAGCTGTGTGGTTTGCAGGAGGAAAGTGAGCGACGTCTCGGCTTCGTCGACGAATTTCTGGACGAGGTCTTTGGTTCCGTAGTACGTCTCGCTGTACAGTCGGGGGTTCTCGAAGCCGACGAAGTTGTTCTTCATGGAGGCTAAATGCGACGTTAGATGTGTTCTGCGGCGTGGGAAAGACGGGGCGCTTACCTTCTAGGAGCGCACGAAGGTCCTCGACAGCCGTGTGTTGGCCTTGTGAGGCTTTTGATCCTGGCCCGCTCTTCTCTTCTGCTTCGGCCTTTTCCCGCAGTTTGACCATCTGCTGGTGTACTCTTGCAATCGTCTTGCTGTCGTAATAGGCATAGTCGGCCTTCTCCTTCCACGACTCGTTGCCCAGATATGCGTCGAGCTCCTTTGCGCCCTCAATCCACTCTTGGTAGGATCGCGCATCCTGCAGCCGCTGCCTTAGTCTCTGCCGTGTGCCTCGCCATGTGATCCAGTGCTCGTATAGGTATATGTACAGGCGAGTAAAGACGTAGGCGATGCTGAGGAAGAACAGCCACCCCAGCACGACCAGGAGCAGCGGCCACTTGAGCAGCACATAAACGAAGCCTTCGCGCGTCTCGTCCTTGCCGCGTCGCGGGGGCGCCTTGCTCTTCTTGCGCCGCTTGACGCGCTGGTGGACCGGCCGCCAGTCGTTTTGGGCGGAGATGAAGGTTCGATCGGGCGGCAGAGCCGTGAGGTCTTCGGTGGATGGTGAATTCTCAGGCGCAGCGAGGGCTTTCTCGAATTCGATAAAATGGTCTTCTTCGACAAAGTCGTTCGCGTAGTCGGGCAATAGGGTGAAGTCGAAGCCCGTCGAGGAATATGGCTCGGGGCCATCCGTCTTCTTGTCTACGTCAGCCATGAGGGGGAGAAACGTCGGGTGTAAATCGCATCGTCGAGACGGTTAGGGGAGACGACTCAGGTGATGTCAAATGGGCGCGTTGGCATGTGAGGCTCGAAGCTTCGGGTGCTAGCCAGTACGTCACAGGGCCCAGGCCGCTCGGAACCCTTCCGCCGGTAATGCAGAATTGTGCATCAACACCACGTCTCGCCGACACCAAGCCCTTGCCGACCTGCGAGGCATGCGACCTCGATGCAGAACACTCCAAGCCGTCGTCCGATCGCGAATCCTTCCGCCCCCGCAATGGAGGCCTCGCCGCTGTCTGATGACGCTGGCCATCGAGACGTCTTGCGATGATACCTCGGTCGCCATAGTGGAAAAAGAGACTCGGCACGGCCGGACGACAGCGCAGTTGCACTTCCACAAGAAAGTGACATCGGACAATGCCGTCTATCAGGGCGTTCACCCGCTGGTGTCCCTTCTGTCGCACCAAGAGAACCTGGCCATGCTTCTCCATGAAGCTATGCGCTCTCTGCCGATGCGAGATGGAGGGATTCCTCCAGAAGATGCGCAAGCAAGCACAGTCGATCTCGCGACACGAAGGCTGCCTGATTTTGTGTCTGTCACTCGTGGGCCAGGCATGCGCAGTAATCTCTTCACGGGTCTTGATACCGCCAAGGGACTCGCTGTAGCATGGCAGGTACTGCGCGAGCTTCTCTCTACGGACTTGCTGCTGATAGCGATACTAGAAACCTCTCGTCGGAGTCCACCACATGCAGGCTCATGCGCTTACGCCACGCATGGTCAGCGCCCTCGAAGCCCACATCGAGCCTGAACACAGCGGCATCTACGATTCGACGTCGATACAAACCACGCCAAAGTTCCCGTTCCTATCCATCCTCGCCTCAGGTGGTCATACGCTGCTCATACACTCGGCGTCTTTGACGGACCACCGCGTGCTGGGTTCTACAAAAGACATTGCTGTGGGAGAGTGTTTGGACAAGATCGCTCGTGTAGTGCTGCCTACAGAGTTACTAGAAACCTCAAAGAGCACCATGTATGGAGCGCTCCTCGAGGCATTCTCGTTGCCCGATCGCTCCCGCAAGTCAATATCTGACGACGCATCAACCCATGTAACGAGGCCACCAACCTATTCAGCCAAGACATACTTGGATACTCATGGACACCTATACGATTGGTACCAAGTTCCTTTGAATCATGAAGACGCTATGCAGAAGAGCGCGACAAAATGGGGCTGGGCACTCAATCGGCCCTTGACTAAATCAGGTGGAGGTGTCAAGATCAACAGTCTTGAGCTGAGCTTTTCAGGTATCACGACAATGGTTGAGCGCATCGTTCGGTTTGGCATGGATCCGGTCAGTAGAAAATTCAACAAAGTCGAGCGAACGGCGGCAGATGTTAGCCTTGAAGAGCGCATGGATCTTGCACGCGAGACCATGCGCGCAGCATTTGAGCATGTCGCTTCCCGAGTAGTTCTAGGCTTGCAGACTCAAGAAGATACTCTAGCCGTGCCTGCGGTTGTCATGGCGGGTGGCGTGGCTGCCAACTCGTTTCTCCGGCACATGTAAGTCTGCCTGCAGTAGCGAGGACACATAATTTCGTCGACTGGGATGCTAACGGCTGTAAGACTTGCGAAGACGCTTTGCGCCCATGGTTATCCGGATGTTGAGTTGCATTTTCCACCGCCCAAGTTCTGCACCGACAATGCTGCAATGATAGGTTGGGCTGGTCTTGAGATGTATGAAGCGGGTCACGTCACCCCACTCAGCATAAGAGCAATACGCAAGTGGCCCCTGGACCAGCTGTTCGATCCCCCGGCGGACGGGTAAAACTTCGACGTTACATACCACGTGTATGCAACACAAATTGTGCGAGCATTTCTCGACACCTCGCCAAAACACAAGAACTCAGCTGTTGCCTGGATTGGCTTCTTCATCAGCCAGGCATGCATCTGTCAAGACCGCGTCGGCTACCGGCAGGAAAGTATGGCTGGCTTCAAACAGATGCCACACTGGCTGAAAAACTGCCAAGGACGTTATCAGTACGAGTATCTACAAGACTGATCTCGTCTTGTCTAAACATAGATGATCTGGAGCGTAGATGGACTGCATGGTACCCTGGAGTAAGTCGCTACCAGCTTCCACCTTTCCCAAAGCGAATGTTGAAATCCTCGCATGCCATTTTAGTCTGGACAAGAAAGCGCCAAGCATGTCCGCCTCCAGACCAGGCGAGGACGGTACACAGATAACGTTTTGAATACGTTGGGCGATGTAGAGCTGGATCCGTCTTATATGAAGCTGCAAGGGCATTGCGTTAGCGACCCCGGACTTCTCGGTTGTTCGCATGCATGTCACGATCACATCAAATATCCAGCAATTAGCCAAACAACGTGCACTTTAATTCTGCCGACGGTCCCACGTTTCGCCAAATCAACGCTCTATAGAGTACGATTTATCGCTATATTTAGGCCTTTACAGGTCATGCCACAGCTGCACCCGACGGCTATCTGGATATATTGCGCTGCGAGATCGAAAGCACGACCTAGAGCCCGGAACCACAACTATCAAGCATCGCTAATGCAATGTCTGGAGTATCGCACACGTGCAAGCGATGTTCCGTACGGCACGATGGTGTCTAGGCTCGTATCTTTCATTTACAGACAGTATCGTCGCTTGTGCGGTCAGGCCGGCCAGAATGGTGAGCCGAGCGAAGTCTATAACTCCGCCGTACATTCGCGAAGATTGAGTTGATGCTGAGATGTCCTTATAACCTGTCAATCAATCCTTCGTGAGACTGCTGATTGAACATGGCTCCTGCAAGGAACACTGTGCTGGCACTGCTAGGTCTTGCCATTAGGTAGGTCACGTCTACTGAGCTGGCAAGCTGTCACTAACCTTTTTATAGCATTCGCGCAGCACCTGCTGGCTTACAACATCGCCAGATTGGCGTTCTTCCACCCAAACAGAGTGTCTCTTGGGACACTGGCAACTCAGAACCCACCGAAGAGCCACAAGAGCCCGTTGTCCCATCCAAGCCAACTGATGAGATTAGCCTTGGAACACCATCGGGCTGGATCAGCTGGGAAACCACCGGCCCAGCTCCCACAGATGCTCCAGAAGAACCTGAGTACCCGCCTCCAGCCAAGCCTACTGATCAATTCAGTATTGGTACACCGTCCGGCTGGATCAGCTGGGAGACGAGCGGGCCTGCACCCACACCTGCTCCCCAAGAACCCGACTACCCTCCTCCTTCTAAGCCGACGGATCAGTTTAGCATCGGTAAACCATCCTTCTGGGTGAGCTGGGCCACTGATGGGCCCGAGCCAACTCCTGAACCGGAAGAGCCTGAGGAGCCTGGGTACCCCCCACCTAAGCCTAGCGATCAATTTAGCATCGGGAAACCATCTTACAGTATTACCTGGGACGGAGATGGTCCGGGCGCATCCTCAACGCCTACGCCAGAACCGACACCTACACCGGAACCAACGCCAACGCCAACGCCAAAGCCAACTTCGAAGTACTCCTCCATCGTATCTCTTCCCCCTATCTGGTCGAACTCCAGTATGACTAGCTCCGCTTCCGTCACTAGTTACAAACCTCCAGCGTCTTCTTCTACCAAATCTGCTTCATTCAGTAAGATTTCATCTACCAAGAAACCCGGCTACCCTCCATGGAACCCATGGCCACCGAAGCCAACGACGATGAAGTCCACTGCAAAGTCCACTATGACGTCTACGAAGAAGCCAACTTCGACACCAAAGCCGTCGACAACTGCTAAGCCAACACCTTCCCCAGCTCCAGTCCCCTCAACCACCAAGAGCGCTATCATCAGCCTCTCTCCGCCGAAGTTCAGCGTGAGCTGGGATTTGAATAAGAGAAACGCAAAGCCAACTTCTACGACTACTAAGAAATCTAAGACAAGTAAGATTACGATGACAAAGACTACCACGAAGAAGAGCACTTCAAAGAGCACGTCGAAGTCTACCTCCAAATCATCATCCAAGTCTTCTTCAACAGCTACAACAACGCCTAAGCCTACATATACACCCAAGCCTACGCCTACACCAACACCAACACCATCTGTCACTCCAAAGCCCACTCCAACTCCGACGCCCAGCCCTCCTCCCTCTTCCGCAACCCCTCTTCCGACCTCTACTTCCACCTCCACACGTTCAGCAGACATCACCGTAGGTCCACCCAACTACAGCGTAACCTGGGACTACGACGAGCCCGAACCAACAGACCCTCCCTCCGAAGAAGAGCCCTACCCCTCCGACCCAGAAGAACCCTTCCCGGAGGAGCCATTTCCCGAGGAGCCCTTCCCAGAAGACCCAGAGTACCCAGAAGATGACTTTCCGCCTCCCTCCCAACCAACCCAAGCAAACAGCATCGGTCTGAACCCGCCCACCGTAACCGTAATCTGGGGCAAAAAGCGCCAAGAAGACGATGATGCCTTACCCACATCTCCACCTGACCTCCCCGCGGACAACGAAGACGACGACTTCCCCTCCGACGGCCCCGTAGAAATCCCCGCTAACCCCGCGCCCACGCAACCCAACAGCGTCGGCCTCAACCCCCCAACCTACACCGTGATCTGGGGCAAAGAAAGGAAACGCGCTGCTGACGCTGCACCGGAACCTACTGCCGCCCCTGGCCCCGCTGTAGCAGAGCGAGAAGCAGTGGCAGCGCCGCAGAACAGTATTGGGCTGGAGTTCCCTTGGCAGAGTATCTCGTGGCCGAAGCCTGAGCCGCCGACGTATATCTCGTGGGGGGAGAGGGGGCCTGTTGCGCAGCCTACGGCTGTGCCGAGGGGGATGGAGACGGTTTATGTTAGGGGGAGGGGGGCTGAGGCTACGGCTTGAGCTTGAGCTTGAGAAAGTGTTGTGTTACGGAGGAAGGGAGATGGTATGAGAGCTTGTTGATGGATTGATGCGCGGGGGTGCGTGTGTGAGTGCATGAGTGGGAAATCGGTGGATGTAGCATACATACCCTCGCTGATGTGTTTTCTTGGTATCCCAAATTCATCTTCTTTCCTCAAGACTTCCTTCAGCTCGCTATGGCGCAATTTGATCATTCATTCTCCCTGCTCCCATGTTGGATGTACTTCCTTTCAATTCCAATGACGCAAAACTTCACCACAACACTGGCAGACCCACACGTACACGCCAAAGTCAAGAAGTATCATAGACATTACTTGTTTACATGAATCATGGCAGAAGTACCCAGAGCTGTTGTACAAAATCCTAATTTCAATGCTCAAACCGGCAAATTGAACCACGGCAATAACTACGACCTGCGCCTAATCGCAGCCAGTTTCATGAGGACTGTGTTGGTGTCTACGCCCCCTGGCTACGCACCTGAAGCTTCTTAGGCTTCTTCTTCGCCTTCGGCTCCTCAGATGTCGTGGAACCATCTGGCTTCTCATCCTTCTGCACAGGAGCGTTCTTCTTATCCGCCGCATCAC
Organism: Alternaria arbusti; assembly: GCF_024043155.1. Classification (NCBI taxonomy): domain Eukaryota; kingdom Fungi; phylum Ascomycota; class Dothideomycetes; order Pleosporales; family Pleosporaceae; genus Alternaria; species Alternaria arbusti. Next base: position 270,767 of record NW_026249954.1, on the reverse strand, counting down.
CATCTTTCTTAGGTGCCTGTTTAGTCGACTCCGTTTTCTTCAACTCTGGCTTCTTTGGTGCTTCCTTCTTCTCCGCCGTGTCGTCCTTCTTAGGTTGTTGCGCTTCTTTAGTCTTTGGTTTCGTGTCATCTGCCTTGTCCTTCTGGTTCAGCTTCTTTGGTGCTTTCTTCGCTTTGCCAGATGCGACGGATGAGGCGAGGTCTTCGCCTTCTTGGACGTCTTCGACCATGAAGTTGGCTGCCATGCAGCGTCCGCCGTTTTGCTTGCCCACGTCCATGGGGCAGGCGCTGAACACTATGACTACGTCTCGCTCGGCGCGGAAGCGGACGTGGCAGCGTTTCTTGCCCTTGGGCTCATCGACGCTGAGTGTCACACCCTTTGTGCCTGCGCCATCGCTGTGGGATGTGCCTTCAGATTGCAGAGGCGCATTCATGAAGAGATGAAGAGGTGTCGGTGCGATGTTGACGGAAATGTCTGCGCCAACTGCTTTTGGGCCTTTCAGTCCTGCCGTTTCGTTGATCTCCTTGAGTGCGAGGACGAGGTTCTCCGCACAGCTACCATGCTCCGCTGGCTTATCAACACCGAGAGCAGCGTATTGGTTCGCATCGCACGCCGCCGTCAGTGTATCGTGTGCACCCGGCGAGGTGTCTTCGACGAGGGTAACGATCGGATTGCGCAAGTTGGTCAAGAGCTCGTCATCGACTTCGGGTACGAGTTTATGCGAGGCAGCGCGCGTGTGGGGAAGAGAGAGGTACTCCATGGGAGGTTGCTCGGAGTTCGATGGATTCGTCGAAGCGTAGGCGGAGTATACAGCGTAAGCTGAGGATGCGTACCCTGATCCAGTTGCAGCTACACGGTGTTAGTACGGATTCTTAAAACGTAGCCTTATGCTCGTCGACTTACCGGCAATAGTTCCAGCCCCTACAGGTGTCTTCGAGAAGTCGTACAATTGCTCCGCATAGCTCTTGTTTGGATCGCGGTTATGGCTCGACTTGAACGCGCTCACGACGGATTTCGAGTCTGGCACTTCAACATTCGGTACGTAGCTAGAGAAGCTCTTTCCAGTCGGCAAGTACGAAGACCACTTCTTGGTATTCTCCTCATTCTGCTTCTTCTCCTGCTCGGGACTAGGCTTTTGCTCTGCTTCCTGCTTGCTTGCTCCACCTTTGCTGCGGTACGGGATAGAAGGGAGGTATGACGCCCATGTGCGCTTGTTGGGTTGCTTTGACGATGAATCTGTGCTTTCGGTCGTCTTCTCGTTGTCGGGTGTATCAGGAGCTTGCTCGGGAGGGTCCTCGGCAGCTTCTTGCTTTGAGTCGTCGGCCTTTACTTCTGTAGATTGCGTTTCTTTTCCATTGTTGTTACCGCCTCCCTCCTTCTTCGGCTCCTTCGCCTCGTCATCTTCTCCTTTTGTCGCCTCTGTAGCTTTCTCTCCCTCTTCCTCGACAGCATTCTTCATCTGCTCTGCTTCCTTCTTGAGTTGTTCGTCGTCGAGGTCCTTTCCTTCACCCTCCTCGCCGTCTCCATCGTCAGGCGGAGGTCCCAGACTAAACGCCCACATACTGACTACCTGCTTCCCGTATGTGTTAATGACCTTGATCGTTCTGCCTCTGGGCACAAAAGTTGCAACGCCATGGCGCGCAGGTATCGTCTGTAGTTCACCAGACATATCCTCGGTCGTATTGAAATCGTGCTGGTCTTCTTTGCCTTTCACTTTCTTCTTGCGCTGCTTCTCGACGGCCGACAATACAGAGATGAGCGCAATGCCAGCGAGAGCGCGACGAGAGGGGACTTGAGGCGCCGTGTTGACGGCTTGTATGCGCTAGTAGCGCAAGCAGAGAAACAGGATAGATGGATAGTTGGTAGGTGGCCGTTAGTGTGTCTGGCTGCCGGACGTTGACTTCAACAACGAGTAGTGAGGTATGGAGCGTCTACCATATTCACGGATCGGTGACGTACGTGGTGCACATCATCGCGGTCTGCAGCGCGCGATTCGTCCAGAACGTCGGCGGCGAGCATGGAACCCCATGTGCAACGTCCCGCGCGATCACCTTGCTAAGATCGCGGATGACGCAGCGTGGTGGAACCCTGTTTTGAGATGGGAAAAGCAACGGACGGGACGCGGTTGCGGTTGCCCCAGAGCTCGCTTACGCTTGTAGGTTTGCAGTAATCGCCCGTCAAGTGCTAGCCCTACACGCGCTGCTCATGCTCACTATCCTTATGTGCGCTTCCTGGGTGCCTGTAAGATAATGCGGCTTTTTCCAACTCTTACAGCGGCAGGAGGTATGGCGCGTTTGTCGAAGCGCCCTTTCAAGCATACTCGCGCTTCGCGACCTCTAGGGCAATGACAACGTAAAGTGATGTTCATATTACACTTTTGCTCAGACACGATCATCATGGTATCTTGTACTTGACCGAAAGCACGATCCTGTTCTCTTTTCGTGTGTGACGGTACTTGGGTATCTGTTTGACGTTTGCGGCACAGTGCAGAAAGCTGCATGTTCAGAAGACGTGTTTGGACGCCACAGGCAGGTAAATCATCTTGTACTACACCAGGCGCATACTACATGCATGAGTATGCACTGTACGACCCCGCATTGAGGGCGCGTAATTTCTCGAAGGTGTATAACCTCATGCCTCCGAGATGTATCTAAGCTCTACAAAGTGATCCAGAGCTTGCGAAAATGGGTGACCCATCAGCGTCATGTTCCTTTGAGGAGTGAGCATCCCAGGCCGGTCACTTGACGCTATAACTGACGATGTACAGTCTCGTCCAATCGAAGCTGTTCACCTTCTACATCGGCAAAGAGAAGAAAGCGTTTGTTGTGCACTCTAAAGCGATCGCCGCGACCTCATGGCATTTTCATGCTCTTGTGAACAATGGCATGTCACAGTCGCAGGAAGGGTCTGTAGAGTATCCGGACATGGAACCAGATGACTTTGCTCGATTCGTTGAGTACTCTTATCGTTACGATTACGCTGCACCATCTTGGACACTGGATCAGAAGACTGTAAAGAATGGCGAGGTTCCATCACCACCGCCAGTTGACTGGGACGTTCCACTAGCATCAGAACCAGAACCAGAACCAGAACCAGAACCAGAACCGGACCCAGTAGCAGTAGCATTCGAGGAGATGATCTCGGATCCCTATAGGGGGTTAAGCAAGTCTCAAGCAAAAAAGGCCAGAGCGCTGAAAGAAGCAAGCGTAAATTCGAACCGAGCGACACATGGTCTGCGCCAGAACTTCCACGGGCGCGCATATCTCACATGCTGCGAACCAAAAACGGCAATGCTCGACCGCTTCCTACCCACAGAGAATTCCGCGCCAGAACAAGATTTCACGCCTGTCTTCTTGGCGCACGCACGTCTCTATACCTTCGCCTGTATGCGTCTCATCGACCCTCTCAAGCGCCTAGCTCTACACAAGCTCCACCAAACCCTCCTCAAGTTCAAGCTCTACGATCGACGAGTAGGCGATGTGGTTGAACTGGCCAGATATGCATATGATAATGGGGAAGATAGGAAGCCTGATGGGACCATCGAAGATCTCAGAAAGCTGGTGGTGGAGTACATAGCCTGTGAAGTGTCGACCATTGGCAAGCACGAAGCGTTTGCTCCTCTGTTGCAAGAGGGCGGAGAGTTTGTGGTGGATTTCTGGCGTATCATCGCTAAGGAGAATCTGTCTTTGTAGAGGAGGTCTAGAACATAGTAGAACTAATGATATCTTTTGTCTTCAAACACGAAACCTTCTTGTGAGCGTCTTGTCTTTCATGCTACGGGAGCCTTGTCGGTGATAATCCCATTTATTTCTGTTCTTGAACGCTTATTCCCAAAGTCGTCAATCTAGCATTGCCCAGTTGTGTTGCGGCAGGGGGCAGGTTGGCTGTTGCTGTACATCGTCCAAGCAGATGGCCTGAGCCCGGAAGATGCGAGTGCCTGCCTGGATTTCGTCCCATACTCGCACCCCCTTCGACGCCTCAGTATGTGCAGCCTCAAACACTAGCGACGGCTCTGTGTGTTTGCATGATCGTCCTTTCCATACAGTCGCTCAGGGTGCTGTCATGACAAACGCCGTCATAGCTTTCACCGCATTACCATCATGCGCGCGCAACAGCTCCGTAGCTTTTGGCTTCGTAAGTTCAAGTTCGGAGACCTGTTCGTCCAACTGTCAGTCTATGCCCAACGATTCCAACATGTCTGCGCGTCCCTCTCTTTGCGCAGCTATTCCAAGGTGAACGTACCAGCAGGTTGACATCGGCTGCCTCGATCTTGACATTCTTCTTCTCGCCTTCCTTCTTGTCCTTCACATTCAGCCCCTTCATCGCCTTGTCTAGTGCCTTGCCATCCACTTCTTTCTTTGCCCCATTCTCGCCTTCTTGGGGCGCGTCGAGGGTGGAGAGGGCGGCGGCGGCTTTGCGGTCATCGGCTGTGCCTGTGGGTGCGTGCGGGTCGGCGGCGCCTTCTTGGACGGTGGAGGGCTGGGGCTCGGCCATTGTGGTTGTCGCGAGTAAATTGATGTGGCTTTGAAAGCTGACAGAGCGCAGAGGGGATATAGAGAGCGTGTACAAACGATGGAAGATGCAGAGACAATGACGACAGTGGATTGGAGAGCTGAGAGTTGTGGGGTAGCTAAGGATTGAAGAAATGTGGCCAATGGGAAAAGAGAGTGGCCGCAATTGGTTGAATTTCTCGAGTTATGCACGCTTTCAAACTTACATTCTGGCACAAAACCTCGCATCAGGCAGGAACATAGATCTTACACACGAATACCAACGCAGAAGCGGCGACATACTCGCTGCACACCTATTAGCATATTCAGGGTAAGTTTGCTGTGTTACGTCATGAAGTATTGCGCACGCAGTCCGCTTTTCGTTGCAGATTTTGTACCTTGAGTCATGTGTTTGCGTCCTTTGCTCACGTCTCCTTGCAGGCGAACCCTTGCCGAACTGCCATATTAACCAGTGACTCAAAGGTGATCTTCCGTGTCGCAACCAGACATCTCTGAACTAGTGAAGAAGTGTACCTGGGTACATCAACTGAAAGAGAACACACTATGGACAACGAAGGGCACGCAAAATTAACCGACTACGTTTCCCAATTCATGGCTGCAACCAGTGGCCAAACACAATCGCAACCAGCTTCGTCGACGATGAACGCAAACTCTACACAACTGCCGGAAAGGCCCAAGCAAGAAGCTGAGACAGATGCCGGCTCTCAAGAATGGTCGCCAGCTTGTAAGAGGGACCATGGACGCTCAAGCTGCTGTACTAACGATTACAGCCTGGAGGTCAAAGCCCATCAAGCAAGTCGTCACATATGAAGATCAAGCAGCAGTATCCTCTGCGCTGACCAAGCTATCGAGTCTACCGCCAATCGTTACACCAACAGAGATCGCGCGACTCAAGGCCAGTCTCCGCGATGCTGCACTTGGAAAGTCGTTCCTGTTGCAAGGAGGTGACTGCGCCGAATTGTTCTCTTACTGCGCGGACAACCCGATCGATGCAAAGATCAAGCTTCTGCTGCAAATGAGTTTGGTTTTGATTTGGGGTTCAAACAAGCCCGTCATTCGCATTGGCCGCATAGCCGGACAGTATGCTAAGCCCAGATCAAGCCCGACAGAGATGCTGAACGGCAAGGAAGTCCCTAGCTTCCGTGGCGATATCCTCAATGGATACGATCCTGACGCTCGAAGAGTTGACCCTGAGAGGCTGGTCAGTGCCTACTTCCATTCGGCGACGACACTGAACTACATCCGTGGACAGCTAGCAAGTGGTATTGCTGATCTGCACAATCCTCTGGACTGGGAATTGGGTCACGTTCGGGACGAGGAACTACAAACCAAGTACTCGAAAATCGTCCACAGCATCTCTGACTCGTTGCGCTTCATGAAGACTATTGGGGCGGACACATCAGGTCAGCTGCAGACTGTAGACCTGTTCACCAGCCACGAAGGTCTCGTTCTGGAGTACGAGCAGAGCTTGACAAGGAGACTCAAGCACCCTTCAGGCTACAAGCCTTCCCAGGCCTCAAATGACGGCAGGGGCTGGTACAATACCTCTGCTCATTTCATCTGGATCGGAGACCGAACTCGTCAAATCGACGGAGGCCACGTTGAGTACTTCCGCGGTATTGAGAACCCTATTGGTATCAAGGTTGGTCCTTCCATGAAGAACGACGAACTGGTAGAGCTACTCGACATCGTCAACCCGAACAAGGAGATTGGCAAGATTACATTGATCACGCGATATGGTGCGGACAAGGTTGAGTCGATGCTTGGAGCGCACATTGAAGCTGTCAAGAGCAGCGGACACGTTGTAGTGTGGCAGTGCGATCCCATGCACGGGTAAGTCGTCTTGATATGCAATCTATCATCCACTAACGTGTCGATAGCAACACGCGCAGCACGCCTACTGGCATCAAGACCCGCTCTTTCAACAGCATCTTCTCTGAGCTCTCATCGGCGCTCAAGATTCACAAGCAGCACGGGTCCTTCCTCGGTGGCATGCATCTGGAACTCACCGGCGATGCAGTTACGGAATGCACTGGCGGAAGTGAAGGACTTGTGGACGAGGATCTAAGCCTGAACTATACCACATACTGCGATCCCAGGTTGAACGAGAAGCAGGCGTTGGAGTTGGCATTCCTGGTCGCAGGACACTACCGTGCCGACGAAAAGCTCCTATAGCCCAGAATAGCCCTTGGTAGATTAAGCATGTCACGATGTGTTTGAAAACAAAATTACGATTCGTTGTAGCCTTCGCAAGCATCGCCCAAAGTAGTAAACCCTTTTCATGACGCGGGAGATCTCCACTACATCATCAGAGTGGTCCAAGCTTCACAAAGTCCCATACGTGCATCTTATCTGCCCCCCCGTTATCACCACGCATCTCAACATTCTGCAACTACCCCACACTCGACGTATTGCCAACAGAGATAATGGGCTCTTCGGCTTCCAAAGGCGCAAAGGCGGCGGGCTCTGCTGCTCGTAAATACCCTACCAGAGCCCCTACGAATACTACAACACGGGCTCCCGCGCCTTCCGCACCCGCACAGGATCCTGTAAAGGGACCGACTGTTCGTCCCGAGGTGCAGGCTTCTGGAGAAAAGACCGAGGGTATGTATTTACACGCTGTCAGCACATGGGGACACGACACTGATTCTTAGTTTAGCTGTTTTACAAGATGCCCGCGACCCTGCCTTTGCATCTCGCCTCAGCAGTCTGGGTGCTGTTCAACCGAACCCTCATTTCTCGCCTTCGTCTGCCTCGCAATTCGACCCTCGCCGCAATACCTCGCCGAATCTTCCCTCCGATACGATGATGCAATCGCCACCGCAGTCTGCGTTCCCCGACCCGCGCAATAACCCCGTACTACGGGTACTGGAGGCGAGACAACGGATAGCAGACCAGGCGGAAGATGAGTTGCGAGACGTTGGTAGGAGAGGGTTCCAGGGAAGAACGTATGTGGATGCTGGTGTCATAACGTTGGCGATGATGAGACGAAGCAAGGGAGAGCCCGATGCGAGGATTGAAGACGCATTGGGAATCAAGAGGGGGAGACTGAGTGTGCTGGGCAAGGGCACGGTGGAAGCCGTAGCCTTGGGTTGATCGGGCGATATCAAAGACGTCACGACACACGACATATCTGAGGAAGGCGAATTGAGCGGCACCGAACGGCCAGTCGAGATCGAATTCGACCTGCAAAAGAGCGTACATATGTACATACGAAACGAGAACGAAAGAAGACTGTCAACACCAAGCTCAACCCTCCCAACCGATGCAATGCGTTACCAAGTCGTTACCCAAACGCCAAACCAACACCGGAACAAATGCAGGAAACTACCAATTTTGTGCGCCATCATGATTCGTCGTGGTCGGCGTTCTCGTGGATGAAGTTGTTCATGGCCATCAGCGCCTCTTTCAGACACTCTTGGTCAACCTCGAGGCCGTCGCGCAACATTTCGTCGTAGCCGATGCGGACGACACCGCCGGTGCCCATACGCGCCCGCTTCTGGTTCCATCTCCGAGCGACTTCCCATCGCTTACGGGTTTGTGTGAAGGGCGGGCATGAATCGGCAATCTCCCTGCTTTCGCGCAGGACCGTGAGGGCGTTGAGGACATTGAGGAATATGCTACGCGCGACAGTCAGTCTCTATCTCGATACAACGCAAACAGTTTTCGCTCGTCAACGTACCCTTGAGTAAGCTCTAGGTCATGATCCCATCCATACGCCACGGTACTGAAGCTGTTCCCCTGTGCCACGATATCCAAGAATATGAACAGCGACTCTTCCACACTTATGTCGGTAGTAATCGTTGATGCGACGTTTGCGAGGATCCAGTCCGAGAGTTCGAAGAAAGTCTTCTGGTCCATGTGCGCGAAGCCGACGAAGCGCTCCGGCACGGTGAACATGAGCGACATGGCACGTCGCGCACCCATGGCCTCTATGCAATCCATTTGGCCGGGGAGATGTGAAGTGCGTCGAGAAAGACCGAGACGTGTGGTTGAAAGTGGATGTGGTGATGTGCCGGCAGCGTGCCCAGATGGTTGGTTGGTTGGTGGGTGGGTGGTGGAAAGCGGAGTCGGGAAGACGTCAGGTGAGAAATGAGGAGTAAGGCTGAGAATGGATGATGAACAGATCCAGCTGCATGCAACACTGCGGATACCGGCAAGAAAGAATACCCAGTTCCAACAACACAAACCCCCTTGGTTACTGCAGTTAATTATTCCGCGGAACAATTCAGACAAAAAGTGACGAGCGAGTCTAGACACGCCTCAGGAGGACGGACAGACAAGCAAGGTGAGGTTTGGCAGAATGACTTGCTACTACCCACGTTTGCTCCAAGCTTTTGTTACGCAGGCCAGCTGAAGGGCAAGTGAAGCGCGCCATCATTTGCGCCAGTTGGACAGTGGGGCCGTTGTCCGTGTTGCAGCACCTACCTGGGTCCTGCTGATGCGTGAAGCGTCGTCTGACATGTGAAAGTGGGTGCACGCTCCAGCCGCGTACAATGACATCAGCATCCAATCACACGGGGTGGATCCAGACCTCGTTGCGGCATGCGCGACGCCGGAGATGAACGTCTCCGTGGGCTTTTGTTCCGCCGTCTTGCTTCTTCCACATGGACAGGAGTGTTCATCTTCTTTCTATTATGCGTCTCACGCAGCAGAAGAACGCGCGCCGAACTACACACCACGCACACCACAGCTTGAATCCGCGGCGTGGGCGCGAAGGTTGGCCGAGCGTGTGGCTAGTGCAGCAACGAGTGGGTGGAGCACCGGTTGCGGAGCAAAGAGGCTAAATGTAGCAGGTGCGTTCCCTTTCTGGTGCCAGCTTGGCGTCTGTGTCTCGGGTATTTTCGTCGCTTCCCATGTTCGGCTTCAGATGCGCATCGGAGCTAAGGGGGGTGGGTAACAAAAAAGAAAGACGTTTTGTTGACGTAGGTATTGTTCTTTCCGTTCAGCGACGGAGATGTATGTGCGTAGCGCTACTTGTGGATGGGGATTCATGGGCTGGGCGCTGTGTGTGAAGACGCGTCTTGCGATGTATCAGGTTCAAGACATTGCCCAGCCCTGAAGATGGATGGTGGAGCTTCCACGTGATGTTCATTTATGTCTTTACCCGCCTCTTCTTCGCACCGGGCTTCATCAGGTGCGACACCACACACACACACACACACACACGTTTCCAATCACAGCATCTCCGCTGCATACCAAGTCTTACAAGATCCATCTCACCCATGACATCTCGCCGTTTCCACGCGTTCCTGTCGCATATCCCCAATCTCAACCACTAGCTAGGCCTTCCCCGCCCCACTCTAAACCTTAAACGCATCGGCTGTCTACAGACATACCTGTAGCACATCTCGTGCGTGGGTGCAGCGATCCGCACCGGAAGAGGCGCACGCACAGCATGGGGCGTTTGGTAAACCGAGTATGCTGAATGCCAAATTACCATAGATAGGAGGAGTTGCGCACAGTGCAATCGCAATCTCAACAGTTGTGCAGGCACATACATGTCCATCGTAGAAATGCTGATCAAAACCAACGTTTTGCTTGTTCCCGCTGAGCTTACTTACCTATCACGCCTGTGCGTCAATCCCACGTCTGGATGACACCTCCAGTCTCCGGTGCTTATTCCCCCTCTTCCCGCTACCTAAGCGTTCGATTCGATAGTCTCGGTCTCGAACGAATGTCGTTTGCTTTTCCCCGCTGTTGCAGATCGCTGGGTGTGGTTGCACACTAGATGGGGTAAGCATGCCGCCCGGTACTGGTTTGCAGCTTTTGCGCGGGTCGCGTCCCGGAGATTGGTGCGGCCGTTGGGTGGGCTGGCAGCTTTTCTAGATTAGGGCAGCGGTTTGGTACGGGGTGGAAGAGGGGGTGGCTTTGGTGTTGCGGGGATGCACGAGTCTGTTGTGATGCTGGAAGTTTGCGTCGAAGCTGCTTGCGCAGTGGCGAGGGTGGCTAAGTAGGTTATACAACTTCCATCGTTGAGGGTGCCAGCACGTCTTGCGCATTGGGATTGTCAAATTCACAGGCACGCACAAGTCTTCTGTGGTAATGTTTTGCTTGGAGCAATGTAGAATGGGGTATTAAACACAAAAATGAACACCAAACAGACATTCCACTCATCCTTCTACCAATGTGCAATCCCAGCTACTGGCGTAGAGGTCTCACTCATCATCGCTGTTAGCAATAACGGGTCGTTTTCTCTTCCTGCCAGCACCTGGTCGTGCACCACCCATCTTCGACTTCTTCTGCTTGACCGCCTGCTTAACCGCCTGCTTGACCGCAACCACCGGCGCCACATCCGACCCCCTCCTACGTGGTCGACCAGGCCCACGACGAGACCTCGTAGATCGACCGGGCGGTTCATCGTCCTCAGAGGCCGGCTCAGCCACATCCTGTTCTTCGTCTTCCTGGGTATCCGGCAAGATGAACTCGTCGTCTTCCGCCTCCGTGTCCTGGACGTACAGACTAGTCTGAGTGCTCTGCGACTCAATGACAGGGGGGATTTCGGGGATTTCGGGGTCGCTTGCCTCTACATCCATGCCCGTATCTGAACCTGTGGACTCGTTCCTATTGAGCCCTCCGCGCTTGGACTTTCGCACTGCCTTGCGTCCGGGTTTGCTCGTAGCTGCCTTTCGTGCCTGAAGTGTTCCAGAGCGCCTTCTTGTGGCCGGCTCCACGGCGCCCTCTTGCAGCATGGCCTCTTTCCGCTTCGCTGCTTTTGCCTCTCTGGCTTTTGCTGTGGCGGCAAGGATACGTGAGCGGTCCTCGATGGGTTGGCTCAGACTGGTGAGTGATTCCCTTTTCTTCGTCTTTTGCTTGGTCTGTTTGACCGCCACGATCTTGGCATTAGGCTGTTTGAATTGCTCTGTTTTCTCCTTGGGATAGTTGTAGTTGAAGAACAGTTCGGTGCCTGCCTTGATGTCTCTGGTGGCGAAGAGCGCGATGCGAAAGACTGTGTTGCACAGCAAGTTCTTGGGGCCGCAGTTCGTGTACTTGTCGTCGGCATTGTTGATGAAGCGTAGTTTATTACCCATGTATGTCGCATCAACTTCTTGCTCTACATGTTGGTGTTAGCAATCTGATTCGCGCAAGAATGATAAAGAAACTCACTCGAGTTTAGACGAAACAGATACATCGTCTTCTGGTAGTCGTATATCGTCACTCGGCGATCGCCTTCTTTGACCGAGATGGCCTCGCCAGTATATTCACCAATATACTCGCCACTCTTGATGTCCTCGCCCATATAGAGTCCAAAGCCATGTACTTCCGAATGACCGAGCAATGTTTTCCGAGGAACACCCCGCTGTATCGCAACATTACAGCAGGTGCGTTGAACCACTTCATCGTTATAACGATTCACTGGGTCAAGGACTTCAGATGCTCCGCAAGAGCCACAAAGGTCTGCATCGCACTCTCGGTTGAATTTGACGCAGAGACATGCCTGTGTAAGACACACGCGCTTCCCTAACGCTGTTGCACAACTGCAACCAGGATAACGTCGATTGCAAGAGTGAGAGCACTTGCATGTTTTCTCACAATTGATGCCTTCTCTGAAGCACCGGCATTTCGCGTTCTCGCAGCTGCCTTCGTGCTTGCATGGGAAAAAAGGCTTCCTCTTCTCCCAATGTTGCGTTGTATCCTGGTTCAGCCACCAAGTGCTATTAAACTTACCAGGTGGCGGTTTTGCACCTTTGGGAGTAATCATCTCCGTCTCTGAACAAGACTCGAAAGCGCTTGGGTTTGCAGGAAGCTTATAGTTTATGACCTTCTCAATGTCGGAGTCGGAGTCAAAATGTGCGGGCAAGGGGTCGCCGGGTTCGTTCTCATCGTCGGTGTCGTCTCTGCTAAAGTTCGACACACGGCGCGGAGTTTTGTTGTTGGAGCCTCGACGACTGGTATCATCAGTCGCCTGTGTAGCGCGTTCTTCGTCTTCCGAGTCCGTCTTCCAGGAATCCTCGGGTACTTGTCTGATCTCGCCATGAAGAAGGCAATCGTGTCTGTAAAGAATGTTAGGATTTCGTCATCAAAATCCACGTGTTGGTACTTACTGATGGCACACTCTGCACATGATCTTTTTGTACGTTGAGTGCTTGGAAGACTGCTGATGTGCAGACTTCTTCTGTATGAGACTCTGTACAGCTTTGGACTGTTGAGCTAAGTACCAGATGCTGAATTCACATTCTTTGAATACCGCTGCAGAAGCTGTTGCCGCAAGTCTCAGAGCACTCGGGATCGGCTCTTCAAGCTGTGCGACAAACTCTTCCCACTTTTTGTTGTTCCTGTCAAACAGAATAGCCTTCTTCGGCTCACCGTCTCTCTCAAACTCCTCAATGTGATATCGTGATCTTTCGAGGAGCTGTGCTTCAAACTGCTTGCTTCCATTCAAAGAGTCGTTGATTCGTATAATGTCTTGATCCGGGGCTAGTAACCAAAACAGGATATCGTTCCACGTGATGCCTATCTCAGACAGGAATGCTTCGATGGCTTTATCGTAGAACCGGCACTGTTCCTTGCGGAAGTCTAGCGGCCCCTTCTCGTCATGCGTCATCTCGTACATGTAAGGAAGCGTATCCAGCAGAACCTCGCGACCACGATAGTCTTCGTCCTGGAAATAGGGTGTTGCGAGTAATTTTGACTCATTGTCTTTAAGAACGTTGTTCCTCAGACTGACATACTCTTTGAAAGGAGGAATCTTTGGCGCATCGCTCTTGTACTTTGTAGTGGGTACGGCTAGGCTTGACTTGACCACTGTGTCCTTGGGTTTGGCCTTGATGAATGTTTCCTGACTCATATCCACGAGGCGCTTGGCGTTGGCCCTGTCGAACGGCACTTGTATAGCACGCATGTTCTCAAAGGGGGAAGTCTTCTGGATGTACTTTTCGGGTAGGATGGGCTGTTGTGGACGCTTCTGCTTACGGGACCAGGCGCGTAGGTCTTGTTCTTGAAATGTTCTCTGATTCCGCATCTTCGTCTCCACCAGGTATGCATGTAATTCATGTCGTTCTGCCACATGACGTTTCAAACACGCTTCTACAGCTGAGCGTGTAGTGACGAGCACATCCGCTTGCAGTGAGAGCTTCTTGCTTGTCCTACCACCATCGTTCTCGACAGGCACCCGAAGGTGTTCGGGTTGGATGGTTGGATGAGTACTGACGATTGTTGCCGGAGCTGGTACATCTGGAATCATAATTTCGGGGACTGGCAATGGCGCCTCAGAGGGCCGGATCGGCTCTGCTGATGCCTCGACAGGGCGCAGGGCAGTAGGGGTAGCAGAACGGGACAGTAAAGGTGTCGAGCTAATGGCACGCCCCGGTGCAGGTTCGCCTGCCTCATCGTGAGGTGGCGGTGGCGGCGATTGTGTCGGCGTTGTGCTGCGTTCCACAGGACTGGCATCCCTGACGGATTCTTCCTCCGTCTGCGCAGGCGCGCTATCAGCAATGATACTAGTATCTATCGTTGGAGTTTTGCTTTGGCTACGACGTGTTACCACAGGCGACCCGGACCTCGACTTACTCGAGCCCAGGTCGAGAGGCTTGTAAAATAGTTTTGCTATGTCCGGGTGATCAGCCGCAAACTGACGCGGTGGTCTGACAGGCAGCTGTGGAGGACCCGAGGTCACATCATCTCTTCGTCTCACTGACTTGATGGCTTTCTGTTTCTGCGGCAGTCTTTGTATGGCTGAAAGGTTTGGCTCAGGCGACTTATTAGGCAAGGGGATAGTCATGCTGCCGCTATCATCGTCCGGTGTTGCGTCGTCCGACTCGGGAACTACATCTCTGCGACTGGCAGGGGCTTGTTCTTGTGGGTTCTCAGAGACATCACTGGCCGGCTGCGCCGATGGGTCTACGGTATGGTCCAAGACGGGTGCGGTACGGTCAGTTGAGGCTCCGAGGGCCGATGTCGCATGGCACGTAGGTTGAGGGGAAATATCCTCATCTATCAGTATCGCTTGAGTGGTAACACTCGGTTCTGTCCTTGGTGTTGATGCGGCTGACGGCGAGCGGTTCAGCGGCGTGACCTTGGGGACTTCCGCACTTGGTCCCGCTCCTTGTGTGACTGATGATCGAGGCAGGTAGCGTGGTTGATAGACTGGGTTTGCTGAAGATTCCCTGGAAAGCTCCGCACTTGGTTCTGTCACTTGCACCACTGATGAGCCGGGCACAAAGTGTGAGTGATAAGTCGGCGTTGTCGAGGGCTCTGAAAGCCCCGTGAATGGCCCCGCTGTTCGTGCAACCGATGATTGAGGCGGATGATGTGAGTTATACGTCGGTGTTGCTAGAGATTCCATGGGGAGAGAAAATATCCGACTCGTTCTCTTAGGAGACTCAGCAGGCTTAGCTCGCTCAGGAAGCACAGCTTCGTGACGCGTAGTAGGCAAAGGAACAAAACCCTGTGGTCCCTGAATTGGGCGCTGATTTACTCTAGTGCTTGCGCCTGATTGTGTTGCTTGTCCGGATACTGGCGGTTCGTCTTCATCGATTGAAAGATCAACAATCTCAACAGACTTCGTGGATGACGACGTCCGGTCGCGCGGTTTGTTTGTGAGATTGCTGTCCTTCGTAATACTATCTCCTCCAGACGTATCACTGCTCATGTTTTCCCGGTGTCTTTGTTTCGTTTGTCTCCGTGCGGCGACCTCCTTCCATGCAGCTGCAGCTTGCTGCGCGTCGGAGATCTCCTCAAGCCCATCTTGGTCAAGCGTTTGGCGATGGCGCCGTCGCACTGTAGGCGCAGGTACATAACTAGGCGGGTCGTCATCCAGAGTGAAGGGAGCATCCAGAGACCCGTCAGGTTTCATTGTTGATAACGCTGATGCGGGCTTGCCGGCGCCAGTCGACAAATTTGCGCTGTTTCAATAAGGTCATGGGAGGCGGGTCCAGATAGAGATGGCAGAAACCGTGGTCATCTGTGGTAGATATCAAGCGGCGTCGAGTGAGTGAGATTGTGGATCGTGTTGTGCCGACTGTGAGGCTTGATAGGCAGGTTGTGCCCGTCGCGCTAAATCTACGGCAACGCGTCGGCACGTGGCTTGTATTACCCCTGCATTTACTTAAGAGGCAGCGGCGACTATTCAGCCCCACTCGACGCGACCTCCCAGGTAGAATTGTCAACACAAGAGTCAGAGTCAAGGCTCAACGCTCTGTACAGTGGGAGAACAACGCGGGGTGTGCGACAGTAATTATAATGCATTAGCGAGGGGCTTCCCCTCCTGGCCTCAGCCCAGCTCGTCAACAAATGACAACATCGTCGGTACATGATCTATCACAAAACAACCCAATCTGCCCTTGGACATCCGACATTGAGCGGGCTCCCGACGCCCCTTCCAAGAAACCGATATGCACACAACTAGCCTTGCGCAGTGCAACATGATTATGTCCAACCGAGTACGTAATAACTACAGCGGCGAGCGATATAGAAACGCCATCCCTAATGAAAATGAAAATGCCCGTTTACGAGTGTATGAATTGCCCTTTGAGCTTCTTACAGCCGCAGTCTACCATTGACCCATCATCATATCTTGATCCTAGCCAAGAAAGTTTTGCTGCTGTTGCTGTCCAGGCCGTGGAAAGACACTCGTTGTAGGTACCTGATCCAGGCTCATTCCGCCCATCGTCCCTTGGCTACCTGTATTCTGCCAACCCTGGCCCGTTTGCTGGTTGACAAAAGCGCTCTGCCGGAAAGGATTGGTACTGCCTGTAGCGTTCACTGTCAGGCCACCCTGTGGGGATGCGGCACTCTGCGGCGAGGGCTGCCGTGCAAATGGATTTGTGCCGGTTGGAGTCGGTTGTAAAGGCTGCTGCTGCATAGGAGCAAATGGTGATTCTTGGATGGGTGACATTGAGTAAGGTGGTGAATTGATGGGTGATTGCGACTGCGAGAAACCGGTACTTTGTTTTGCGAATGGGTTCGTGGATGACCGATTGAGCGATCCAGTGCTGGTAGGGCTAGTGAGCATCTTGGGTTCGGCACTGGGCAGCATTGACTGTCGGAATGGGTTTGTTGACGTTTGTTGTGGTTGTAGGGGTTCGGCAATTGTGGGAATCTGCATTTGCTGCTGTTGTGAATAATCAGGCATGCCATTCTGTGGTATTGAAGGCATGGTATTCTGTACACCGAACGGTTGAGGCGAATAGCCTCCAAAGCCTGCGCCTGTGAATTGTGACTGGAGCTGGGGTGCCTGCATCTGCGGCGCCTGTGGCTGCTGCATCTGGAATGGATTGGTGCTCTGGCCATTCTGCATAGCAAAGGGCTGTTGCTGCTGTTGAGGAAAGCCCGTCTGTTGTGGAACCTGGAAGCCTGTTTGTTGGGGATACTGCTGCATCATGGGCTGCGTGGCCATGGTCTGTTGGTTGTCCTCGAGTGATGCAAAGAGGTCAATCAAGGGTGCGCTGGAGGAGGGTTTCGAGGCTGCTGCTGGCTGTTGACTGCTCGTATTGTTTGAGGGTACATTCGACGTGGAAGGCTTCGTATCCAAGGGTTTGCTAGCGCCATTGGTAGGCTTGCCCCCGTTCTTCTTCGCCTCCTTCTCGGCGATGTACTGTCGTCGGTTGATCTCGAAGTCCTTGTCGTTGAGATATTCTTCCAGGGATGCTGCCAGACTGGTCGGAGCATGCTTGATCTTGGGGATTTCCAGTCTTGTCGAGTGTTCGTGTGCTCTTGCAAGACTAAGGTATTGGACGACAGCTTCCGTCTGCTTGACGAATGTGCGGTATACTGCCAGCGCGCGCGTTGCGTCTGGCTTTGACAGCTCGAAATAGTGCTCTACTTTATCAATACCCTATAAACCAAGAAGACATGTTGGACTCACCGAGTATGTTGATAGTGCCCTCGTTCATAACATGGAAGAGTACCAGCAAATCCATCGTGAGCAATCGGAACGCTGTCATGGTAATCTCGTTTTCTGGTTCGTCGTCGAAGGGCTGGCACTTGAGCAGTGATCTGATCTGGTCCTGCACACTCTCGGCTTCACGAAGAAGGCCTTTTTCCACAGTCAGCCGCTTAAGCCGCCCCTCGCCGCCGCGCACGTAGTCGACTTTGGTGGCGCCATATTCGATCGCACGTCGCAGCAGGTATTCGGAGTAGGTCCGGATATTGTGGCCCTGGGTCTGTACTATTGCACGCAATGTTAGCGCCTGGTGTATGCCTTCTGTTGCAGTCCAAATGCCATCCGTCTCAAGATACAGGGCATTGGGCGACGCGGTTGCTGCCCAATTCGTGCCCGTGTTGTAGCCACATCACCCTGGCTGGGCGGCCCGGAAGTGAATCTCAAGACGTACCCTCTGTAAAATGGTTGATGGCCAGCTTTCTGTGTGGGTTCTGCGCCAGGTATTTGAGCGTGACCTCGGGCTCGCCCTCTCTTATCATGAGATGTACGATGATTAAGCTCTTGAATACGATGGTCCATGTCGAGTCGCGTAGTCGATTCGTGAGGGCGCGGAAGATCTCAGCAACACCTGCCTCGCCGGCATGCGTCGCGACGAGGATGTGCTCGACATACTTGGATTTGGGCGCTGCGAGCTGTATCGTGTGTTAGTCCAGCGTGATGGCGCA
The DNA here is from genome assembly GCF_024043155.1 of Alternaria arbusti. Lineage (NCBI taxonomy): Eukaryota > Fungi > Ascomycota > Dothideomycetes > Pleosporales > Pleosporaceae > Alternaria > Alternaria arbusti. The sequence continues at coordinate 252,708 of NW_026249954.1, read as the reverse complement.
TGGGGAGCAGCCGGAAGGAGCGAGGGCGCATAGCTACCTTGATCTTGGTGCCGCCCTTGACACTCTTCTCGAAGGAGCTGGCCATGAGTTCACAGGTGGCTGCCCGGTTGGGCCGCGGGCTCGGTGGTGCCGTGTAGCCGTCGTGCTGGCGGTGGGTGCGGGTGTCGTGGCCGGGTGTCGCAATGGCTCGGGCGGTGCTAGGAGAGCATTACGGCGCGGTGGAAGAATAGGAGTCGTCGCGTTATCAATAGAGGAGAGGGTGGCCCGTAGATTGCAATCCGAGGAGCATGTCCGTTATTGGAGTGGACCGGGGTAGGAGGAGTGAAGCAGGGCGCATGGTGGAGCTTGCGCTTGCGTCGGGCTTGCTGCGAACGATGGATCGGCGGAGGAGCGTCATCGTGTCCCGCCCACGCTCCCCTCCCAAACACTGAAACTTTTCCCACCACGCCGCCAAACACGCCGCCATGTCTGCCTCACCCCCACCCGAAGAGCGCGAGAAGGCCGACGCCGACGCCCGCGCAAAGGAGCAGGCCGAGCAGGCCGCCCTGCCCTACAAGTGGGACCAGACCATCAAGGACCTCGACATCGCCATCACCATTGATGGCAAGTACAAGGGCAAGGACCTGGATGTCAAGATTACCCGCAACGCGCTCAAGGCCGGCATCAAGGGCCAGGAGCCTTTCATCGACGTTCGTCCTTGCTTGTTCCGCCCAGCAGAAGCATGTGCTAACGCTTTGTCCAGGGCGAGCTGCCTCATGCCATACGCGTTGACGACTCCACCTGGACACTGACCTCCGTCGGGTCCCAGAAAGAGATCTCCATCCACCTCGACAAAGTGAACCAGATGGAGTGGTGGGCCCACGTCGTCACCACAGCGCCCAAGATCGACACCTCCAAGATCCAGCCCGAGAACAGCAAGCTGGGCGACCTCGACGGGGAGACACGCGGCATGGTGGAGAAGATGATGTTTGACCAGAAGCAGAAGGAGCTAGGGAAGCCGACGAGCGACGAGCAGAAGAAGGCGGACATCCTGGAGCAGTTCAAGAAGCAGCATCCCGAGATGGACTTTTCGAACGCGAAAATGGGATGAGGACAATGAGATCCAGAGATGAAGATTTATACCCCCAAGAAAAGGTCGTCAGACAGATAGGCCAAAAGAGATATTACACGAGTTATCAGCATGCTTCCAGTGCGGTTTCTTGCATGACTTTGCCTCCGTGCCGAGAATGACATTCATGAACTACCTCAACACTACCCTCCTCACGTAACACCCCTGTCCCTACTCCCCTCATCGTCCCTCCCCGTCCTCCCCTCCACAACCGGCGCCTCCACAACCAACAACCCCTCGCCCTCCCCACCAAGCTGCGGCAGATTCTGATTCTGACTCGCCCGCCTCGTATGCGCACTCAGATTCAAACTCGGCTGTCTCTGTCTGCGTTTGGGCAACGGCGGCGGCGGCGTCGCGAGCTCACTCGCAGTATGCGCAGTACCAGCACTGCCAGCACTGCTTTTCCTCCGCCGCATCTCCCGAAACACATCTTCCCCATCGTCGTCATCTCCGCCGCCTCCTGTCCTTGCGTCTTGATCTGGGAAGTGTGCGGCGGGCAAGAGGGAAGCTGTGCCTAGTGCTGTTTTTGGGCTATCGATGAGATCTTCGACTGAGTGTTTGCTGGAGACGGCGGGGGAGCTGGGACCAGGGACGACGGGTTTGCGTTTCGTCAGATTCGCAAATGTGGACGAGGCTGCGGCGGGAATGGCCCACGTTTGTCGTTTTTCGTTCTTGGGGTGCGGTAGAGGTGTGCCTGGGGGAGGGAGGGGTTGGCCTCTGCCCATGGGTTCCGAGTGGGATTTCGAGATGGAGGGATTGGAGTGGAGTTGTGGACGGGGGTCCAGAGACGACGATGACGATGAGTCGTGATCTATGCTCGGGCCCTCGGATGTTGGTGGTCTGTTGGTGGTACTAGTGTTGGGCTTTGCGTTCTGCTTGGCTGCGAGCCAGTTCCTGGCTGCTGCTGTGGCAGAGTTGAGGGATTGGTTAATGGTCTGTTTCTTTGTCGCCATGTTGCTTGCTCCTGCTGCTGCGGCGGCGGCAGCGGCAATTTCCTGTGCAGATAGCTCCCTCGACTTGGTGCGTGAGTGATCCGTGTTCGGGACTGGTGCGGAGGCAATGCTCGCTGCGTAGACCGAGGCAGCAGAAGTGTCTTCCGACGAGCTGTCTGATGATTCTGTCGTTTGGCGTGCATTGCCAGGCCGCATTGGCGACTGCATCGGCGATGCGACAGGAAGCGACTTGACACTTGTAGGCGTCATGGTGCGGTCGTTTGACATCTCAGCAGAAGCATTCGACGAGTCAATCTTCACTTGAGCCACGGATGATGACGACCGCATTGCGCGGGGTCTTATTGACGCCGAGGATGACTTGTGGTCTGTCGACGTAGAAACACCTGTGCCAACTTCTTCTGAATCAACACTTGAGGCGATGGAGAAGTGCGCACTTGCCGCATCAGCCTTTTCATCAAGCTTCTCAGCGTCCGAGATCGCACTCTCCAGTGTGGCTTCGTCTTGCTTGATCTTGTCTGCATCTTCCTCATCGTCCTTTGCGCTATCCTCCCATATTCCACCTCTTATGACCTGCGCGATAGTGTCGGTAAACGGCATGTCATCCCAGTTGGGCAACACCAATGTTTCGTTCACTACTTCCCGAATGCGATTCTCGATGGCCCGCAGCACAACGCCATATGTGATCTGACGCGAACTGACGATTGGCTCGAGCGAGAACTCCATCTTCGGGGGCGTCTCAAAGGTCATCCAGAGTCTATTGCTAGGCGGGGGCTTGACTCTGATGAGAATATGTCCATCAAGCCTCTTCAACACGGCAGCCAACACAAGTGTCACCTCGCGGGCTTTGAATCGAGTGCCCAAGTCGATTCGTACGGTAGCTGATATCTCGATGCGGAAGCTTCCCTTGTAGCTAACATCCGCCTCCACAACGAGATCGCCGTCGACAGTCAGCTCTTTGAGCTTGGGGTTCGTGATGAAGGGCGGCGAGGTGCCCATGTTGACCTTGCGCAGCTGTACGCTGCTGATGATGGCAGGCTTGGGCACGCGGGCTATTTTCTTGTTGATCTTACTCGCGATAAAGTCTTTGACTTGCGAGGTCTTGTATAGAGCGAGAAACACCCTGCCAATCAGCGCATTGATCCAGCGAGTATGTAGGTTCTCCTCCGAAGCATGCAGTTGCTGGACTAGCTTGACGAGATCAGGTGTATCGAATTTGAGCGGAACGGACGGCGAGCCTGTATCGGTGGGGTCTTTCTGGTTCTCTTGGGCGTGCAACATTGCGTGGTAGAAGTCCTCCTTCTCAGAGCAATTGTCTGAGAAGAGATAGAAGCCTTTCGCTTCGACATTGCTGTTGCTGTCCACCTGTTGAACCAGTCGAATGCCTGTATCTGTAAGCACTGGAAAACATGACAGGAGCTTGGATCTTAGCATACAGTTCCTCTTGATCCAAAGCTCGCCCTCCGGTATGTGTTCTCCACCCCCATATATGTCTACTTTGTAATGTGCGAGCGATATGACATGTCGTACTTCGAGCTGGTCTTCGTTGTCGTATAGCATAAGGTGGCCGAGACTGGTCTGGACTTAGTTTGACTTCGTGTACTTGAGATGTATAGACATACCGCAGGACAACGTAGAAGACGTTCCGGGCCTTCTTGTTCTTCGCGTTTGATGCTTCTATCGTGGGACTCGCGTTCTTGTTCCTGTCAAAGATGCTCCTGTACATAGACTGGTACACGCTCGGGCTCTCCACAGCTACTACAGCGCCAGCCGGCGTCGTTCGATCCGGAGGTTTGCCGTTCACGCCGCCTGGCACATACTCTCGGCACACCGCAAAGTATCCAGCGCAGGCATCTGGTTCGTGGGTCCTTCCCTTCAGCTTCTCCAGTATCTCGTCATCTATTCCCACTCCGACTTGTACGTTGTTGTCGTTCTTCCCGTTGGCGGATGTGTCGGACTTCCTGCGCTGTTCTGGAGTTGCCCCGTCACCTGCAGTGTTGGTGTTGTGGCTGTCTTGTTTTGTGGCTATGGTTCCCAAGAACCATGCGGCTACGAGTACAGCGGGCAGGAGCGTCAACCCTCCGACGAGGTAGCCCCATAGGAATATCTTGAATACGGCTCCATACCCCCAGTCCCCACTCATCTTGGGTTACGTGTTATGCGGTGTTGTAGACCATCCCTCGCCATGTACATGTGCGTTGAGCGGATCGACGTTCGATTGTAGAAGGTGGTCGGTTCTGTATATGTGTCGGGGGCGTTTGGTTGAAGAGTAGTCGGTTGGCACGGCGCGTCGAAGCAAGTAATGTAGCGAGTGATGCTAGCGCTGGTCGAAGGGTCCGGGTGTCGGTCGTGTACGTCGCGCGAATGTTTGGTCGGAGAAATAAGGCAGTCAAGCGTCAGGCAGCGAGGTGTTCTCGAGTACTACTTGGCTTGGACTTGGTCAGGGTCAGTGGTTCGACGCGACTAGAGCTTGGTAGGGGCGGGGCCGGAGTTAACGCTCCACGTGTGAGGTGCACGTCGTTGATCGGCGCTAAAGCATTGTCCCGCGCTGCTATGACGGCATCTTCGACATTTCACCAACACGATTTCAAGAGAAGGGAAATCACTCAAACTTTGAAGGATCAGAGGTTTCTTCGAACCCGCTACCCTTTCACGATTGCATAAAAGTGAGTGCTCCCGTTGAATATATATCGACGATGTGAAAGTAAATCGACAACGGCGGGAATCATCTCTTCTGACCCCATGCTCTGATCCGTGTACACACTATTTCTCGGATAACAGCTTATCGTACAGCAGCCAAATACAAGACTTTCGCGTCCCCATCAGCATGGCCACTACGGAATCACAATCCTACAATGCAGACATTCCCTCGGACCCTGTTACCAAGACCACGGACACCATCCACGTCGAACTCACCCCGCACAACCTAGACTCCCTGTCAGCAACCAAATTCGTCAGATCACCAACAGCAGGTGCAACAGTCTTATTCATAGGCACAACGCGCGACTCATTCAACAACGAACCTGTTTCCTCTTTAGCCTACACTTCCTACGCCCCACTTGCCATTTCAACCCTGTTCAAGATCGCTACTTCTATCCTCACAAAACACGCATGCACCAAGATCGCCATCATTCACAAGTTGGGTGAATGTCCGATTGGGGAAGAGAGTATTGTTATTGCGGTTTCAGCACCACATCGACAGGCCGCGTGGAGAGCGGGTGAGGAGACATTGGAAGAGACAAAGGACAAAGCCGAGATATGGAAGCTGGAAAAGTTTGAAGGTGGGGAGGGAGTTTGGAGGGCGAATAGGGATGGGCAGAAAGGTGTGAAGGTAGAGGATGGCACGAAGTAGGGGTGGGGAGAACGCCAAAGTAAACGAGGATTTGCAAGATGGTCGCCGGATGGGGAAGTTTGCTGAGCTCCCGGGTCTCTCGACATAGATATACTGCAGTGTGACATGCTGAACGGTATATGTTCAGTTCGTGACATAAGACCGATTTTGGGGACCAACTTCGAGGCGAAGCATGTTTAGTGCCAAGGCTATGAAGCGCAGTGAAAAGTGGGCTTTGTAAGCTTATGCTGCGTATGTACGTTAAAAACGCCTTGCATAGAGTACTATTGTACTATTCCTCATTTCGAGCTTACGACGTATGTCGTGAAGATGAATATGATTTAAGTCACTGGCTATATATGCCGCATTGGGACTTGCCTAGACACTTGCACTTATATCTTTGTTTGCAGCTACATTGCTGGTTCCATCTAGTCTAGAAGAGATGCCATTGGCAGAAAGATCCTTACCACTAGTGCGGCTCTGAACATCAACGTGATGTCAGACCACGCTGCATCTAGATAGCATGTGTCCCAACGCCGTGTTGTAGCTGCCCATCACAACCCGTTTTTGGCTGAGACATGATTGAGACTGGACATTGTCGCGGTGAGACGCCGATCATAGACATTGCACTCAGCTTATGTTGTGGGACCCTTCCGGGTAGTCGTTCCAACTAACTTTGGAGCGTACCAGAAAGCATAGCGAACTAGTTCAACACTCGAGGCTTCCCCTCGAATTGACAACCGCGTGCCTCTAATGCAACCGATCGGAGGACAACGCCGTCGTTCTCAACAATCTGGTGAGGCGTTCTGCACATGGTGCATTAGCATCAGGTAGCCTACATAATCTACGACACGTCGACAGTGTTGAGGGTCTCGACTTGACATAGAGGCGGGGTTGTACTAGTGGGCGCAGAATGATGTGCCTCGATTGCAAATGTCGCTCCGATGAGGCACTCCGAGCGCGCCGTGCTTGTGCTACCATGTGCAGCTACTAGGCACTCAGCCTTCCTGTTGTATACACTAATCTTACAGTCGTACTTGTACACGTTAACGGTCGTTATTGGTTCTTGCCAGAACCGTCCTTCTCGTCCTCCTCTATTATTCGCATTTGGCCAGATGCTGCTATCATCTCGCTGATGGTATTCGGTACATCATCCTCGGACTGGTATATCCGATCGTAGTTCAAGCGGCCTCGTAGAACTGCGCGAGCTTCTCTCAAATTGGCAATATCAAAGGTCCACATTGCGCCACCCAGCGCCATGATGCCAACACTGGCGCAGTTCATCGTGGCCAGGTTCAAAGCCTGGCAGGCATCTGAGAAGGGACTGAAGTATTCGTGCGGGTTCGTGTTCGCTTCGTAAAACTTTGGCATGACACGGAGCTGCCGCCTCCATACGGCCTTGCGCGTTATTGCGGTCGAGGCCAGTAAGCAGACGCTTCCGAGGAAGTATACCGAAAGCTGGCGTAATGATCGTGAAGACGTAATGGGCGTGCCTTCGTATGTGCTTTCAGCCGGCCGTGAAGGGGGGTTGACCGGCGCTGCCGTTGGACGGGACATCATTCGCAAGATCGGAATCTTCTGGACAGCTTCCATAAACCTCTCGAGCCGTACTGCAAGTATTCTGGGGTAATCTGTCGGGTGACTGCAGGACTAGCGTTGCATGCCGAATTCGTTGCGGACGTTGCGGACCCCCGAGCGTGTCTCTGCTGACAGTGGAGGGGATTTTGGGCTTGCCGAGAGTCGTACAGTCGAGGCGGCGTCGCGGAAATACCCGGAGCGAGTGTGTTATTAGCCAAAGGCGTGGCGTGAGAAGGCAATGGCCGGGCAAACATCTTCGTCAGCCCGTTACAGAAAAGTTGCGATGCAAACCGGCGTCGGTGGGTCTCGGGCCGTGCGCCCAGATTCCCCACAATGGCTGAACCCCTCTTCACCCACCGCATCAATGCCCTGTCATGTACAAACAAGCTTTCGCCATGACAAAGTGCTCGATCAGACGCGCATATTGCGAATGACGCCTTCAAGCAAGAGCTGCTGATTGCTCCAGCCGCACCTCCCTCGTATTGCGCATCTTTCCCCTCACTAAAACCGGGCGAGAAGAAGATTCGATATCAACCTGCAGTATGCAGTGATACGCGTCAGGTACACCCGACGACTAACTATTAGTTCCCGACCAACACACTCAGCTTACGCTTCCCCGGCTTTTTGCCACCTCAGATGTTTCCGGGTTCCTGGGACTCTTGCTTGGAACCACCAGGGTACCCAGTGGACAAACGTGCGTGACGTACAGCACGTTGATTCGACACGTGCTTCGATGTACAGGTCCTGGATACACAGCTGAGCATCATTTCGTACTTCCAAGTCATAGAGATGCTCGTCAGCTATCCGGGTCGTTGGTACCGACGATTTACGTTTCTCGGTCATCATCAAGTCCATGAGAGAAAGACTTTTGCCAAGTGCGCTTCCAATTCTCTTCTCCACACCAGAAGATCCGGTTGGCTCACAGTCTACTCCCCCACTCATCGCTTTTCATGGCTTGCGTACACATACTAGATGCATTCCCTTCGTTAGTCATTAGACTGGTGCACTCGTGGATACTGGTAGCGTGGCAACTGCATGCATGCATGCTTCCATGGGACGACTTGATCTGGACCCGCATCGACATGCTTGACCTATTTTTGTCATTTGATACTCTACCTGCTGTACGAGGCCCGCGGTGTATCTTCTTCTAAGCCATCGTGCGAGAAGTGCAAGGTACTACGGATCGCTTCGTCGATCATCCGGGCCACCAGAGAACGACTCTGCCTCGTTTCTCCGCACAGAATGACAACGATGCGTCGGTTATGTGTATGTTGAGAACCTAGGCTCGAGTATAAAGTAACCCTATAGTCGCGCTTTGAAAGCATCATCAGCCTTCACAGTCTGCAACAGTCCAGTCGATACTCTTTCGCTACAAGTCGAAATCTGTCGTCAATTGCTTTACCTTCACTCTTGATCACCCAAGTCTTTAGCCCAAGATGCTCTTCAAGAATCTCTTCGCGCTCGCTGCTTCAGCTTCTCTCGCAGCTGCTTTCCCCGGTTACTCCGCAGTGCCTCCCAAGTCTTCTTCCAGCGCATACGTGCCCCCTCCAAAGACTTCGTCTGCGCCTCCTCCCAAAGAGACAACAATCTGCACTCCGTGTAAGTGCTTACATGTAGCTTCCTGTGATCTTGAATTGACTTTTCTCAGCCACATACGTCAGCTCCAGCGTCGGGGAGGGCAAGACCACCTATTTGTCTACCAAGACTGTGGTCATTCCTGTCACCACTGTTACTGAGAAGCTCTCGACCGTCACAGCACCTTACCCATACACCACTACCGGCACCAGCACCAAGACGGTCACGCAACTCACTACCTATCTGACCACCAAGACCTACTCGACTGTGACTACCATCTACAACACCAAGGTAGAGAGCGAAGTCAAGTCTGCTACCAAGGTTGAGACCGTGCCAGTTGTGTAAGTATACGACCGCTACTGCTCCGGGTGTTCTACTGGCTGACACGCATATAGCTCCACCGGAACTTCCTACAAGACCAGCGTCTCCACTGCTAAGGAGACCATCACAAGCTCAAAGACCACCGGGTCTGTCGTCACGGAGACTGCGAAGAAGCCAACCACGTACATCACTACTGGCACCACCACGGTCTGCACAACGTCCAAGGGGGGCTATGGCGACGGCTACTAAGCCTTGATCTTTCGCGCATAAAGGAAACTAGCAATGCAGCTAGCAGGACCGATGAACTCGACTGATTGCGACGCAAGCTCCAACTGCGGTACACTCCTTGTGCAGGGACTATGTTTTGAGCGCGTTGATTCACGACCCATTTCGATTCTTGAGTCACTCCTTAGACTACCATCTTACCCAGCGATAGAGCTGCATCCATAACAATAAACATATTTTGGCAAAAGAGAGAGCAAAGACGCGAATCCAAAACTTAAAGCTTCTAACTTCGATGATGTCAAAGCTCTAAAGCTGTGTTATCCTGAGATGAGGCCAGATGGTGAAGGCCAAATCACGTACAAGTCCGCTCATATAACCAACGGATAAATCGCAGCAAATCACCTCGTACATTACCCCCATCCTCACTGTAAATCCAGTCCTCAATATCTCGACCTATGCTGCGGTCGCTCAGGACCCTGCATCATAGCCAACCGCGCAGGGTTCATGCCAAACGTAGCGGCCTCAGAGGGCTCGTCTGCTGCAGCAGCCTCCTCTCCAGTCTCGGCGTCATCGCCGTCCTTCTTGCCCGACTTGGCCTCCTTCTTCGCCTTGCGTTCGCTCTGCTTCATTTCGAGTTCCGTCTTCTTGACGCGGTCGCGGGCACGCTCGTCGTGGAGCTTCTCGTTCTTGGCGGAGATTTTGGACTTGCGGGCTTCGCTGTTGCCGCCACCTCCTGCGCTGTTGGGTGGTGTTAGTATGTGTTCTATTACTTTGTGTTGGGTGGTAGGGGACCAGGGATGCGCGTAGAAGACCCAGAGGATTCAAATCTTACCTCAGCTCAACATTGATCTTCCTTCCCTCCTTCTTCTTGGGGTCGGCGAAGAGGGAGTGGTGGTACTTCTTCAAGCACGTCACCATACGGTCGTAGCGGTCGAATTCGATGAAGCAGGTGCCCATGAACTTCTCAGTGCCCTTGTATGTACGGAGACGGATGTCGGTGGGCTTGATCTTTTCGAAATGCTTCTCGATTTGCTCTTTCGTAGCACTGTAGGGAAGGTTGCCTGAAGTTGTATGTCAGATGGGTATGATAGATCGGAATGTGCACAAGACGTACCGACGAAGACGATGAAGCGGCCCTTGTTAGCCTCGACTGCGGCTTGGGCTTCCTCTCCCTCTACCTCGACTTCGGCGCCACCCTCGATGTCTGCATCTATGTCCTCTGCAGAGGCTTCACCGTTGGTCTCGGCTTTGGGCTCTTCAGTAGAGGTTTCGCCATTGGTCTCTGCTTCTGCCGCCTTCTTTGCCTTCTTCTCTTTTTTCTCCTTCTTCTCCTTCTTCTCCTTCTTCTCTTTCTTCTTCTCCTTCTTAGCAGCCTTGGAGTCAGAGTCTGCGCCGTTTGTCTCTGCTGGTGTGTCTTTAGCTACGCCATTCTGTTCCTCAGCTGCGTCTTTCATAGGTGTGTCCTCAGATGCGGCAGCGTCTTTGCTCTTCTTCGACTTCTTGTCCTTCTTCTCTTTCTTGGACTTCTTTTCCTTCTTCGCAGGCGCATCTTCGCTGGCATCGGGCATTGGCTCGTCATCGTTGACGCTGATGAAGTTCTCCGAGGACTTCATCTCATCGATAAGATCAGCCTCCTGCGCATCCTCAGAGACATCCGCATCCTTGGACTTCTTGGACTTTTTCGATTTCTTTTCCTTCTTCTCCTTCTTTGCGTCTTCTAAGGCGTCCTCGACGGCCGATGTGTCGACATTGCCCTTGGACTTCTTAGACTTCTTATCCTTCTTGTCTTTCTTTTCTTTCTTCACCTCGGTCGCTTCGACTTCAGGCGCATCCTGGACATTGTCTGTCTTCTTGGATTTTTTGGACTTCTTCGGCGCATCTTCTGCTGCCTCGGCGTCGCGCTTGCGCTTCTTCTCGGGGGTGTCAATTTTAGATTTGGACATGGTGGGCGCGCAAAAATGGTGTAGATCTGTAGGAGCGTCGCGAAACGAGAATGGAGATCCTGAACTTTTTCTGCCGGGCGGTCGCGCAAGATTGTCTTGGCGCGTGAACTACGGCATCGATGCACCCCTCAAGCGACAGAATTGCAGTCGCAAAGCATCATGCGGCCCCCGGCGCATCGAGCAAAGCTCCCACACGGCTCGCTGAGGCCTCCGACATCGCGTACCTCTGACCGCCCATGTCCACGCCAATTCTCGAACAAACATCCCCGCCAATTCCTCGTCGCGCACCAGGGCTCGCCCCGGCCACAGCTACCGTTCCTATATCCCTCGGGCCAGCACCTCTCCAATGGCCAACTACAACGTCTGTTCTCCATTAGCGCCAACCACAAGAAATTCATAAAGGAGACGGCGAAATTGAGTGTGCGATACAGCATCCTCATCTTCCTCCTCTCATCATGCGTCAGTATCGCAAGTCTGGGCATATTGAGCGAGCAGCAAGAGCGGGCGTTTCCGTCGCCGCATGAATGGAGTCTGATTACACGATTCAGGTTCCGGCGAGGAAAGTGGTGGCAGGTGCCCGAAAACAACGAGGAAGAGGGTTTCCCCAACTGGGCGCGGGTCTACTCAGAGCTGGAATATGCGCTGAACCGATTGGAACACCCGAACAAGGATGGCGCGGGTTTATTTGACCAGGAAGAGGGAGGGATTATGGTGCCTGGCGTAGGCAAGGCAGGCTTCGATCTGACGGCCAAGAGCGAGGAGTGGCGACAAGGGTACTACGAAGTCTTGATGGGCATGGGTAATGCTGCAGAGAGGTTAGATGGATGGGTGACGGACAAGTGGAGGAGAAACGTGTGGGCGCCAGAATTCATTCAATCGCCCTCGAATCCACGACCGAAAGCTGTTCTTCCTGGCATGCCCGAGCCACCAGATGAGGAACATCGCTTTCCCGCGGCGGAAGCACCAGAGACGTTCTACCTCAAGGTCATCACCTCCAAGGGGTTTACAACATATCAACGGCTATCAGCTGCGCTGAGCTATGCCGACTGGCTCAACTTCAGAAAGCTCCCCGACTCGGCGGAGGAAATGTATAGATGGGCACTTGACATTGCTATTGCAGGCCTACCCACACCCGAGCCTTCGACAGTCATCGACCGAGACAGTGCCATTCTGTCGTCTACGGCACCCAAGGAAGCAGTAACACCAAACATCCTCTACGCGGCGACAAACCTCGCTACCTTTCTAGCGGAACAACGAAGAGTCTCGTCCGCACTCCCAATCTTCGTCTCGCTGCTCCGTGCTCGTATCGAAGCCCAGGAGGCGCATCTTCCTATGGTTCAGGCACAAAAGGACTCTACTCTCATCGGTACTTTGTTCAGCTTACTGCGTGAACCCGACTATCCAGGGGTACCACCCTCAGGCGACGAACCACTCCTCCGCAGAGAAAGCGACCGCTGCGAAGAAGCCGCCTTGAAGAACTATATTGGCGAGATCCTTTTCGCGACAGCCGGCAACTCATCTAGTCAACGCCAACAGGGCCTCTCATGGGTGCGCGATGGTGTCTCTACCTCCAAGCTCGCGCAATCGCTCGAACCCATACGCGCCAACGACGACCTCCGCAAGAAGTGCGAAAAGTGCGAGGAGGTCGGTCTCGAATCGTGGGGGAAGATCATGACTTATTTGGCTGCTGAGGCCCGCGAGAAGCGGGATCAGGCGAAGAGTGGAGGTCTGAAGGGGCTGGTGTGGAAGGTCAAGGGCACCAAGGCCCTGGATGAGGATGTGGAGAACCTAGAGGGTGAAGAAGAGGGCGTCATTCTTCGGCTCAACAAGCTCAGAAGCAAAATGCTCAAGGAGGAGTATGAGGAGATGGATCGCAAGTTTGCGCGAACCTTTGTATTCTAGCAACTGGCTGTAGGATATGACCCATGGAGCTGTACAACAGCTACGCCTGCGTAGTTCTGCCAAGCGCGACCGGCAATTTTACCCAAAGCCCTCTCACAGCCCCTGCATCAGTTCTGCCAGTGCAACTTATCGCATGTGCATACTCAACATCACCATGTTTCAGACGTGGATCACTTTAGCCTTCACCCTATCAATGTCGGCACATCCCTCTGGCGCGGATCGCCACATCCGGCTCGCTATCAGGGCCCTAGCGCTCGAGAACCAATCATCCAAGCCACACCCGCTGTCAATTCTAACCGAACCGAACGCTTGCTTTTGGTCACCCATCAACTGTGTTCGCACGTGTGCCGGCCTCCCCGACTATTGGCGTGGGCAGCTGATTATTGCTTGGGAACACAGGCGAATTAGTATGAGTATGTCTGCCATGCATAGACGGTATGTCGCTAGCGCATGGGGTTTGGTGGAGGAGAATGGGTGGGTAAACCGTTCGTCTGATGCGGTTGTGAAGGGGGTGACTCGGTAGTCAGCTGGGCGTAGGCGTTTGTATAAGAGAAGCAGTGATTCAGCAGCTGGCTGTTTCTTGTCGCAAACACACACACAGATCCCATTCACAACCACTGCCTTCGTTATATATCTAAAGACGACACGATGGCTTTCAGACCGCTTGTTGCGCTGGCTACCATGGCCGTATCTTTGGTCAGCTGCGCGCCGCTCGCACTCAACGAAAGGCAGGCGCCAGATGGCGTTCCCGATTATGTACTCAAATATGGTACGCAGTGATACTCGATCTTGCTTCGCTGTCTGTAATTGTACATCCGATTCGACTAACTGCTCTTTAGCGCCCATCGTCTACCTTCACTCACAGGATGCCTACTATCCCACCGATATACAAACATTCCTGAACCATACGACTCCGCGAGTGGAGTTCAACGAGGTTTCTGGTCCTTCAAAGCCCCTAACTACTTCCAACCTCGATCAGATGGGCAGCGACGTCTGGCTCACATCCAACGACGACGTGACCAAAGATCCTACATGGATCAAGGGCACAAAACCCAACGCGCAGGGCAAGACCGAAGGAGCCACCACAGCGGCCATCATTGTGAACGACAAGGGAAATGGCAACGTTGACGCTTTCTACATGTACTTCTACGCCTACAACTACGGCGGCGAGGTACTAGGGTGGAGCAAACTGAACTTTGGTACGTCCTTCCGCCATCCATACCATGAAACTGTTCAGTTCTAACAGTCCAACAAGGCAACCACGTAGGCGACTGGGAACACGTCATGGTCCGCTTCGCAAACGGTTCTCCCGAGGCAATCTGGTACTCTCAGCACGCAAACGGGCAAGCCTTCCGCTACGGCACCGTCGAGAAGACCGGCGACAGACCAATCGCATACTCCTCTAAAGGCTCGCATGCCAACTACGCCATCTCCGGAACCCACGACCACACCATCCCCAACCTCAATCTTCCGGGCGGCGTCTTGGAAGACTACACAGACAGAGGTGTGATGTGGGATCCTCTCCTATCGGCCAACTTCTACAAATTCGACACCGGAAAGTCCGCTTTCTCGGCTTATGATGGTCAGGCGCCGACGGCGTGGTTGAACTTCAAGGGCAGATGGGGCGATGAGGAGTATCCCGAGAGTGATCCGAGACAAGTCAAGCTGTTTGGTCAGGCTAAGTTTTCGGGTGGACCGACTGGACCTGTGGACAAGCAGCTGAACAGGGAGAAGATCTGTCCGGATAACGGTCAGCTTTGCATTCTGAGGAGTATCCTCGTGCCACGGAGTAAGGCTACGGATGAGGTTGCGCAGGATGGGGATGTTGTTCTGGCATGATGAGTGCGAGACAGTGATTTCATGAATCTGTTCAATTACTTCCACGTAATATATAATGATATTAGGACTTTCAACCAAGCACATACTTCGTTCTGCTGGCTGCAACACAAGTACAATCAAGTTCCCCAGAGCCATTGAGGCTGTACCGTCCTCTTCTGTGTGCCCTGAGCCCAATAGATCGCCCCAGATCGCCCCAGATCTAGTATAACGCCGTACAAAAAACTTAGGGGTATCATGATAATGACTGACTGAAAACTCAAGTTCCAAAACGAATGATCCGCCGATACTTGGAAACACCCGGAATGACAGTAAGCTGCACGCAACCCAATAATAGAGAACCATTGATAAAATAGGAATTGATGATATAAAAGGTCAAAGCACGATGACTCGAGACACAGTGAGCTGACGCGAGCCACGTAGCACTGTTGAAACGCCACAGTAGTACGACGACGTGGAGAAAATTGACGCATCACCACGGCTCTGAATGACGCTGAGCTTTGCCTTCTTCAGTGGCTTGGCCATTCGACATCTCGGCGTGACGTACATGGACGTCGTGCTTGTGGAAATCATCTAGCGCAATCTCAGTACCAGAGTCCTGCGTGTCGCGAGAGCTCGTCATCGTTTCCTTGCGATAGGCATCTCGTCGCAGATGATGTTGGAATGGGCTGCCAGTCAGCTTGGATTTGACCGTACCCCAAGCTCTTCTACACTCGGAGCGGGTTGTGAAGATGTAGATTGTGGCGTTCCAGGCTCCTTGAAGAGGCAACACGATCGCGGAGATGATGTTGAGAGCGAAGCTCGAGCGGTTTCTGTGCGTGAACTGGTACATGCGGTTGATGCTGCTGGGTAGCCAGACCACAAGCAAGGCTACGAACATGAGGAAGGCGACCTGGAAGTATGCCATTGCTGCAGCATGACCTTCCGCGGTCCGCTTGGCGACAGGACGCGTTGTCAATAATGTGGTCGGGGTTGCCGAGGTTTCTGCAGGGCTTGTCGCAATGACGGTCGCCCTGTACCCATTTCGACCTCTTGTACCATTGTGTGGATGTCGCTGCGCTTCAACATCCTCGATCTGTATTCTGGAAGTGCGGGAAGCATCCACAACTGGCAGTGTTTCCGTCACCGTATCGTTGTGTTTGCTCGGCGAGGAAAGCAACCGGGTGCTCGAAAACGAATTGATGGAGCTTTGATCGGGCTCGGGAGAGACACAGCGTGAGATGGCGTCCTCTGCCTGGACGTCGCATTTGATTTGTGTCGTCACCACGATGTTGTTTGCACCCACAAAAGGATGCGGGATAGGGTTCGCGGTAGCAGCAGTGAAGGAGTTTCTGGCTAGATATTGGTGCGAGCTTCGAGAAACGGAGCGCAGTTCGGCCCCCTTCCTCCAGATCCGATAGCCGGTGATGATGTAGATGCTGATAGTCGTAGTGATAACAATCCTGGCGCAATTAGTCGTGCGCTTGGCTTGACGAGGACTGGACTTACCAGGTAGGAGCGTAGAAAAATGCGATCCGCATCCACTCGACGTCAGACGATACCCAGCACCAAAGAGTTGCTGATCCAATAATCTCGTTTCCCGTTCTACCCAAGATGAAGTAGACGAGGACTGGTAAAGCTGGGATCCCATAACTACACACGACATACCACTTCTCCAAATGGCGAAGTTGCTGGGCGTCGTATCCATAGAAAAACACCAGGAATACATTCGTAGCCATTGATAAACAGAAGAGCGCATCTGTGATCAAGAACCATTGGATCATGAGACCCTGGAACTCGCAGAGACCGGACGGGGGTTCAGAATCCTTTGGTAAGACTGCAATCGACATCAAAGTCGCGATGTTCGTCAAGATGTTCCCGAATGTCGCGAAGAATACCAGACGGTTAATTGCTGCGCTATATCAGCTCTTGTAACGCATCGAAGCAAGTCAACGTACGTTTTCTGAAGAAGGGAAAACACACGAAAGTAGTGATGATGATTGTTGAGCCTATGACGGAAAGTCCGGACGCCGCTCTCGTGACGATGACAAGCGCAAAGTCTTTGTGGGGTGATAGTGGCGTAGGCATGTCTGGAAGTCGTCGAGACAGCGTGTTGTGCTTTGCAGAGAAGGAAGTGTGCGCCAAGGTTGGCTTAATCTGGTGCGTTTCTAGCGTGTGAGTGATACTGAAAGTATTTCCCGGATTCACTCGAGTGCGACTAATCGTGTTTGGTAGTTATTTGATCCCGCCGACCGCCGCAGTACTTGTGAAATATCCCGGAGAGCGCCACAGTATCGGCCCTGCAATCACGACGAACGACTTCGCCGACGAGATGCACAGTTTAAGCGAGGAGCCATGCGCAAACAGCCAGTATAGTCGATATAAGGGCCAACAAGGGTGGCCGTGGTCGAGTGTGGAGGATAACCGGTATGAACGGGATGAAAGACCTTCGAATCTGGAAGCGGATCGACTGACAACGCAGGATAACGTGATCGAGACAAATAATATTGACTTCCCAGCTAGGAGAAAAGACTCTCGCCTGTAAGAATGCAGATTGCTTCGTAGATTTGGTGTACAACGCGCTGACGAACGCAACGAAACCCTTACGCACAACGTCGTACAGAGTCCGCAAGGGGAAAGGAAAGATCCAAGAAATGAACTTGAGTCAATATGTCGGTTCGTAAGTCGGTCTCCCGGCGAATGAAGTTTTGTGCACGGCAGTAGCGTGGTAAATCTGCTCCACAGGGTGTGCACAAGAGGCGCAGGAATGGTCAATAATAGCGTGAAGTGGATTAGGATAATACACAACTCAACCTTTTCCTACACTCAAGTAGGCTGGTATATAGCTTACTACTGCCTCCAGTTTTGCGGAGAGCATAGTCGCCGTAAGCCATCGCTGCTTTTGGTAACAACTGCTGTGTACTGGCTTTCGAGAGAATAGAACCCTGTATGGTGGCGTGCAGGCTGTTTGCAGTCCACAAAGCTGAGGCCAGAGAATCGATAGCAGAAAAATGATACCAATAGAGGTCTGCGATCTGGGAGGCACGCCGTCGAGACCTCGACGTGGGACGTGCCAAGCCAGCCCGTCATCTTCCCCGCAGCTCCACTTTCATCTCATTCGGCAGTCTTTACCACTGCACGTCCTCGTCCTCCAAAACTGCGGTCGCGCCTGCACCCCCTGCCCTAGAACAAAGAGTCTTCCAGTTCAGCTAGCTAGATGCGTACGGTATGCGCAGGCTGGACATGTAAGATTCCAAGGTTCAGATACATCGGATCACCTCACGGCTACGGCACAGTCTCGGATGCTACGGCATCGGCAATGTGCAGTCTCGCAAAGACCATTTCCAACTGACTGGTAGCAGAGATCTAGCTCAATACTATTCAGATGTTGGTTAGGACTACCGATCACCAGTTCCAGGATGATGATGTTCAACACGCAAAGAGTGCTTACTGAGCAAACCAATTAGGGAACACATCACACACCACCAACCTCTCACGTAGTCGTCTGGTCACATAGCATTTTCCACTAGGCTGAGAGCGGTGGCTCTTTATCTATGATGGAAAGTCATTCTCGCCTACGATGTCCTATCACAAAACTCCTTCACCCACCACTAACCATTACCCGGCGAATAGCATTTCACCCCTCGAAGCTGACTTGAAATATGCAGCGCAGTAGTCAAGCCTCTTCTTGGAAAGATAAGAGAACAAAGAGCAGTCTTAGATCATCGCATAATCAGCAAACGAAACATAATTCGGCCACAGCGACCCTGCCGGTGAGACGGATCATCTCGATACTCAACGACGAAGGGCGCTGACTATTCCGAGTCGACCGGTGTATACCCGACTCGCCCAAATTGACAGGGAGAGATCATGCGGCGAGAGGTTCGCTGCTCTATGGCAAATGGGTTTGCGATGTTGCTCAAAATGGCAGTAGTATTGCTAGGGTTACCCTGAGTGTCGCCGGATTCGACTAAGTTCCCAATAAACACTGCCATCCCAGTACCAGCTGGAAGAATAGCCCTCTTAGAGGGTCCCGGATATATGGCTATGTGCCTGTGCACGGCACTCGCTCAATTCTAGGTTAACGTTCGGCACAAAAACAGATGCACGACTTCGCCGTTGTTGCTGCGGCTATGGCTGCACCCTTACATATCAGCCCTGCGCCGGATCGAGGGTCCAAGAACAGTAAGGAACTACTACTCCTACTGGAACGTGACTCCATTTCAATCTCCATTGGACGCTTTCACATAACCAAATGGACTCAGGTCGCCGAAGTAAACGTCAGCAATCGAGGTCTTCAGGTACATTGATCCAAACAACATGTCGTTCAACCACAAAAAAGATTGATTCCATGCGCAAGAAGGAGCGTATTCCAGTTCTTTTATTTCACGCATGCCTGTTTACCTTCCGCCTATCCAGCCCTCAGAAACCTCCTCACGTAGTAGCCACCGCAGCATCAGTAATAACCGCATCCTCCGCCTTAGCCGGCTCCTCCGCAGATCTCCTCTGCTTTCCCGAAATGAGATAAATACTAGCACGCACCTCCAACAACGGATCGTCACTCGGCTGTAACCCATCAATCCGCGGAATAGGATCGAAGATGATGCTCTTCTGCTGCTTCGCGCTCTCCGCGTCGTCCATCATCTTCTCAATCTGGATCTCGCCTAGCTCTACAATCCTCCTCGCCTCAGGCCATATTTCCGTCGCATCATCCGTCACATCCCCTTCCTCGGCGACTTGAGCCAACAGCTTGAATCCAATCGGTCCAGACTGCAAACGCGGCTTCAACTCGTCGAACAGGTAGAATTCAGACTTTTCCTTTAGTGCCTCGGAGTCGAGATGTTTTTCTCCGGCGATAGGCACAATCCTGTACCTCACCACAGTAACCTTGTCCCTTTTGACAAGCTTGAACGCATTCACACCGAAGAACTTCTCCGTCGCAAAGCTCTCTGGACTAGGCTTCGCAGCCTGTAGGAATCTCGCTGTCTCGGGATGGCGGCCAAGGAACTCAGGTACTGCTTCTCCCGCATTCTGCCCCGTTGCCGCTTTGAGGAACTCTAGGAATTCGGCGCCGGTACGTGTGGGGAAGTATGGCGTTGAGTGCGCAACTATGTCTGTGTGTTGCCTTCGCCCGTCTTCCTTGGGCGGTAGGTGAAAGCGAATGGCAATGCCGCGGGGATTGGCATTGGGGTCCGTGTCTGCGATCTTGGGGAAACCGGTGGAGGAAGAGAAGCGAACGGTTATTGGTGTGGAGGGCGTGTTGAAGTGCGGGGCTGTAGTGAGGTCCGACACCGTGGCACTGGGAGTAAACGTTCCGGTAAGGAGATGTCCTTTTGCGTGCGCTGGTTGTACTTGTCAGCTGGAGGTTACGTTTGGAACAGTGACTCGGAAAGGGTTAAGCAAGGAGAAGGTAAAGAATAAGGAAGAATTACATACCTGGTCTAAAACTGTGCGGCGCGCCACCGGCCATGCCGCGAAGAGTGCTCACAAGACCATTGCTCGTCTCCAGCACCTCGGCGTTCGTCGAAAGTGGCATGATTGATGAACCTACGAGTTCTCCCTCGATGCAGTACTTGTCCAGATGTACCTAAAGTATCGTTGATCAAAGTCAGCAACAACACAGACTGTTTGCAGCAAAGCGACTTGTCGATCCAATATATACATCACGCAGAAGCCCAACATGCTGCTTTGCTGAATAAACACAGTCACACCTAGTGCGTATATTCCAAATCGCTGCATTCAACAAACCAAGTACCTTATCAGAAGTTCGAGAAGTAACGAGATCCTTGCCCCCGTTCGCTAGTCAAATGCGTCTCGTTCTATTGGCGGGTTCCGAGCTGACAGCATGCTTACATGCATGTTGTATCTTAAGAAATCCTTCGCTTACGACTCCTACACGGCTTCCTTCACGTTTAGTAAGCTTAGCTTAGCCTAGAGAAGAAAACTCGTCACGTCCAGTTCTCTGATTGGAGTTTCTAGACGTGCGAACATGGGTCCTAATGTACGTCAATGAGAGACGCAACAACAAACCCAGCTATCACTGCTTCCTTTCTTATCCAAGACCTAATTATCTCGTATACGCGCAGAAGTCATCTATCAATCCTCCTCCGCACAGTTCCCAACAACCATACTCGCCCGCCTCCCCACCAAACCATCTACATACCCCAAAAACACTTCCAGGTCAATCATATCAACCTCCCCATCCTTATTACCCAGACTAGGATTTGAACTCCTCATCACCTGTCCTCCCCAGAGAATACGTAGATACGCCTTGTCACGCCCACTGCTACCACCAGTAGTCTCATGTCCTTTCCTCCGATAAACCTCAAACACGACTTCCGAACCCATGCCTACCCAGACCATCTGCTCAACCTGCAGGAAACTGAGTAGCCGGGCCAACGAACCATCGTGCGCAACGTTGTGTCTGTACAGAACTGGACTCTGACCCGCTAGTACGGAGCGCATATTTTGTACCAACTCTGCCATGTAGACGCCGTAGGAAGCAGCAGCTGCTTGTAAGGAAAGCGGAGAGTCACGGTAAATAAAAGAGTACTCGTATTGTCCCAGACGGTAAACGGTATCGGCTTGGCTTTGAGAGACGCAAAGAGCGGGGTTGGTGATGTTGCAAGGTAGGGGTTTGGCGTGACATTGGCGGGCGGAGAGGTTATCGTAGTAGTGGTCGAACCAGGTGTGCCATTCTGATGAATCAGTAGGCACGCCACTTATGGCGTCGAGAGAAGCGAAGAGTGGTGCTGTAGCGATGAGATGTCGCGTCCAGTTTGCAGCTGTGCTGCCAACGCCGTAGGAACTGTAAAGGGAGGAGGCGGCTGGGCAGGAATAGGATGGGGCGAGGGAGTCGATGGTGGAGGGTTGGACGTGTAGGGGCACGTTTTCTTTGGGGCTGTACATGCCTTCGATTAGCATGCCGGCAACTTGGCTGGTGATGACGTTGTTGGAGACGCGCCAGGCTGTCTTTTCGTTGATGTTGTCCGGGAGGAAACCGAGCAGGTCGTGGTATACGCCGAAGAGGTCCTTGCCATGCTGTAGAGAGTCGTCGAGCCCCTCGCGAGTGATTTGAGGGAATTGGCACGACCCGTTGAAACCACTCTGGGCGAAGGGGTTAATGGGATTGGTATAGACGCTCCAGTATGTTGACGCCGATGTGTTACCAGCGGGATTGAGAGGCTCGCCGTAGTAGAAGAGACCTTGGTCAGAGCAATCCCAGGGGTATGACTCTTTGGGGAAGGTATTCGAGGCATATGGTGTGCGCTTGTGATGGCGATGAATACTATGCAGGATGTAAGTTGATGCTTTCGATTGACTGTGGTTGTAGGACAACTTACACCTCCACGTACGCCAGCTCAAAGTCGTCATCTACCTTGACATACTCATTCTTTCGGACATGAGGCATATTGCACCAATTGTACGTTCCGTACTCCACACCGGCAGGCAGCTGCGAGCTGTTGAACACGAACCCATTCGTGCCCGTCCCGTTTAATACTTGATCAAGATCATTAACCCAGCTCTTCTTAGGTGCGTACCAGCCCAAATCTACCTTTGTTACATTCTGAGCTACCGCTATAGTAGCTATCGAAGCAAAGAGTAGCGATGCATAACTGCGCGAGGAAGTCATATCGGTATCCTGAGGTAGCCGAAAGAAGAGCGTGAACGCGGTAAAGACGAGAACAAATGCTGCCAGAGCAGAAAAGACAGCATGGTGCATACCTTGTATTTATAATTCGCTCAAGGCGCGAAACCGGGAGCCATTGCAGATGCAGAAGGTCTCGTCGTTAGTGACGAACGTTCAGAGCCGAACGATGGTCGCTGCGCGCAAGACATGCACGATGCGAGGTACGAGATGGCGATTGGTCAACGAGACAACGAGTCTGGCCCGCCAACTGGTATCTCGGGATAAGACACAACGAACATTACCGACACTGGTCCAAGGCTCGCACTTATTATACTGTTCTACCTTGATCCTAGCCATTTTTCTCTCTCCTAGCAGTCTTGTTTCTCGAGAGTATTGGTTGAGCAATACTAGCTTGCATGGTCACAGTCAGCAAGCAAGAGCCCCGAATGATTCATAAAATACAATTTTTTTACTGCTTCCCGAAAACGTACGATCAGTATGCTACAATCCCTCCACCGATCCCTGGATCGCTTGCTAAATACACATTGAAGCTGTTCCCGCATTGCTCCAAATACTATCAAAGGCTACGCTCAGCGTGAATAACGTATCGACCACCCGGATCCTTTGTGAAACGGAATGAACTTTGTCGGAACGGCATGAATCTAGAATATACTAAACAATAAGAAAAAGGGTATGCGCAATTTTAAAATCAGATGAAAACACAAGCTTCCAGATGCAGACTGATATAGGAAAAGGCGTATGAGACCTCCAAGTGTGAACATGTACGGTGTGAGTTGTGATGGATGACGAAGGTTCAGAAGATGCTTCGTGGGGTAGAGATTGAATGATCGCGTTGTGCAGCGATGTTGCTTGTCGTGGATCCAACTCGATGATGCCGCGGGTATGGCAAGATGCCTGGGGTCTGAGGGTCGAGATATCTAGAAATCGTTGCTAGGGCGATACGGGCGATACTCGCGGCTGCCAGCGCTGGCTGCCCGTCCATTGGTCGCAGGAACAGAGAGCTGCCTGGAGGCGGGTCCATCCGATGTAACGACCCGTCGCCTGCCCTTTTCCAGTCGAGTGGTTCTCCAGCCCTCGTACCATTGCTCACGGGAAGCCTCGCGGAGCTCAGAGCGCCAATCACTGAAAACGCTCTCCCTGAGTTTGACGAAGTCACAGTGCTCTGGGTTGTAAGGATCGGCAAAGCCCCATGGGAATCTGCGACCAACAACCTCGGGGTCGTAAGGATCTGGCGAGATGATGCTGAGAGGCAAGAACGGAGTCTCTGCACTCTCGCTGTGGATCGAGGCGGACATGGCGGACGGCTTACGGCTGTGACCTTTCCTGGCGCTGGGGGGCGACGTGGGAGGGGAGTGCGACCTGGTCGAAGAGCTGGAGGAAGCCATGGAGCGCGCAGCTTCGGAAGAAGATCGCTCGAGGATTTTGTTCAGAACTTCTGATTTGCCTTCGCCCTCAGACGACTGCTCGTATTCGTCCTCGTCGCGCTCATCAAGTCGGTCGGGGTCTTCGTCATCGTCGCCAAGGTCCAAGTTCAAAGCTTCCAAGGGGTCCAACTTTGCGCGCTTGATGGTGTCCCAGACAGTCTTCTTCAGATAGCGCATGTGCGCGCCGGTGATTGTGTCTGCCTTGCTGATGACTGGGATGACGGTGGTCCTGGTTTGCAGCTCGCGAAGTATGTTGAGATCGAGACGATCGTCTAGACCACCGAAGATGGCGCTGCCAGCATTGACAATGTTGGACTTCTTGCGAGCCTCGGCTATGTTCTGGTCGAGACGAATCGGATCCAAAACGAGGAAGACACAGTGGATGTGTGTATCCTTAACACCTGGCGCGCGCACGACCTTCTGCTCTTCGCTGAAAGTGTCTTCGAACTTGGACTCGAGGAACGAGGTGATGATGGGCAGCTGGAAGTCGACAATGTTCTTCTCGAGGCCCTCAGAGTCCCAGAGCGTGACGCCAACTCTCTCGCCATCAACTTCGGTCTCAAGGAATTCGGAAGTGAAGGGCGAGTCTCCACCACCTACGGCGGTAGCAGGCGGCGAGGGAGTGTTTGGGCGCTTTCGAGCTGGGAGCGCGAGCGCAGTGCGGAGAAACTCGATGAAAGAAGACTTGCCGCAGCCTTTGGTGCCAATGACAAGAATACTAGGTAATGGTCAGCTCGGTATCTACAGCTGTGTGACAAAACATACTTGAAAGGCGTGGGGTCCTTCCTCCTCCGCACACGACGAGGGCTGTTGACAGTGCTGATCTGGCTGCTGGCGTAGCTGTAGCGACCGCGGTTGGTCATGCTTTCGGTCCTCGGGTAGGGATCGTAATCCATGTAGGTCGAAGGCGAGGAGCCTGGCACGGGCGGCGCCACAGCGGGGCTGGGTTGAGCGGGAGCCATCCTGTAGGTGTCGGTCGAGGGGCGGCTGAAGTTGTGGGCAGTGGGGTTGTAGGTGCCGGCCTTGTTGGAGACAATGGCAATGGAGTCTGGGCGCGTGTCCTCACCTCCGAAAGTCGCGAGCTGGGGA
Organism: Alternaria arbusti; assembly: GCF_024043155.1. Lineage (NCBI taxonomy): Eukaryota > Fungi > Ascomycota > Dothideomycetes > Pleosporales > Pleosporaceae > Alternaria > Alternaria arbusti. Next base: position 227,796 of record NW_026249954.1, on the reverse strand, counting down.
AGGGCCGAGTGGGAAGGCAGGCGCGGCGGCTGCTTAGGCAGCATGGTAGCTTCGCGCTGCCTGCGGAGAGCCTCCTCCTGGGCGAGGGCCTTTTGCTTCCTGCTCATCTTGCCGCCGGAGACGCTTCGATTGGTGCTGTTGCCGCGAATTTCAGAGGAGCTTTTTCCGCTGGTTCGGCGCAGGAAGTTGAAGCTGGAACGGCGCGGTCCTGTTTGGTCGGCGGAAGACTGGGACTGGGACTGGGCTGCAGAAGGGCGGACAGAGGGGTCAGGTGAGCCGTCTTTGTAGGCCGAGGTATTAGGTGGATTAGGGGACCGGTCGTCAATGGTGGTGGCCATGGTGGGCAGCAGAGGGCTCTTAATATCAGTGGCTCACACTTCGCGCGCGTGTAATCTTAGCAATCGAGGACTGCAGCGTAGTGGGTAAGCAGTCCTGCTGGGTCTTGCTGGGCTGGGCTGTCCTGCGCACGGCACAGCAATTCGGAAGCGTCTGGCGTCCTAGTGCGAGGGCAAGTGAAATTGGAGGAGGAGCAGCCGGCTGTATCCCAAGGTCAGCACTTGGTCAAACGCGCATCCAAATGGCGCGTGCGGGTCGGGGGCCCAGGGTCTGGTTAGAGCCTCTGACTAACCTTAAGGCCCGAGGCACTACTGCAGGAACGATACGCGCAATGGCACCCCCGGATTCTGCACAAAAAGGAATGCGCGGTAGCAACGTTGCGACAGAGTGCAGTTTAGGAGGACGAGAGCATGCAAATAGCCCTGGAGTGACTACTACCAACGTCAACACGGGCGTGACGCGTCTCGGGAAGGAGAAGGCTGGACGGCGCCTGCCATTGGCCGCGGCTTCTCGAGGTTGGATGCACAGCGGGAAACGACGATGGTGACGCCGACGGGGGTGGCACGCCCGAAAGATCAATGCGAAACAGCTGGCCTAACCAGACAACCACGGGCGACCGCGCCCAATTTGCACGCGCGCCAGTCATTATTCGGCACGCGATAGCTTCGTGTTGTGTAATCGTTATCGTCCGCCGGCGACATGCAGCTGGGGACCCGGGCCCTGGTGATCGTCACGCACATGAATAGGGGTTCACGCTAGCTTGCTCATCTCGAGAGCCCAGTGCCGCGCTGAGGGCGCAGAAGCCAGGTGTTTCTGGTAGGCAAGGAGCGCATGAATGCCATTCCGATCCGACACAACCCTCCTGGGGACACCCACGATGTCGCGTCGCAGAAAGACAGAGGCCCTATATGCGCCCACATCTGGCGTCATCGTGCTCTCTTTTTCCAACAAACACAACAAGGTCTGATATTGGCTGATTCCAGATAGAGCAGAAACTTCACCAACGCCAACAGACTGCGCCTCGTGCATGTCGAGCAACATTGCCTCAGCATCACGCAACCTTGAAGACGTGCGCCTATCGATATGCCCCACACGCGTAGCGCGACTCAGTCGTCCTGGTCCCATGGATTGCTCTCCCGGCCCGCTCCATCCTACGTCAAGCCCAGCGATCAAACTCTAATAACAGATTGCCGCTCAAGTCAAAACCTTCCACTCTCCTCGATCTTGCCCATAACCTCTTGTGTATGCCCCCAGACCTTGTCCAGCCCGCCGTCCTCCCTCAGCTTCTGCGCTTTCTTGGTATCTGCCAGGATGTCCCCGTTCCAGTTCAGCAGATAGCTTCCACTGCCTTCCACACCATCACTTCCAATAACGTCTGTCTTGGCGCTATCCGCTTTGGGGGCGTATCGCGGCGCCGTGGCAGCGAACAAATGTCTTTCGCCACTTTCCACTTGTGGAACGAAGAGAAAGCGTCGAAATAGTCCACCCAGTGTAGACATGACGGTGTCGTTGAAGCGACCGAAGAGTTCTCGCGTTACGCCTGTCTCGACGCCAGATGGGTATTCGTGGATGTATGTTGTCTCTGGATTCTGATTTGCCAAGTGAGCCATGGAAAGAGACGTCATAGAGCTTGCATGGAGCAGGACGTTTTTGAGACTGAAGTTGTGTCTGAGGGAGAGGTCGGAATAGTCAAGGCCTCCGAGTCTCAAGCCAGCTTGCGGGTCCAGAACAGCGACCACGCGAGACAAGTTATTCGTCTCAGAGGCCTTGTTGAGGAGCGGCGTGAGTTGAGAGATGAATCGCATTCGTGCGTAGTATTGCACAGCCATCTTCCTGTCCAGACCTTCGGCTGTCTCGTCCCTTCCCTTCATCGTGAGGTATCCGCACGTCATAAACAGCACATTGACTTGGTTCTCCTTGCTCTTGATCTCACTACATGCCTCGTCCACATTCTTCAAGAGCGAGATGTCCTTTTGAATGAAGCTAACCTGAGATGAGTTGTTGATCGAGTTGAGCTCATCCATAATCTTGCTGGCTTCTGTCGCGTTGCGGCCGATCAGATAGACATGTGGGGATGTGGTCGTGCGGACGAATTCGCGAGCAGTGAAGAAGCCTATCCCACTTGTGCCTCCAACGAATACTGCGACTAGATTGGGGGGTAGGGTTTTTAGCGATGCGTTGTGAGCGCGAACAATGTCAAGAGCAACCATGATGACGAGACTTGGAACGAAGTAGATGGTTTTACAAGAAGATGCAATGCTAAAGAGAAAGCGTGAACAACCGCGATGGCTGTCGTTGATAAAGTATCTGTTGCCGACGAATGTAATCCTGCCAGCTTGACCGTGCGTCCCAATATTCGTCCGTGGCGACGGAGATAGTGTATGTGAAGTTATCCAAGACTTTTTGTGCCGGACAGATTCTAGCGGGGCATTCTGTACTCAGACTTTATGCTCGAGAGCATTGCTGAGGGTGCATACAGGTAGGAAGCTGGTGCTCCCACTCGAACAGGCTCAATCCTCCGCGTCCGCCGAAGACAGCGCTAGTCCCACCAGATCCTCACCCTCCACCCCACCAAGTACATCTCGCAACATGACTAGATTCACGTTCGGCGCAGTCTTTTGTGGAGAGGAAATACGCCTACCATGAACGCATTCGAGGATATGTCACCTACCTTGGACCCGACTCAACTCGCTGCTGGACACGCTCCACCCACGCCTCCGCACGAAAATGCACTCGACGATATTTACGGTTCGGCGCCCACTTCACCCACCCTCACAGCGAACGTCCCTCATGTACGCGCTCACGAAATACTATCCGACCTCCCGTCGCGTCAACGAGCGCTCGACACAGATGCATACCGAGAGGGTCTGGCAAACAGCAAAGGCCAATACGTGCAAGAAGGATTCGATGAAGGCTATTCTCTCGGTGCCAACCTAGGCCTACGCGTCGGCTACATACTAGGAGTTCTACAAGGCTTTACCGCGGCCTGGAGGGGTCATGATGAGCAAGTCCACAAGGAAGTCGCACAAGTCTTTGATTCTGCGCGTAAAGAGCTCGCCATCGAGGAGTTGCTAGGACGCCAATGGGTAGATGAAGAGGGCATATGGAAGTGGGGTGTTGTAGGAAATGACGACGACCCTACATTCAGGGAGGTCTCGGACCAGCATCCTGTAGTGAAGAAGTGGATGGGCGTAGTTGAGGATCTGGCAAAGAGGTGGGACGTTGATCTCAAGGCTGTGGAAAAGAGTCAAGTGCCGCAGGACGAACAATCATGAGTGACTCCGAAGGGTATCTAGGTGCTCTCTCGCATTCTCACTCCTCCCATGGTATATCGATATCACGACAAAGCTCTACTTGCATCAGCAAGGGCTGAAGTGATGTCAACGCAATCACAGCAATCGCCTCTCCATTCTTCCGATCAGAACGCTCTATAGCTCGCTCGAGGACGAGGTAGCCTCCTGTTGACGGGAGATGAAGCAGAACTACACCATCTTGAGATAGGATAAGGGGAGGCAAATATTCGCAGACAACGTTCTGTCCTTTCCCATCCCGCGCAGCTTCACAAAGTCAAAAGTTTTGGCTAGATAGCGAAACTCTCAAAGATTACAAAGAACGAGTGGATAGAGCTACGATAGAAGCAGAAGTTCGGGTTATACCGGAGCATGAGGCTGACACCTCTAGATGGTGCACGGACGAAATAACGGTTGTAGGCGGGCAATTGGCGGCGTTGAAAATGCCGTCATGACTTTAAGTCCGACAATGCGCGACAGATAATGCAATCTCACAACGTGCTCCTTATGTCATACTACACATTTCCCGTGCTGTCTTCACCCTGTTTCCGACAGCCATGATACATGGCTTGTCTGCTCTTCGAAGAGCACCTGCGCAACATGCGACATCACGATTGCTGACGTCAACCTTCTCCCCCACGCGACTCTACCTGGCACCACTCGCGCGCCGCCTTCAAACACAGCAATGGGAGCCTCTGCGCCCGCCGAACCCCGCAGACCTACCGAAACCACGACAACGTAAAGTCAAGCCTCCGTTTACCCGCCGGAAATGGGTGCGCCGCCTTGCTGTCGTCTCTGCACTGCTCAGTGCTGGGTGGCTAGCTGACCGGCAATTCTACGCCTCGTCCATCACACGCAGTTTGCGCACATTCAAGACCGGCCTTTTGATAGGCATAGACTATAAGATCAACTTTCGTGCGCATCCTCCCCTTGCGAACAGCATTGAGGAATTGCATGCGCGGAATGCGCAGAGGATATTCGATCTGCTGCGATACAATGGCGGACTATACTTGAAGATTGGCCAGGCGATTGCTATGCAGAGCGCGATATTGCCACCACAGTTCCAGAAGATGTTCCAGCAAATGTTCGACGATGCGCCGCAGAACGAATGGTGGGAAGTCGAGCAAGTCATACGAGAGGACTTTGGCAAAAGCGTCGAGGACGTCTTCGGTGTCAGCTTCACACGGGAAGGACAGGACGGTCGGGGTATAATGGAGAAGACTGCAAGGGCTAGTGCGAGTGTTGCGCAAGTACACTGGGCAAGATTGGCAGACGGAAGAGAGGTGGCCATCAAGATTCAGAAGAGAGAGATTGCACAGCAGGTGGGATGGGATCTATGGGCTTTCAAGGTCGTTTCCAAAGTGTATACCTGGTGGTTCGGCATCCCTGTTTACACACTGGTCCCATACATCTCGGAGCGCCTGATGCTGGAAACCGATTTCGAGAACGAGGCAGACAACGCGGTAGAGATGAAGGGGCTGGTGGCCGGGGAACCGCGACTCAACGGCCGGGTCTACGTTCCTGCAGTATATCGCGAGCTATCAAGCAAGCGTGTCATGACTGCGGAATGGATCGAAGGTGTACGACTATGGGACAAGGAGGGCATCACAAATAGCTGGAAGGGTGGATGGCGCAGAGGCAGCCCTGGTGCAGGTGGTAACCAGCTACCACCAATCCCCCGAGACGCTAAGATCGATACACATGCGCCAGAGGACGCCACACAGCACGAGTTCTTCAAACCTGACCGTAGTTCATGGAGAGGCAACGACGAGAAAGGCGGCCTCGGCGTCTCCCTGAAGACCACCATGAACACTATCGTCGATCTCTTCTCAGCACAAATGTTCCTCTGGGGTGCGGTACACTGCGACCCCCATCCAGGGAACATCTTCGTCCGCCGCCTGCCTAACGGACAGCCGGAAGTCGTCCTCATCGATCACGGTCTGTACATTCGAATGGATCCTAAGTTTCGTCTCCAATACGCTGAATTCTGGAAGTCGCTCCTCGCTTTTGACAACGCCAAGATCGAGGAAATCGTCACCAGCTGGGGCGTAAAGCACGCCGACATCTTCGCATCAGCAACGCTCATGCGTCCGTACGAAGGTGGCGACAAGAGTGTAGCAGGTGTCCTCAAATCTGAAATGAAGGGAAAAGACCAAGCGGAGCGAGCCTTTGAAATGCAAGCCAAGGGTCGCGACGCCATTAAGCTCATTCTCGGCGACGACGCAAAGTTCCCCCGTGAACTCCTCTTCATCGGACGTAATCTACGTATCGTTCAAGGCAACAACCAATTCCTCGGTTCACCTGTCAACCGCATCAAGATCACTGGACTATGGGCTAGTAGGGCTTTGATCGAATCCAAAGATCTGAGTGTGAGCCAGAGATGGAAGAACTGGATCCAGCATCTGCGCTTCCGGTTCGTGCTTACACTCAGCGATGCGGTCTTCCTCTGGAGTAAGCTCAAGCAATTGGTCGGTGTGGGCGGAGGTATGGAGGATGATATCGAAGCGCACATGCGCGTCATGGCGAAGGACTTTGGCGTTGATCTTCAACATGGCGTCTTTGAGGGCTAGTAGTTGTATAATATATTTAATTCCCCTCATATAAGCAGCCATGCCTCTTATGAATTATGACGGTATAGGATTGGTTGTCCTAGTATTGTATGTGCATGACGAACCCGTTAAAGAGTTGTTCCATGTCACTATCTGCCTGTGCACCACGAACATCTACTCTCAAACTTAGCGAAGCCCGTGGAGACTACTGGAAATCATCATCTACTACGGTCTCATAACAAGCCCCGAAGAAGACCTAATCCGCGCGTTCCTGAACAAAGTTCACGCAAAGAATGCCCCGCACTAGCATCCCGCTCGACATTTCCGAACCTCCCCACATCCATGGATCTTTCCGGCATCGCGCCAGGCAGGCCCGGTTGAACATATATCCACCATAGACTCAGATCCTAGCCCTTCAAATACATAGAACACTGCTTGTAGCAAGAGTAAAATTTCCATCATCAACTCATATCTACTGCAAACAATGGCACCAAACTGGGACAGACTTATCCGCTTCATCGCCACAGATGGGCGTGAGCTGCGGGGTCAACCAATCCTCCCCTCGCCAGAATTCGATGTCGGTACGACGACAGAAGAGACGGGACTAAAGGCCAAGGTAATCGATGTCAAGAACAATGACATCTTCGACCCCGCCACCAAGGTTACCGATGAGGAAGTCACCGTCAAGAAGCTACTAGGTAAGTTCTGACTGTACGAAGTGCATGTGAGACATATACTAACTTTGTACCTCTACCTCTGCAGGCCCCGTGACCACAGACGAAGTACCCATAATCCGGTGCATAGGTCTAAACTTCATCAAACACAGTAAGTCCCTCTCTCATCTCGTCTCTATCCGAAAAAAAGAGACACCCCATTAACCTCACCACCCCAGTCCAAGAAGGCGGCCGCACCCTCCCTCCTTACCCCTCAACCTTCATCAAAGCCAACACCTGCCTAAACGACCACAACGCGCCCATCGTCATCCCCAAACTCGCCCAAGACAACCAAGCCGACTACGAAGGCGAACTCTGCTTCATAATCTCGCAAGACGCCAAAAACGTCTCCGAAGCCGACGCCTTCAACTACATCGGCGGCTACACCTCCGGCAACGACGTCTCCTCACGAAAACTCCAACGCGACCCCCTCCTCGCCGGCACAGTCCCACAATGGAACTTCTCCAAAGGCTTCGACACATACGCGCCTTTAGGCCCTCAACTCGTCTCCCCACGCGTGATTCCCGATCCGTCGAAACTGCACCTCAAGACTGTGGTAAATGGGGATCTGAGACAGAGTTCTGGAATTGACGATTTGTGCTTCAAGATTCCGACGTTGGTGAGTTATTGTAGTCAGGGGACTACGCTGAAGAAGGGCACGGTTTTCATGACGGGGACGTGTGCGGGCGTGGGGTATGCGATGAAGGAGCCGCAGTTTTTGAAGCCGGGGGATGTCGTGGAGGTTACGCTTAGTCCGGAGATTGGGACGTTGAGGAATACGGTGGAGTATGCTTAGGTGGATGGGTGGGTTGAGGGATTGGACTGAGGGTGTGGGTACGGGGACCTTGATGGGGAATGTATGTACAGTGCTTTGGGCTATTCGTTTGATGTTTTGAATGCATAAAGGTCTTGCACAATTCCTGTACTTAGGATTTGAAGCTTGTGTACAGAAATTGTTGTGGTTCCTCACTAGGGCTTCTTAGACTGGAATACGAAATCAGAAGTCGACGACGGCGATTGTATTGGATCTATTGTTCGTACAAGAGTTAGCTTATCGTGTCGCGTGGATATCACTTGTTGTAGTTCCCGAGTAAACGACACGCTTCTTCATACTCTTGAGGATGATGGCGTGATAGAATACAGATGTCCTTGGAGGACGAGAAGCTTTACCATCTAAACCTTCCCATCAGATCTTCGACCTCGCCTTACTCTTCTCCTCCATCTCCCTCCTCTTAATCTCAAACCTCTCCATGGGCGCCCCCTCAACAAACCGCTCCGCCAACGCATCCACAGCATTAACCACAGCCACCAACCTCGCATCCCTAATCGGTGCATTCTGCAACCTCTTCATCTCAATCATACTCTTGCCATCATTCACTTTAAGCTGTTCCTCCAAGAACGCCTCAACCTTGCCATGAAACTCATCACCAGTAGCATCCCACACGTAATTGTACAGGCCGGCATCGAGCAGCTCTTGCGCGGAGAGCTTGCGGCCGAACATGAGGAAATCGTTTGCGCGGTGGATGCCGATGGATTGCGCGAAGGAGAGGGCGGAGCCGTTTTCGGGGACGAGACCGAGGGCGGAGAAGGGGCATTGTAGCCACGCGGTTGAGGAGGCGAGGACGATGTCGGCGATGCCTGGGAACCACGCTGCGCCGCCGCCGACGGCGGGGCCGTTGAGCGCGAGGATGAGGACTTTGCGGTGGCTGTGGGGTGTTAGTGTTGCTGTGTGGGAATACATGGGTGTATGTAGACTTACTCAATCATCGAACGTAGAAGCTCCGTTGCTGTGCCCATGTCAGAGTTAGTACTATAATTCAGAAGTGCCATCACATTTCAACATGAAAATAAAGTTGCGGCATAAGCAAGATCAAGAGGCGGACATACCATAGCTGAACCTTGACATGTAACTCAGCTTCTTCTCGGCATCGTTCTTGAAAGATTCGCTGCCTCCTCCAGCGATTCCCTTGACATCCGCGCCGGCAGAAAAGAAGCGTCCCTCGCCTGTGAGCACGGTGAAGATGGTGTCGGGGTGCTCATTGAGAACGCGTAATCCGGCGATGATGTCGGGAATGAGGTTTCCGCCAAAAGAGTTCAGGGCCTTGGGCCGGTTGAACTGAAGGATGTGTTAGCGGACGCATACTGTGATGTTTGCGCATGGGTGGATCGGATAAGATCGTCTGGAGGGATTCGGGAGTGTGCCACGCGGATTGGTGATGGAGTCTTTGAATATTACCTTAATGATACCGATCTTGCCCTTGATCTCGAACTTGATATCCGAGTAATCCGATGGAGAAGTCATGATGTTAAATTTCCCCAGCTCTTTCACGCTGTCCTGTGAGGCGGTAGAGCAGATCACCGATTACAATGTCGCAAAGATTCTCCTATTACCACTATGTTTTAGGTAGGTGGATGGTGAGATGGGTGTTGAAACTTCAGACTATCGAGACGGAGTGTCCTTGCGGAAGATGAATAGTAAGCTTTCCCCGCAAGACGCGACAGGCCTCGGTTCGGGCGACAGAACGAAGTCTAGTGTTGTGTGTGTTGTCGAGTCAGACCATATAAACGCGATCTAAAGAACAAAGCAATTAGATGTTATGCTTTGATGCTGATTGCGTGATGAGAGATGATGCAGCGAGGTGATGTAGTCGCGTACCTGTGCATGGGTTGCTGACGATACTGTGAAGAACGATGTCGCGTTTTACCTCGGCAGGGTTACCTAGGTACGAGGCACGTCATCACGGGCTACTACATCCACAACATCGCATGCACAGCACAGAAGCCTTAACGGACTCATGTACGGAATCAATTTGATCGTTCGCGCTTTTTTTAATGAGATCTGATAGGAACTCTAAGATAGTAAATCGTACTTACCGCATGACGCGCACGCGCACACTCCGTGTAAAGCAGGCAAAGTCACTATCTTAAGCCACATTTCGCACAAGGTGCACAGCATCAAAAACTATGACCCGTAGTGCTCTGAAGGTATATCCCTAGAACACCTAGCCTTTTTGTGAATCCATTCTAAAGCATGTGATTCGAAATCTTTGTTACAGCCCCAAATCACCTATCCATGTTCCACGCGCAAAGTCCTGATAGCCTGGAAAGGCAGATACAAGCGGCACAGGAAAGTCGATAACACTCGAAATATGACGACGTTGCTTTTCGCTCTGCGTTATTGCAGCACTAGCCGACTGGGATGAATGTAAAAAAAGAGAACTGCATCACATCCTCGCTGAAGCTCGAAGTCTAGCTGGAGTATCCATCCGTAGTTCTTCATTGCCCATCAAGCAAGTCAAGTCACAAGCAGTATACCAGTCACGGGCATCACGCAAAACATTCAATCAGCGGTGCGAGAAAAGCATATAATTCCAAAGCAAACAAAACTAAAAGCACCATCACTCGCACCACACGTCCCCTTTCCCCATCTCCAAGCGCAATGGTCGTGGCGAGCTAGATGTTCCTTTCCCGTCCCTGGAAGCAGCCTCCTTGATGGAGATCCGTCAATCACGCGGACTACTAGCCGCCAACCCCATTGCAACCCTTCGAGTCTACCAGCCAAGCTTCAGTCACATACACTCTTCGCCAGATACAATTTAAAATCGTCCCCTTGTTAAGCTTTACCTCCCCACAAGCTGGCAGACATGTCCGAAGGGGGGAAACTCAAGGAAAGTACTAAGAACCACATGAAAGGACGAGGGGGCAGGGGATAATTAATGCGAGGTGAAAGCCGTAAAGTCAAACAAAGATCAGTCATCAGCTGGAGAGCTGCCCAGTAACACTAGCTGTGCAAGACGACCAAGATAATCGGTTGGCTGTAATCCGGAAGGAGTTGAGATGTGTTTACAAGCCGAACTGTAATGCCAAATGGAGATACCGTGTGGGTCGAGCTTCCAGAGATGTGTGTGAGATAGTCGTCAGAGACGCATGGCCATGAGAAACGCAAGACAGTGGAATGTCTTCCTAGGTCCGTACGAGGTGTCTGACGAATGGATCCCATGAACTGATCAAGGAGCGACGCCGTCCAATATGTTGCCAGGACGGCAATGCCGCATTTCCCATTCGTTGTGTGTGCGGAGCCGCGTCAGAAGAAGCGGTCACGCAAGAGTTGAGATGACGAATCGAAAGCCGCATCAAATCAGTAACCAGATGCATACTGGTCCCCGCCACGCTTGTTGGCCGAACGAAGCTGCCTGAAAGAAGGAAGAAGGTTAGTAAAATCTGGATCTGGCGCCCCCCGCGCTAAGCGTTCTCAACACCAAACGCAAAGGAGAGGGTCCCTTACGAGGATCAGATATATCGAACTCACATTCCGGTGCCCTCCTGGCGCGCGTTGACCGGACCGCGCTTGGTGCCAGCTGCCGTGCCCGCGTTGGCAGCGGCGGTGGTGGTGACGTGGCGTCCGCGGCCCTTGTCGTCTTCCTCGCCCTGGCCCTGGTTGGCAGCCTGGGCGATGGCTTGGGCGTTCTTCTGGTACTTGTAGACGGTCCAGTCGAACACGTAGTCGTACTGGAAGCCTTCACGGACGAAGAGGTCGCGGAAAATCTTGCGGAGGTACGAGTAGTCGGGCTTGTCATCGAAGCGGAGGGAACGGGTGTAGTTGAGGTAGATGGCGAACTCGTTGGGGAAGCCACGGCAGAGGACCTCGGTGGGAGTCGTCATCTTCTTCTCCATGATACGGTCGTATTTCTGCTTCTTGGTGGCCGCCTTAAGACCCTGCCAGGGAAGGGATCCACGGCAGAAGTAAAGCATGACATAGCCCAGAGACTCCATGTCGTCACGGCGGGATTGTTCTGGTCATGTTAGTTTAGCAAGCTGGATGATGTGCGGGATACGTACCGACACCCAAGTGAGTGTTGATGGAGGCGTAGCGGGCGGTACCAGTCAAGTTCTTGTTCTCTCTGTACGGGATGTGGAAGTGCGTCTTGGGATCGCGGTACTTCTTGGCCAGACCAAAGTCGATGACATTGACCTGGTTGCCGCGCTTGCCAATGCCCATAAGGAAGTTGTCGGGCTTGATGTCGCGGTGGATGAAGGACTTGGCGTGGATGTACTCAATGCGGGAGATGAGCTGATCGGCGAGGAGCAGAACAGTCTTCAGGGAGAACTTGCGGTTGCAGAAGTTGAAGAGATCCTCGAGGGAAGGGCCGAGCAGGTCCAGGACCATGGCGTTGTAGTCGCACTCGGTTCCGAACCAGCGGACAAAGGGGATGCCGACACCGCCAGCGAGCGACTTGTAGACGCGGGCCTCATATTCGAGCTGGGGGTGCTTCGCCTTGACGCTCTCGAGCTTGATGGCGATCTCCTCACCAGAGATGATGTTGGTACCTGTAGACGTCAGCGGTGCTGGGGCGGTGGGCGACGGGCGGCGACTACGTACCGAGGTAGATGTCACCGAAACTGCCGCTACCAATCTTGCGGCCGATTCTGTACTTGTTGCCGACGCGGAGGTCCTGCTACTGTCAGCCTGGGGTCCTGCGGAGAGGTGCTTGGCCGCCGTGGTGACGGCAAGCGGGGTCGGGGCGTACCATTGTCGTCATGCTTGCAGAGGTGCAACCTTGAGGAGGTTGGCCTGTGGTGGAGGGAGGTGTTGAGGGGGGTGGGTCGAGTGTTGTGACGATGGGGGCGCGGTGGTGTTTTGAGGATCAGCCTGCTGCGGTGGACCGGTCAGTATGAGGCTTTAGCCAACAAGGCGGTGAGTAAGCGGAGCGGGCAGCCGAGAAACGCTAAGGGAGGCAGTCGAGCGTGTTGACCGACAGGTAAAGGAAAGGCCAGCGAGCAGGTGCGTCGTGGTGAGAGATAAATAGGGCACGGGGGGCAGAGGGCGGAGCCGACTGACGAGCTGGGCAGGACTTACTGTAGGGCGTGAATGAGCCCAACGATCAACGATGCCGGCGAGCGTAGGTGCGGGCTGGCGGGCGGGCGAGGTTTGCGACTCTAGCAAAAACGACACAGAGAGGCAGCTGCAGGGCACGGGACAGCACAAGAGGCTGGTGGAACAAGCACACTGTGATCGTGGTGCTGTATCAAAGGAACGCTGATGGCAGGATGCAGAGAGCACCTGCCTTGTATTCGGCCACTGTGCTTGGCGCGCTAGCGAGCTCTTTCACCGTGGACTGCTGCCCGCTGCCCGCCGCCGTGTATCAAGCCTGCGGACCGCAAATCACATCCCTGAGCCGCTCGGAGGCATCGCGACCCATCGCACCGCCGTTTGCGTTGCGCGTGTCCGCACATGTCCAGGGTGTCACTGTCGAAATGCCACTGCCCGTTTCAAATGCCGTCGCCTGACTGCCGCATCATGCGACTGAGCCACAGATCTGCCCCTTTATGCATCTCGCGCGGTTCACGAACCGATTGCGCTATATTTGACTTTGACCAAGAACGTCCTGCAGACGCCGTCCCGCTGCTAGAATGAAATTTCGTCGTAGCCGATGTTCTGGAAAGACTGCGGCCCGAAACTGTCTCGTGACGAAGGTCGGGTACGGCAAACACATCATAATTCAGACTAGGCAAACACCACTTGCGTATAACAGTTTCATCGTTCAAAGCCAGAAACTACCCCATAAAGAGCGTCCTGTATATCCGTACAAGCCCTTTCAACAACACAATAGCGCTCAGCGAGATGCTTTTTCATTCGGAACAAAGGAAAGCATCAGTCCTACCCTATTTAAGGGAAAAACCGAACACCTAAGAGCTTACATTAAGATAAAAGCTTACAAAGTTAGTAGCCTAACAGCGACGTAGGCTCCTAGGTGTTTAGTTTTTCCCTTGTATAAGGTGGTCCTAACACCATGTCCCGACTCTCTCGCTGTGACATCACATCTGCAGGACTCTTCAGACTATGTAGTTATGCCTGCTAACCGAACCCGCTATACTTACTGTATGAAGCACCGCGTAGCATGTGCCCATGATCTGATACTCAGCATCACATCCCGCCTCTCATAGAGAAGACAGTTATACAATCTCCTTTGTAGAGCTGCTCAGCTATGTCAGAAACATTCGATACCGGAAACATCCGAATACCATCTTGACAGCGTACACCATCAACATTTAGTGGCAAATAGCGTCGAAGGGAAATTGGAACAGTCTGTAGGTCAAACATAGTCCAGCAGCAGGTGATCTGCATGCGGAAACCGCCTGGTAGATGGGATTAAACCCCACCATATCTCTGATCCTCTTGGGTTGAGCCGAAGTACGCTCCCTGGCAACGTGGTAGCGATCTCTGCGTGGAAAGTTGCCTGCAATTCAGTTGACACGCACTCGCATGACCAGAGCCGCAGAACAAGAGAGATGATATGTTCGTGATGGGTTGATTTTGCCAAGTCTATACAGCCATCTCAGTCGGAGACCTTGAATGATCCTCCTCCTCCGCGGCTATTATACACTGCCTCTGATTGCACTCGTATGCTCAAAGACCGCTCCCCGTATCGCGAAGTATCCTGCTTAGTGGTTCGGCGCCTGGTTCTTGAGGGCTGGGTTGCGCGGGTCGTTCTTGTACTCATCGGCTGTGCTGGTCAGCCTGCGAACATGGATCGAGCTGGATGGCTTCGTCTCTGGGATGGGGATTACGTACACTGGGCCATGGCGTTGGCGGCAGAGTTGACACCGTAGAGGATGACGAGGCCTATTGACTCTTGTTAATCCTGTCTCACACTGCGAGCCCTCGGCTCCCAAGCAATTCCATCTCCTTCCGGTCCATCAATTGGGCTCCTCCAAGTATTATCTGCCCTAATCTAAGTCGCGCAACGTACCGGAGACGTAGAAAGGCCACATGGGCTTGGCTGTAGTACCTCGTTAGCAATCTTTTCAAGCTCGACTTTCCACTATCTGCGCGTGCAGGGTGTCGTACCGATTTGCGCCGGGAACTTCCTTCCGAGAAGAGGCATTGTGACGTGTGTTGGAGGGGCAATGGACTGATTTGACGGTTGCGGCGAGGGATGCGGTGATGGGTTGAGCTCCGCTCGAAGAACAGCCCTGGAGATGCTTGGCGTCTGCGCACGGATCCCTCACCCCATTGTACTAAGAGGGAGCAACATCCCACTTCGCTCGCGTCCAGATCACACTTGCGATTGCCGAACCGATCACAATCATGGCGCTGGAAGGATGCGTAGGCTCGCTGCGCAGTAGTATGCAATTACTCGATTCGTCTATCAACATACTGGACCAAGGCGTGAGCGACTTCCCTCGATTGGCCAAAGTACTGCAGACGACACGGGTGTGTACACGTTAAGAACATGATTCTACCTTCATCGTGTTGACCCTGGAACAGCATTTCGAGCTCATCTCCGAGTCTGACCTCCAAACCGCGCAATCAGCACTCCTCTCAGAAATCCGCCCTGAAGTCGATAACCTTCTTAAGCGCGTAGAAAACTACCTCGACAAGCTGGAGCGTCGCGAGCAATCCTTGATAGCGAAATGCGATTTGAACGACGGCAGACTCGGACGCGACAACAATGGCAGCTCAGGCTCCAGACCAGCCAGCAGGACCGTACAGCGAAGCGGAGGCAAGACCATCAGCGCGCAACAAGAGATGAGGATGAAGACCTTGAAAGCGAAGAAGGATAGGCTTAGCTATGCCGTAGAGACGCTAGAGTTGCAGGCGAAGCAGAGAGAGCGGCAGTTGCGGATGAGCATGGCCGCACCGCAGCAGTTATATGATGATTGATGTTCTGCTACATTTGGGTAGAGAAAGCATCAGTTAGTCCATTAGTGATGGGATGGGCCGCATCAGTTCACAATCTTGGAATAGGCGTTTTGGCAATAAGATACCCTGGAGTAGTTCAATACAGACACCATATCATACCACGTAATACCAAGG
Organism: Alternaria arbusti; assembly: GCF_024043155.1. NCBI lineage: Eukaryota > Fungi > Ascomycota > Dothideomycetes > Pleosporales > Pleosporaceae > Alternaria > Alternaria arbusti. The sequence goes on along the minus strand of NW_026249954.1, from coordinate 212,090 downwards.
AACGCAACCAGACGTGAATCTTCGTTCAACCTGGGACGCCTGGTGCACAAAGATGGTCCACCACAATAGTGGGAATCAGCACTTTGGGTTGACGCGAATGACATGTGCTTTGTTCCACGATAACAAGTTACAAATGATAGTGCATAGCTTTAAACGTGTAATAAAGCGAAGAGAGTAAGCGTTTTCGGGTGGTGTTGTGATACCCAGTTCAAGTGGTCAAGATGTTGGTGATGCGCTAGCGTCGGCTAACCCCGTGACCTGAGGGAGCGCAGAACTCGCAGAACACCGACATTGAACATTCTCCGACCACATCTTCCCCACCACCCCGTCCATCATGAGCTCTCTCCGCATCGCCCGAGCTGCCCTCCGCGCAAGGCCCGCTGCCATTGCCCGCCCCATCCAGCGCAGAGGGTACGCCGAAGTCGCCAATGACAAGATCAAGCTCTCCCTAGCTCTCCCGCATCAGGTACGCCATACCAGCTGTCGCAACATGCGGGGGCATACCCCAGGTTGCAATTGGCATCTGAATTGAGAGGCTAACCGGTGGTCAACAGTCTATCTACAAGTCCCAGGATGTGTACGTCGTTCGAGACCCCGGCCGATCCCGCAAAGCGAAATCGCGAGTACTGACATGAGATGTTTTACAGCGTCCAGGTCAACCTCCCCGCGGAGACCGGTGACATGGGTGTTCTGGCCAACCACGTTGCCTCCATCGAGCAGCTGAAGCCCGGCCTAGTCGAGATCATCGAGGAGCAGGGTGGCAGCAAGCAATTCTTCCTGTCTGGTGGATTTGCCGTTGTGCAGCCCAACTCCGTCCTCAGCATCAACGCCGTCGAGGGCTACCCATTGGAGGACTTCAGCGCCGAGGTACGAGCGGATGCACGGAGATGGGGAATAACGACTGACAAGGAGATAGGCTGTCAGGAACCAGATCGGCGAGGCACAGAAGATTGCCAGCGGAAACGGCAGTGAGGCTGACATTGCTGAGGCCAAGATCGAGCTCGAGGTACGCACCGCAAACCCATCTTAGCAAGAAGCGCTGACAAGACCCAGGTCCTCGAGAGCCTGCAGGCTGCATTGAAGTAAATGTGTAAATAGCGTTCCTTGAGTACGGCATGCGCGGTATGTATAGTAGCAAGCACAGAGCATGCGTGCTTTCCGTGGTCAAAGAATAGAAGGAGCTCCCTGAGGTGACCAAAACATTCCAAACATCTTGCAGTTTCGCTCCTCTTGACCACATTCCTCTGCAATCCGGACCGACCGTACCTTAGCCCACCAGCAACCCTACGAGCTACACTACTTTTATTGTTACCCTTCTATCAGTTTGTCTTACTTCTTTAGCACCCAGTCTTACTCTGTCTTACTTCGTTACAGCTTGTCTTACTTCACCACAGCGATCGCAGTTTTCCTTACACACAATCAACAGTTACCACGCGTCTACAACATCACCCTTCTCACGTTTGCAACGCATTATCCAAAAGTTTAGCGTCTCATGCCCCGAGGCTTCGACCAACCCACGTCAAGTTCTGCGTCCCGAGCTACCAATGCGGGACTACGCGAGCAGAGCAATCAACCATCAAACATAAGAACTAGACAGGGTCGGTTCGAAGCTCCTGCTACGATACCGGGAGCCGGAGAGGCGAAGCAACCATACCCGACCACATCCAGACGCAAGTCTAGTAGTCCCTCAGCTTTGCCCCTCCCACAAGCATTGAGCGAACCTCAACCGCCTTCTTCCGGACGCAAATCGCCTGCCTATTTGCAAGGCAGGAACCCATATGGCCGAGTCTTGGACAAGGTCCAGCATCCGTACCGGGAGCCCGAGGCAGTGACAACAGCACCTGTACCGCCTTCCCAAGCTGGCTCCAATATCGGTTCACGGTCACCTGCGGTGGGCGTCACAGACTCCAAACAACAATCTCTGGCCCAAGAGCCGGGTCGACGCGGCACCCAGACAACATACCCGCCATCAAGACAGCCACAGGTCCCGAAGTCAGTTCGCTCTGCCAAGGACTTCTTCGAGACGGAAGCCTTTCAACGTCCGTCAGCATCCCGTCCCCCACCTTCAGTTCCTGGTACCAGTGCCGCGAAGGCGCTCGCACCCCAAACCTACCCCTCTAGTTCCTCTCTCGAATCTCCTGCCCATGCTCCCAACCCGAAGTTGTCTTCTACTGCTGACGAGCAAGCCCTCGATACTGGGCTGCTGTTGTCTTCTCTCACGGAATTTTACGATACTCGCGAATCTGTGCAGTCCGTGATCCCCTACAAACAAGGCGAAGCCGATGAGAGCACTCCCATGATCACGACACAGAAAGCAACGCCTCCGGCCGTACCATCTGATCAGGGAGAGGAGCAGTATTTTTCCGACATAGAGCGAGAATCCATTGGTCGTCGGAAGTCTACCAACATCTTTGCAGGCAAATCCGACGGTGCAAGGCTTCCAAATTTCGGCCAACAGGCTGTACAGGACAGCTTTGCAAGCGATGATCCCTCCAAGAGGCCACTTACTGACACTGGCGGAGCCAACCCGGTTGATCACAGAGCCCCCTCTGATGAGATTGTGAGGAGTCTCGCTACCCGCAGTTCAATACCAGCTGCTGAGACCAGGCAAGCCAGCAATCCGAACCCTCCGTCGCAACAGGAAGGTAGACGTGCGAAGTCTGGTCGCGATCTTCGAAGGACTTTCGAGGAAGACAACGGGATTTCTCCCAAACGGCTCAGGCGCAGTGGATCACACACTGCTTCTTTGACAGAGAGTGGTACTTCAGCAAAAGAACCCGTCGATCGTGTCGCGGAGTGGACCCAGAGTACGGATGTTGGAAATCCTCGCAACCAGTCTGGGAAGTCCATTGGTGTGCGTAGACGAGCTGAGGAGATCGTGGCAAGGAATCTCGGCCACGACGGTGCAAGCGACATGAGTGTCTCCCGACAAAGCTGTATCTCAGGCTCGATACCAACTGCCAACATTGGTGTCGAGGAGCAGTATGGCGAGACCAAAGTGCCGGACGATGTCGACAACCGCCAAGGGTACGGACGTCGCGTCACACAAGATTTCGGCTTCCCAGGCGCACGGATTAAGTCGTGTGGCATCAACAAGACAAGCCGACCGTTAAGAGACCCTGGCAATTGGACTAAGCGAGCGTGCGGACACTTCTCATACATGGGCAAAACCGAGCACCGCGAGCATGCACAAGAGAAAATATGTCGGCAATGTTCGACCCGAGTACCAGTGCTTGAAGAGCTACTGTCTACGAAGCGGCGGACACGCAGACGAGCTTCATCAGAATCATTGACCTCTACAACCCCTTCATCGAAAATCTCCACAGATGACTGTTGCCGCCGGCAGAGGCGTCGTCGGTGTCACTCTGAAAGCATGTCGCTTGACAGATGCGGAGATAGATTTGCTGATGAGTTGGGTCATATTATCGACAATATTCTAGAAGAGCATGCAAACACACTCCAGAATGTCATCAGCAACATCAAGAACACCCAACCCAGTTTCGACCAGCTTCGAAGGGTGTCTGGAGATCTTGTTCAGCGATGCAATACCAACGCATGTGATAGGAATCGTTGCCAGACATCCTGTCATCCAGCACGAGCATCCTGTCGACGGGACGATGATTGGCATCCACCTTGCCCATATCTCCCACCCAAAGCGGCAGAGAAACTCAATGTTGGGGCTACAGGCCAAGTCAAGCCGAACCTTAACGATCCTGAATCGAGCCTGCGTGAAGAGGTGCAGTCAATACCCGACCTGGTCGATCTTGTCAAATCTGCAGCCGACGATCTCGGCTTCGATCTTGACCGAAGACCCACCGCGACCGACGATGACGAGTTCCACAACGCCCCTTACGAAGCCACACCCATGGATTCTGTCTCACGTCACACGGATGTCTCCTTCGGGACGACAGAAAACAGGGCGACGGAGGATGAGCCGCTTACTGAGGACAGCTGGCTACAGCAAACACGTAGACACTTGACCGAACTCTCAGAAGCCCGAGAGCAGCTTATGGACGAATTGGATTCCATCGCTGGAGATCTCGACGTGAAATTCCGAGACCAACCCGAGGTTGAGTCGGTGACTGATTCGGATGCACCACATGCACACCGTGTACTCAGCAAAGCTCCCACAGGTCTCTCGCGTACATCCACATTACAGAGAGACGCTCTTATCGACTCAGTACAGCGTATGCTCAGCAAAGCGCCTACTGGCATCTCACGCAGCTCTACATGGCATGAGCAGAATCAGGGAGAAGAGGCTACTGATGACCTCGATATCAGCAGAGCGCCTACTGGCATCTCACGCAGCCCTACGTGGCATGAGCAGGGTCAGGCGTTGACTGCTGATGACCTCGATTTCAACCCGGCACAGCGCAGATCAAGCAAAACTCCTACCGGTCTCTCACGCACTTCTACTTCGCAGAAAGAAGCTATGATCGACTCGGTACAACGTGTGCAACGTGTGCTCAGCAAGATCCCTACCGGCCTCTCACGCAGCGCTACACGGCACGGAGAAGATGACGGAGATGAGGAAGAGAAAGAAGCAGTCGATAATCGCAGTCTCGGACTTGTGCAGCGTGTACTGAGCCCAACCCCTGCAGACTTCTCGCGCAGGTCTACATCGCAAGCAGATGCCATCGTCGACTCGGTACAGCGCGTGCAACGCGTGCTCAGCAAGATTCCTACTGGCCTCTCACGCAGCTCTACATGGCATGGAGAAGACGAGGAGGCCGTCGAAGACCCCGACATCGAGCCAGTGCAGCGTGTGTTGAGCATGTCACCTCCTGGTATCTTACAGGCCTCTACGTGGATCAGGGACGCTTCTGTCGACGCAACGCGACGTGTACTCAGTAAGCCTCTTACTGGCCTCCTGCGCGATACTACCTGGCATAGCATGGGAGACGACCCAGCAGACAGTTCTTTCGTCGAGCCCGTACAACGTGTACTCAGCAAGGCTCTTACTGGTCTCTCGCGCAACTCTACATGGCAAAAGGATGATGATGCACCGGTAGACGAATCCGTTGTTGAAAGTGTGGAGCGTGTACTCAGCAAGGCTCCTACCAGCGTCTCACGCGAATCCGAATAGGAGGAGGATACGCCTACTGACTTCGATACTACTCAGACTGGTCAGCACGATGATGAAGACGAGTCGTTCGGGGAGCCTACGCAGCCTACACTCGAAAAGGTCAACACTAGCCTCTCACGCGCATCTACGTGGCACGGTAACAGACCTGTCGAAGATGAAGAGCCCGGAGCTGACGTTCCGGGTCTCCATGAGGATGATCTGGTTGCCACAATCGTACGGAATGTTCTCAGCAAGGTGCCCTCTGGCTTCTCACGCGCATCCACATGGCAGGACAACAAGACTGTCGACATTGAAGACATCGGGGCTGACGTTTCGGGTCACCAGGGGGATCTGGTTACCGCAATGGTGCAGCGTGTTCTCAGTAAAGCATCCACTAATATCTCGAGCAAGCCAACCTGGCCCAGTTCTAAGACTCTCACCACCGAAGATGAAATCCAGAGCGTTGTCGATAACAGTGTTGACGAGCTTCGGCTTAGTCGCGCACTGACTCGGATTCTCAGCCAACCGAAAGAGCCTCGATCTGTTGGTCAAGAGCCATACAAGGCTGAAGACGTTTCGCCTGAAGAGATCTAGGAGGTGCTTCGAGTGGCGAGAGACGAGCTTCCGGCTGCTGTTGCTTCGATCACCGCCGTCTTGCAGACATTGCCAGCTGCTGAACATGCGCCCAGTGACGAGATCAGTGACGTTATGGAGCCCGATCAGCATGTTGAGCTGGCGTATGAAGCGCAAGATAACCCGCAGTATGATACAACGGACGATCCTCAAATCGAGGCGCAACTTCCGAGTCAAGTGAGCCAAGGATACGGCGAAGCCACGTCTGATACTTACAGCGACCACTACACTGTATCACCGGTCATTGAAGAAGAACCTGAGTTCCAAGCTCCTGTGCAGCGAATTCGCCGAACAAGTACAGCGCCACCTATTGGGCAACGACAAGAATCGTTCATACCTGGCTCAATACCTGTCTCGGTACCTTCCAGTTATTCTTCCGTAGTGGAAAGTTTACCGGAATCGCCCGTTTTATCACGCACAGCTTCGTTCTCCCCTACGCTTGGTACTCGCCGGACAGCTACCATGTCACCATCTCAGTTACGACAAGGTCCTTCAAGCCCACTATCTGTCGCTGATAACGCATCTGAACAACCCATTCTCTTGAGTCTAGCTTCACGCCAGCCAACGCTTGCAAGGCGCCGTACCAGTTCAGCAACAGCCAGGGTTCAGCGACAAGACTCTGTTAGGCCCGCTTCACCACCTAGTGCGGATGATTCAGAAGCACAACCTGTGATTTCGCGTGCGACTTTCCGCCAGCCTACACTGGAGACCCGCCGCACAAGCAGTGCAAAAGCCAACAACAGGCGGCAAGATTCTATCGGATCCGCTTCTCCGTCTGCTGCATATGACTTGGAAGCACAGCCAATCATCTCACGTGCGCCTACACAACAGGGCACTTTAGGGATGCGTCGAACAAGTGCCGCAACAGGTAGCGTCCAGCGCCAGGACTCTATCAGATCCACTTCTCCATCTGTTTCGTATGACTTGGAAGCACAACCTCTCATCTCGGGAGCGTCCACGCAACAGGGCACGCCAGGGATTCGTCGAACAAGTACTGCAACAGGTAGCGTCCAGCGGCAAAACTCTGCCAGGCCCACATCACCACCTGCTATGGATGATTTGGAAGAAGAGCCCGTCTTCTCGCGTGCAGCGTCTCGGCAGGATACGCTAATGGTTCGTCGAACAAGTACGATGTCGCCGAATATTGGACGGCAAGAATCGATGTTAACCACCTCGTTGCCTGTGGCAGAGACCTCGCTTGAGCAGCCGGCCCTCTCGCGTGTGGCCTCTCGTCAGCCTACGCTACTCGTTCATCGAACAACTACGACGTCACCGACTGTACAATGGCAAGATTCAAGTTCAGCCACAGTGTTGCCTGTGGTAGAGTCCTCGCTTGAGCAGCCGCCTCTCTTGCGTGTAGCTTCTCGTCAGCCTACGCTACCCGTCCATAGAGCGAATACGACATCACCGACTGCCCGGCGACTGGACTCCACTGTACCAACCTCATCACCTGTTGCAGACGAATCGATTAGGCAGCCAGTTCTCCTACGTGCAGCATTACGTCAGCCTACGCAAAGGGTTGAACGTATAAGCACAGTGACACCGGCTATTCAGCGGCAACCTTCGACTATACGCACCCCCTCACCTGCGGCAGAGGTCTCATCTAGGATGCCAGTTATTATCCGTGTGGCATCGCGACAGCCTACACAGGGGCCCCGTCAGACAAGCACGATACCATCAGTCGTGCAGCGGAACGACTCCCCAGGGCCTGAAACTTCTCCCATCCTGTCTCTCGCTACGGATGACGTATATGATCAGACGTTTTCGCCTCTTCATTCGCGCCAGTCTACGGTGGAGGTCCGTCGAAGAAGCTCAGTACCGATAGCTGCTCAGCCAAATGACTCTCCAAGCCTCGAAACCTCTCCAGTCTTATCTCTTGCCATAGACAATTTGCCTGATCAGCTATATGCATACTCCGATACGCGTCAGCCTATACTCGAAGTTCGTCGGACAGGCACTGCTCCGACGAGTGAGCTTGTCATATCTCCCGATCTGTCGCCTGCTGAATAGGACACACTTGCACAGCCTATGTCATCTCGCCCGGTTTCACGTCAGCCAACGCGTAAGGTAACTATCCGTGAGGCCAAAACTTATCGTGCGCCTTCATCTGAGCCTCCATCGGACACAGAGGACGTCCTTGAGCCGGCGATCTTGTCGCGTTCTATCTCATCCCAGCCTACACGTATGGCGAGCATTCTTGCTATATCTGAAAGTCCTGTGGATCCGTCGAGAGAAGCAGATGATGCCGCATCCGGGCCTTCGGTAGACGCAGAAGTTACACAGCGCTCTTTCGAGCGGCAAAGAACCATTCGGAGGGAAACGATGCCCAATGAGCGGCTCACCATAGCTGACAGAACCTTGTCTTCCAGTCTTCCGCTTCGTACTCGTACTGGATCTCTGGTTTTCCGAAGTACCGAGCAAGATGTTGAAGCGCCGCTTGATGAACGAACAGAACTTGAGAGGCAGGAGGTTCCCGCATCAATCCACGTCCCTGGCCGCGATGAGGACACTGATCAGGTTGGGAGATCGCCCACGACCGCTTTCGAGGCTGAATCGGAACCTTTCGCGCTCCACATGTATCAGCGAATGGCCGAGGAGCCATCTGAAGAAGAACTTGAGCCCGAGAGCCAAAGCGCTACATCAGTTGACGTCAACAACCTTGAAGAACCGGCTGGTCAGTTCGAAAGAGCATCCACTGCGAATGTCACATTCGATCCCGAATTACTCGCACTTGACGTCTATCAACGGATTGCCGAAGAACCGCTTGAAGAGGACTCTGAGGCTGAAAGTCAAAGCGCTATCGCGTCGACCAATGTCAACGTCATTGAGGCAACGAGTAGTCGAATCCAGAGAGCACCGACTGCTAATGTATTATCGAATCCGAACTCTTTTGCGCTCCGCGTATATCAACGCATCGCTGACGAGCCACTTGGGGAAGAACCTGAGCCCAACGCTATTGCGCCGACGAACTCCAACAGCACTGAGGATATGACTAGTCAAATTGAGAGAGCACCGACTACTCAAGTCTCTTGGACAGTAGAGCCCTTGGAACATGTCAAAGCTCGAAGCCCGACTGGCACGATGCCCCCCGTTGAGAGACGTGCCACACAGACTTCACCCGGGTATCCAGCGAGCATACCACGGGCTGTAACAATAGCTCGCGACGTAGAGCGCAAAAAAAGCAGTGCTGCTCCTGACCAACTCGATAGAGCACTTACCATGCGATCCTCTCCAGCACTGGAGCCTTTGGTATATATCGACCCTGAAGGCCTGCCATCAAAGACTGTCCCTCTCGAAAGAGTGAGGACACAGGCTTCACCTGAACTCTCAGTCGATGTATCACGGGCGTCAACAATACCTCTCGAATCGAATCGAAGACGAAGTAGCGCTGCTCAAGGGCTCACGCCATCCGCCCGAGGATCAGAGCCTTCAGTACACTCCAGCGCCAAAGCTGTGCTCGATGAGACCCCGCAGGTACAGGGAAGATTGAGAGTAGCGCCCACAGAGCCTCGCACAACCGATCGTCGACGCAGCAGTGCTGCCCCTGGAATCACAGCGTCTCCCCCACAGACCATCCTTGAGAGCATAGAAGTCGGAGCGCAAACTAAAAGCCAGACGAAGAAGCCGAAGCAAGGCGCGAACTACCCACCTGAGCAGCAATATCCGCCAGCGCCTGCATATCCCCTACGGGAGACTCCCTCATGGACGAAGCCGGACACTCGAACTCCATCACCAAAGGTGAAAGCTGAGAGTCCGCCCAAGAAGAGAGGATGGCTTAATCTCGGGGCCAAGCCAGAAGAGGAGTCTTCTGAGTTAGAGGGAATCAAATCCCGTCAATCAAGCCAGCCTGCCCTAGACCCATCAGAAGTGCAGCCATTTCTGGACGCGGCACCTGGGTCGCCAGAAGCCCCAGGGGGAACGCAAAAAAGGCAAAACAGCTATCCGAACCAGACCAGACAGGCTACCTATCGTCGAGACTCCAGTGCCCCTCCTATCCGAAGGGCCGACACTCGAACAAGACAACCCTCCGTCTACGCTAACAAGGGCGACTACTACCCAGTCAGTCCGATCCTTCCAGACCGCATTGACAACGGTTCGCAGCTCCAGCCTTCACCATCTCGAAGGAACAGTTACTCCATCCCACAGTCAGCCTCAATACCCGAGAATTCGCCTCAGGACGAACCGCGTGCGCAGTACTTCCGTCGCGTCTCGTCAGGCCCCTCCCGCCGCCAATCGCAATCTCAAGGAGCTCTCTACATCCAGAAAGATGTTGCAGTCAGTTCCAGAGCACCTACGTTCCAGAATAAGCTGGAGACAGAGGACGAGACTTCTCGAACGAATCAAGAACGCCGTGAAGAAGACTTCCAGGAACCCGTCCGGAGAGACGTACGCAGACGGACTGGAATGGGAAGCCCAACCTCGAAAGCAGAAGCAACGCCCAAAGAAGGAGCTCAGTCGCCTGAGACGCGGCAAAAGTTTTCTCCAGTTCCCCAGAAAGAAGGCCCGTCAGACGAAGGAGAGTCAGATCATTCGCGGAGCAGGTTTCCGGAACTGTCTGGTGCTCAAGTGCCAAGGGGACAAGAGCAAGAGCAAGAGCCAACAGCACGAACCGAAGAACAAAGGCGGACTGAAGTGGTTATGGAAGAAGATCCTGCGCCTGCCGACGCCAAGGGTGCACCTGATGAAGACATACCCACCCGCCGTCGCATCGATAACTCAAGCGGGCCCTTCGAAGATGACTATGCCTGGATCAACAGCACGGTTGACCTCTCGCGCTCAAAGACCATCCCAAGAACATCCACCGGAGATGAAGGTGATCGAAGACTTCCAGGTGCAAACCCAGAAGAAGCGCAAATTGCACGAGCAAACACTCGTCGTGCAACCTCAGGACGAGTGCCTGATTCCGCAACAGCCTCACAATCTGCACGAAAAGATTCAACAACCGCCACGCGAAGGCCATCGTCGTCAGTCAAGAGGACGAACACGCGACGGAAGTCATCAGCAGTCGGAGAAGACAGAGCAGCGCCAATCCTCACAGAAGTACCAACGGTCTCCAGAGCACCGACACGATCGGCGACGATCCCCTCAATGTCTCGACAAGCCAGCATCCGGCGAGGGTCTGCCGCTCCTAGAAGGGGTACAGCAGTCTCCCCAGAAGCTTTGCCAGACATTCAAGCCAGATCAACAAAGGAAAGCAGCTCAAGATCAACCCCGCGGCAAGAGTCCAGAGGTGCGGCCTCGCCTGTCGCGGTACAACCAGGTCGACGGTCATCTACTGCAACTAGAACAGGTACGCCAATCTCCAGAGCGGCGTTACCAGAATTTGGAGCCTCAAGGAGGGGGGGAGACGGACCTATGTCGGCCACATCACAAGGGTCGCGTGGTACAACATCGCCAGTCCCAGCTTACGACAGGGGGGATTCTCCTGTCGGAATACAACCACCGAAAGGTTCATTGGGTACAACCCAGCGCGCAGACCAGATCTCAGAACAACAAACCCAGTCAAGCCCACGAACAGAACCAAGCGATGCTAAGCCAGCAATGCCGCGCCGAGTGACCTCATACGGAATGTATGAGTCCAGCTCCAGTGATCCGTATGCTTTACCCAAGAAAGCACCGCGAAAAGCAGCTGCATTAGCCCCTTCAAATGCCAACGCAAGTTCAGCGCCAGTGACGCAGCAGACTGATACCAAACCACCGGCTCTCACTCGTAGAGACTCACTAAAGCCACGGCGCAGTCCCACGTCAAGGATATCAGAACTTTTCGGGCGGGAGAAAGGCGCTAGTCCCGGGAACGGAAGCCAACAGAAGCAACAGCAACTACCCGCACCGACAGCCAAAGCATTGGGTGCGACGAAGACTGGCTTAGCGCCTGCATCTGTTGCAGCTGCACAGGGATCCGATGCGGATACAGCAGTGAAGTCATCCCAAGCACAGCAACTACAGCCAGTCAAGGTTCAGGCAAAGGCTGCGCAAGGAAGTGGGATTACGAATCCTCTTAGGGGGCGCTGGGGATGGGGATGGGGAAGATGATCGACTCGAAGTGTAGGAATGGGTGGTTAGTGGAATTATGAGAAGGATGACGATGCCCTATGAAAGGTTTGGGTGAGTGGAGGAAGACAGCTCGACAACCTAAGTATTGAATTTACTACTTCAACTTCCTAATCAGCTTGTATCACCTCTTAGAAACAAGTCATGTCAAGAAAAGTTGCGTCTGAGTCGCGATCAATGGTTCAGCTCCATCCGTACAAGGGATATGTGGTCCTGTTCGTCCCAAGGTGGAAAGCCTGTATACCTGTGTTGGAAAGGGTCTAATTCCAAGGCCCGAGTTCCGTCTTAACCACGTCATTTACATATCTTGACATAGCTTTAGTTCCACTCACAATTTCAGTCAGAGTCGACGCCCCAAGCTATCTCTGGCTCCAATGTCGTTTGGACAATCTCAAAGGTCTCTATCAAAACATAGCCTATGCTCGAAAGGAAAGACACATAGCGCACGTTGACCCAATCCTGGCATGTACAGCACAGCATCCAACCTAACATCATCTTAGCTGTACTCTCGCCTATACATATTCTAGACATGCCTCGGAGTCTTTTCTTGCCTAAATTCCCTAGATCGGTCTAGGCCGCTCCTCTTCTCCCATGGCTACCTCTTCAAACTTGTCTACTGGGGTGAGACTCGCCTCCTTCTTTCCTTGCGACTTATCTGTATAGCGAGCGTTGTTACTTCCATGAACCACTTCCATAAACCAGGGCAAACACTCAGTGCGTAGTGAATATCGAGTTGTCATCACAGCGCTGTGCTTGAATGGGTTAGGGATGCTACATCCACATTGCCCATTACAGGATGGTGTCGATGTGAAAAAACTTCTTGAATTGAGGTTCAACATTCGCAGCAAATATTCATCTACGGAATCGGCTCATGATATCATCTGTACATTTCATGAGCTGTGTAAGGAGGAAGACAAGATCTTACAAACTCATATTCAAGGCGATAAGTTTCGAGTTAAGATAAAGAAGGTGTAAGTTCGGTTAACTCCTCAACCGCCAATATATCTACCACCATATCGAGACATGACAACTGAGCTCAAAACACTTCCACTGACTGTGAATACCAACGCATTTGCGAATTCCTTCTCAGGTTCAGGAACGCTGCTATCGACATTGAGTTGTGAAAGTTCTCTTGCCATTTCTCTTTCCACTTCCACCTGGATAGCCAACGTGACAAATTTCGCGGCTTCGTCGTTGGGAAGGGAATAAGTCTTCCGAACTTCTTCCACTGTGTTCACAAGGTAGTGCACCTTTCTCTCTACGTAGGCTCTTTTCTCTTTATCGAAAGAACCAAGGTCATTTGAAATCGATACATGGTCCGCAAATAGCCTAAGAAATTTGGCAATTCTGGGGCTGGAAATGTCGACAGTTGAACAAAGAGAGAACTTCGTACACGCTATGACGTAACTGGAACTTATAATTAGTTTCCTTCGTAATGTGTAGACTATTGATCCGTACTTACGGGACAGCTGCGTCGATTATCCTATAGTCCAGAAATTCTCTCAGACTGTGGAATTCGGTGGGGGGCGGGGGGTGATTGATGAAATCCATCAATCTTGCAACTACCTCGGCTCCTCCGTCACCGATGATGCCATCTTGATCATGAAGGCCTTGGATAGTAGCATGCATGGCCTTCTGCAAGATCGAGACTGGTTCATCGTCTCCGTAAGGCATTTGAGCCTTTAGTCGTGATACGAATTCGTTCTGAAATGTTTGGATCTGCCATTCAGCTGTTAAATATGTGGAGCCTCAACAGTTTGGAACGACTCACTGTACTTTCGTCACTCATCTCCCATACATCTGTACCAGAAGTGATTAGAGTAGTAATATTTCTTGTAAGATTCCGCTTACCATCAAAGATGAAGATGTAGACAATAGTCTCAGCGATGAGTTTCAGTCGCTCCTCGCTTGCAGCCGGCCACAGATAAGCACAGAACCGAGTCCAGTTATCATGTAACATCGGCAGCTCCTTAGCGGCTATCTCAGAGTACGATTTGCCTCCATTCTTCAATATACTTGTCGCAGTTTGGTCGGAAGCAAAATGCTGTAGCAGCACTCGTGTTGCTTCTACAGCCATTGGCCAGTGTATGTTCTGTCTTACATGGTGAATCGAAGAATACCATGGAAGTTTTGCATGTACAGGAAAGACAGGAATGCTGTTCATGCTAAGTCTTTCACACTCCTTGATCAAGTATCCAGTTTCAATCTGAACTGCGTTGATGACTGGCTCAACACTGATAGTCTCAGCCTTCAGATCAGGGAAGCAGGACAGGTCGACAAAAGGTGGCATGGACGCTTCATTTGTTGGCATGTAGTCGTGACTGTATCTGACTGGCCAGACAAAACCATTGTGGTCTTTGGAGTTGAACAACCCTAATGGAAGATTAGTTTCATCTAAAGTATACGACACGTAGAGCTAACCAAGGTCAATGTCTTGCTTCGCTTCCATCATGACGATCCGTTCAAGAGTAGAGAAGGGAGTAGAGTCCAGGTCGTTGTCTTTGTGCGAATACAGACAATAAATACCTTCATATACGCCTCCTAACCAGGCGCCATTGTTGTAAAGCAGGGGTACTTCTTACGTCCACGTCAGCAGCATAGTCGTGTTCAATCACCTTTGCAATCTTTCCTTAAACGTCCACAGCAAAAACGAAGCTATTCCGTTTCTTTTCATTGCCGCATATAATCATCAAAAGCCTATTGGTTACTGGCGATCCTTAGATAAAGGCGGCGAGCGTCATCAGAATCTCTTGGGCTTCCCACTCCATCCACCACAACGTAGAAATCAGAACTCCCAGCATGCTTTCAGGTAATAATGGAATCTCGGGACTGAATAACCCAAGAGTCCATCGAGCTTCTCTGAAAAGAGATCATCGTTTTGTACATGTTCTTCTAGCGATGTTGTAGTGTTGAGTTGTGGGGGTGTTGAGTTGTGGGGGTGTTGAGTTTTGTGGGTATTGATTACAAGGGCACAACCAGTTCCACGAATCACGCGTTATGGCACATCACTCACAGAGGTACGGTAAAAGACGCTATCCTGAGAGCGACCCTGAGGCGGCAATATGAGACCCACGCCTGCATCTGGCCGTGCGTTGAACAGGCATCGTCGGAGGGTTGTCGAGCTGCACTGTTGTGATGTGGAGCCCTTGACAGCTCAGCGCGGTACGGGCGGAGCGTGTGGGCCGAACGACAAATAGCCAACGATAGCCAGCGACGACAGCTATCAACAGGCCACCCCCAACGCTGCATACAGCTCCCATCGCCGACATGCCACCGCCTGCTTTCTCAGCCTACAATCTGCCTTGCGATGCACCTCACCTGCGATGGTGCTTGACGTTGCGTACACCACCTCGCGCCATCTAGTCATCCACCCAGAATAACACACATGCGAAGGACTCGGCACATGACCAAAAAGAGGGCAATTTGTGGACCTGCATCAACGCATGTGGTCTGTGTACCCGCACCTTCTACGGTTCCTCTCAGCCCACTACCGTGACATGTCGCTGCGATGAGATTATCGTCCAGGATTGATTGTACTCTTGGAGAGGAAGGTGATTGTAGCTTGTATTCCTGACGATTTGGGATAGGAGGCTGAGGCCATGTAGATGGGTTGTGCTGTTTGACTGTACGTGGAGGCGACGGGGAAAGAATGTGATAAGGTGAAGTCATGCAATATTATCGATTTGGATGCATGTAGAAGATTGCGTACATGTACATGTACAAGTGGGTGATGGCATGGTACTTTATCTTCAATTCCAACTCCAATCTCTCGCACTACGTACACCGCCGCATACAAAGGCTGTTGTTTATTCCAAGGCCTGAACTGTCCAACATCGTCTTCTTCTACCCACCAAATAATGCCAATAAGAAAAACCCGTCCGCAATGCGTTCCTTTCATCCGCCTCAAGTCTCCTCTTTTCTCTCTTTCACCATCCTCACCTTCGCTCCGGACCAAGCCCATCTCCGACGCTGAGACAACCGCTTCAGGGTACACACTAAACACCTCAAACCCAGGCACCTGCAGAAGCTACTTCGGCTGCTCAACCAGTTGCGTCATTTATGTTGATTGAGAGGATTGATGGTCGAGGAATACTATGCTAATTTGTCTGAGTAGATGCGCAGTTTGCTGCTGTGATTGGGGGGTTGGCTGTTGCTGCTGGGTGGTTTGTTTGAGAAGTAGAGAAGGACAAGAGAGCGTCGGGAGCGAGACATCGCTAGCAACATACAAAAGGGCATCAGTTGGAATCAACTGCAAGTGCATGTTTTGTTTGTTTCGTACGCACAGCATCATTGCATCACATCGACATCAAAGATCCATCACTGTGACGCCACGTCCTTGCAATCAAAAAAGCAACAAAGTTGCCATTCATAACCCATGGTCTAAACCTTGTGTCTAGGTAACCCATCGTCTATACTGCGCAGCTCAAAACCCGGCACCATTAAGCCAGGTTGATTCCATATCCATCAAATCATAATCGTTAAAATCCAAAAACATTTCGAAACGCTTTTTCGCATGTCTACAACTGTGTCAGAAGACCCTGGCTCTCCAAGAGCAGGACAATCTGGTGGACGGCTGTTCTGACGTTGGTAGTCGACAGGTCGACAGTCAGGTCAGCGTTGGCGGGCACCTCGTACGGGTCGTCGACACCAGTGAAACCCTTGATCTCACCGGCGCGCGCCTTGGCGTATACACCCCGCTTGTCGGTCTTCTCCGCATGCTCGAGCGGGGTAGAAACGTGGATCAGGTAGAAGGATCCGTATCGCTCTACCGTTTGGCGGGCTGCCTTTCTTGAGTCCTCGAAAGGAGCAATGGGCGCAACGATGGCTGCTGCACCAGCCTTGGTGAGCTCGGCGGCTACAAAGGAGATGCGGGCAATGTTCTTGTCACGGTCGGATCGGCTGAAGCCCAGCTCGCTGGAGAGCTCACTGCGGATGGTGTCACCGAGAAGGAGGGAGACGGAGCGACCACCCTGCTGGTTGAGGGTGACGTTGAGAGCGCGTGCGATGGCGTCCTTGCCGGAGTTTTGGTAACCTGTCAGGAAGACAGTGAAACCCTGTTGGCTGCGGGGAGGGTGGGATTCGCGGAGGACGCGAACGACTTCGGGGTACGAGAACCATTCGGGGATCTCCTGGCCGGTTCGGAGGCGCTTGCGGAGCTCTGTTCACAATGTTAGTATCCAACCCCCAAATGAAGGAAATGCAATTGACGTACCAGTTCCGGAGATGTCGAGGGTCTTGATGCCCTGCTCAACCTCGTTCTTGGGCTTGTACTCGTCCGAGTCGGGAAGGTAGGTCATCTGGAGGAAGGGAACAACCTCGATGCCGAGCTCGTCCCTGTACTTCTCGACGGCGTCCTGGGCGTCGTATGGACCGTAGAAGTCGACACCCTTGGAGTTCTTGCCTGGGCCAGCGTGGTCACGGCCGACAATGAAGTGGGTGGCACCATGGTTCTTGCGGATGATGGCGTGCCAGATGGCCTCACGGGGACCAGCCATGCGCATAGCCAGGGGCAGAAGAGCAAGGACGGCCATGCCGTTGGGGTAGCGGGGCATCAGCGCCTGGTAGACACGGACACGGGTGAAGTGGTCAATATCACCGGGCTTGGTCAGGCCTACAACGGGGTGGATGAGGACGTTGGCCTGGCGAGCGCGGGCAGCGCGGACGGTGAGCTCACGGTGAGCGCGGTGCATGGGGTTCCTCGTCTGGAAAGCGACGACCTTGGACCAGCCAAGCTTGTCGAAGTGCAGACGCAGCTCTGCGGGTGTGTATCGGAGGCCGACATAGTCGTAGTGCTCCAGGCGGTCGATGGCCTCGAGCTTGCCGCCGACGTAGTACTCCTTGACCGTCTCGTACAGGTACTTGATGGCGGGGTGTGCTACGTCGTTGTCCTTGTCGAAGACCTCGCGGGCCTCCTTCTCCTTGTCCGGCTGGTAGACATCGTCGACGGTGATGATGGCCAGGTTGCGGTCGTCGCGGAAGTCGCGCAGGGCGATGCGGGCGCCTTGCTTGACGCCGACCTCATCGATGGTCTGTTTCGAGATGTCGAGTGTGATGGGAATGGAGAAAAGGTTGCCGTCGGCGAGACGGTTGTCGGACACTACGCCGTCGTAGTCCTTCTGGTTCATGAAACCTGCATTATGCTGTCAGGGGTCGTGTTGCTGCAAACATCGCAAACACGAGGGGCGCCTTCGCTGCCCCTCGCCTAGCGCTGCGGGATGACGACTTACCCTCCAGAGGTGAAAAACCTCCGTTCAGGATGAGCTCCAAGTCGCAGAGCTGCCTCTCGGAAAGAACAATGGCCGGAAGCTTCTCAGCCTCTTCGAACAGTTCCTTGCGTCGCGGCGCATCGCGTGCGATCAGGTCCTTGAGGACGCCGCCTGTTGTCCCCTCCGTCAGCATTCGTGACCAACTCCAGCGACTCGGTTGATCAACTCACCATGGGGTGCGTTCGCCATGTCTAAAGAATATGTGAGGAATATAGAATCCGGTGGTGGATCTGGTCAGGTAGTTCGGCGAAGACTTGATGTCGTTCCTGACTATACAAGACTGGCTTCGCGAAGGAGGCTTTGGGTCACTCAGAGAGAAAGATGCGCGACTAAGGACTACAAGGCGGGACGGGTGGAAAGGGCTTTTTATTCCCCGGGTTCTACGGACACTTCAGGCGCCATGTCCCCGATTGTTGACCATAGGCTTCTCTGGATTTTCTCTGCTTGCAGAGACTAGGGCACAAAGCGGGTTGTTGTATGGGTCGGCAGATCTTGGAAGCGATTGCGCAATTGCACGCGATAGTTAGAGCCTGTCTCACCCGGCTTTTCGTTGGGCGACGCGACCACAGTGACGTGAGCGGAGCGGAGAAGGAGCACCATGTCCTGCAGTTTATGTTGCGCTTTAGCGATTTTCAGGAACACCTCACGTATATGACAGGTCTAGCGCAATGCTGGAAATTCGTTCGATTCATGCGTGAGCTTCATTGGCTCCTGCGTCGGTGGTATCTCGGCCCCGTATATACATAATCGGATGCGACTGCCGCAAACCCCATTCTTTCGTGACCCAAACCCCATGCTATGCCATGTCCCATAAATAACCCAAACGCCCATGCTAATGCGGTACAACAAGTAGGAATCAAGACATCCTACATCACCCTAAACGTTCAAAGAGACTTGTTGCAGCTTGTTGGCTAGGTCCTCGTTTTGCTGCTTCATCGCCTGCTCTTGGAGGAACTGAGCATATCGTGACTTGGGGTTGTGGATGCCGCACTCGGACTTGTTTTTGCCCTTCCAGCGTCCAGCTCGCTCGTCCTCTCCAGCAGCTACTGGCTGTGTAGAGTGCCAGTCACCGACACTCTTATAACCCTGGTTGAGAAGGTCGTTGTATGGGACGTCGTTGGCGTCGACGTATTCCTTGACCTGGGCGAAGTTCCAGTTGGCGAGAGGGTTGATCTTGATGAGGCCGGCCTCGTCGACCTCGATGATGTCCAGATCTCCACGCTTGCCACCTTGGCTGCGTCGGCGACCAGTCAAGACAGCCTTGACCTGAAGTTCAGAATAGGCACGCTCGGCAGGCTCCACCTTGGCAACGTAGTCGTAAAGTTCGTCGTTGGTGTCCCATAGCTTGTCGCCGTGCTTGGCAGTAAAGTCGTTGACGTTGTCGCAGCCGGCAGGCTTGTAGACGTGTACCGGTGTTCCGTATCGCCTCCTTACCCGGTCAACAAGGGCATAGGTTTCGTCGAAGTGGTAGAGAGTGTCAAGGAAGATCAGGTCGATGTTGTGCTTCAAAGGTCCATCGAGCTTTGAAAGCATGTCCACTGTGACCAGGCCAGTAAGACCAAAGGCGGTGGTCTGGAATAGTCCAGGCAGAGATGTGATGCACCATCGGAGGATGTCTACTCCAAGTTAGTTTAGGGAACTTTCAGGAGTAAAGTGCCATCACGTACCTTGAGGCTCAAGCTTCTGGAGCTGGGCGTTGATAAACTTCAAATGAGGCTTCGTGAAGTAGATCTCAGGTAGGCTCTCCTGACTGGATTCGGCTGAAGCATAGCCAGACTCCTCGCGGAGTGTAGGCTGCTTGTAGGCGTCAACCTTTGCGAACAATGGTGACGACATCTTCAAGATGGTGTGGCGGAAGTTTGGGGTATGGCAGGCACGTGCGGAGAAGCCAGAAGGAGAATGTCTTTGTGGGTTGGCGTCTAAATGGAGGCTTCCCAGGAGAAACTACTATTATCAATCGTTTGAGTCTGGAGGTGGGAAGAGAGAGAGCGACCACGGCCTGGAGTATATATTGGGCGCCGCCATCGGGATCGCTTTGTAACCATCTCCGCAAGGTGCGATAGCTGGGGGTGAAGACGTGCGATCACGCAATTCGCGCTAGTACATGGTGGAGCAAAACTCTTCCTCCCAGCCTTATGTAAGGCAGTCTCGCCAATCATTCGGCGGCAGTAGACGTTTTGCTACTTCTGAGGCTCGGACGACGTCTATGCTCATGCACTCCGCGGCTGTGCGTTGGTTGGAAATCGCCCGATGATTTGAGGTTTTGTCATCAACGTCATCCCGTCGACGATTGCCGAACAATGCGAATGGCTGAAGTCATGGTGATCTGGCTCTGGCTGACGGACTAGACGGACGGACGGACTGCCTAATGATGGGCTGAGGAATGTCATGTTGTCTCATCTTGACTTTCTCTTGATGTTTGCCTCTGCTGACAATATGGAGTTGGTGGAGGTGCCCCGGCCCATCGGCAAGCGCCGGGCGATCGCGTCCGGGGCCTCGCCCAGAAGACTTGTAACACGCATCAGGATTCTCTGTAAAACCATCGGTTAGTGTGAGTCGTTGTGGAACATCAGGTTTATTTACCTATAGCCGTCCATGCTTGAGGCTGAACAATTTTTCTAGCCTGCTGCACGACTCGGTGCACCTTGTAGTCATTGGGCGCGAGATCCGTCGTCCATATGTCCCACCTGCAACAAGAATGTGCCTTTTTGTGGGTAAGCAATGTGGCGCGATTCTTGTCTGAGGGCTTCGCGATAGTCTTATGTCGTGTTGTCGGTGCTGTTGTTGTCGTGAGTAGTGGCGGATGTCACGGCGGGGTCAGCTTTTAATGGAAGTCACCTCTCACACTAAATCGCCGCGGCTAACCGGCATGGTCTACAGCTCAATATCAATTGGATGGAGTTTATTACCGCAATCAACGAATCGTTCTTGGTCTTTGCACAGGCACCATGTCCAAATTCTAGGGTCTACTCCCATGGATGCGCGAAGATTGAGAACGTACCCCGAACCCATGCGATTGGTAGCAATGATGTACTGGTGAGCTTCAACATTGTCGCGCAACTTCGGCAGAGCTGGGACAGTAATCATCAACACCCCAACCACGTTTATTGGAACACACAAACGGTCTCTATCTCCTTATCAACGCAAATCACAGAAAATGGAAACACCATCATCAATCTACTCTTCCATAGCATCCAACACGGCAATCTTCCCTCTCCACAACTCCTTCGCATTCCCCCAAAACACCTTCTCCTTCTCCTCAAACCTCAATTCCCCCGCCCAAGCCAACCCATCAATATTAGCATCCACATCCCAAAACCCAATGCCATACGGATAATCCGTGCCAAACACCATCTGACTAATTGGAATACCCATTCCTTCCGTCAGCCCTTTGACCTGATTTGGCCAAACTGGTCCTGCACTATCGTACCAAAAGCGCGTTTTGTAGGCTTCCCTTGCTGCGGTCGAGATGTTAGGGAACCCGAGGAGGAAACGCTCGGAGATATCGGGGAAAGCGCCTGCGCCGTGGGATATGCGGAAGTGGAGGGACGGGAACTTGAGGAATGTGGATGAGGCTGTTAGACTCGAGATGGCGCGCGCAGTTTCGAAGTAGAATTCTCCGAGACCGGAGCGAAGAGGTGCTGTGGCATGTTGTCAGCTCGCTCTAGCTCTTGGTCGTTTGGGGGACCGGGTTTGGGAAAAGAGAACTCACATGGTCGAGAATTTATCAATCGGCCATCGTCGAGCTTGATGATGGGCTCTGTTGGATGCACAAAGACGACCTCCCTCCCATCGCTTCCCATCTTTGCGGATCTCTCTTGTAGGTACTCCCACAATGGATCGAAAGTCTCGTCTCCCGGGTACATCCCCTCGTGGTTTGTTAGCACACCAACACCCACTGGCTGTTTCCCCACCATTCCAAACACGCGCTTCAACTCCGTAATCGATTCTTCCACATGTGGTAACGGCATAATGGCCAACCAACTAAATCTCTCTGGATAGATCCTGCAAAGTTCTGCTGTAAAGGAGTTGAGTAAACGCGCAAGGGCAACTGTCTTCTTCTTTCTCAACTCTTCGTCTCTTTCAGTCAAGAAGGCGTTGGCCTGGGGTGTGGAGACGCAGAGTACAGAATGAGCGATGTGGTGTTCACTCATGAATATGAGGTGGGACGATACGTTCCAAGACGGCGTTGCGCGGCCTGCAGCGTTCAATTCGAGGGCTCGGAACCAGTCTGGGATGGGGCTATAAGATTTGTCAGTACATCGGCACACAAACGTGCGTCTTTGGCACTGTGTTGTGTAGCATTTGAGCTTACTGTGTATGCGTATCGACCCTCTTTGAGGTCGAGAAGTCAAATTCCTTCACATTCACCATGCTACTCGCTAGCGAAGCGATGCTCGCAATAGCTTCTTTGGCAAAAGGCAATACTGTTAGGTCGATACCATCTTTGTATGCTTCATATTGTATCTGCATCCATAGTTTGTTCTCGTCATGTTGTGTACCATTCGAGGGCGTTGAGTATGGCTTGCCGTAGGGATACGCCTTTGTCACGTTAGTATGTCTTGTTCAGTGACAGCATTGTAGCGCCAGATAGCTCTTCTTTCACTTAAAAGCACTCACCATTCTTTCGCTAGACGACATTCTGATATGAGGGAAGATGGTGACGATGCTTGCAGCTGTGGTTAGAGTTGAGATGTAGACTGCTCCACATGTCAGTAAAGATAAAGAAGGGATTCGCATGTTTGACAGCTGTAGCTCACTCACAGTCTCGCAAGCACGAAGCGAAATATGGCTCATGTATTCTTGTAGAGTGAACTAATCGTTGTTGTTGTTGCTGTTGGCCCAGTGAGTTAGCTGCAGGTACTTAGCATGCGCATGTGCGGGGAGCCGCCACTTGCGGAAGTCGCACCTACCTAGGTACCTTGTCACTTCCTACCTGTAAGCTGCATGTATTCCAACTGCACTTATTACTAGACACATTAGTTTAGCAGCTTCAATGACATTTCGGACTTATTCACGCATCAGACAGACTTCACCCAGGGGACGCGCATACATCCGAAACCTTACACAAATACATCTAAGAAAAGCAATTCCGTTCCACAACCTACATCTAGCTACCTTAAGTTTCTCAATCATGCAACCTCGGCAGTAGTAATAGCACTCTGATACTTCAAGTCCAACTGCGGCGCCTCCACACCCTTTCCAGGAATATCACCAAGCCCCGCGGGCTCCACATAGTCTTCTTCCTTATACCCATTAACCTTCAGCCTCAACTTCCTACTCTCGGCGTAAACTACCCTGCGCATTCGGTTGGTGCTTCCAAGCGGTTGGTGCTCCTTCAATCCATGCCAGCTGTTCACCGTGATGCGATCATCCCACCACGTCCTAAACTCAGGTAGCCACGAGTCCTGCGGCGGGAACTCAATGGTAGCGATTTGTTCAAATGGATATTTCTTGGGGTCCCATTCGATGCCAATGTCGTCGACGGGCTGTTCGGTGAGGTCCTGCAAGAGTTGCGCGCAGAAGCTGTAGGTTATAGTGTTGTTGAGGTGGTGTGTGCGAAGGGTCTGCGAGAGGATATTGATGGGGTCTGAGTCTTTGACTTCGGTGTTCTCAAGGTCCTTTTGGAACTTGCTATTGGGGAAGACACCGTATTTGGCTACGTAGGCTCCGTGGCGGTAGGCTGATTGTGAGTACTCGGGCATAGCAACCATGTGTTGTTTCGGCAGTTGTCCGCCGAGTGTTGCTACGTCGGCATCAACGCGTTTGCTCTGCTCGTCTGCAAAGGTAGGCAAGTCGTTCCAGTTTCGCTCCAGTGCGTCTGCAATATCGTATGTGGTTTGGGGATCACGCAGCTCCAATACCGGGTAGTTGTTGAAGGTCCAGTCTTGCGTCTTCTTGTCTTCTCCCCATAACTTCTCGCCCTCGATACCAAAGACCTTCATGCCAATGCCGCGTGGCGCTGCCAGGTTGTCGGGCAAGATCTTGGGCGTTAGAGACGAGTACCGCATGATTACATCGTAGGTACCGGGCTTTGCGAACATTCCTTGGGCGAGATGTTTAGGTAGATTGTCGTGCACCGTGAATTTGCCCATAACGCACTACCCATGCTATCAGTAACGTTTATCTCGAGAAGCCTCAGGAAATACTTACACCCTGAGTCTTCAAATGCGTGCCCCTCAAACAATGCATATGCTCATTGAAGTTCATCATCTGGAAACGATTGAACTGAGCAGAAACCTCCTTGATCTTCTCTTGCTCATCGTCTGGAATGTTCTCAACACCCGGCGCATCCCACTTGATGTATTCACCAGTAGCCTTCTTGTCTTGTCCACCAGCTTTGACCGTACCACTCGCTACTTTGCCGTTGTGGATGTTTTGAATTCGGTGGTACCCCATGGGGCATGTTTCGATCTTGGTTCCACTCATGCTGATGAATTGTTGGTAGTGTATGAACTCTTTGTTCCGCCGTATGCTGCTGAATGGACGGCAACCTTCTTAAGTCACCAACACAGTCCCCGTGGTCACCCCGCAGCTGCATCTAGCTTCCGCCTCGCCGACATCTGCTTTTCTCCATGTTTCGTTCCGGGCACGATAGCTCAAGATAATGCGGGGTAGCGCGTCAATGATTCCAGTTCTTCGAGATGCACGCGTGCGATGGGTGGTCGGAAGCTGCTCCGGGAGACCCTTTCCCGCCTGCGTCGTCGATCTAGTCCGCCTCAACCGACCAATGATTGGAACTGAATTGAAGATCTGGTCTCGAACGCATTGTCCCAGTCCATGATTTGGAAGCGTCATGATCTGTCTCGAGCGATTCGAACTAATTCCTGCAAGTCGCTTTCTGGGAACACAAGACACCAAAAGCTCTAGCGCTGTCAATTACGTACGTTGATGCGTGCTTTGCTGTGCGTAACTTTACTTTTTGCGTATCTACATACTATTCATCCTTCTTCTTCTTCAAACTGCTGCTCCATCGCAGCCAGGCATCAGTCCACGGAATGAATCTTCTTACATGTCTGGTCTTCGCATTTCCTCTTCCTCTGTTGTTTCCCATCTTTATTGCGACACATTTCATAGCCACCAGACGTAAAATGCTCGTTCATGTGTGCTAGCCATTCTTCTTTACGGAGTTTCCTCGACACAACTCCTTCTACAGCCCAACAAATAATGCATCGCCTATATACCCCGCGTCTGCCAGATGGAGTTCTGTTGGTGTCATCGATAGGAAGATGCTGTGCGTAAGAAAACACCCAACTCATGCCTGCGCAACCGACGGCCCAAGCAGGCGGATTTAGCGGTTTTGCCTTCCCTTTGAGTGGAGTGGGCTCCCAAGGTAGCATGGAGTATCCACACGGAGCACATTTCCAATCGATTGAGATGCGAGAGGTTCCATTCTGTAGGGCAAGTGCACCAGCGCAATACTCCGGCCTATTGTTGGGTGCTATCGAGACACTGTGGGGAATTCTGACGATAGGAGACGCAGTGCTGAATCGTTGATACTGTTGGGCTAGAGCGGAGATCGAGTTCAGTCTTGCTTGGGTGGAAGTGTCGAAGATCGCATCGTAGTCGATGGTCTTGTCTGGCGAAGAAGTAGACAATAACAGGGTCTGGAGTTTCTCGATCATGTCCTGTTGCATCTTTATCATGACGCTGGTGAGCTCAGTTCTGCAGATGTCTTTTCGCCATTGTATGGTCAGTAGAGCGATCATGATGCTTGCAATATGGGAGTCTCACCGTCACCTACAGCAAATCGCCGTCCGATTCTGGCAAAGTCATCGTCGTATTCTTGTTGGATCTCCGGTGGTGCTAGCTCCACAGCCTTTTGTAGTCGCTGCATGCGTACAGATTTGTGAGAACTTTCATCTTTCTTTTTCTTCTTTAGTTCTCTGAGGAACGATGCTGTTCCGCTGAAGGCACTGACGATCCCCACCACCAGAGCGACGACCTCGAGACCGGACATTATATAGTTGCGCTTGCCTCAGATATTTACGGACACATGGGCGTACGTCGACGTAGGATTGATTAGGTTTGTATAGGTCAGGTAGGGTCGAGATGCCAGGCAACCGCTTATCGCAACCAGCCCATCCCGCTTGGCCTCAGCTGGGCAAATGCGTGCATGGCGTTTCATGCAGCCACAGCAACTCGCCTTGACCAATCATCGCATTGTGACCGGATCGAGAGATAGTCGCTTCGAAAGCTGTAAGAGGGCATAAAGTGGCTGCTTGCTGTCAAACTAGCTCGCATGCTCATTGTATAGGCAAGAGCGATTGCAAAGCAAATAATGCAATAACTCTCACCAGCTACCACATCTTCCTCCCCAGACCCCCAAACCCCTCCTGCCCAACCTTCCGCCCAGCCAACTCATTCGCAAACTCCAGTTTCCTATGCAACCCCCACTCCTCATGCTCATTAACCGCAAAAAGCATCCCCGCAATAAAAGTATCCCCAGCACCAATCGTATCCACAACCCTTGCCCCATCCTCCCCATCTACCTGCCACGCCTCGACATCCGCCCAAACCTCCTCGCCCCCCTTTTCAACCGCCGTAGCACCTCCAGATCCCCATGTGCAACACAGTAGAGCCCCATCTCTCGTTTCACTCCGTCTGGCTTCAAGAAAGCTTCTCGCATCCTCATACCCATTCTTCACGGCCCACAATTTCGAGTAAATCACTACATCTGCGTACTGCGCCACCTCAGCCATACCCGTCCGTTCAGGCTTCTCGCACTCGACGCTAATCTTGAAATGAGGGAACGTTTCGCGCAGGAAGCGGACACACTGCAGTGTGATCTCTGGGACACGGCCTTCGAAATGGAACCACGCTTTCTTCCACGTATGTCCTTGTTCCGTACTGAATCTGCGGACTTGGTGTATGAATTCTTCGGCTTGCATCTCGGGGAGCTGGTTGATG
The DNA here is from genome assembly GCF_024043155.1 of Alternaria arbusti. NCBI lineage: Eukaryota > Fungi > Ascomycota > Dothideomycetes > Pleosporales > Pleosporaceae > Alternaria > Alternaria arbusti. The sequence continues at coordinate 185,165 of NW_026249954.1, read as the reverse complement.
CTGACGATTGTGCGTGAGCGTTTCTCTTCGCTTTGGATGATGTAGCTTGATGCAGCTTCTTGGTGCTGGTTGCGGAAGAGGCTCACATCGGATATGTTCACCCCAGGAAGCGATGTAGATATGAACTGAGAAGCCGCAGATTGCTCCTCAGGGAGTACAGCCAGCAGATGTAGATTTGTGGGGTTGAGACGTGCTCCTTCAGGGTCGTGTTGTTGCAGCTGCGATAACACTTCTAGACTATTTGCCGTATTTCCTCCTCTTCTTCGCGTGAGAGCTTTGGCGCGTAGTTTCTCATCTTCTATGGGGAAGTGTGGGACTCTGAACACTCGAAATTTAGTAAGCTTTTGGTTCTTGGGGTTGTTGCAGAGTGCTGATACATACGTCAATATGGTATCGATGTAGATGGCACCAACGCATACAATGTGGTTTTCGGTATGTCCAGACATATTTCAATGCTTGAAGCGGTATGCGCGAATGCTGGTGGTGTTGGCGGCAAGTGGAGAAGTGATAAGTTTGATAATGTGGAGCTGGAGTGTTGGAGGTTACGTCAAGTGTCGTAACGACGTTTGCGCGCCGTCACATGCCCACCTCATACAGGAAAAGAACTAAACAGGCCTGCAGACTACATTAAGACAAAGACCTGCAAGGTAAGTAGCCTAACGTTAACGTAGGCTCTAGAGTGTTTAGCTTTTTCCTAGGTCAGCGTATGCCCGTCAAACGAAAAACACAATCGTGTTTTCAGATGGTCGATCAGCCAAGACATTCGTTTTTGAGAGATGTGCGCCCAAGAAATCAAGTGACATTCCAGAATATCTCACACTACCGTCATCTTATCTTTGGCTATCAAGACCCTGCAGCCCCATAGCCTCTTTGGTAGCATCCGTTTTCTCGGCCTCACCCTTCTCCCTGAGTGCTACCTTCTCTACCTCATCGAAAGCCTTGAGTGCATCGCCATACTGTTCAAAGACACCCTTCCTGTAGCCCTCACAGATCTTCTTGACAAAGCCCTCCTCATTCCACCGCGCCTCAAGGAAATCTTCAAACTTCTCCTGTGGAGACGAACGTTGTACGCCCCAGGCAGCTTTGTACGCGGCTCCAAGAGCGCAAGCATTTCCTCCAATCTCAAGCTTGTATACACCGTCAGAGCCACCAAGAACTTGACCGGCAAGTTCGGCGATGGCGGGGTTCACGGCACCACCGCCAACCATGTAAATTCTGCGGGGTTGCGCAGGGAGGGAGCCCTGGGGTTCGACAAGGGACTGAGAGCGCAATCTCAATGACAGGAACTGCGATTCGAGGATTGCACGGGCGTCGGCTTGGGGAACGGGCCAGGATTTGTCCTCTGTCTTGCCTTGAGCACCTTCTGGTGCTATGGGCGAGAGCTGATTATCTTTGGAAAGGAATCGCCATGTTCCTGCCTTGACGTTTGGTACAATTTCTGGTCGGGGGAAGAAGAGACCTAGACGCATAGGGTCGGAGGGTTGGGCTTGGCCAAGTGCAGGAGTTGTGAGGGCTGTCTCATTGAACTTGTCCCAGGACTTGTCGGATGAGCCTGAGGCTTTGTTGATGGCGTCGCGGATGTGCTCGCGTGCTAGACCACCATTCTTGTAGCAGAGCATGAACATGTAGAGGCCTGCTGTGGTGGGGTGATTCATGAAATGGTATGCTGGGTCGGGCCTATACTGGGGTGTAGACATAAGGAATGTTGTTGAGGTCCCTAGCGAGACGATGGCGTCGGACGCGCGTAGAGGAAGGGCAAGGATGGTCGATGGGTTGTCACCAGTGAACGCAATGACCTGAGCCGACGATGGGAACCCATAGCGCTTGCTGAAGTATGGCGAGACGGTACCGAAGCTTGAGCCACCATCTTCCGGAACACCTCCGAGCTTCTTCTTGAGGTCCTCGACGCCGTCACTCCCTCCAGCTGCGAGCGCAAGAAGATCCTCATGCCAGCGACCATTCTTGATGTCCCACAGGTTGGCTCCGCATACGTCTCCGATATCGATGGGGGCGACTTTGCCGAGAAAGACGGAAGCGAGGAAAGAGGATACGAGGGAGATGCGAGCGGTCGCTTTGTAGGCTTCGGGGTATTTGTCGTGGAAGCGAAGGATCTGAGGGCCACTGAAGCGCTGTATGGTGTTAGCATTGACAAAGTCTTGGAGAGTGCTGGAAACTTACATGATGGGCGCTACTTCCAGTAGCTAGGGCCAGGTTCCTCGGTTCTTGCAGTGTCGCATCAAAAGCTTCGCACTGCTTCTGTGTACTTGCGTCCTGCCAGTTTGGACTGAAGGGGTGGCTGAAGGCACCCTTCCTCTCGCCCTTGGCACCGCCTTCCAGCTGCTCGAGCAGTGTCTTTCCAGCATCCATACTGCCAAGTAGTGTCTCTGCATCGTTGCTCCAGAACACGGTACCATGTTGCATACCCGCACCCGAGATACCCTGGATCTTGGAGAAGTCGGCACCCTGCTCCTTCAATCGATGCAGGACAAGATCAATGGCTTCGAGCCACAGGGCGACGGGCGCGAAAACCTCGCCCTCAGCAGGGTTTGTGAGGACACCCTTCTCGATGCCATATTTGGAGAGATCGGCATCGAAATCGACTTTGGCTTCGTGGATAAGTTTGAGATCGGAACCGACGATGATACCTAGAACACGGCAGCGTCAGTCCAAGCTGGAAGACAAGATGGTGGGGTAGCTCTAGCGGGGTATTCGCACCTTTGAGTTGCTGAGTGCTCAAATCGAAGCCCAAGAACTGATCAGCCATGGTCGAAGTGTGTCAGTGCGGTTTCGAGCTGTGAGGATAATGTTAGGGTGTTATGTTGACGAGACATGGCTAAGCAGACCATATCTCGTAGTGTTAGAGGTCCCTGCCTCACATCCACGATACGGCTACGGCACACTTACGCAAGACCCACATTGACGGACGCGCTACATCACAGGCAATTTTGCCGGCGGTGCCTGCAGAAGCGCCAGTACTTTGGCGTGGGATTATTGGATGGCGGATAAATTCGTGCCGAGACATCGTGAGTACGGCTGTGACTTTTTGGAGTTGCATCTCGGCCAAACGCCGATGCCAGCTAAGGAATTTCGTTAGCGTGGGGAAGTACGAGTCTAGAGCGTGGGCCGGGGTTGAATTCAGGTGATGGATATTCAGAATATATACAAGTGTCCGATGTCTCGCATATGCCGCCGGGTAGTTGCATTGCCCAACTCCAGAACGCCTAGCTATGCTTGTCTATAGGTGTACACCAATCATTTCCTTCGTCTTGCGTTACCATCGGTAGTTTCGTGATCGTGATCGTGATCGTGGCCGTGGTCGTGGTCATGTTCTGCCTCAGATTTTTGGCTCGCCGCCGCAGTAGAGTCGCCAGGGATGAACTCGTCGAGAAAGTCTGGTGCTTGCGCCGAGTTGGTTACAAAGCGCACGCGCACCTTTTTTACGCCGCGCACATTGACACCGACGCGGTCCCGGATTGCGTTCTCGACGTCGCGTGTCTGGTCAACAGTCCAGGTGCCAGAGACGCCAATCTCGATATCCATGAGGTAGTTCTGGCCAGCTTTGACACCCTGAATCGCTCGCACATTGACTGGCTCTGATGCGGTAGTGACATCCTTGACAGCGTCAGTCGCTGCTTTCCGCACGTTGTCCTTCATCTCCTGGTCCACGCCGACGTCTGCCAGTTCGAGTAGCGCTTGCTTGGTGTTTCCCCAACCAGCTTGGACAACCATGAGCGAGATGACAAGCCCCCCGATAGGGTCTAGCCACTTTGCATTGTTGAGGACGTTGGAGCCGGCGATGAGGAGGAGAGCGACGAAGGCAGTAAGGGAGTCGACGCGGTGGTGGTAGGCGTTGGAGGCGAGGACCGTCGATTTGCGCTCTTTGGCGATCTTGAGGGCTGGAGTGACTGTCAGCTGGCATTTGCTACGTTATTATGGGTGTTCTTACTCGCTCTGTAGAGCCATTCCTTGATGACGATTGAGCCAGCAGCAAGCCATATAGCATTGATGTTGGGGCCCAAGTCGTCGATGCCGTGGTGGTGGTGGTGTGGTATAAGCCCCCATTGCTCCGCTACCTCGGCGGCTTCGGGGAAGAACTGCTTGCAGAGGGCAAGCAGCGCGGTCCAGCCCATGAAGAAACCGCCTGCGAGCAAGATGCCACTGACACCGAGCGAGCCCAGACTCTCCACCTTTCCATACCCGCTGGGAAAGCGGTCCGTAGGGGGCTTAAGGGACCAGCCGACTGTTGCCAGCGTCATGATGTCGCTCACGAGGTCGGTGAGGCTGTGGATGGCGTCGGCGATGAGTGCTGGCAGGCGTTAGTAGACGTTCGTATCAACGCGCCTAGCCATCTCACCCTGACTATTGAAGACGTAGCCTCCGAAGCCCTTGCTGACAGCCATGCCCAGGTTGACGTAGAGGCCAATCTTGGTAATGCGCACGCCGGCGTCATTCTTGTTCTTGGACAAGAGAAAGGTGTTGTCGTGGTTATGGTGGTGATGACCGGCGTGGCCTCTTTTCTGCGTGGCGCCCGTCATGGTGGAAGGGGAAAAGAGTGGTTTGCGATGGACGGTCGTCGACCAATTGCGGAGAGGCGCTGTATGCAACGGGATGGTGAGGTACTGGGCACCTTTGGTCGTCGTCTGCGTGCACAGGACGCGCAATTTGGGGCGGCAGGTAGGAGATTTGGAGGCGTGACGTGATAGGACGTGTCGTCGCACCGAGGGTTGCGTAGAGGAGTCGTGGAGTGAGACGCGTGCACGCTGGCTAAACTGGACACGCAGGCCATGTCCATTGCTGCAGGCGGTGCGCAGTAACATGGGATGTGGTGGCAGCCGTTGCGCCTCTCAGTACTGCGGGATGCCTCAATGCCACTCGCTGCGAATACTTCCAAGACAATTTGGAGCCTCTTTCGCGGTTGCTATCGGCCCTCGAGCCTGGCCTCTCATGGCGCCTTTTGCGTCAACACACGGCAATTGTGGGGGCGCCACCATCCGTCCCACTCAGGCAAGATGCACACTACCGCACTTCTAATAGCAAGACCAGGAGAACACAATGCCGGTCTATATTTCCAATCTGCAAGCAATCTCATGCTCTACCTGCCACAGGTGAAAAAAGGGGATAGTCTAATCAATTGCGATGACCTCTACTGCTACCGATCACGAACGTTGCCAAATTTAACAACCGCACACTATGTCATTGCAGCCTTCATGCATCACTCCCGTGCCGTCGTCAATTTCCTGCAGGGACATGGGCCTGGAGATCCTCCGCCTTGCGCCTCGGGAGCCGCGCGTGTACGTACGAGTTGGGCCAAGCAATGCACACCTAAAGATAATCGTATCGTGATTACGTTGCCAGCGCGCTTGTTTCCTATTCTAGAGAGCTCCTACACAGATTCATAGCCTTGGCTTCGCACTATCATCACCCACAGGGTCCGTCACGCGAGCCAGTACCCAGTTTACGACGTCGTCCCGGAACACATCTTTATCAGGACTAGGCTCGTCGTGTACTGACAAGGTTAGTGCCAATACCATGGACTGGGTCAGACATGTACTTACAGCGATGAAAGTGTCCGGCGTACGATTTGAACTCCTTGTCCTTGACTTGCAAGGCATCGAACAGGCGTTTCGAGGCATGGTAGCTGGTGATGCCGTCCTGCTCGCCGTGAGCAATCCAGATCCTCGTCACGCCACCCTCTCCTACATTGTCAGGTATGATGATCTTCCCACTGGACAAAGCATTGGTGCGATCGAGCAATCCCGCGAGCCCCTCGAGTGTGCCGGTATCGTGGCAGAGCTCGTCTTCGTCGAATCGCTTGCAGACCTCCGGGTCTCGCGAGATGAGTTTTGGATCCAGTTTGTTGGTCAACTGACGCTTTGCCATGAGCTTTCCAGCGACCCTACCGAAGAAGACCGTGATGGGTGATGGCTTGGACTTGGGGTCAAAGTCGATAAAGGGCGACTCCAAGAGGAAGCCGCGAATGTGCTTGAGCACCTCCTCCGGACCCTGTGCGGCATAGCAAAGCGTTTCACCGCCACCCATGGAATGCCCCATCATGAAGAGCGGGACAGGGCTCGGGATCAATGTCTTGATGAAGGAGGTAATGTCGTCCAGCACCTGGGTAGTCGGGCCCGTGTCTCCTCGCTCGGCGTGTTTTGCTACAGATCGGCCCCATCCTCTGTGCCTTGTCAGTAGTGAATATTGGAAGCAGTGCACGTGCGCACCTCTGATCGAACGTATAGACTTCGATACCTCTAGACGCTAGATGGGGGAAGAAGTCGCCGTACGTGTTGACTTGACCTGTGTCAGAAGGGTGTTATTCATGTAGCTAGATGATCTCACCGTGCTAGGGGCAACGTTAGTCATGCATTCAGTATTGTGTCCATGGGAGCCGTACGTCTGAGAATCCGTGGATGAACACAAGTCGGGCTTTGGCCGGACCGTCCGTCTGCTCATTGCGTTAATGTCGATCTTATTGCTATGGCTCCACCATACCTTGAATGTCTTCGTATATAGCTGCTTGCCATCAGCCAAGGCATGGGTGCCTTCCTCGACGGACATTGTGCCTGAATCAGGTAAGAGTTGGAGATATTGGAGGTGTTTGTCGGCTGAGCAGTAGAGTCAGTGACGATATGTCGTGTGTTGGGCAGTGCACGTGCAGTTGATTTCGTGTCAAAGGAGGATGCAGAGCAATTGCTGTCTTATGGTGTTCAGCTCTCCGGTGACAGCCGCGGCTCCCGCACGCGTCATAGCTTGCTTACATAGTACACCACGCACTCGCACATGTCAAACGCGACAGCTCAGCGTGCGACACGATGGCAGTCAGCCCATTCTCGGAGGCTCATGGCCAATGCCACTTGGCTATATTTGGAGGCCCGAGATGATGCCGATGCCGTGGTGAGGGTGAAGTCAGCTAGCCTTAACGGCTGTCGTCCAAGCTCCCGCCCAGTGGATCATCCTGCATAACGCATTGGACCCCTCTACCTGGTGTCCCCACTTACATTTTCCTCGTGGTAAGATACTTTCTTCTTGCTATGAGCCTTCCTGCCCGTCGACTCTTGTCCCATCACTCATTTCAGCGACGACTCTCCTCGCAGAGAAGCATGCTGAGCAGCATGCCACAAGCTCGCTCAGCAAAAGCGATCCTAAGCCACCAAGAGCGCACCGCGACGGAACCGCGAGAGAACGACCTGCACACGGCCACCGTCGCCAAAGTCACGCCCGTCAACGACCGGATCAAGCGCTTTAAATTCGAAATCAAGGAAAAGGACGGCTTCAACGTATGACGATCTCCATCTCGCTCGCGACATGCGCTGATGGATAAGTCAGTTCCTCCCCGGCCAATGGCTTGATGTCTTTGTGCCCGATGTAGACAAGGCCGGTGGCTTCACCATTACCTCGTCGCCCTCCGAAGCCCTGCCGCGGTCGGATCCCGATTTTGTTCCCTACTTCGAGCTAGCTGTTCAGAAGAGCCCTAATAACCCGCCGGCAGCATGGCTGTGGCAGCCGGCGGAGGACATACTAGGCAAGGAGGTCACTGTGCGTGTAGGCGGAAGCTTCGTGTGGCCTCCCCCGTGTCTGGACATGAAAAAGATTAAGCGCGCCATCTTCATCGCTGGAGGTGTCGGAATTAAGTGCGTCCAGCTCTGCCGTGACCAAGTCGCACGCCTCGCCCGCTAACACCCCACAGCCCTATGATGTCAATGATGACCTACATAAACCAGAACTACCCGAACCTCGAAGTACGCTTCCTTTACTCTACCAAAGTCCCTTCGCGCGAAACCGACCCGAGCGAAGTCCTCTTCCTGCAAGACGTGCTCGACCTGTTCCGCATACCCAGATTCAAGGTGACCAAAGACCGCCTTGAGCTTTTCTTTACAGGCACGTGGGACGGATCCGAGATGGGCACAAATGAAGGTGACTTGATACATCCACTCATGTCTCTGACGCTGCCGCAAATTGACTCGGCTACCGAAGTGCCAGTGTGTGCCTGGACGCATCGCATTGACGACATTGCCCTCTCTAGCGCAGTTGGCAACAGGAAGGAAGCCCAGTCCACCGTCTTCTATGTCTGCGGGCCCCCAGACATGACCGACGACATGGTGAAGTTTATCAAGGAGCAGGATAATGTCGCTCCAGAGAGAGTGCTGTGCGAGAAGTGGTGGTAATGGAAAGGTTAAGGTAATTTACCATTGGATAGTTCAAGGCGATCAATACTAGGTTTTGCATTCGACAATGATCCCGTCGCAGCGGCAAGCGCTGTTGTATGTACGACGCTCACACCATTAACTCGAATTTACGCGCCCACAAAGACCGTAAATTCCAGACGGCTCGTGATAGTCGAGGGACTGCTCCACTAGACTAGCTCCACATTTCAAAATTCAGTCTGGGAACCATGGCCATCAACGTTATTCGCGCCACACGCCGTTTCCTGTCCGCGGGCGCTGTACGGCACAGCAAGCGATCGCTTGCGTTGTGCAACCCCGCGATAAGGCCTTCCACTTCATCCGACCTCTTACCTTGGAGTTCTATATTGAATTACCCGATTCGTCGATATTAACCCACATTCCTCGGTACAGGAGCAGGGATGGCGCAAGGAACAAGCCGTCTAGCTCCCGCCTGCAGCGCCGACCTGCAAGTCTGATTCGTCGTCACACCTCACAAGCTGTGTGATCGCGCAGCATGCGCGTGCCACTCAGCGCCTGCGATGGCTCTTTCGCCCCTCAGCTCCCTCACTGGCGTCGGCTAAGATGGGGGCTTACATGGCTGTTAAGAGCGTGAAAGGCCCCGGAGCGCTGGATGCTGATGCTTTTCTTGTACGTCCGGACCTCGAGCACGAACAACGACTGTGTGCGACCATCGGAGGCTTTTGGTAGCATCTCCAGCTATCGACTTTCGGTTAACGACAATTGCGCAACAAGACTGGACGGCGCATTCCAGCCTTATCCCGCAATCGCGATTCGTCCGAGCGCAGCTGAAAGCGCAGCATCACGTATACGGCAACGCCCACCACCGCACATCACCGTCGAGCGTGACGGCTTCGAACGCCCGTCATGGGTTTTTTCATATCGCGAACATGGCGCCTGCCGAAAATCATCTACTTTCTCATGATTTTTGAACTGCCATTCACCGTGGCCAATCTTGCCCTTTTCGGTATCGCATCGCCAAACCTCTATCGCACCATTTTGTGGAGAGTGGGAGGCGAGTTCGGCTTCAACTCGAAGCCGAGCACCGTTTTGTACGCGGCTGCGAATTACCGGCCAGTAGATACACCTCTAGTATGGAGTAGCTTGTAAGTAACATACCGAATCAACACTACAATCCATATCCTTGATATCATTCCACTCCACTTCAAACCTGAATAGTGTACTGATAATCACAGCAACACCCAATACCACCTCGTAATCGGCGTAGTATGCATGTTCTTCTGGCTCGTCAAAACGACCTTGTGGCTCCTCAAGGTCTTCTTCCCAATCCTCTCGCTCCTCCTCCACATCGCGCTCATGGCCCTATGGGCATACGGCATTCACATCCAAACCGCGCCCGACACCATTGACCCAGAGCACGTAAACAATGGCGCACCCTGGTATCTCACCAAGAATTGCAATATCGTGGACGACAAGCACATCAAGAGTTACTGCATGCAAGCCAAAAGCAGTTTCGCCGTTAGCATTATCATGCTGTACGTCCCCTACCACCCGTACCCATCCGAGTAAAACGCTAACTCTACCCCAACAGCACCATCTACGTCGTCTTCTTCGCCCTATCAGCCTACTCCCTCATCCCAACCACCGCCCAGAAACAAGCCCACGCCGCCCGCAGAGCCGAGAAGAAAGCCGAGAAAGAGAAGTGGGCCTCATCGCCCTACGACAACGAGATGACTGCCGACGAACAATGGCAGCACATGTGGGAACTCCAACAACTACCCCGTACACCCGGTACCGTTGGCGGCATGAAGTCGCCCATGACACCACGCACACAAGCTTTCAACAACCTTGGCGGCGAGGAGGCTGCACACGGAGGAGGAGGTTACTACAGCAATGTGCCTGCGGGAGGGAACGGCTGGTATGGGCCACCGCAGCACCAGCCAGGCTCTATAACCATCAGTCCGGTTATGGAGCAAGACGAATACTACTCGCCACATGAGGGCAAGGGGAAGACACCGGGTTGGGGTGGTAATGCGTACTAAGCACTTAACGCTTATCGACGTGCAATCATCTTCTTTTCTTGTCTGGGTTTGGCGTTTGAGCGTGGTTGTATGTTTTTTTTTCGATGATACCAAATCTGGGAACTAGGCTTTTCACTCATTATGAGGTGTGAGGTGGAAACGGATAGTCTATCCATTTCAATATGTAACGTTACGTTTTCTGTGACACTGGAGTTGATGGCTGTGTTGAGTATTTTGGACAGGCTTGTCTGTGTGTGATGAACACATGTTGCTAGTAGATGTCCTTTCGTAGGCTTGTGGGTTCCTGGAGAAGCAACATTGCAACACTGAACTACCGCTTTCAACTAAAAGAAAAAAACGATTAGCAATCGCATATGATTCATATGACGAACGCACAGCAAGATAAGTGCTCTTGTGGGTTCCTGCCGCGGGTGGTGACACGAGACAAACGTGCAGGATACGACCCCGCTTCCTGCATGCACACCATGGGCTCGATAACGAATGGGTTCGTACTTTCAGATAGCTCTAGGCAACAGCTCTGGAGTTAAAACTATGTACCCGTCTTCTTTCAAATGCTTTACGACATAACCCGTATCGTTCGGGCCCTGCCAAGATGTTATGCACCAATTGTTCAGACATCGATCTCATTGCGATCTTGCAAGGCCATCACGAAGGCATACCGCTCAGGAAGGGACACGAAGTGTGGGTCACACGATGTTCTGACCCTACTACTATCTGGACATGGGACTCGCAGTCTGGCTGCGAGTTCTGTGAGTTCATTTCGGCGACAAAGGTCAACTTATTACCGCGAAACGATCTGCTGCAACCACGCTATCTCCAACTTGACCGCGGAAAAAGCCTGATGAGGGTATCCACGAAGTCTGGACCTGTAACGAAGCTGTCGTCTCATGTCAATATATTCTATGACTTTGAAGACGGAAAGCCTGAATATCAAGTTGCTAGCCATCCTGGCTTGATAGTTCCTTTCGGCGTGTCCGCGGAGATCGAGACACCAGAACTTCAACCGTCTCCGCTACGAGTAAATGAAGTTCCGACCTTGCTTGACTTTAGCGCTACGAGACGACAACTACAGAACTGTCTGACTCATCATACTTCCTGCAATCAACAGATAGAAACATTCAGTAGCCGGCCAAGCCGGCTTAGGGTGATCGATTGTCACACACGAGCAATCGTAAGACCTTCTGGCAATATCCCGTATGCTGCGTTGAGTTATCGGTGGGGCAAAAGCAATAGCGGGTCTCTGGACCAGCAAACAGACATGCTTCCAGCAAGACTCCCTTCAACGGTAGAGGATGCTATTCGAGTAACCCAGAGTCTCGGCATTCGTTATCTTTGGATCGACGCATACTGCGTTCTCCAGAAGAATGAAGACGATTTCAAGCACCAGATTCGCCAAATGCACCTCATCTACCGCTCTGCTCAAATCACGATAATAGCAGCCGGTGATGCGGACGCCAGTTCAGGACTGTTGGGCGTTTCGGTACCGCGGGATAATGTGCAAACAAAAGGTCAATACAACGACCTCAATCTGGTTACATTCTCGCCCTGGCCTTGGGCCTTGATATACTACACAGAAGGATGGTTCCGACGTGGCTGGACGCTTCAGGAAGGCTACTTTTCAAGGCGGAGGCTCATCTTCACTGAGAAACAAGTTCTATTCGACTGCGATGAAGGCGTCATTAGCGAGGACCTACAGCATTCTCAGATACGTTATCATTCCGAGTTAGAGAAGTGGCAGCCAAACGTAGACGGAGAGACGATCTACGATTTGATTGAGTCGTACACTGAGAGAGTCCTCACCTATGATATTGACATCCTCAATGCATTTGATGGCATCTTGGGCGAGTTCGAACAACAAGAGCCACCTATCAGATCATACTGGGGTATGCCTTTGCCTTTCGATACATCCGGGTATCTCAATGGGCTTCTCATTGGATTGTGTTGGCGCCACGATATCCAGGATGAGAAAGTCAATCGTCGTTTAGGCTTCCCAAGTTATTCTTGGGCAGGATGGCTGCACAATCCGGATGCAGTATATCCTATACGAAAAACACCGAACACGACCCTGGTGGTTGCAAAGAACCTGGCGATTCTTCTTGAGAAGCAGGATGGGCTTCTGCAGTCTTTGGGAGACTTTGAGAAGGCCAGTCCGAATTCTTCCCAGCGGCACCACTATTCTCAGCGGATACATATCTCAGCACCATCGTTCAAGATCATGCTACGCAAGAGACCCGTTGTTGGAAGGCATCTTGGTCGCGTAGTACATGGTCACGATGCATCGGTGGTTCGAGGTGGACACGACCTCTGCTGGTCCGAAATGGCGCGACTCGACATCCCATTCGAGTGCCTTGAATATTCGCATATCGGTCCTGAGGCAGCTGAGATCAGAACTTGCTACGCTATATATTTATTTCGCGCTTACGAAATGAAAGATCGGTACAATGAGCCCATGGACACAGTTTTCGCGTTCCTCCTAGTACACAAAGTAGGGTGGGATTGGGAGCGAGTCGGTCTATGGTTACAACCATTCGAGGCTGAGGCAGGTGCTGAAGATCCTCCAGTGATCACTTACATGTTTGTACCATGGCTCTCAAGCTCTTTTTCTTACAAGACAAGGGATTTTTGGATTACGTGAGCTGTGGATTAGTATTCGAAGCAAACTACATCAAATGGCTGGGAAATTTTGGTCAATATCTCTTTGAGAAGATGTTGGAACGGACCAAAGATCTTCAAGCGTGATTTGAACATCGTACGGTTAACTTGATAGATGGTTTTTTGTGTAAGAGATTTCTATCTTCAGTCCATACTCATGGTTTGGAGAAAATCTAAGTACGGCTTTTATGTCACTCCGTACCTACACAAGACGCCGATCTTCCAACTCAAGACTTGCGGCATGATGCATACCACACTCGCTCCCACACTCATTCCCATGCTCGTGCGAAGCCGCTACCCTACCATGATTCTCACCTCTCTCGGTGCAAAAGTCCGCAGAAAGCTCAATCGTAGACTCGGTATCGGGACAGGTAGACGTCAATGTCCGGCTACCTCCCCTCTTAGGAGCACTACCAAAGGTCGGTGCGGAGTTTGGATTGCCGTAATTACTGGGGCCAATGGATCTTTTGTTTGTTAGGAGATGGGTGAATATACCGCCGCAGGAGCGCAGGGCGGGTCGGAGGAGAGGGAGGGACGCTAGACGGTGAATGTCAGCGACCTGGTTCGAGGAAAAGCTTCAGCATAGATGACTGACTTGCAAAGGATGCCAGGTTCACATCGCATACTGCCCATATCTGGTCGTCGATGCCGTCGTATGTGAGATCTGGATGGGGGTTTCTGCCAAGGGCGACCGTATGAGCAATGGTACCGAGTGCTGAACCGCAGACCCTTCGAATATATTAGTGAAATGTTAACGCGTTCACTATTTGCGACTTACAACAGGCCAGCCGCGAACATTGCCGCTACAGCAACCTTGCGTGCTGTCGAGATATGCAGTCTGGATATCTCATAGAGCGGACAGAGTAATATCGCGACCTCAAGAATGAAATGAGGTATGGCCGCGGCAAAGAGCGACATCATCGGCGGCAATGTGCACTTGCCAGGAATGTCTTTGTACCAGAACTTCTGAATCGGCTGGCATTGCATCGTGATGAGGACAACCTTGTGAGGTCAGCGTACCGTACTCAGAAGTCGATATAGGTCGTTGACTTACCCTGACAATGATCCAGCATGCCGAGCAGACGAACAGGATTCTGATAGGCTGTCGGATGACGGAAAGACCAAATGTTCTCCAGTAGAAGCCTAGTATGACGAACTTGGATAGCCCGACGGAAAACGTGTAGAACCACATATCTACCCATAGTTCTAGGAAATAATGGTATACGATCTCGTCTTCTGCCATGTCGATGTGGTGAAGTGGTCTTCCGAGTCCCCATCGCATCTCTGGTCGCCGTCAGCGCTTAGTTGTTAAGACCGCAGGATAGTACGTACTGTATATGCTGATGAAAGTGAAAGCACTTCCAGTGGACTGTACAACTGTAAGTCTTGTATCGATACAAAGTCGAGTACACATACAAACGCAACTGCGGCCAAAACATCTTCCCATACCAACGGATGGCTGGTCTGACGGCGTGCAACCAACCGAAAGACAAGCGCGACTGCAGCGGCAGTATAAGTTATAAGCGCCGCTGCGTAGAGTTCAGGTTGTCGGTTGTGCCCCATGGCGGGCCACAAAATGTGTCGCAAAAGGATAACACAGATTATCAACGATTGATATCTAGGTATATGAGACAACGCTCGTTTGTACACTAGCGATGAACCTTGCTCTTTTGGGACTAGCGTGGTGTTATACTGAGAATGTTTGGTTTTAGAATGAATGAAACAAGACACTGCATGCGAAGCTGATTCAGAGAATTAGATCGTATTAAGATGGCGCGATGAATGACGGTTCTGCGGACGTAGCGCTTCTCGCATCTCATAGCTGATGCTGGTAACAGTCGTGCAAGGCAGGACAGCCCTTACTCAAATCACAGCCGCAGCGGCCACCTGGGCGGTCGGTTGGTGACTGATAAGCGCAACGCACTCGATAGGATGCATCTACTCCAGAGATCGCGAGGCTGCACGATGTTATGGCTTGGACTGATGTGGATCTTGCCGGGTTCAGGTCATTTTGCAGGATCCCCAACTGCATCTTCAGGTGATCTTAAGGTGAGCTATGATGCAAGGCTCGTGTTTGCCGGCAGGCGAACACTTGGGGTTCAGCCAGGATGTTTCGCAGCTCGAACATCTATTTGTTCAGCACGGTCTTACTACGTAGACCCTAGGGACTGATGTCTGAGCACTGGTGATCATTGTGGTCTCTGCTCCGCAGGCGGGCAGTTATGTTGATCGATAGACTTGAGATAGCATGCAGGCCGTGTTCGGTGGTATTGCTGCAACTTCTTCTGCATTCTGGTAGACT
This sequence comes from Alternaria arbusti, assembly GCF_024043155.1. Classification (NCBI taxonomy): domain Eukaryota; kingdom Fungi; phylum Ascomycota; class Dothideomycetes; order Pleosporales; family Pleosporaceae; genus Alternaria; species Alternaria arbusti. The sequence goes on along the minus strand of NW_026249954.1, from coordinate 170,025 downwards.
GTCGTGGGGTTCTCTGCGTGTAAATTATTATGCTGGTGCCAGTGGTGGTTGTGTGCGCATCACCACACAAAAGCCCTCTCCGTCGTGTATTCGTAAACGCGGGATGAGTGCGCAGTCCAAGAATGCCAGGTATACGCTGCTGATGACCGACCGATTTTCAAATGTGGATCAACGGTCCTGCATCGAGATGCATCTACGGATTGTGATTGTTGTTCCGTGTGGGAAGGATCCCATTCGCACGGATCTGTCAGCAGGGCGCCCTGGCGTAACAGCGAAAGAACTCAAGACCAGGTTCGTATCGGACGCTCGTAACGAGACCTCGGGCAGGTCGTGTATACCGGTTGTCACAAATATCTTCCGATTGGCATGACGTCTTTGTGGCGTGGTTTAAGCCCGTGGGATTCCCTAAATCGAACCATGCCGCATTGCGATCGGTCTTCCTACGGAACTTCAGATGCCATCTCAGGGTCCGCGCGGCTATCATGGCTTGATGCTGAACCCTGGATGTGGAGATCTCCAGTCGTTACTCGTTGCTACTGGTGGACTAACACCAGACGCAGGCTGAGGTGATTCATCTGCATATGCGTGGAAGATATGCGCAAGATCGTTTTGCTGCATTAGAATGCGTGCCCTTTCCAAACCTCGTCGAACCAGAGGCAGATGCGTCCATGGCCGCAGTAATTCATATCCATTGCGTATATGCTGCTCCTGCTTGGTTTCTTCGATGAAAGAGAGAGCCGTATGGTTGTACGCTATGAGTAAGGTTGCGAAGCACGCAAATGTCCTAGATAGATTTAGTTAGAGATCAACATGGTTGAACGCAATGATCATACGGGTATAGTGTAAAGTGCGTTCCCATCTTTCTTCCCATGAGTTGCTCGTCTGCTACACTTAGAAGCAAGGCTGAACTCTTTATGCAGTGTCGCGCATGCTCCCTTGTGACTACAATCGTTTCGTTTTCCTGAGCACTGGCCTCCCCTTCGCTGTTCTCGAGTATCCTAAGTACTGAAGGCCAGCCAAGCACTACGTGTAGAGCCATGTACTGAATCCTTAGGAAAGACTTCCTAGAGTCAAACAGCGGCGTCGAATCCAAGGGAAACCGAACGGCAGAAGGTAGATGATGGTACCATTCGCGCACTTGTTTACGTAGCTCGCCAACGACGACCGGGGCGAAGATGACCTGTCCTGTAACTGGAAGGGGCGGTCGCATGGTAAGTGCACGTAGCAAAATTGACTCTGCAGAGACACTTACAGTAACCGACAACTTCAAGAGTCTGTGTCAAGAACTTCCTAAGGCTGATCTGCGCCAGAAAGAAGTAGAAGCCTGAATCCTCCTCTTCGAACTGGGGAAGTGGCACCAATTCATGGAAATGGCGTAGTCCGATGGGATGCATTTTACATGTCGCCTCAAGTCTAAGCACATATTTACGTTAGTAAAGTCTTTCGCTATCGAGGCTAACGATGCAAGCCGCGCTTGGATAGCTTACTCGTGCAGCACGGTGGAGCAAGCCCAAAACGCTCGGTTGAATGCTTCTTGGTCCGATGGGCTGTAGCGTTGCATAGTTCTGGAGCTCAAGATATGCATGCAGTCTCTCGCAGCCTGCGTGATGGAGTTCCATGTCTGCAGTGGTCTGATAGCGAACTTGAAGTATGAAGCTTGCAGTATCCGACACTGAAGGCTACCTAGTCCGATGCGAAGCGATAGGTGTTCGAGGAGGCGACAGCCACGTGCAAAGTACTCCAGCCCTGGAGTGAGATTATTCGGATTATCATTCCTATCTTCAGAGATTGCACCAAGGGCTAGTATCAGGAATGCTAGGCATGTTGATGCACTAGGGTGCTCAAAGCTACTTGAGTCTGCCTGTTCAAGCGCACTGACGCAGGTTCGTTGATCGAAAATAGGTGTCCATCGAAGGAAGTTTTCCACAAAAGATTGTTGGAGTCGTCGGCACGTTCGTCGGGATAGATCCACTGGACGTGAGATGACTGCGTCACACTGATCCGCTAGTTGTTCACCGGCTAAGATCTGCCAAGCTGTTAGCACGAATAGTAAGATGTCTCAGCACCGCGTTGGCAAAGTATAGCAAGGGAGCTACATACTAGTAATAAGTTAACATGATATCTTAAGAGCTATGTGTGGCGGCTACTTTACCCTCATCATCGTAAAAGTCAGCTGTGTAGTCCCAGCTCTCCACATGGATGTAAGAAGGTGCGTGAAAAGTAGTGAGGCTAGGCCTCGGAGTTTTTCCTTCGGTGCTTGTCTGTCGATAAGCAAAGTCATACGATACTGGTGTACCAACTGATGGAACAGACATGGTGGAGTTGTTGATCGTTTCAATTGCCATTCGATTGGCGCTCGAGTGTCGTGATCTGGACTCTGGAGGAGGGTGCATATCGCTATGAGTAGACGTGTTGGGTGAGAGTGCTGCAGAACCAGGCGCATATTGATTCGTAGATTCTAGCTTGGCTTCAACCTGTGCCAGTCGTCTTTCAATGCTTGACCAGGCCTCTGACGGGGGGCCGACTGGTTTTGTGCGGTCGCCGACTGTTGGCTTTCGGTAGGTGCACTCAATTCCGAGCTCAGTACAGAAACCACAAGACTGCAAATGTCAACAAGGGCATATACAAATGCAATTTTGTCTGACGAACCGGCTTCTGGGCGTCACAGCGTGTCTTCCGAAATCTACAAACGTTGCACTACGAGCTATGAGTAATTAATGTCGGAAGTCAGGGGTAGTGTTGCCCACAGCTATCGCTATACGTTTTCTGGGGTAGTTCTCGACGACTGTCAGGCTGCCCGCTGGGCTGGTAGACGGGCAGCCCTCATCAAGTGGAAGTCGTGATTGGTCAGATCCGGGAGATTCGCCATGCTTCCGCTTTTCGGCCATGACAGCAGTCGATGATCGGAGATTGATGTAGGCAGCGAGCAAACTGCATGGTGCGGGTGGGTCGCGCTTTCATAGGAATTGGTCGTCTGGAGTGGATGATTCGGCTGGCGGGTGCCGTCCCGTGTGGAGACCCCGCATCCTTGTGTCGCCTGCTGGTTTGAGCAAGTAACCTGCATGCGACTTATCCTACGCAGATGACAGGCCAAGGTCGAGATATGTGCCAGGTGGTTATTACACGATAATGTACATAGTTGTAATCTCATACGGCAGCCCGTGCCATGGTTTCTTTAGCCTCCTTCTCTTTCTTGCGCGCTTCACGTTCCGCCTTGCGCATAGCTCGCAGATCCGGTGGCTTCTCAATGCTGAATCTAGCTCTTAGCTCGTCGATATCCGTCTCCAGCTCTTCCTCCCAGTAGATGTTGATTACATCGTCACTTTGTGCGCCGTTGCGTGTAGCCCACGGCCCATAGACGTCCCAGAAACGTCTCCATTCAGCCTTCTTCAGGGTGAAAGCGCTAAACACAGCCAAGCCAGTCATAGGCAGGCCGGTATTGGCGAACTCGAATGCCTTGAGAGCGACCTCGCCTTCACGGAAGACGGGTAGTCCAACCAAGGCATGGTAGAAGTCGTGGCATTCACGATACCGCTGCATGACATATGCACACTCCTCGTCGTCTATGTACTGTACTGGCGCTCGTGTGTCTGGTGAGACGCCCTCGCGGTCAAGCCATGCCGCGTATGCATAGCCCAATGTGTTCGGAGGGAGTTTGCGGAGGCGTGGAATGTCGAGCGAGGTAGACGTCAAGCGTGGTCGGTCGCGTAGTATTCGTCGGCCCGTTGGATTGAGGAGCATGCGATCGCGAAGCTTGTAGATGAAGTAGGGTTGCGCGGTGGCTTCGCCAAAGGATGCAATGAGGTCTGGCTTGTGTAAGCAGCGAACCATGACATTGAAACTCTGGATCGTGACTACCTCCTCTTCGCGGGTCCAGGAAACTTCCGAGACCCGAGCCGATTGCCAGCCCTAACCTTTCCGTACGCGTCAATGGTATGTGACCCTCATAATTCGGCGGAGGGCGATTGAGGACGGAGAAACAGCGTGTTGATTGCGCGAATGATGACGCTTGGAAGATTGAGCCCGACGCCAGCTTTGGGAGCCGACATGCTCGCACATTTCTCGCCATTTGCGCGTTTGAGTGAGGGATTGTGCACAGCGCGGGTTTGATGGTTCTCATCTGGTTCGAGCCGATCATGACGCGATTCTTATCGATACGCCACATGCACCAGCCACGCCAAAGTATTAGCAGATGACTCTTTGTCCAACTTCCGGACTTGTCAGCTGCAACATCTTCGATTGCTTTTTCAATAAACGAGACTTTACTTTGCAGTGGATAGGATTCCCTTCAAGGTAGCTCACCAAATTCTTTAGATCCTGACCCTACAAAGAACAACTTCAAATCAAGATACTGTGTATCCGCTTCTGGAAGGAACCTTCGGTACGATAATTGACTGTCTCAACCAATGAGATATCTACAGTTCTAACAGATGTGAGGGTCAGGATCAAAGGAGTACTTTCAGCCTTTAGGCTATCAGCATCATCCACCGCAGCCATGACTGCAGCACTAGACCCCGGCGAACAACATGCCCAATTCGTCGATTGGGCCAAATCCAACGGCGTTGAAATCGATGGAATAGCCCCAGCACGCTTCAGCGGTCGAGGAATGGGCATCGTAGCCGCAAAAGATATCAAAGTCAGTCCAACCCACCAAAGCTACCCCCAACTCAAACCCCTCAACTAAATCATCAAGAAAGGAGACAAGTTAGTCCACGTCTCCAACAAATCTCTCGTCCATGTGGCCCTCCCTTCAATCCAAGCCTTCAAGCTCCCCGAAAACGCCACCGTCCATGGAAAACTCGCTGCCTCCCTCTCCCTATGGTACAGCGGCCAGGAACCACACGGCTACCAACTCTGGCAAGACGTCTGGCCCACACAACAAGACTTCGCATCCACCATGCCATTCCACTACCCCGCATCACTCCAGTCGCTCCTGCCACCAGCCTGCAAAACGCTCCTCACGAAACAACGCTCCAACCTAGAAAAAGACTGGTCAACACTCTCCCCGCACCTTCCTCCCGCCATAACAAAGTCCCTCTACACATACACCTGGCTCATAGTAAACACCCGAACCTTCTACTGGGAATACCCAGACCTGCCCAACGCCCACCCCAGTCTACCCAAACGACGTGCAAAACTAACAGCAGACGACTGCTACTGCATGTGCCCGCTAATCGACTACTTCAACCACTCCGACAACGGATGCCATCCCGAACACAACAGCCAGGGTTACTCTGTGACGGCCGACCGATCGTATTCTGCGGGCGAGGAAGTCTTTGTCACGTATGGGTCTCACACAAGCGACTTTTTGCTCGTGGAGTACGGTTTCATCCTTGAGGAAAACGTTCATGATATGCTGCCTTTGGATCACTTGTTGCTGCCTTTGCTGGATAAGCAGCAGGTGGATGCGCTGAAGGAGGATGGCTTTCATGGGGACTACACGTTGTTCGGTGCGGGCAAAGAGGAGATTGTGTGCTATAGGACGCAAGCTGTGCTTCGGTTGTTGGTGCTGGATTCGAGGAGGTATTCGGCGTTTGTGTCGGGGGATGATGATGGAGTAAGGGATCAGGGCAGGCTGAATAAGTACCTAGCGGATGTGTTGACTAAGTATTCGAGGGAGATAGTGGATACGCTGGAAGAGGTAGAACAGCTGGATTTGAGTGAAGGGGAACATGAGGTTGCGGAAGGCCAGAGGGAGACGGTGGTGAGACGGTGGAAACAGATACGGAGTATTGTCAACAAGGCCATCGACGTACTTGCTTCATAGGAGGGTGCAGACAGAGTCGGTATCTCAGAGCGCTTGTGGGTTCAATTGTTCAATATTCTCAATCTGTAACATATATGTCATAATCATTGAGCTGTGGATACCAAGAGTTCTACTGAGAAGCCTGTGGACCTTTTACGCTTTCAAGAAACGCTACTAAACAAATGTTCATCTATCACCTATGCCACGCTACCCACCACCAATGCTGCAACACCCTCTTCCTCGCTTCTTACATCGATCTTCATGGTCACACCAGTCTTGGCACTGAAAGCCATCCGTACCGTAGCAGCAACCTTGCCACCTGTAATAGTCTTGCCGTAGAGCTTGAGAGTATGGGTTGATGTTGACAAAGCGACATCTGTACCTTCGAGAGGCTGGAGAGATAGAGTCTTGGTGAGTTGCTCGGTTGCATCTGTAACGCGTCAGTCATTCGTTCGTCATGAGTGGTAGCTCGTAACTTTATCGACGTACCGGTTATGCTCTTCATGTTACCCAACTGCAGTGTTTCAGTCGCCGAATCGCCATTCGACTGCTCCCAGACATTATCGAAACTGCCTGCATATGCCGGAACAACGTAGTCAGCACCGGTGAGGTAAAGATCCTCAACCTGGTACTCATCTGGATACCCATCACCTTCCTCTGGCTCATTTGTGCTCGGGTCGATTTCCTTGCTGGTGAACTTGAGTACGTTGGTAAAGCTGGCGGCGATAAACTGCGATTCGGTCTCCAGGCGCTTGAAAGATACGTAGACTGTACCAGGCTCGTTGGTGACGAGCTTTGGCGCTGGGATGACAAACTCCTCTTCTAATTGCACGTCACCATCGTCTTCTGGTGTAACGACCATTTCGACATCCATCAATACTGTGTCCTCAAGAGTGTTCTTGATGTCGTACTGAATGACAATGTGGTCCTTGAAGATGTGCTTAATGGCAGTAACGACGTATTCGGTCTCGGATTCTGTGAGCTCGACGACATCGCTTGACTTGAGCACGCCGCCGTGCGCAGCCAGTTCTGGAATCTTTTGCAGTTCCGTAGCGTATTTCTGCGCGTTCGATGCTGCGTTTGCGGCGGCATCGGCACCAGCTTTCGAAGGTGCCTTGGTGGCACTGGGTGCCTTAAGAGTTGGGGTAGCGCCTTCAGTTTTCTTGGTAAGGTCTGCCGCATCTGCTTGCTCGCGCGAGACTGTGGGGATTTTGGTGATGTCGAAGGCTGTCTCGAAGGTGTCGCGGGAATCTGAACTGACGTACATGGCCAGCTGGTGCTCAAGAACAGGAAGGGAGAACATGGAGTCGTTACGAATGAAGTTAACGGCCATGTCGTCGTCCTCCTGGTCCATCAAACGAAGACTGAGCGCAGCGCGATCACGGACCTCGTCATCAACATCGTCCAGACACCTTGTGAGGAGGACGTGGACAGACTTCTTGATTTCGGGGTCCTTTTGTCCGACGCCGAACTTGGACAGAGCAGAGGTCGCCGCAGCCCTAACGATCGCATTCTCTAGGACTACGCGGTTGTAGATGTAGCGGATGTATTTGGTAGGGTGTGGTGTTGAGGGACCTTCACGTCCAAGTACGAATAGAATCCTGACGGCGAGCTTTGTGAATTCGCAATCCTCGATGAACTCGCAAAGTGTGGCAAGCGCATCTTCCTTGGCCTCAGGTACGAAGCGAATGAGGTCCATGATAGCCTCGACAACGGATCGCTTGAACTCGTAGCCGCCTTCGTCACGCAGAATGCCGCTGAGGAAAGCAAGGAAGCCGGACTGCTTCGCCTTGAACTTCAGTGCCAATGTTCGGACAGCTTCCACAATGGTGACCTTGAACTCGTCGGTGATCTCAGCCATGAAGCCAGTGATCTGCTTCATCAGCCTGTCAACCGAAGACTCGTTGCCCGTTTTGAGGAGTGTGGTAATGGCGAAGGTGGCGATGCTACGGTTCGAGTTGGTGATGAGCGATTCGATATCCTGGTTGCATGAGCGAACGGCGTCCGGCTTGAAGGAGGCCATTTGCGACAGGATGCGGAGGGCGGCGAACTTGGTGACGGCGCGAGGAGAGGTGAGGAAGAGCTGGAGAACGTGGACGGCTTGTACGAGCTCGGCATCGGTAACGTCGCGCATGTCGCAGATGGCCTTTGCAGCCTCGAAGTTGACCATCTCCGACTTGTGGCGCAACCAGCCGTCGAGGAGTTGCATCATAGGCTGTAAAAGTTGTTAGTACATATCTTCCGGAGGAGAGGATGTAGCTCACCTTTCGCAGGTTTGGGTCCTCCTCAGCGAGCTTAGCTGCTAATCTGACCAGCAAGACAGTAGCGGCAGGGCTCTTGACAACACCAGCAGCAGAGTACTGCTGCACCATCTTGACCAAGCTCATCCTGTCGCCGGCGCGCATCTGGTATAAAAGACCAATGGCATGGTACTGTGTCATGTAGTTTGTGCTGGCCTGGAGGGTGGTATGTGAGCCCCCTCCAAACCCTCCCAAGAAACCACCACCTGACTTGCTTCCTGACGCGGCCTCGGCGGCCTCTGACTGCCATCTTCGAACGACATCCTTGGCGACTGGGAGGAGGTGGTACGAGGAGACGAGGGCGGCGGAGGAGACTGAGGGGTTCTTGTCGACTATGCACGTCTTGACGAGACGCTCGATGGCCTGGACGGTGGAGGCGTCGATGACGCGGCAGAGGGCGCGGATGGCGTTGGGGCGGTATACGACGTCGCTGCCGACGGAGGTGTCCTTCATGATCGAGGAAGTGACCATGATGACATCGTCGGCGGAGCCAGCGAGCTCCTTGATGACCAGGTAGACCATCTGGCGGAGCGAGGCATCCTTGTTCTGGAACAGCTTGGAGATGCCAAAGAAGAGGGTCGTGGCTTCCTGGCGCCCCCAGCTCTCGCCGGTGAAGAGTAGCAGCGCCAGCTTGGTCAGGATCACTCTACATTTCCTGGGCGAGATGGGGCTCTGGTTGAATACTCGTGCTGGACAGCGTCAGCGTCCCCCGCCAACCTCTGGCGCATGCGGGAGGTGCCCTACCTTCTTGGAAGACGGACGTCTTGTCGATCTGGGCGACTCCGCCGGCGTCCTCGTGCTTCTTGTCCATGGTGTCGTGGTGCAGCTCCGCGTGCTAGCTCGCGGTGTGTGTATAAACTGGTCCCGCTCTTCCTCCGCCTAACGTGGCCTCTTGCGACGGGGGGTTGCAAACGTGTCCAAGTGCGGTCTTGCAATTGGAATTGGTGGGCGAGGAGACGTGGACGGGGCGGGGCGAAGTCGCAGTGGTGTTTGCCTGGCCGTCTGGAATTGGCGACGTTGAAGATGCCCTCGACCAGCGCGAGCAAGTGCACCTGCAGGGATGTCGGCGTGTGGGCTGCTCTTGCATGTTCCAGGGCTTGGCGCTCGGAATGCGCAACTCAATGCGGTGCGGGTATTCAAGGCTCTGCCGCGCAAGATATACCCAACACCTCCATTCACTCACTATCCTTTTCTCTTTTTGTACGCTTACACATACGACCATGGCAGCCTCAATCCCACGATCGCGATGTCTCTTCTCCTCGTCCACATTAAAAGCTGTCCCTCGCTCAAGGACGCCGCTTAGAACTTTTGCCACGACCTCCGACACGCCGCAAACCGCAGTACCAGAAGCCCCCACAAAGCGGTCACGACCACCGACGTCCTTCAGCGATACACTGAATGCCGGTCCATCGTTTGGCGATTTCGTCAACCCCGAGGCACCCCTCTCCCCGGCCGAAGCATATGAGATCAAGACGGTGCAGGTGGGCCCGGAAGGCCGCAAGAAGACCATCACACGACTTCCAGAGTGGCTGAGGACGCCGATACCCTCAAACGCAAACCAAAACTACAAGCAGATCAAGAAAGACTTGCGCGGGCTGAATCTAGCCACGGTTTGTGAGGAAGCAAGATGTCCCAATATCTCAGACTGCTGGGGCGGAAGTTCCAAGAGTGCGGCAACGGCGACCATAATGCTCATGGGAGACACATGTACACGAGGCTGTCGATTCTGCGCCGTAAAGACGTCCAAAGCACCTCCACCACTGGATCCCCACGAACCAGAGAACACCGCTGAAGCGCTGCGGAGGTGGGGGCTGGGCTACGTCGTCATCACCGTGGTTGATCGCGATGATCTCGTGGATTCCGGAGCGCATCACATTGCCGAAACCATTATGAAGATCAAGCAAAAGAACCCGACGCAGCTTGTTGAATTGCTGGGTGGAGACTACGGAGGCAATCTCGAGATGGCCAAGGTAGTCGCGCGGAGTGGTGTCGATGTCTTTGCGCACAACATCGAAACAACAGAGCGCCTCACACCATTTGTCCGCGACAGGAGAGCCAAGTTCAGGCAGAGTCTGGATGTGCTGAGGTCAGCCAAGGAGGCACGCCCTGAGCTCATCACCAAGACCAGCATGATGCTGGGCTTGGGCGAGACGGATGAGGACCTCTGGCATGCGTTGAGGGGTGCGTTTATACAACCTGATGTACCATGAGACTAAACTAACGTGTACACAGAACTCCGCGCAAACAACGTCGACGTCGTAACCTTTGGCCAATACATGCGACCCACCAAGCGCCACATGGCCGTCCACGACTACGTCACACCCGACAAATTCGAACTCTGGCGCCAGCGCGCCCTCGACATGGGTTTCCTATACTGCGCCTCCGGCCCACTCGTACGCTCAAGTTACAAAGCCGGTGAGGCCTTTATCGAGAACGTACTGAAGAAGCGGAGGATGGGCAATGCAGGAAAGAGCGAAGTCGCAGATCTCAGTGTGGCAGAAGAGACTAGCAAGACGTTGTAAATATTTAGATTCTGGAAAACAGTCATCGCTTCCATGCGACTTCGGGATTACCTCAACTCGATCCTGAGTAGAAGTCTGCTTCAACCAGGCTGTCCAATGTACAACACCTCTTCTGATCACTTAAACTGTTTGACAGCATTTAATTCACGCGACGCCTCAACAAGCGTCGAGAAACAACGCGTCTTTGCGCTTCTTATGATCAACACTACAAAAGATCGGCAAGTAAGGAAGATTTCATACGCGTATACATGTATAGACCATTACAAAAGGTCTCTTGTGTAACAACCCACACCTCTCCAACCTCCCAGACGCCGTTTGGCGAAACATCGCGCGGAAGAAAAAGTTAACGACTGTCATATGTACAGAAAGGATCCCTGCGTGTACCCCAGCCTGAAAGTGCAACTAGTTCCGAGAAAAACAAATACAGTTCCCACTAATACATCTCCTAGCGCCTGGCAGTCCTCCGACAACGCGCAGACGCCCATCCGACCTCAAGATCGACTAGACAACGCAGGTGTCCACCTAGTTATTCGGCATGCCAGCGCGCAGATTCTCATACTTGCTCACCGGGTAGCTGAGCAGGTTCTTGGTTTGATCCAGGGCACCGATCCCGCCAATGTTCTTGACAAACTGTATCGACATGTCAGCCGTTATCTTTTTCACAAGGACACACCGAGACAAAAAGCCTGAAATCGAATCTACTTACCGTGGAGATCAAACTCTGGTCACCTTTCTTATCACTCGAACTCTCCCACCACATACCACCCCCCAGTCCTCTCTCTCGGATATACGCGGTCTTCTTGGCGATGACTTGAGGTGTGTCGTAGCTAACCATGAACCTTTTGGCTGGGTCGTAGCACCAGCTAGCAACAACGCTGTCGTCGTAGTTTTCTTGACAACCAGCAACAGGGAGCTTGCTGTAGTCGAATACGCCATTCTCCCAGGTACCGGGTCCGATGCCTGAGAAGGGCTTCCCAGGCCCATCGGTGTTTTCGAAAGAGCGGCCGTAGAGGGGCATGCCCAGGACGATGTTGTTAGGGTTAATACCCGCGGCGATGTAGTCGTCAACTGCCTTCTTCGTACTAAAGGGGGTACTGGTGGGATTGGAAGAGGAGGGGTTCACGTTGGCCTGGTGGCCGGCGTTGGTGTCCCAGGATCCGGCGTAGTCGTAGGCCATCTACTTTGTGTTAGCAGTCAGTGTGACTGAATGATTCAAAAGTACTGACCAAATTCCAGAAGTCAAGGTACTGATCCATTGCCTTGAGCTTCATCTTGTTGTAGTTGATGGGGCCTGCGGGTGAAGCAACGGTGAGTAGTAATTTCTGGTCAGGCGCATGGTTTTTAGAGTATTCGGTAAGAGCGCGACGAGTCTCCTGTAGAAGTAGGACCATGTCTTCTGCCTGCGCATCATTGGTAGGATATTCCCAATCGATGTCGAGGCCATCGAAACCAACATCCTGTAAGATCTGAATGGCGCTGCTCGCGAATTTGGCCCGACCTTCGGGGGTGGACGCAGGCTGAGCGAAGTGGGCAGAGTAGGTCCAGCCACCGATCGATAGGAGTACCTTCAACTTGGGGTTGCTCTTCTTTTGAAGATACAACTGCTTGGCGCATCCATACATGTTGGTACCCACATCGTTCCACGAGTCAGTCGCATAATGCTTGTCAACGTCAGACCAAGCATCTGTCAAAAAGACTTCGCCGGTATCCCGAACATCGGCAAAGGCATAGAGAACATGAGTGAGCTCTTGTGCAGGAAGGTCTTGAGGATTGAAGTTGCGACCATAAATAGCCTGCAAGCGATGTCAGATGTAGATCTTCCGCATTTGAGCCAGCCGACTAACCCAATTGACAAAGTAAGCAACGTTCTTGTAGCCTGATGCACTTGAACTAGTAGTCATGGTGTCGTTGGTACCACGCGGGATCGCGTTGGCTTGTACAAAGGTGGAGATGGAGAGTAATGATGTTACTCCCGCGAGCATGTTGGCGGCGCGCATCCTTATGATGTCGCTAGTGGCGCGCTATGTTGTGCTACGTGGCTGTGGCGCGGGCTAGTGCAGGTACGAACGCGGCTTCGGTTGAGTGCCGAAAGCTCAAGTGTGTATAGAAACTGAGGAAAAGGAGGATTGGCGGTGTGAATAGACGGCCAGAGCATGCGTTTTTATATTCAAAAGAATGACTGGATATCAACTATGTCGAAGGAGCGTTGACTGAAGGTGTGCGTCAAAGAGCGTAAAGGAGGGTCACTCGACCACGCAACAACCAAGGAGTAGGGGAGGAACAGTTAGCGAATGCTACAGAAGCTCTCTGAAAGGAATGTGACAGCGGGAGAGAGAAGGAGGGCCTGAAACCTAGTAAAGACTAGGACTCAAGGGTACACATCTTCATCCACGCGCGCCTACCATGATGCAAGCGCGGCATGGGCAATAAGGCTGTTTGCGCATACATATTTGACAAGATGCGTCAGTCCCCAGATCCAGAAGACTTATGGAGTGTGCCTTTGATCGACCAGGTACAGACGGCTACGATCTGGGAACGACGGTTAAAGGCCCCTAGGGCGAACTGCTTGAAGCTCTGACTAGTCGAGTCGTAGACAAGAGCGATAGGTGAACTCGGACGCTCGGTACAGGAATACGCTTCGTATCTCCATCGGGCATAGAACGTATGACTCCAACGAAAGTCCCAGTACTGATTGGCGATACTTTTCCATCCTCATCCAGTGGATAATGTGGAACAGAACTACAGCTCGTTAGTCGCTTAGAAAGGACATTTGGAAGTTCCTCGGGTGGTAAGAGATGTCAAGGGTCTTGTTGCGATAGCGCTTCCTGGGAGTGTGTAGTGTGAAACTCCTGTACTGCTCGTTGGACAGTCCCGGCGTGTCATGGATGTGTAACGTCAAAATACAACATAGCATCAGGTTGCTTTGCGACCCCATACCGCTTGCTACGCGCCTCATTTAAGACGGCATAGTTTCTCGGGGCAGCCCACGGGTGAAACCATGCATTGGCACATGAATACATATTTCCAGTGCCGGGTGGAAAGCGAGCGCAGGAGATATGATGATGTACTCGAGTAGGGTGCATGCGGTAGATACCACCTGAGCCTGGACGGGAAATTAGGTGTCTGCACTACAGACAGTGTGGACGGAGGACTCGATCTTCAGGCTGTAGAAGACTGTGATCAACTCAACTTGAGTATTCCGTGGGTGATGTTATGTCTCCACTTCTTGCGTGCGCGTGCGTGTGTCAAGCCGTCGGACATTGTAGTCGCTTAGGCCGAGCAAAGATACTGTGAAGTGCAATAGCGCCAGGTGGAAATAGATGGTGAGTTAACCGCAGCGTATCGTAGAGACGGAGTGGGGACTGAAGCCGCACGAGGAAAGGGTGCTTGACGGGAAGGATGGCATGCGGGACGGACGGGTGGCCGCATTAAGCCGCGGTGCATACGCGAGGTATGAGCAGATACAGAAGGAAACCCGGCCTGGATGCAGCGACCTTGTAATTGCCAATCTGCGAAGAGATAGGCGTCAAGCGCTCCGAACAAGCCCTTTCTCGACACATTTTCGCGTGCAATCAGAAGGATTTACCCACGTTCGTGCACTTGTGATTACAGACACGCGGTGCTTTGCTGGGGTTGTTGCAGATCAAAGAAGCGCTATAGCGATAGTACGGCCCAGGTCTTGATAACGAGTTAGAGCTGCCGGGGTCAGTACGCACGTCGCGATGCATCATGGTTGCGACTGTAACCTCGGAAGCAGGATGGCCAGGCCGCTGCCCGCCGATCCGATCCCCCACGGATGGCAGGGCTGAGTGCCCGACGCACATGAGTATGTAGTGACGGCGAATAGAGAGCGTGAGTTGGAGCGTGGAGTGTGTAGAGATGGTGATAGTTGATGAGAAAGAAGCGTGGTCGTTCAAAAGGCGGAAAGATGGCTCGTGTGACCAGTCGTTCAAGTGGCGTGGCCAGTGCACGTTCAGCCTCCCACTGCACTGTAGTATCTTCACACCACTCCAAGATGACAGCCGACAGAACCAGGTCAATGAAACGCCAACCATTTGCACACATGAAAGCCCAAGACCCAGAGCATAGTGATGAGGACAGCATCAGGTTGCGGGCTCACGCATTCAGAGGTAAACATGCGCCGCACGTATGCCGTTCTTAAGATGGAAAGGGCTGATGCAGACGATGAAGATGAACGACTTGCTATCAAAGGGTATCATAACAACAATAAACGCCATGCTTAGCATATCGGAGACCACCAGACCTTCGTAGGGACCGTGGATCTGGTGAGAACCTCTCTTGTTCATGCCCGTAGTCTCCGGACCAAGCCATTTAGAGGCCCCACGGCCTTTCTGCTCAAGACGGCATCTCTCGCCCCATCTCTTGTTCTACACACAGCTCTCTCGACCCTGCCATCTTTGGTAACGGTCATGACTGCTGTCCGTCTGTCGGACCAGAGAATGGTAACCTGCCTAATCGCCGCATCCGCTTCGATGTCCAATATGCGGGCGCTCCCGAATTCGGCATCGTCTTGCTCGATATCTGAACTGGCCTCGTCTTCGCTTACAAAAGCGTTTAAAATCTTTCCAGTGGATGCGAAACCGTCGTTCTCGCTATTCTCTTTCGGTTGTGCCAGGCCAGCATCCTTCCGTAGTTCTTCCACCGCGTTGGCGCGCAGGTGCCAGCTCACGAGTTCCTTCCTCAGCAGTCTTCCGAATCGCACGAGGTCTTGCTCTGGATCGTTCTCTTCGTCTTTGCCGCTCGCAGGTAGCCACTTGTCCGACAGGTGCTGCAGAGGTATACATGGTGGAATGGTGTGCTTGTGTATCTTCATGATTCTCTTGTCATGTTTTTGCTTGACGCTGAGCAAGACATGGTACGTCTCGACGAACCTGCCTCCCAGTGCTACGTCTATGCTGACGCCAAGGATGTTGCCGTCGTTCAGCGCATGCGGATCGGGGTCTTTGACTTTGTATGCAGTCACGCCGGCGCAGGCGCGGTAGATGTTCTCGAGGTTGCGTTTTGACTGCCGTGTGATGACATCATTGGCATCATTCGCGGGTTTGTTGTTTGTGTTGGTGCTTTGGAGGCGCGCTGCGAGGTGGGGTTGCGACAGCAGGACGGAGGATAGGTTCGCACGGTGGGCATGGAGCGTCGCTAGTCGGGTATGAAGATGGCTAATGTCCTCGTCGAGCTGTTCGGTAGTCTCCATGGTGGAGCAGTGTATCGTCGCAGAGGCGCATCGGTGTCCAGGTTGAATCGCGTGGAGCAGACAACGCGCTAACACGTGACTAAGCGTTGAGCAGGGGTGGCCGGAGGTGGGATGGAAGCCCGCGACTCGCCTAGTGCTCCGCCCTCGAGCTCGAGACTAGAGGACACGGTTCCGTATCCGCCCAGTAATTCAAAGCCGGTGGGCATCGTTACTGCATACTGTTACCCGGCTGCTAACACGTTTCTTGTCATTCACTAGTCGCTCTCTAAACATCCGTCGCAACCCAGAGTTTGCGTCTTCTTTCCTACGCTTCGCCAATCTCAGTCCCGGACTTCAGCCACCTATCACCCGCGCGACTCCTATTACCTACCCACTTGTCCAACTCCACCACCAAAACCCCTCCTCATCGGACGCACGCCACCGACGCACCCAAATGAGCAAACGCGCCTCGCGATCCAAGAACCGCGGCTCTGTACTACGTGAGCAGAGCTCCACCGACTCACTGCAGGAGAAGAAGAACGGAAATGCAAATTCCACGGCCATGAACAGCGCCATGTTGGAACATCGGCGCAAACATTCGTCCTTTGACAGCAATTCGCCATCGAGCCAGGCTGCATCCCTCATGGGCAACTCCAACTTTTCGCTCGATGACGATGTGCCCAAGCTGGGCCAAGAAGATGAAGGAACGTCCAAAGGCTTCTTCGAGCTGTCCAAGAAGGACCAGAGCAACTTCCTCCTCCTCGTGCTGCTGTACTTCCTCCAGGGCATACCCATGGGCCTGGCACACGGCTCTGTGCCATTCCTGCTTAAACACAACGTGTCCTACGCTGCCATTGGTGTCTTCTCGCTCGCAGCCTACCCGTACTCGCTAAAACTTCTTTGGAGTCCCATCGTGGACGCGGTGTGGTCACCAAAAGTCGGACGCCGGAAGAGTTGGATCTTACCCATCCAGACCATTTCTGGCTTCTCCATGATCTGGTTGGGCAAGAACATCAACCGCATGATGAAGGAGGCGGGCGAGACTGACAGCGGGGTTTGGACTTTCACATGGTGGTGGTTTGCGCTCGTATTCCTTTGCGCCACTCAGGACATCGCTGTGGATGGTAAGACTGTGTAACTTCCAAACCTGACATGCACAAAGCTAATTGCGAACAGGCTGGGCGCTGACCCTTCTCTCCAAGGAGAACCTCGCATACGCATCGACTGCGCAAACCGTCGGCCTGACCGCAGGCCAGTTCCTTTCCTACACCGTCTTCCTGGCCTTCAATTCCAAAGACTTTGCGAACAAGTGGTTCCGCAGCACTCCTGCAGACACCGGCATCATGGAGCTTGATGGCTACTTGAGCTTCTGGGGGTGGGCATACCTGATAGTCACTCTTGGACTGGCAGTCATGAAACGCGAAGACCGCGATAAGAACGGCGATGGCATCAGCGAGGTTTACCGCACCATGTGGGGCATCTTGAAGTTGAAGAACATTCAAAGCTTCATCATCATCCACCTCATCGCCAAGATCGGGTTTCAAGCCAACGATGCTGTCACAAGTCTGAAGCTCCTAGACAAAGGCCTCAAACAGGAGCAGCTGTCTCTCGTTATTCTTGTAGACTTTCCCGTCGAGGTCTTCCTAGGCTACTACATCGGAAAATGGTGCCAGACCTACCCGCCGATGCACATCTGGTGTTGGTCCTTCATCGGCCGCCTGGTGGCTGCTGGGTTCGCGCAGTTTGTCGTGTCCATCTTCCCGGCTGGAGGAGCATCGTCTGGTTTCCTGATGCTGGTCATTGCTGAGCATGTGCTGTCAACCTTTATGAATACGGTCATGTTCGTCGCAGTCAGCGCGTTCCACGCAAAGATCTCTGATCCGCTCATCGGTGGTACCTACATGACGCTGCTCGCTACGTAAGTTCCATTCCCCTGCCCTATCTACGTATTACTAACAACAGTATAGCGTCTCCAACCTCGGCGGTACATTCCCACGCTACTTTGTCCTCAAAGCCGTCGATATGTTCACTTCGGCAACCTGCATACCACCCACGGATGTTCCCAAGGCAGATCTTTTGAAGGGGCCACTTATCACACAGGCCTTCTCTTGCTCGCTAGAGGCAGAGAAGCATCGCTGCCAGGCAGGCGGGGGTGTATGCAACGTCACGAGTGACGGATACTATATTGTGAATATTCTGTGTATTGTGATTGGTGTAGTGACGTTCTGGGGCTACATCAAACCCGCCGTTATGCGCATACAGGCGTTGCCGCTAAGGGCATGGAGGATCGCTGGATAGGTAGATGACCAACGAAGTGTACGATATAGATGCAAAGCTTGAATTCAGATGAAGGCACATTGCGTGGCTATAGGCTGCTGATCAAAAACTCTTGGACCCAGAAACATGGCAACAATCCGTCTCCAAGCCGCTTGCGCACGTATGTGCCGCGCTCGCGCGTTCTCCCGTGACCAGGCGTGCTGATCGGCCAATAGTGGGTGGCCTGATGCACCAGTGTAAGCCACGCCGTCTGGAGCGCATGCAGGTACGTTTGCGCCGCAGTACATGTCTCAGACCGCTCAAAGAAGGATCAAACTATGCAAGGGTTGGCTCACGAATAGCATGCAACAGTTGGTTGTGACTTGAGATTATTGGGTGAAAGAACTTTAGCGGCTCGCAGTTGTCAGTCATCAGATGGTCTGGGACCGTTCTGTAAGCAGGCCGAGCCTCGACTCAGCGTGCCGAAGACGCCGATAGAAGGACATGTTAGCTGGTGCGATATGTCAGGCCATGTGTAACGGCTGCGGCCCGGGGTGAACTAGCAAAGCTTTGAGGGATCAGATGCCTGCGCCTTCTCCGAGAATCTCGCAAACCCCCGAAGTCGCCGAAGACACGCTGTGCCAGCTAGAGTAGCCTCATACCTCGGAAACGTGCACAAGGCGTCCACGCTTACCTTCCTGCGGCTAGTCGCCCTCGACATCGCGTTTTGACATCTGTCGCAAATTGTCTGCTGATCTTGAATACTCTTTTACCTCTATTCCTATTCGCCTGACGTGTCGCGCCCTTTTCCGTCCGTTGCAGCATAAACCTACCTAGTCCGACACCTTGATCGACGTCCGACTTTACATCAACCCCAAAGTCTACCGCAGCCGTTGGACTTCCAAGGACCCAGCCAATCCCTTACCTACGCCAATTCCGCCGACGTGTAACACTGATAAGGAGTCCCTGCGAATCGTCTTATCTCGAATCCTACGAACAGTGTTGATACCGTCTGTATCGCCAATCTTGTCGCGTCGTCCTTCTGTATTGTACGAACAGTCGCAATGGCTTTTACAGCGTACCAACCTAAGGCGCGGGTCCAGAAGCCCGCACCTCATTTCTCTGGAACTGCAGTCGTCGATGGCACATTTGAAGGTATGCGACTGTTGACCGTCTTGCACCTTTCTCCTTCCTCTACCCATCCGATTGCCTATCAGTAGAGCAACGTACTGACAACTCGTAGACCTCAGCTTAACAGCCTACACATCTACCAAGCAATGGCTCGTCCTCGGTTTCGTCCCCATGGCCTGGACTTTCGTTTGCCCGACCGAGATCCTTGCCTTTAGTGAACGCGCATCCGACTTCGCTGCCCGTGGCGCCAGCGTCGTCTTCTCCAGCACAGACAGCGAGTATAGCTTGCTTGCTTGGACAAACGCAAGCAAGAAGGAAGGAGGCCTGGGCAAAATCAACATCCCTCTGCTGAGCGACAAGAACCACAGCATTGCAAAAGACTACGGTGTGCTGATCGAAGAGGAGGGGATTGCGTTGCGAGGTCTGTTCTTGATCGACCCGAACGGCATCGTACGACAGATCACTATCAACGACCTTCCTGTTGGAAGATCGGTCGACGAGACCCTTCGCCTGATCGATGCCTTCCAATTCACCGACAAATATGGCGAGGTACGATACTTCCTGTTCCCATGCACTCCCAAGTACGCTATATGCTAACATAGTTTCACTAGGTCTGCCCTGCTAACTGGAACCCGGGTGACGAAACCATCAAAGCGACCCCCGCAGGCAACAAGGAATACCTCGAGAAGCTCCATACTGACACCAAGATGTCTGACGTCGCCGCAAAGACAAATGGTACGGCTTCTTCGGCGCGTTGATAATGGCCGGCCAGACCTCAATGTTTCGGATACAGTGTGCTGATCTTCCTTCTTCCAGGAACTGCTTGAAATGCAGATGTTTTGGCGTGCTTTGATCCTGCGATATTAGCATATGCGTCTCGTCTTTCATCTGTGATTAGTTGCATTGATCGGCGTTGTTCTGCCGCTGTCGCGTTGGTTTTCTGGTTGCGGTCTTCGGCTCAGCTACGCCCATCATACCAATAGAATCCACTCTATACAATGTTCAAAACTTTAAATCAAATGCTGCCTTGAACTTGATGGCACTGCGTGTATCGTGAACTTAGTTCGAAAGACTGTGATCTTCGTCCCTTGATCTGCAGCTCTGATTCCTACATGAGCTCACAAATAAGTTTAGCAAGACGAAAAAGCCCCAGAACTTCTGTAAAATAATACAGTCGCAAGCGTGTCGCGACATTATGAAGGATGCGCGTTAGCTTCCGCTTGGCGCTACGGAAACAACGCGAACGCCACGGATCTGTACCTCTTTCGACATAGCCCACGAGAAGGGCCTCCAATCATGGAGCCACGCCTGAATACGCTACTGGACATCTCGAACCAAAGCAGCATGTCGTACTTCACAGAGCCATCGAACATGAGCTCACCTGGCTCGCAACGACCATCACAACACATTAATCACAGCTTCGTACGCCCAAAAGCGCTCATGCTAACGAACGCATATCCTGAAACCGCTCAGTCAAACGACCACCGAAGAGACGGACAGGAGAGGCTATATGCCACACGATCGATGCCTAGTGCTCCGATAGCACAGGTATTGAACGATGAGGCGAATGTGCTAGAGGCCGCACAACCCGTGCCATCCACCTTTGCCCCATCAACAACACCTTTCAGTGGAAGGCTAGTTGATTTACTTCTGGATAGCCCGGATCACGCGAGGCAAAGATGGGATCAAGAGCAACAGTTTCTTCAGCCCGACAACACAGGATGCAGCCCAGCTGTCATCAAACTACCGAGGTTACCGCAGCCTCCCAAGCGGACAGCGAAGCGACCTAGAATCCCGCCGTTGCTACAGGGCTTGCATCAACCGCCGCCACTGCCGCCTGAGGGTAGGCTCTTCCCACCGATCACTGGGGAAAAGAATGCTTTCGCGGGCGACAGAGGGTATGATGCACGTTTTGAAGAGTCCAGAACCAAGGATGTGGACGAGCATGCCTTTCTCGAAGGGAATGTCATGGACTACAACAGAGCTGTTCAACATGCCGAAACCCCATCATTTTCCCAAGCGTCAGTTCCGCCTATATCTTCTAGTGTAATAGATGTGGCCCATGAGACAGATGTAACAGCAAACGCCTCTAAGGACTCTGAAGCGCTGTTACAGCCCAAGCGTGGAAAGAAGCGAAACAAGTGGTCTGAGCAAGAGACCAAAGATCTCCTTGTAGGTGTCAGCAGGTACGGTATAGGCAACTGGAAAAAGATATTGCAGGACCAAGACTTTGCATTCAACAATCGCACCGCCGTTGATCTGAAAGACCGCTTTCGTGTATGCTGCCCTGGTGAAGGTCTGAAGCCACGGCAGCCAAAGACCAAGGCAAAAGAGAAAATCAGCTTGGTTGAGACACCACCGGATTTGCCAGAAGCCATCTACACTCACCAGCATTCTCTTCCTATTACCGAACGCCACTCCGACATCAACCTCATTTCGAACTCCCCGAGCCCGACAGAGAACCAGCAACGTGGAGCTACTCGCAATAAGGCTACTACGCAGCTGGATCTAGCTGAGCTTGGCATCCGCGAACCATTCTCAAAAACCACCCGTCGACCACGCCGGGCCTTTAGCGCACGCGATGACATCAACTTGCTCAAGGGCTTTGAAAAGTACGGGTCTGTATGGCACTCTATGCGCGACGACGAGGACCTAGGGTTTGCGACTCGGCATCCAACAGACCTACGCGATCGATTCAGAATCCGGTATCCAGACAAGTATGCCAAAGCGGGTTACAAACTCAAAGCAAAAGAGAAGGAACGTACACTATCGAAACAAGCACAAGAACAAGAGAAACAGGACGATTCTTCGCAACAACCAGACCACATCCCACTTCAGGACCATTCGCACCACGCGAAATCAAGTCACTCGCAGAACGACATTACCTTCCTCGGAAAAGACATTCACCCCTTCAACAACAACGGACCAACCACAACCATGCCATCACACTGTCCGATCTCCAACAACACCACCACCAACAACGTCAATAATCTCAATCCCGCCCTAAAACCCTTCAACCCCTCCTCCTACCTCTCCGACCCCCTCCCGACCCTCCCCTTTGACGACCCAGACACCGACCTCACACAAGACATGAGCACCGTTGGCGACGAAAGCCCAATAACACTAAGTCGGAATATTCTCCGTTGGGCGGATGCGAATCCGTCGTCTCTGTACGCCTTGCCCGCTACTTCTGCGGCTTCTGCTTCGGCGTCGACGGGAAACGGGCTTGGTGGTAGTCTTGGTGGTAAGGGGGCTGGCGGGGGCGGGTCCGGTGGTGGTGGTGATGGGGGGATGAGTGGGTTTATCGGAGGGGGAGGGGGAGGTCAACAGCAACAGCAGCAGATGGATAGTGGGAGGGGGATGGTGCTGCCTGAGGCGGATAGTTGGTTATTGGGTGGTGAGAGGGTTTCGACGTATGGGATGTATAGGCATCGATCTTGACAGAGGTTAGTGTGTCGTACGTGGCAGTGGGGAACGAAGGTACAAGGTCAAACAGACACCTCATGTTGGCATGGTAGGGACTGCTCGATACAACGACAAACTTCAGTATAATTTTCCAATTCGGTACTCTCGAGAGCTCAAGTGCAGCCCTATCCATCCTGTCTACATGACCGATGCCCTCCGCCCCCATAAACCCGGGTATCACTTGTTCAAACCGACCATGGCCCGAATATCCTATCTCGCAGTCTGGCAGATACTAATAGCAAATTCTCGGAAGTCTCCCCTGGTAGCCTCTTCCACATCCTCCTCCACGATACGGCCATACTTCTCCTCGTATTCTGCTTTGACTCTAAGAAGATGCTGCCGGTCCCAATGTAATCTCACAAGACGCGAGATGAGTAGTTCGACTCGTTGTTGGCGTTCATGCTTGCTGGATGTTGCTTCGCGCGAGGACAGGCGACTGTTGGAAGAGCGGCCGTCGTTTGCGGGCTCCATGAGGTCGACGAGAGCGTGGTGGAGGAGCATGGCATCTCTTGCAGGACGGTTGACTGGGACGCGTAATTAGTACGTATCCAAGAGTTGAATGATGGGCGAAACACTTACTGACGCCATTGAGAATGTGCGCAATGACTTCACCAACCAAATTGTTGCTCTTCTTGAGCGCGTCTCTCGCGAAGTTGCCTTGGTACTTTCTCTCATATGTCCTCAGCACCTCGCGCAGATGTGCGTCACTTCGCATGATGACAATACTGAGCATGGCACTTTCTCCACCTTCCCTGGCTCGGATGGCTTTGTATAGGGTATCGACATCGCGATTGCGATATTCCACCGGCCAGACATCGCTTTCTTCCTGCCGATTGGCTTCCAGTGCCATCAACACAGCTTTACGGAACTTGTCGGCTTTGAGCTCCTTGTCCATGCAGCGGATGAGAGAATCGCTGTAGCGCTTGTCTTTGAATGAATCTTTGATCTCGCGGATCTCGTGGTTTTGTCGGCCCATTAGCGATTCGATAAGGAGCTCTCTCTTCGCCGAGTTGGACTGGTACCAGTAGTTTGCCCAGTAGCCCTCGCCTTCGTATTTGCCTAGGGCCGTCACGTAGGCAATTTTGCCAAAATTACCGTTGGTCTTCAACTTGATGTGTTTGGCGATGTTGATACCCCTGCCTTGTACTTTGCAGTGTCGCTTGTACTCGGCTCGCAACTCGAGCATCTGGTCGTGTGTGAGGATTGGGAGGATTTCGCATATAGTCTCCACATCTGGCGTTCGCGCCGCCAGTGCGTCGACAAGGGCTAGAGCGTCATCAGTGGCATCGTATATTCTCGCTTTCCGCTTCTCCTTTTCAGGGAGGCGCTCGTCGCGGCCATATGCGGCCATTGCCAACTTGTCGGTATGCCGGGAGGACCTCGAGGGGCTGGGCGTTCGTCGCGAGGAGGTGGAATGAGCACGGCGGCGGCGGCCATGACCAGACTCACGAGGGGAGAGAGTATCGAGAGGAGGCAGATGGTCAAGATCGTCATCTAGCATCAGCGCCTGAGGCATAGGGCTGATGGACTGGTACGTTCCATGGTACGCTTCTAGCAGAGGACTCGGCGGCGGTAGTCCGGAGGGGAATCCCCCAGGCATGCCTCCCGGAATGATAGTTTGTATATCGGGTCTGTTCCCGCTGACGGACAGCCTATCCATGCGAAGCCCATCCGGCCTGTCGCCTGCGCCAAGGTGACCTTGTGGACGCATCTCTACTACATTACGGCCATCGTGTGTGCTCATTGGCCCCGAGTAGGAAGCCGCTCGGTGATGATCAGGGCGCGGCGAGTGACTGCCCATTGGAGGAGGTGGGTAGAACGACTGGTCGGCTGGGGGCGGCTGAGGAGCCTGTGGCATGGTCGCATACTGAGATGGCGATGGAGGGGCCTGTGATGCGTACGGGGACTGCGGAGGCGGCGCGTGCGATGCATACTGAGACTGCGGCGGGGGAGCTTGCGATGCATACTGCGATTGCGAGGAAGGAGCCTGCGGCACGGCTGTGTACTGGAGTTGGGGCGTCGGGGGGTAGGAAGGGCTTATGGGCTGGGAGTTGTGCCGCACGACTGGCGGCTGGTTGTTGCTGCCCACGGGCTTCGCGGTATACTGGATATTCGTGGGCGGACTCGCATACTGGAAAGCGCCGTTGGTCTTCGCTGTCGCCGTCGGGGTGCGCGTGGGCGCGTTGTGGGATGCCGACGTTGCGGTATAGGCAAAGCCTTGGGCGGTCGGCGCATACTGGACGTTGCCCGGCTGCGCATACGCGACGCCCGCCGAGTTGGCTGCCGTGGTGGCAGGATGGGCGAACGAGGCGGACTGGGTATACCCTGGTCTCTCGTGGGGAGGGAGATCGGTGTAGTTCCCCATGGTAATGGGTTCGCTGGCTGGTCTGGTCGCCATTTCTCAGTTCAAGTCCCGCAATGTCTGTCGCAGACATCTGGCAGACGCATTTCGCGCAGTACTCACGTCGCATATTGCTGACCCGGCTGCCTAATCTCATACTGCGGGGTTGCAGCGCCGCTGTCAGCTGCACCTCGAGGTCGCTGAGGCTCGCGCCCGTCACGGCTGCGTGAGCGCGCACCCTCTCGACCGCGCCCAGGCGATTTGGACCGCGAGCGCCTTGACTTGTCGTCTGGCCGCAAAGACATGGCCTTGATCTTTCACTGCTCAATTGATGAGACTAATGTCAATTCTCGTGGTCGAGGTTTACGCGCTGAACAGTTCGGTCCAGTGCACGGCGCCACGAAAATTGCGATGGCTGGAAGCTGCCACACCATTGCCGCTCCTTTCAGCCTCGCTCATGTTTGCATTGGGGGCCAAAACCGCTGCTCAATTCGCCCTTCTCTCTGGCGCCGGAGGTTGGGTAGGCGCCTGCGCACATCGTGGAGCAGCTCCGTGAGTTCTTGTTGTAGCATCACGGTGCAAAAGGTGTCGGTGGTCTTGATGTGCACGTACGTTGGAAGTGGAGAGGGAGGCTTTCCCGACTCCAACGCATCCGTCCGCACTGAATCACACTCATGATTCTTATCTTGCGTCACAGCGTCAAGCGAGCGCTAGAAACGCCGAAAACCCTCAGTCAGAAACTTATGTTGAGCCGCTCCAGCTCCGTAACGCGCCGATATCAACGTCGCCATCGGCGAAGACAGGAACTGTGGGTCTCAACTCACCGCTTCAGCTACCTGACATGGAAATATCGAGCATTCTACGGACATTACCAGGGAATGCTTGGTACCTTAATGCTTAGCCTATCCGTCTGGTGAAAAGATTTCAGCTCGAGCTGAAGTGGTGTATCGGCAGAGCGCCACGATGCATAGATAAACAAACCATGACAGCAGCTTATAGGCCGTGACCATCAGCACGAGCCGCGCTGTTCTAGTTGTCACTTAAAGTTGAGGTGATACCATTCTCAGATGTTACAATCGTTCTTCGCATTCTACTAGAATCATGGCTGTCGTTGTTCCGCTTCCTGGTAATCTCCAGCCGCAATCTGCACTCCTCCAATTGCCAGCAGAAATCAAACACATCATATTTGGATTGTGTTTCGTTGCGGACACCCCCATAATCGACCCCCGAATCGACGGTTCCAGAACGCGAGAAGACAATGCGGTTCGTACGACACCAGGCGCTGCTCTACTTCAGACATGCCGTAGAACCTACCACGAGATCGACCGCCGTCCACTATTCGCGCAGAACACCTTCCGCTTCTCAAATCTGACAGGGATGCGGGCTTTCCTACATGCGCTTCCTGTGGAATACAGAACGCGCATCCAGGACATCGAAATTGACTTGCGAGAGTTGAACTCGGATCGTCCTCACCTTGCGCGTGAGTGGCTGCAGTACGTTGCGCTAGCAAAGAATGGAGGCTTCAATTCATTGCGCGCTGATGCAACCGGTCTACGGTGCCTGCGAATCAACCTAGAGTCGTGGCCAGTTAGTGAGTACTCTCAATCATAACTTCATGTGAGACATATACTGACGTGGCATTTCAACTTTCAGTTGCCGTAATCCGGAGTGAACTTTGGAAGTTTCTTCGAAGCATGTTATCGGGGCTCGAGGACTTGGACAGAGTTGTCGTGACTGGATCGAGCAGAGGCAAGGCAATGGAACGAAAACTCCCATGGTCACCAGTCCATTTTGTTGGTGGAGACGACGTTGGAACCCACGACTTGCTTACTCGAATGAACTCGTGTGTCACCAAAACCGGCCGCGACAACGCCGTCAAGTGGATGCGACAAAACGGCAAATTACAACTCGAAGTAACCTCCATGCCGGGTCTACACGAAAGCGCTGCCGCACAAGGGATACAAGCTCCAGAGAACGTGAACAGAGCAAAATCCTTGCCACCGAGCGGAGAATGTTCCTTCTTTGCCTGCGAGAATCGCCACTCCTATGGAACAGAACCCGTGGATAAGGATCTCAATCCCAATGCCGCCGGATGATGGGCCTCGCTGGGTCCCAAGGACCATAAATCTCGTTCTTGTATTTCTGGAGACCGATGAGCCACCAACTGCAGACCCCCATGCTCAGCACAGTGAGGATGACCCCTACGATTGCACCTGCCAAGAATGTACTGCGACCCCCACCTGTCAAGGTGACGAAGAGACCACCCCACGCGCCGGTTACTAGAGTGATAGTAAGGGCAAGATGACCCCACGGAGATCGAGCGCGGAGCTGCCGACGGAAGATTGGGAATAGACCGTATATCTCGATGGAGAAGAGGGTCAACGAGAAGACGTGTGTGGTGGATGGCAGGCGTGATGCGAGAACAGCCGACGCCATCATGGCCGAATTGGTGGATATCGACGCTGGTAATCTGTAGTCATACAACTTAGCCGTACGTACATCCAAAAGACTAGTGTCGTTCATACTGTGCGCCTGTGCCTGCGCTGTAGTCGAAAAAGGCAACGTTCATCATGAGGAGCCATGTACTCAGCGCCCATATCGAATCGCTTGTCGTAGAGCGCGTAAGTGACTTGAGAATTGGACTGAGTCCAAGCAAAGCCGCATAAATCAGCAACGCTGATTTGGCAGTCGCCAGGCGCTGTTGAGTTCGTCCTGAAAGTGCCGACGATGGTTTCATTGCAGCTTGGTCTGAGTCTGAAGCGGGTGTCGATGCCACATTGGAGACGGTCTCAAACTCCTGTCCCATCCAATGATCCCATAAGAACCAGGCTAGAACTGTGCATAAAGTAGCCCACCCTACTACTGCGACAGGCGATACTCTGTCGTGAATGATAGCCACAAAACAGCAACAAAAGATGACCACTGTTGCAAGATGCTGCACGATAACCGTGGCATCACCCATCAGCGACCAGAACTCGTAGGGCTGTAATCTTGGATTGCGCTGGAGATGATCAAGAAATGTCGTTTCATCTGTGTAGTTATCGGGAACTGTATACGTCAGACCTGGATCGAGATCCGAGACAGGGGCCTGCGTGAGCACTCACATGGCTGCTTGAACCATAGTAGTTTCTTGTAATTGCCCTTTGCAGGCCGGTTTACGATTCGCGGCCCACCCTTCCTCTTCCTGCTAGTAGCGGCGAGAGATGCGCCCGCTGGATCTAGTAGACGGTTTTGGTACATGTCACACTTGTTCGATTCGTTTGCAGGTATGGTTGATGGTGAGGAGATAGTTCAGGTTAGAGCTAAGTCGGGGGAACGCGTTACTGCACGTGCGGCCAAATGCGGACAGGCGCGATTATGTCCGAAACTATGTCCGAGCTTTCAGGTTATCAACATCTCGAGTTGTATTATTAACGATTAAGTGTTCTCCAAGCGACCATTATCCTCCTAGGCTTAGGCACGGTAGCGCGACCGGCCTTGACCTTAAAATTGTCCTGTTTCAACACTCTCCCAATCTCCATGTAGCTCTCGACCGCGACCCGAATTGGCCCTCTCGCTTCAACTGGCAATTGCTCGATTGCGACCTTGGTCTTCTCATACAAAGAAAACGCGTCCTTAAGAAGACGCTTACGTAGCGTCTCGATCTGTGCGTGGTCCGGTTTCTTCAACACCTCATCGTAACTCAATCCAACTTCAGACAGCCATTCCAAAGGAAGATAAACACGACCTATCTTAGCGTCTACTTGTATATCTCGTGCAATGTTGACGTATTGCAAGGCGACACCCATGCTGTTTCCAGCAGTGACTATGGCACGCTGTTCTTCGGTGGGCAAGGCGCTGGGATACCAGCTGAAGATGAGTTGAATACACATCTGAGCTACAGTGCCCGCTACGCGCTCTGAATACAAGCGCAAATCCTCCGTGGTCTTGATCAAGGGTCCCTTATCGAAAGCAAGATCCATCTCGAAGCCGCGTAGAAGATCCTCCAGTGGTTGATGCGAGAGTTTAACGGCTGGAAGCTGGAGGAGCGCAGATTGAGTAGCAGCAGGAAAGTCCTCGCGAACTTGGTCATGTACTGTAGACTTGGATGCAGAATCGCTATACGTATTGTTTAGGAACTTGCGCAATTTCGCTATCCAGGCCTTGGCTTCATCAGCGGAGGAAGCATTATCCACCAGATCGTCAGCAACGCGGCAGAAGGAGTAGAGCAGCAGCAGGTCTGCCCGTAAAGGTCCGGGGAAGGTTGCGGAGGCCAGGTAGAAACTACGGCTTTTACGCTTGAGACGTTGCACAGCCTCGCTAAGGCCTATTAGGCGGGCATCATCGTACTTGGAGCATGGAGTGAGTAGAGCGCCCATCAGCGTTTTGGGTGATGGAAGCAGGGAGGGCTTCGCAAACATGGCCGGGAACGTGTACAGCACTGCAAGGGCATTGTCAAATGCTAATTGACCAAACACTATGAGGCAGTTGGTGACGAGGAAGAAGAGGGCTTCCTCAACCTCGAGACCGTCCCACAAGTGCACACCATATTTTGTACCTGTGTTGATTACCCATGTTCCTCTGCGCAGGGCTAGGGTGTCGACAATCCAGAGGTAGAGCGTAGGAAGGATGATGGGTATCGCGGTGTTGGTCAGAGGAAGGGCCAGAATGAACTGATAGGCGAGACTCCTAGGTTCGGTTAGTAGGTATCCGGGTTGCAATAGCGATTGGCTTACCAGAGCATCAGCAGGAAGGGACCGGCCCATATCAGAATGAGACCGGTATATGTACCCTTGCTGTCATCCTGGATGCAACGCCATCCCCATGCGATGACACCCAGAAAGAAGATTTGGCCAGTACGTTTCGTGTATGCCCATCGGCTATTGGACGCGCCGCGTTCCGGACTTAGATAGACAGGCTGAAAGGTGGGCCTACTGAGGAGGAGGTACAGGACTGATGTATTGTATGTCTGGACGACAAAGAAGAAGACCTCTTCCAACGGAATGTCAAGCAGCTTTGGACCAATAATGACATGGGCGGGGTAGCTCCAGATGCCGGTGCGGATAAGGTAGGAATCCCATGGTATAGTCGAGACAACGGCAACCTGATATGTTAGCACGAAGTATGTTGACGAGGATGCGCGTACCAACCACTACCAGATAGACGACCTTGTACACGTCGAGTTTAGTAAAGAAAGGGCGGTAGAGCCAGGTGAGCAACACGGCCGGGGGGATCGTGTACTTGAGATGACTACCCGTCACTGTCAGCCATGTTGGAGTAACATAGGAGGCGCGTCACGTACACGAGCGCGTAGTCGAAGCCCATGATGGCACCGTGGGAGCAGAAGGGAGTAGCCGGAGAGATGTGCAATCGGCGTCACTCATGGAGCCAATGCGGCAGGGGGAGAGACTAGGCCGCGGCGGGCGTCAGGCACAAGATAATGCGCAAGAGAGGCCATGATGGAGAATATTTGCAACATGGTTGAGACGGCGCTGCTCGGGCGGCTGTGAAGGATGCGCGCTGCCCCAAGCGGCCTAGCGGTAATGCAAGCCTCGACATGACATCACGATTGCCCGGCCGCCATCACGACCAAGGCCGTGGAGCACATGTCAACCGGATACCCGTGGAAGCGGGCAGCCCTGCCATTGTTGCATCATACCATGTCACCAGCTCCTGATCCTGCCTCCGTGCCCTGCCTCCCACCGGCCGCGGCGACACGTGAAGACTGCACGCGCTGTACTAATGAATTGCCTGCGCCGTTGTCCTGAACCAAACCGTTCTCCAATGCCGCCAAGCTAATAATACCGCCGTAATGTCCACGCCTGGACCGAACAGCAGCAAGTCGACGCCTAAACACCCGTACGCCTTCCTGCTCATTGCCCTACACGGCCTGACTAACCCGCTCCAGATATCTCTCTGGCAACTTCGCGCCTGTCTCTACAAGATGCCCCCCTACGCCTGTCTCATGGACCGGCCGCATTCCACCAGAGCTGCTGGGCGGCATGTACGTCCGCAACGGCGGCAATCCCGTGACCAATTCCGACTTGGGACGTGAAGCGCATTGGTTCGACGGCGACGGCATGCTCGCTGGAGTCTGGTTCAGTCGCTCTGTCGCCGACCCTACCAAGCCCGCTGTCAAGTTCGTCAACCAATTCATCACCACCGACGTGTACCGCACCGCCGTTGAGAATCCGACTCTACGCACGCCTATCCTACCTAGCATCGCGACCCTTG
The DNA here is from genome assembly GCF_024043155.1 of Alternaria arbusti. Lineage (NCBI taxonomy): Eukaryota > Fungi > Ascomycota > Dothideomycetes > Pleosporales > Pleosporaceae > Alternaria > Alternaria arbusti. The sequence goes on along the minus strand of NW_026249954.1, from coordinate 138,860 downwards.
TCAACCCTGCTTCCAGCTTGTTGCTTATCCTCTGGCGCATCCTACGTACTGTACTGGTCGTATTCTGGACCCATCTCTCAGGCTCTGCACGCGCTATCAAGCGCATCAGCGTCGCCAACACCAGCATACTATACCACGATGGACGTGCGTTGGCGACATGTGAGAGCGGGCCGCCAATGCGCATTGCGTTGCCAAGCCTGGAAACCGTCGGCTGGTTCGACGGTAACCGTGCCGAAGGCGAGGCTACACCCGGCAACAAGGACAAGAACGACGAGAAACAGCCTGAAGCTCTTGGTGGAACTGGTGTACTGAGCTGGATGAAAGAGTGGACAACGGGTCATCCCAAGGTCGACAAGGTCACGAACGAGATGGTTCTGTTCCATTGCAACTTCGTCGCGCCCTACGTTCACTATTCCCTACTTCCATCAGAAGGCTCTGTTGCAAAGAGATCAGGTTCAGAGGGAAGCAGATTAATCAACGCGCCAGTGCCCGGGTGCTCTGGCGGGAAGCTTATGCACGATTTCGGTGTGTCACGACACAATACCGTCATACTGGACCTGCCGCTCTCCCTTACCCCATTAAACTTGGCGATGAACAAGCCCATTGTCTTTTACCAACCTGAGAAACCAGCCAGGTTCGGTGTCTTTCCCCGGCGACACCCGGAATTAGTACGTTGGTTCGAGACAAGCGGCTGCTGTATTCTTCACACGGCCAACACTTGGGATGAGTACAACAGCACCGGCGATATATCAGCCGTTAACATGCTAGCTTGTCGGTTGACTACCGCATCTCTTGTGTTCAGTGCCGGGAACATTGAACCTCCTCCAAACCCGAGCAAGAAGCAAGCGAGCAGGCCCATGTCTTTCTTCGCCAAATACGATGACGAAGAGCATGTACAAGATCCCGAGAAGTCTCATTCAGATGAAACGTCGCCTTTGCTGGGAGTCCACAACGAACCAGAGTCATCAAAGGCGCCCCACAACGTTCCCATCTCACATGACGACGAGGAACAATGTCGGCTGTATTACTACCGGTTCTCACTCGCGCTCGGCTCATCGAACACTATCACTCATGAGTTCGCCTTGGCAGCGATCCCTTTCGAATTCCCCACCATCTCGCCCTTCACCGAAATGTCACGCGCACGGTACATTTACGGATGTAGCACGTCCGACGAATCGTTTGGCGCGGCATTAGGCAAGGCGACAAAGATCGACATACTCGTAAGAGTTGATGTACAGACGCTGCTCAATCGTGCCCAGAAATCACCCCCACAGGCCGTGGACGGCTGCATCGACACCCGCACAATAGACGAGATACTTGCTTCAGACGACCGCGATGATCCTATCAAAGCATTCCACCTTCCACCAAATCACTTTGGACAGGAAGCGAGATTTGTACCTCGTTCAGCGAACAGTGCAAGTGGTGATGAAGCGGGATTCGTCGAAGAAGACGGGTACCTGCTGTTCTATGTCTTCAACGAGGACCAGTTGGATGAAGACGGGGAATGCAAGCCAGATGCAGAGAGCGAGTTATGGGTATTGGATGCACGGGACATGCAGACTGTCGTTTGCAAGATCCAACTCGGCGCTAGAATACCCTACGGCTTGCACGGGAACTGGTTTACAGAAGAGGACATTGCTCAACAGCGAGAAATCGCAACCGTGCGATCCGTGTCAGAAACACAGTCTGAGGCAGGATCGAGCAATTTGCGAAAAGCTCTAGTTAGTTGTCTGGGCTAGTGACGTCTCTGTGTTCGGACCACTTGTCTAACGGATCGAATGGTTTCGAGACGTTAGCGCTACCACCTTCTTACGTAGTCGACAAACTCTTTCCACGAGTTTTAATATCGAAAGCTTCACACTACCGCTCTTCACATGTGCCGAGTGTTGTCCTGGTGATGTGCGACGTTCCCCTAGTCAATGCGGCATCTAGATTTGCCCCGCTCTGAACAGAAAGCTTCGTTGCGCCGATCCCTGCCGTAGCTGTTGATCTACTCGACTCCCGCACTGACGTAAAACAACCGATAGGAACGATGCCTGCCTGGGCAGTACGTGACAAGAACATCACACCACCACAGTATTGCCGTTACGGTAATGATACGCTGCCATGCATTTCTTCCCCTCACGATGCGCATTCTCCCCCCATGATGCGCACACAGAAGGCCCTTTTCACGATCTCACCACGAAACTCTGTGTCAATATCATCAAACACTCTCAACACACAATAAAACCCAAACTAGCCTCAAGCCAACTCAACGCCAGCGTTAAGTTGACTCGGCTGGCGTTATGCAACAGATGCAAGTCGATGTCGAAGTAAGCTCAATAGATCAACGTCATAAAGCTTAATCCTAGTGGCGCTCGCTCAGGTGGTGAGACGGAAAGGCCGGGCGCTATGCTCAGAACCTCTAGCGTCGATGATGATGATCCTAGTGTGACATGGCTATTGCACCGAGCAACCGTCACTGAAATCAGCCATTGGGAAAAGAGAAACTGGAAATGCTAAACGCAGCGCCTGCTTCTGACTGGCCGTCACTCACCGTCACCGGCTCTTGAGTAACAAGTCTCGGCCTAGTCTGGGCCCCTGGTCGATTGAGGGTTTTGACATGCTGCATGATCAAGCTCCAATCCGCTCAAGGTATGTCGTCATGATGGCATCTCTAGATCTCATGGGCGGTAAGTTCAAGATATAACCAGTACCTGCTACCTCTTGTCCTCGTTAAGCAGTCCTCTTGGTACATTCCAGCCCATAGTATTCATTTGGCATTTTACCACTGTTTTCGCAATGGATGTCTTTCGCAGGAACAATGCGCTGAACCTCAATGACAACACCGTTAATGGTGCGACGGCAGACATTGCCATTACCACACATGGATCCGACTTCTACTTCGCTATCTGCGCCGCCATGGGTCTTTCTGGATTCATCTTCATCGGTCTTGGATACCGCAAGGCGCGTCGCGACCGCCTTTTCCACTACATCACTGCTTCCGTTGTCTTCGTCGCATGCATCGCCTACTGTAAGTCAAGCGCTTCCCATTACAACATGAGGGATGTGTACTGATCTTCACTTTCACAGTCACCATGGGAGCCAACTTGGGCTTCACACCCATCGCAGTCGAATTCCCCCGTAGCGACCCCAAGGTAGCAGGAACCTACCGTTCGATCTACTACGTCCGATACATCGACTGGTTCATCACTACGCCTCTTCTGCTCATCGACTTGCTCCTCACTGCCGGCATGCCATGGCCTACCATCATGTGGGTTGTTGTCGTTGATGAGATCATGGTCATCACTGGTCTTATCGGTGCTCTCGTAGAGAGCCGTTACAAGTGGGCTTACTTTGTTTTCGGCTGCGTCGCTCTCTTCTACATCGTCTACCAGCTCGCATGGGAATCGCGCATCCACGCCAAGTCATTCGGCCGTGATGTCGAGAGGACCTTCATGATGTGCGGAAGTTTGACTACTTTGCTTTGGATCTTGTACCCAGTCGCATGGGGAGTGTGCGAGGGCGCGTAAGTGTTACCCAACAACGATCATAATTGCGCAGTCACTTACATCAGAACAGCAACCTCATCGCTCCTGACAGCGAAGCGGTCTTCTACGGCGTCCTTGACTTCTTAGCCAAGCCCTGCTTCGGTGCCCTCCTTCTGTGGGGCCACAGGAGCATCGACCCTGCCCGTTTGGGTCTTGCCATCCACGACTACGGTGATGCCGACGCTGTCGTTCAGGAGAAGAAGATCAAGCCTGAGACTGCTGCCTCAGGCGCAACTGCCACCCACCCCGATGGCTACAACGGCACTGCTCCTCACGTGGACAACACTGTCTAAACAAATCTCTGGGTTTAAGGTGAACAGTGGCCTCTGACAAGACGGAGAGATCAGAGGTATGGTGGTAGTTGTAATGTTAGGATGACCTTCGCGTTTGCAATCCCACCGGGGATGAGAACGTGGAACTGTAACGCGGATCGAATCATGAGTACTTTCAAGATACCCTCTCTGGTAGATACTCAATTAATTTTTTACCTTGTCAAACGTGTTTCAGAATGATTCTGCATACATTCATTTGACATGTTCACAGCTAGTGCACGACCATCAGATACTCTAACCACCCAACCCTCCGCTGATGTATACCACCAACACAGGCAGACTCGATTGTACAACCCATGTTTCTGCGCCTAGAGTATGCATTCTGCACACACCATTCGTGCCGTATTCGTTCACTATATAACTTCCGCAACCCTTTCTCCAAGTCCCGCGCATACGTTGATGAACAGGCTAGCCAACGTTTGTTGCTCATATCTATTCACCCACAATCGTGACCCCTCAGGATTCCATGACAAAAAGTGGTCATTAAATCAAGTACAATGTATACCAACAACATTAATATACTAAAAGCCCTTATCTACGCCCGTATCTACAGTAAACTACATACGACAGCACTACCAATCGCCCAGCAACCCGTTACCAGCCTTCTGGTACACCAAAACACCCGGTACCGTCACAAACACGAGGGCAATGCTCAACAATATCCAGACAAGCCAGCTAAGATACGGTCCGTTCTGAGTGCGATCCAGGGGACCAGGAGCTGGCTTGGGCTCTTCCTTGGCGTCCAGCGGGCGCCACGGGATGCGGCTCATTTCATTGCGGTCATGGAGGATCTGTTCGGTGACCAACTTGGCACCAGCAAGTACAATGGGAACACCCGTGCCAGGGTGTGTACTCGCACCGACAAAGTACAGATCCTCGATGCTGCGATGCTTTGTCTTGGGCCTGAAGCTGAGCACGTTGAAGAAGGAGTGGCTGAGACCGAGAATGGCGCCACGGTCGAGGTTGAATGTAGATTTCCATGTCACGGGCGTGTTGATGGTCTCTTCGATGATGTGGGGACCGAGCGAGATCTTGAGTCGCTTTTCCATGGTTCTGATGATGATTTCACGTGCTGATGCTACCATCGAGTCCCAGTCTTGGGTCAGGCCTTTCGTGTGCCCCGAGCCCTTGTGTTGGTCGTCGGATGAGCCTTCCAAGTGACCGACTGGGACCAGGATAACGATGGAATCACAGCCCTCTGGCGCGGCGGAAGGATCGACGCGGGAGGGGACGTTGACGTAAAAGCTGGGTTGATCTGGAATCAGGTGCTTCTTGAAGATACTGTCAAAGCTCTCTTTGTAGTCTTCCGCGAGGAAGATGTTGTGAGCGCTTAGTTCGGGGAATTGTCGGTCTAGCGCCCAGTAGAAGGATATGCTTGAGCAAGACGCTTGACGTTTCAGGAGAGCTCGTCCAAAAGAGGTGGATGGGAGGAGGTTGTTGTATGCGTAGGCCAGATCAGCGTTGCAGACAACCACATCAGCGGTCAATGGCTCCTGGCTTTCATCTTCGAAAACAACGCCGGTCGCACGTTTCCCGTCGTCCGATATCTGTATGTTGCGGATGGGGCTGTTGAACTTGAATTCGACACCCAAACGCTCACCTACGTTGACAAGAGACTCGACCACCTGATCACGTTAGTAAAGAAGGTTTTCTGCAATGGAGTACACTAACTTTATGGAAACCGCCAATGGGATACCAGATGCCCTCGGCCAGCTCCGTGTATTGCAGCAGACTATACGTTCCCGGAGCGTCAAATGGGCTCATGCCCATATACATGCTTGCAAACGTGAAGACTCTCCGTAACCTCTCCGTCCAGAAGTACTTGCTCGCCCGGTAATAGATGCTCTCAAAAGGATGCAGCTCGAAGAGATGCAATAAGAAGTCGAAACGGACCATACTCAGCAACGAGTAAAAGTTCTTCTTCAGCACATGGATGATGGACACCTCATAATGTCGATGTGATTCTTGCAGGAAAGCAAGGTACCGCTCGAATCCGTCCTTGCCTTCAAAACGTTCGACTTCAGCCTTCATGATGGAGATGTCGGTGGAGAGTTTGAAGGTAGTATCATCGTGGAAATGAACATTGTAGTTCGGTTCGCATTTGACCAGCTTGACGCCCTCTGCATCGAGCGAGGTGCCCAGATCCTCGAATGTTTCATGGAAGAATCGAGGTAGGAGTAGTAAGCTCGGACCTTGGTCGAACCTCTGCGTAACGATTAGCGTTGAGTCGTGTGATGCTGCCGCACGTTCATCGACTTACATATCCGTGACGATGTATCAAACTGCATCTTCCGCCAGAGAAATCGTTCTTCTCGACTACAGTAACTTTGTAGCCTGCCGCTGCGAGCCGCGCTGCGGTAGCGACACCTCCGGCACCAGCACCGACGACGATCGCGCTAGGGCGCGTGCCCTTGTTCTCGATATGCTCCCCCATTTAGTAGACGGATTGATGTGTGAGAGGCGGCACAATTGCGATGAGCGTTGTGAAGAAGACGCGTTGTAGCGCGCCACGCTCGGGTATTCCTGGATCAGTCCACACCAAGACTGCCAGTCATGACGTCTACAAAAATCAATAGGGCTAGTTTGCACCTTGGGCAATTGTTGAGTTGCATCGGCACATTTGCGCTGCACGTGAAAGCTTCTGGCTGTCTGAATCCTAATCGGCATCTTTCCTTGGATGGTTTTCCGCCCCCTGCATGCGATGTTGAAGCCGATAAGCCACGCGAATGTAGCTCACATGTGCTATCCGCGCGCAGCTTAGAGCGGAAGCCCGCGGACAAGAGATTGTCCAAAGACTTGGCGCATGCGCAAACACCTGTCACTTGATTATTCAGAGATGTTTGATTATTAGTGTTGTTCATCTCACGATGATCGTCGACGCTTCAACAAGTGCCCGCGATCGTGGGGTCCACTAGCGACGCTCGGCATTCACCTTGCAGCATGCATAGAAGATGATTGAACATTACAACATTATATTATTAGCGACTCAGAACGTCGTCTTAATTAAATATGGTGAGAACATCGGTAGAGTTGGAGTACTCGGGCTGACATTCCTCAGTAAATCCGCCAAACATGTCGGCCCTCTCTTGAACGAAATCCTGGAACGCGCTCTTGGAGCAACTCTCTCCAGGGCCATCAGCACAAGCCAGCGGCTGCGGGTCTTTGTTGACGAGGACGCGGATGTACTCGTCAGCGGCGAATCCGTAACTGTCGCATGACATCTTCTCAACAGCGATGTTGGACAAGAAAGGTAGGATCCTCGACGATCTCCACGCTCTCGCATGGTTGGGCCTGTCGAGGGGCATTGTGATGTTTGGGTTGTTCACTCCGGTATTAGCGGAGTTGTTGAACAGACCCATAGCAACTACGACAGTAGGAGGCAACTCGCGGTGAGTGAAGGAGACGTAGAGATCCTGGTCGGGCTCGTCCGCGAGCAACTCGACGGCAGTAGCGTTAAGCCAGGGAAGACCAAGAGCACCCGACAGCTCGGGGCTTCCATAGCCGGTGTTGTAGAAGTACATGATATCGTTCATGTACTCGAAGGAGAGCCACTCGTCCTGGGAGAAGAGGTCGAGCGAACAGAAGGGGGAAGAGCCACGAATGACTGTCTCGTATCCGCACAGCTGCTGCATGCCTACGATGTCCGACTTGGTGAAGTTGAAGGCAGGGGCGTACGCATTCAGACGTTCGACGATGGGCTTGGTGTACGTTTCTTGATATTCCTGGAGGAATATTGTTAGTTGGAGTCATGTTGTCTTGGTGAGTTTACGTACAGATGACTGCTCGCTACCGTATGAGGAGCTGTACTTGGGGCAACCCTTGTATGGCGTCAGGGAGTCTGCACCCCGAGCAGCATCCTCGCGGACGGAAACACGCTCGGTGTTGTTGCTCTCAGCCACGAGGCCGTCGATGAAGGAAGATGCACTGAGCTCGGTCCTCTCGGCCGTTGATGTCCATACGCGCTCAGGGTCCTTGAACGTAGGGTAACGCAGACGCACATCGACACCCAGCTTGTACGATTGCAGCCTTCCGACCGAGGTGAGATCCTCTAGCTCCTCGTCGCTAATGGGTGTCTGCCATTTTGACAGGAACGACAGGGGTCCCGCGCTTCGCCAGTCGGCCGTCGTGTTCTTCAGCTTGTCGGTGAAGGGCTCAATGTACTCCTCATAGTCAAAGTCGTTGGCGTAGATGGCGGCATGGCGAATGAGGTACGACGCGCGCGTTACGTTGCAGCCCTGTGGCGGCTTGGGGTCGAGGCGCGGGTCCTCGAAGTACGGGGCAATGCCAGCAAGATGCTGCAGAGGGTCGAACGAGTAGGCGGCCTGTGCCGTGGCTGCATTAGCAATTGCGAGGATGGAAACGAGGGCCGACTGCATGGTGGGCAATGTAGGCTAGAGCGCGAGCCGTACCTAGGAAAGTTGGGATACATGATCGCCTTTAAGCTCTGCCCCAGGCTGCGCAAACGATGTCATTGTCCGGATCCAGCGTGCCGTGCGCTGTGGAGAAAGCCGAAAGCAGGACGTGCTCGACCACAACCGACGGGATATGACGATGTTTGCCAGGTACCTGCCAAGGCAGCGGTTGCGCATTGACCTCACCAGCCACGTCAGCCACCATCTCACATCTTCCGGCTCCTCAATGGGTGGATACGGTGAAAATAAAAACAATCACATAACCAGGGGTATTGGGTAGCCAACTCGCTTCTAGCATTACACAGTCTCGTCACACCACGTTCGCCCGTCTCTGCAGCGTCTGCACTTTGAGTTCCAACACTTGGCAGTCATTCTCCTTGCGGTGTAGATCCCTCATGAGTCCCTCCTTCTCCGACCGGAGAGCCTGCAGCTTGCCTCCGATGCTCTCGCGGTAGGTAGCATGTTCCTCAAGCAGGGCTTCAATTCGGTACCAGTCCATCTGCCCGCTTCCTCCCGAAGCACCCTGGGACCGTAGCCGCTCGAGCTCAGCGTCTTTGGCCCTGATCTTGGATTCAAGATCAGCAACGGTCCCTTTCCACGCTTGGTGAGCGGTCGATCGGTTTAGATCGTCGATGCTGCCACCTCGCGGCGCCCCTAACTGCGCGACAAGATCAGAGTTTCGCTTTTCTAATTCGAGAGCTCGCTGCTCGAGAGCTGCCACCTTGGCCGCAGTAAAGAGGTCGGTTGTGTCGCGCCTTTCGAGAAAGCTACCTGGACGTCCCCGGCTTGGACTGCTACGTCCAGTCTGTGCATGCAATCGCTCCACCTCTCTTGTCTTTTCAGCAAGCTTGCTCCGTACAATCTGCACGTTGATGAGATCTTCGTCGCGCAGCTTTTTGGTCGCGTCCAGTTCGCGTCGACAGCTAGCTAGCAGTCCCTGTATCGACATGTTAGTTAATGTCTTGCGCTGATCCATCGTCTTCACACTTACACGAATCTTAATGTTGTTCTCTACATCTTCGTCTCGAAGGGCCCAGATGGCGTCGTGTCGCTTCCACCATGTCTTCTTCTCGTCTTCCAACGCTTTCAGACGCGCCATCGTCTGCTCGTACTCTTCAGGCTTGATTGATATGGCAGGATTCGATTGTTCGATGTAGACAAGCTTGGACATTAGGGCGGCAAGTTGCGACTCCAGAGGACCAGGGACATGCGGTGCGGGTGCTGGAGATACCGGCTCCTGGCCTGTAAGGCTCATCTTCGTGGCTGAAGGCGCCAACGACTTCTTCGATGGATAGGGGACGTCCTCCTCGTTGCCATCCAGAGTGGAAGATCGCGATGTTGCATCGTCGTCCACTGGTCGCTCAACAAAGGTTCGCTGGTCTTGATATTGCGGTTTGTTCGCGCTGACTACGTGTACGACATCGTTTGCCTTCTTCTGAGAGAACAAAGGTGCTGTGGGGTTAGGTTGTTGCTGTTGTCGTTGCATTTGCGCCATGGCTGACATGGAGGTGTCTTGTGGACGACGGGAGTATTGCTGTGGCTGTGGCTGTTCGTCCTCTGAACCCAGGTCAGAGTAGTTGTCTGACTCGTAATTCGTCGGTCGTCTCTGCATTTGAGGTGAACTCATCGAAACGGGGCGACTTCCTGATTGAAAGGACGCGATAGAATGGACAGATGGTGTGCGTTTCGCTCCTGGAGTTACGCGGTTTGGTGCCCACATCTTATGCTGGGGTTGAAGTCGGAAGGGTACTGTTGCGCAATGTCTGCGTGTATGGCGGGCCGGGTCGATCGAACGAAGAAGCTGAGCTCAGCTAGATCTCTTAGTAATTAAGATGAATTTAATATCTGTCGACAAGTTGAGGTTCAACTCAGCCTCTATGTAGTCCATCGTGGATTCGCGGTCATGCTATGAAACGGTGCTGAGACGCAGGGGTCAGGACACAGAGATCTGCGACACAGACAGATGAACGACAGCCGTATCAGCCTGAGATTGCTTTTGAGCCTTGGACTGCACAATTCCGACTTTGTACAACACCTCGAGTCCGTACTTTTGAAAAGGCTCCACTTGGAGCCCCATCTCACCATGGTGTAACACCAAATTCTACGCGAGTCATGGTGCCGTTTGCCGATAGTTCAGACTAGAGCAGACCCGGCGCTACGGATGCTGGTCTGAAACACTTCAAGCCGCGATCTTGTATCAACACTACCGGTTATCACATCCTGTCTAACACGTATTCGTGCCCTCGTGCAATAGATGCCTCAGCCAAGCTGTAGGCATACATTTCTGATGAGATTACGGACTTGTGCGTGCACCATGTCAAGCAGGGCATCTTCGATATTGAATGGAGCTGTGCTACACCGGGGTGCCGACGAATATATACTGTCTTATCACATATCGTAGCGGTCCGTTTCGTGGTGAGCAGGCCTGTATATGAAGTAGTCAAAAGACGCCACCTTCTCTGTGCCGTTGCAATCAGATGCCGCCATACCCACAAATGCGCCCGTGAAGCTTCCATGTCTGTGTTTGCAAAGTCAGCATGCATCATCATGTAATTGATAGAGGAAAGTAACTCACGCTTGATGACCACCACACTCATCACTCAGGATCGAAGCATCATAGACCGGTCCAATCTCTGTCAGATCCTTTTGTCCCTCTAGCGCATAGCTAAACTGGAGTTTTCTACCCCGAATGCTCAGCGCCAATCGTACCTTGCCCTCTTGTGGGAGTGACACCGGCTCCGCGAGCGGGAGTTTCAAATTGCCGTCCGGCCACGAAGCTTCCGAGCTCAAGATGAGCAGTTCACGCTTGCCGTCAGAGTCGGCCGTGACGGTCAAGTAAAAGAAATTGAAGCGGCAGTAGTAGGCAGTCAGGCCTGCGAATGTGCGTTCGTCGTCTGGGCTGAAGCTAACGACTGTCTCGGCATCATAGGAGAAATGCGTTTGACGGCGTGCAACAAGGGCTTGTTCGAACCAGGATCCAACGGCCTCGCGCCCAATGAGTTGCAGAGCACCATCTTTGACATCGAAGATGCGCTCTGGCTCTGGTGTGCGGAGCCACTGGAAGTCTTTGTGGAGACCATCTTTGCTGTTGAATTCGTAGCGCTGCTCAGCCCAGTATGCGGTATCGTCGCGCGCTGCCGGCAGTTCGACATGAAGAGATGGAACGGGCCCGTTCTTGACATATAGCCAATCATCCTTGTCCCAGTAAGCCTCTTGAATAGCGCACTCACGCCCAAGAACACAGCGACGGAATTGTGTTGTAGGGCGGCCAGCCAGATGGACAATGTACGTCTTGCCGTCCGGAGTGTCGACTATATCTCCATGACCCGCCCTTTGCAACGAAGCTAGCGGTGCGTCTTTGGAAGTGATGATGTGCTTTTGAGGATGCAGTTCGTATGGGCCCCAGATATCGCGGGATCGTGCCAAAGTGCAGGCGTGTTCATATGCTGTGCCACCCTCAGCAGTCAACAAGTAGTACCACCCGTTCCGCTTGTACAGATGCGGGCCTTCTACCAGAGCTAAGTCGCTACCGGGGAAGATAGTCTTCCATGGGCCAACAAGTTTCTTCGTTTTAGGATCCCATTCCTGCATTCTGATTCCCTACAAGTAGATCCATGAGCTCGGTATCTGCTGCAACGACTTGTCGCCGGAAGGCATTCACTTACAACGAAGAACTGCTTACGTCTTCGGTGGTCTTGCAGCATATTAATGAAGTACTTCTTGCCATCGTCATCATGGTACAGTGAAGGATCGAATCCTGAGTGGTTGATGTAAATGGGGTCAGACCACGGACCCTCAATGCGATCAGCAGTGACGATGTAGTTGGGCGTGTCTTTGAAGGAGCCATCCTTGCGTTTGACGTCTGTGTACACCAGCCAGAATTTGCTGCCGTCATGTGTGAGGCAAGGTGCCCATACACCTAAAGTCTGTTACGAAATGCGCGAATATAATCAATTTTGATCGAATACGTACCGCAACTATCGGGGTCACCGCGCATGTCCAATTGACTCTTCCTGCTCAGTGGGCGTGTCACGAGCTCCCAATTGGCAAGATCCGTGGAGTGGTGTATCTGCACTCCCGGAAACCACTCAAAAGTGGATGTTGCGATGTAGTACTAATTGACACAATTCCAAGGTTAGTCTGTGCCATGTCCTACTTCTAAGGTCCGAGGTTCAACAATCCCCATATCACATCGAAAAATCCTAACGGTGGCTTTCCTGGTAGTCCAGCAGTCGAAATCGGGGAGTTGTAGGAACTGTAATACTCACTATGGTACTCTGGTTAGCTCATTCTCTCAAGTTGAACACAACAATATCTTACCGTCATTTCCAACACGCAGGACCGATGGGTCCGCGTTGAAACCTGGAAGGATGGGATTACGAACTAGCGGCATGATGGTGGGTTAGACGTTATGTGTATCGTTTGCGATACCCTCGCACGACAGCCCAGCTATATACGGTGCTTCTCATCGAAGATGTCGGCGATTGCCCGCGATGAATTAGCCGGCTGCGAACCGCCTCTTTTGCCGGCGCCTACTTGGCCAACAGCTGACGATACAGTGTTCTCAACCCCGCGCCTGGCCCGACATGCAACATCACGCCGAAGGAAGCGAAAACTGGAGCGGATAGACGCGCACCTCCGATTATGATGACGCAAGGCACTGTCATGTAGGATGTAACGAAACGCATAGATAAAAATTTGAAAGCCAATGATGTCAATTGTCAATGTGTAAAGTCAAGGCCTGATGGTACACATGTGTTACTCCAGTACGAGGACGATTGTGGCATGCTTGTCGCATGGCTGGCCCGCGGCGTGATAGCAGAGACCAGACGGCCAGCCAACATCGCTGGCAAGCGCGCACGTGGGCTTGGACGGGTGCTACGAACTGCAGTCGTGGGTGAAGTGGTCACGGCGTTGGCGACCCAAGGGTCCATCGGGCCTTGAAACGAGGAGGTACAAGACGCCTACAACACGACCATGCGAGAAGCATCTGCAGAAGACGCGCCTGGCACATGGGAAGTCGACGAGCAAGATCTTGAAATCATGTCGAGAGCGAACGAAGAGGAACTACATGGGGCCATCGTTGCCGTTACTCAGAACGGCTCCCTTGGACTGCAGCCACATACACAGGAGAAGCGGGTAAAAAGACGCTGGTGTTATGTTGTCCGGCGACATGTCGACACTGAGGTCGAGTAAGACTCCCTCATGCAAGAACATGGGTACTGCGTTGGCGTCAACATTCAAAACCCGCCATTCTGTGAAAACACCATTGATCAATCGAGCGGTGCCGACACGCAGTTTGACGACGAATGCATCGAGGCTTCCGAAGATACCCAAGCGCTATTCGGCTCGGACCGGCACGTTGCTAATCCCGCCGACGACATCAATGCCCCTTACGACATTGTGTTGGTTTGTGGCAGAACCAGCGGCAGATCTAGTTCGTGGGCGTACGATGACTCGGCGACCGAGGCCAAGAACGCTGCTGACGCTTTGTATACTCTCTGGGAACGAACTTTTAACCGTCTTGCGCTGCCCCACGACCGCACCGAAGGCCCGGACGGCGTTCATGAGCTAGAAGCACCCACGCCGATCTGGATGCCATACCTCATAGGGTACTCATCTTCTCGAAGCACGGTTTTTGGACTGCTTGAGAAAAACGCAGAATATCGCGAAAGCGTTCAGAACGTAATTGAACACTATCATTCAATGCTGGAAGACCGCCGTGTCAACGTGCTGATCATCTTCCCCGGCGTAGATGGCCTTACAACCGCGAACGAATCATGGAAAGAGTTAGCGGACCATTGTCCATTCGCGCGTTTCAGCCTCACCAGTATCAATGAGGATGTCTTTGCGTCGAAATACCCCTCAGTCTACACATCCAGAGCGGACTTTGCGTATCCACACCTGAACACGGAAGACCTTCAATTTGAATGGGCTGCTCGACAAACGAGCGCGGACCCGACATATCGACTTCTTCTGGGGCCCAAAGAACAAAGGTTCCTGTGGTGGTTGAGCGTCCTGCAGGAGTGGAAGTTTTTGTCTACTGAGCGTGGCGGAAGAACAGGCCTCAAGGCTTCAAGTATCGTTAAGGTCTTGACTGTTTCAAGAGCGTCACTCCTCGAGACTATCATCGCAAAGACACTCCCAACAAATGCTTGTGAAGCCTGTGGCCGAGACACGTCAGATACATGGCACCGAGGGAGCGAGCGGCATACTGTACGATGCAACAGGTGCAAAGGAGCGGCTTCTGAAAACTTCGCGTAGTGGTTCGACGAGAATCAGCAACACATCTCATGCCAGGACATGGTGTTTGTCGGATACCTTCCCGAGATAGAATCCCAAACGAAACGCAAGAGGGCCATGAGACCACCAATGACGTCAATGAGTACTATATAGGAACCATGAGCTAGATTACTTGCAATGATCTTAGCAAATCCAAACAGGGAGGTGCTCCACGCATCCCAGTTTATGAATTATCCAGTATCCACATGCGGGTCACTTGACATACTGTCTAGCGAGCACCGAGTATCTCTAACCCGTGCGGTATATACGGGAATCGGGGGTTGTTATCCCGACATGAGCGCTAATCCTCACAACGCCGCGCCCACACTTCCCACATGGCAAAGGCTTCACGACTCGTATAGCCCTTCTAGTCTTGGTCCTCTGACACACCTTCGTTACCCACTTCCGGTCTTTCTGAGTCTTGGTTATTGGTAGAATCGTTACTTGGTGCCTCATCCACGTTCGACGAAGCGACGACACCCGCGGGAGGGACGAAAGTATCGCCTTCATCCGTGTCTAATTGCATCAGGAAAGTCTCCCAAATCTCGATGAGCTAGTACGCCAGTCAGTAAGCCGGAATATCAGACGTGGTAGGTGAACTTACTTCCTTCTGTGCTTCTACAGCACTCTCTAAGAAGGTCTCCACGCCTGACTTGAAGTCTTCGACCTTTTCTCTCTCAAAGCGCTCTAGCTCACTGCGCATCAGACGACCCATATCGTCGAAAAGCAGCCTTGCTTGGTGAACCTTGCGTTCGGCATCCGCAACGTCGGCGCTGAGCTGGTTCAGACGGTCTTGCTGTGATCTGCCCTGCCTCAAGAGTTTGTCCTGATTGGTTTTCCGCTTCTGTAGCTCCTGCTCGGCAGAATGCCAGGAATGGTAGGCCTTCTGTCGCTGCTGGAACGCGGTCTTTACAGAACCTATCAAACGAATGTACTCGTCTATTACGATGCCCATGGTGAGGATGTCTTGTTGGGCTTGGCGCTCGTAAAGCTCTCGAATGCGAATCTGGATATCGGATAGGCTATCAAGCGGACCAGACAGAGATGGCGATAACTCGACAGCAGACAAAGAATGCAGAGAAGCCGAGAAGTCGCCACACGCCTCAGCTAGACCTTTCCGCTGTGTGACTACAGAGTCAGTAGCCTTGAGAAGAGCTTTGAGCTGTGCTTCTAGAGCATCGAGGTAGATTCTGCGGTCGTGGAACCACTATGGTACCGTTAGTATAGTGACTAATCTTGAGAAACGTTGTACGTACGTCGTCGTGTTCAACGAATTTACCACTGCTGCCAGAGAGCATAGAGCCGAACATGCCCTTGCTTTCGCTTATGCCGGGATCTTTGCGCTCCTTGTTCTTGATGTCCATGTTGAAGGCTTCGCTTTCGAGGAACAGCTTCAAGTCACTGTCGTGTTGCAATACTGGATGCGCAGCCGCCTTGTTAAGCATACGCTCCAGAGCGGAGCGTCGCGACTCAACAAAATCGGCTTCGAAGCGCCCAACGGCCTGTTTCTCCGGTGGTGGAGGGATAATGACTCCGGGGTTGTTGTTGTGCAGTTGTGTGTATAGCCAGAGGAAGTCACGGTAGCGGCGCGAGACGGTAAATTCGGGGTTGCGGTAGCCCTTGGACGTCGTCTTGGTAGTAACAGAGTATTCTGTGTGCGAGCTCGTGAGGTCACCGACTTTGTGAGGGTCGCCGACCGAAATGGCAAAGGACGGCTTCGCGGCCTGCTCGACGCTGACGCTTGGCTGTGTCTGGCGCTGGGGTGTGGCATTCGAAGGAGCCTGTACTGGAGGCGGTACTCTGGCTCCTTGGGAAGAGCGTAGCTGCGCGTCGTCGTCATCAAGGTCGACCGAATCCATCATGCCGCGCAGCGAAGGCGTGGAGGCGTCGGGGGCGGCCCGAGTGGTGCGCGACGCAGCAGCTTCCTTCTGAGGCGGCGCTGGAGGAGCAACCTCAGGGCCTGTCGACGGCGAGGGAGCACCCAGAGGGCCCAGCGGGTCATCAACAGCCTCAAGCTTGGTGGATTGCAGGCCATACTGTCGCCTTCTGGGGCCGCGTCCTGCAGGCGAGCGCGGGGCGGCGGAGGCTGTAGGGGCAGCATCGGTCGCTGGCTTGGACGAGGTCGTGGAGGATTCGGGGTCCAGGCTGTCGTTCTGCTCTACTTTGTGAGTACTCGGCGCAGGGCTCGACCGTGAGGGCACATCTGGAGGCTTGTCAGCTGTGCGCAGTGTCGTCGGCAAGACAAGAGACACATACCTCCCCACGGAGAGCTCCCTTCATCTCCAAGGTCCATTGGCGCAATGATTGGGTGTGTGTGGGTGCGGTGGTAGTGGAAGTCGCGGGTGCCGTGGGAAGCCTACTGTATGGCCATGGCAGCTATGCATTGGCGCTGGGGTTGGCTACACGGCTACCTATGACATACAGGGTCCACTAGTCGCAATCCCCATCACCTCACAACATGTGCATCATTTAGCCGTCTTTCGTTCTATCAGCCCCCGACGTTTGCATTTATTACAGATTACTACCCAGGCTCACTTTCCCGTGTTCACAAGTATAGCCGACTTTGCCGTCTTCAGACCCCAGCCTCATCACTCCCCTCGTCTGGCCTAATCGTTTCCCAAGATGGACGACCCAGCTCTCGACAAAGACCTTTGTGCCCTCAGCGGCAGGCCTAAGGTAGGTCGTGTTCACTATGCCGAGTTAGCACACTCCATATTCCAACCTCTTGGATGCCTCAAGATTGCACCTACAATTACGTGAGACATGTCCACCATCCCAGAACCCTTCGCGGATACAAGGCGTAATGGCCATGGAAGTCGTAATGTCAAAGATCAAAGCCACGGCTCCGCCATGAAGCATACCACCAGCGTTGCACAGCTGCTTAGGTACCGTGAAGCTCATGACGTTGCGCGACTCGTGAGGATTGCTGCTTGTCGGCGCATAGGTAACTGATTCGACCTTGAGTTCTCGCGCAAGGATAGCATCGTGGCCCTACAGATATAGCATTAGAGCAGCGTAGTTGCATGGACAAGGTAACATGCATCGTAATCACTGTCGCGTATGGCCTCAAACCATTGCGATACCTTCTGAAATGGCGACAGATCCTCTTCATCGCCTCCTGCGGCTCCTCTTGCGCCTTCTTTGTTTGCAAATCTACTCATATTCGAGCGTCGTGAATGTAAAGAGACATGACGCTTATGGAGCAATGTCAATGATGCGAGATGCAGGCGGGACCTCGGCATCTCCAACAACGCTAACTACTTCGAGCCGCTGCATCCGAAAATATGGTAGAGAGACCAAAAGTTCCATCCCACGCGCCCTAAGCACACCTATCGAAACAACGTCTAGCCATGGATCCGTCCGGACTCTTCCGCCAGCTGCTACGCATGCCCGTAGGCCACCGTACCGCCCTACTCGCGCCTACGCGTCCGAATGCGCGCGCTTTCGCCATGTTCGCACCCCCGCTGTCGCACCCACGCTTCATGTCCCTCCCGCGCATTGTCCAGCCGAGCTTCTGGGCCTCTCTGATACCAACGCCACTCAAGACGCGCTCTGAGAGACCTAGGCGCAAAGAATGGAACCCCGCTACCCCGTACATCATTCTTGGATTGCTCGTTGGCAGCCAGGCTATCCAGATATTATGGTTGAAGCAGGAGAGGACACACAACCTTCACAAAGCCGAAGCGAAGATTGGGGTATTGAAAGAGGTTATTGAGCGTGTACAGAGAGGGGAAGACGTCTCTGTAGAAGCGGTTTTGGGAACGGGGAATGAGGCGGATGAAAGAGAATGGGCTGAGGGTAAGCCAACACTCTGGAGCACGACATGATTAGAGGCAGTCTGGAAGCTGACATGTGATAGTTCTGAAAGATATCCAGGACGAGGAGGCTCTTTTCCAAAGTAAGAGGAGGAGGAAGGCACAGAAAGATGCTGCTATCCAAGAGGCTACTCAATCACCGGATAAGGACCAACAAAAGACACCGAGTACCAAGTTCACGAAACAAGAAGTAGAAAGCGTTGGAGGTGTGAAGTTCTACTGAGCTTGAAAAAGGCTACGTGATATGGAAGTTGATGTCGAACGGACATGTAAGCCTCTTGTGCGGACCAGCCGCTCAAGCAGAGAGCTCAAAAAGAATGGATCGAAAAGCAGTGAAGATCTGGCATCCATTGCCGCCACCATCACCATCAAACCTCATCACCACTTCGCTCCTCGCCTTCGCCTTCCTCTTCTTCGTTCTCGCCATGCTCTTCGTCAGGCTTCTCGTCATCTGCCGCAGCCGCAATCATGAACCCAGCCCCCAAAATCTTCGTCGCGACCTTCATTCTCTTTCCACGCTTTCCGTTGCCATTGTTGTTCGAGTCTTTGGTGGAGCCCCTAGCCTCAGGGTTGTCGCACAAGAGCGCAAGAGTAAGACCTCCACGCAAGGCATCATCGCACGCCGCCTTCACGTGCCGCAACAACAAACAGATACGGGCCAAGCGCCTCTCCACGCTCGTCTGGCTGATATCCATGAGCTTGCCGCGAACCACCTTCTTGTGGTAGATATTGGGGCGAACCCAGCCTCGCTTGTGTACGGCGATGGCCTCGTCGAAGACGTGGTGAGCCGTAGCCTCGATATCCGTGGGATCGTACGCCTCTTGTTCAAAGCGAACGACGTTGATCGACTTCTCGCTGTCGCGGACGTCGGAGACGTCGATCATGGAATCGTAGATACGGCGTACCCAGTACGTACCTAGGAAGAGATCAGATTAGTTCATATTGGAACAATAATGAATATGCTGTGACTTACGTCCATACTTCTTGACGCGCTCGACATCTGGTGCTGGGCCCTTCTTTGGAACGCGGGCGCGCTTGCGGTATGCTCTAGCGGCTGCGCCGGTCTTGAAGCGCCCGCTAAATGCTGGATAGATGGGCTGAACGGGTGGATACTCCGGATCAGGCTCGAGAGCTTGGAATTCAATGGGTATGATCTCATACCCATCCTCATCTATCTCGGGCTCCCATGGAATGGGTAAGTAGTTGTCCTCTGTGAGAGCTCCCTCCGGGACCGGAGCAGCTGGCTTGGCCGGTCGGAATCCAAGAGAGCGCATCAGATCCTGGTATACGGCATCCTTCTTCTTCGCGGTCAAGGCGGCGACAGCCTTAACCTGTTGAGCTGGACTGAGTTCTCCAGAGTGAAAGCGTGCACAGAACTCCTCAAAGTTGAACTCAGCATCAGAACTGCTGTACTTTGGAACTTGCGGCTTCTCGTTACAGGCTTGTGCAGTGTGCTCTTCGACGGTAGATGCGCAGCCTCCATCTTGAGTCTGAGTCGAAGCAAGTGTATGCTGTAGGGATAGCGCCAAGTTGGTGGCAGTGAAGTCGGCGTTGTCTTGGTTGCCGGTGAACTCGTTGCAGTCGAACGCGGTGTTGTCAAAGTCCATGTTTCCAATGCCGAAGTCGAGGTTGTTGGTGGATGCTGTTGCAAGTGTAGCGAAGGCATCGTGGACGGCACCGTGATCGTTGGCGTGGTCGTTGGCCTGTTCGTTGTGACCGAGATCTTGGTGTTGAGCAAAGTCGGCGTCGAACTGGAAACCAGAAAGATCACCCAAGCCGTCGTCTTGTTGATTAAGACCGGAATCAATGGGCTCAAAGGGGTTGAAGGCAGGTAGCTCGGGGTTGTTGTCGACAGGCAAGTCAGGAAGACCGACAAAGGCGTCGTAGACAGCATTGAGCGAGTCCGAGTGCTCTGAGCGAGGAGCAGGCGAGTTTGGAGTCAAGTTCTTAGGTACGTCGACAGGCACATCAGGAAGAACAGGAGAAACGTTGCGTCTACCAGCACCTGAATCCAGAGCCTCTGAGCGAGCCGGAGAGTTGGGAGCTTGAGGTGAAGACATGGTAGCTCGAAAGAAGCGGTGCCAGACCGAGTGATGAAGAAGTTTGAGTGTGAGAATATAGAGACGACCGGCGTCAGAAGCAAGGCAAGTTGAAAGAAGAAGAAGAAATTGAGCAAAGATAGAAGTTGGTGAGTGGAAAGTAGGTTGCAAGGAGGAGAAAGACTAGAAGCTGTAGAGATGTTATACTAGCCCTAGACCCATGGGCTGCCTGTGTGTATCGTTTTCCCCATTGTCGAGACGTCGGACAACAGTGCGTGATTTTTTCCTGTACAAAGTCCCATTCTGGAGCTCGAAGATGCTTGTAACTTTCATATCACCGTATTGTTTGGTCGCTCCTGGCGAATCACAGCCCGTCGTTCCTATTGTGCCACGTGGGAGAGCGACGAGGTCGGGGCGCTAGTCGAGTCCCCTTCACCTTCACTTTTTTGTGAAGAGTCAACAGCCTCTTTCTCGAACAATAGAATGAACAAATTTGCGCGCTTCAAAGGCTCACTTTTTGAAATACCAAATCGTATACATTAAGATATCAAAATTCTACATTTGCCAGTAGTTGTTCCTGCATCAATAAACTCCTCTGACATCTATGACATGATTTGCAAACCGCTACGTCATTGATGCGCAAACTGAGCAACACCAACTGAGTGCCAGAAAGTGGACCAAGGCGCAAGAAGCTCAAGAGTCTTGAGTCAATGATCCTGCAATAGCAAAAATGGTATAAAACGAAATCCCATCGAAACACGATGGTACCATGAGAAGGAGAAAGTGTAAAAAACCAAATTACGCCTTACAAATCGCTGAACACATGTCCCATCAGGTAGCAGCAAAGCGTTTCAAGGTTCGTGTGTGCCTTTACGAAGATCCGTGGACTTGTGTAGGCGAGATCATGGTTGCAGCCGGCTGAACAGATTTTAGGTCCTGGCTGCCTGTGGCAGTCTGTGGACCATCGTCGCTCTCCACCCTCTTCCTCCATTGCGAAAGTTCATCCACATCGTCAGTGTTATCGTTTTCAGGCATGCGTTCAAAATCAAAGCGGTCGCTCAATCGGTAAGCTTTGTTGGTAGTTTCCCAGTGACTCCTAAGTGCGTCTAACTCAGAAGCAAGATTGTCAAGGGCCATGGAGTTTCGTGTAGCCGAAGATGAAGGGCGGGGTATGGCTTCTGGCGTGCTGGAGCCATCGTTGTGGCTGTACAGAGACTCGGCCGATGCAACGCTATCGTGTGCCCGGTGGCGACTGTGTTCAGGGTGGGCGTTCTCAGCCGGAACCTGAGATTGGCGGCGGTAGTTATCGACCGATGTCTCAAACTGATCGAGGAACATTTGGACGCGGCTCTCAGCTTCGCGTGCACGCTCTTCTGTCTGTGCATACTGTCGGCGAAGCGATTCGAGGTCTGCCTGAAACTGAGCCGCCTGATGCTCGGCCTGCTTCGTGGCATTTGTTGCCGTCTCGGCATCGGCGCGAGCGGAAGCCAGGTCGGACTGTAGTTTGGACAACTGAGTCTCGAAACGCGAAACGGTAGCTTCCATGTTCTCCCGCGACCTGTCCAACTCGGAGCGGAGTGCGGTGCGTTCTGCGTCCAATTCGGCGTGATTAGCTTCGTCAGCAGGGCTACGCTTATCTTGTCTCGCTTGAGTGAGTTCTTCCTCGAGCTTCAGGTTCGCGCTCTTGTAACGATCAAGCTCCTGTTTCATCTTCGAAAGCATCTTCTCTGTACCACGGAGGTACTTGACGGCAGCTTGGTGGTCGTTGTGAAGCGCCTGTAGCTTCTCCTCCCATTCTTTACTGACCTCATGCTCACGCTCCTCGAACATGGAACGCAACTCCTCATGTGCTTTAGTCATAGAATCCACCTGTTGTTCCAGCTCGCGAACGCGATTGAACTCAGGTGTGCCAAATCTTGAGTTTGGACTGTCTAGTACCCTCGAGCGTCGCGTATCGACAGGGTTCACACCTCTTTCATCAAGAAGATTGCGAAGAGTCTTGAGCTGGACTTCAAACGCATTGCTCTCAAGACGCAGACGTTCGTGTTGTTGGCGAAGCTCGGTACGTTCAGCTTCGGAGAGCTGTACATCTCGCATAGCCTGTTGTAATTGTTTACGGATGGTCAGTCCCTCACGACTAGATTGCTCTTGATAGGCCTCAAGACCGGCGATTCGTTCTTCTGCTCGTCGAAGCTTCTCCGACGCTTGATCAGCTGCTGTCTGGTTCTTGCGGGCCATGGTATTTGCAGCTTCGACTTGCTGTTGCAGCACCACGACGCGCTCATCGGCATTTGCGCCATCGTGCTCGGAACGTTCCGTCATCGTTTGCAGACCAGAGAAAACAGTGGCTCGATGAAGGCGTGCCTCTTCTGCATGGCTCTCCGCTAGCTCCTCCGCATCGCGAAGCTTCTGTGTCGTAGTCTCCAGTTCCAGAACGCGTGCCTCGTATTCGCTACGAAGCTGGCTCAACTTCTGGCGCAGGTTCTCGCTTTGCGTCCGCTCCTCGTTCAGTTTCTTTTCCAACAAGGTTGACTTCTCTGTAGATGCGAAAACCGCATCGCGCAGAGATTGAATGACGGAAGACTGAGTTTTCGATTCTTCGGACACCTTAGCAACCCTGGCGCTCAGCTCTTGCTTGTCGATGGCTAGCAGCTTTGATGCCGATTCCGCTTCTGCGGCGCTAGTGGAAACTTCTCTTGCGATACGCTCAGCTTCGTGCAACTCGGCGCGTAGACTCTCTGATTCAGCCGTGGCCTTTTGTCGGGTCGAGTCCAGTTCTTGTACGCGTTTCTGGGCAGCTTCAGCGGTTTCCTCAGCTAGCTGCTTGGCCTTCTTTTCGGCGTCAATCTGACGAGTCAAATGCTCCACCTTGGTAGCCAGGTCGCCCTGAGCAGCCAAAGATGTAGCTAACCGACGGCTGATGTCCTGGAGGCGATCGGCGTCAGGTGTACTTGTGCTTCGAGCTCCATCTGGCTGTGGGGTTCCGTTCTGACTACCGCCTCCATGAGCCGCTAACTTGGTTTTTGCGTATATGGCTTCGCTGACGGCTGCATCCCGCTGCCTCTCCACTTCAGCGATCCTCTTTGCAGCATCGTCACCTTGGGCTTTGATTGACGTTTGCACTCGTTCAAGCTCGGTCTTCATCTTAAGAAGCGCCTCCAGCAAAGGTCTGTCTTCATCCCGAAACGCGTCGGCCGACCGTTCATCAAATACAGGACTTGTGGAGTTGCCCGAACTGTAACCTGCTCGACGGGCAAGTGCAAGCTCGGAGGCGTACCATGCGTTGCGACTCTTGACGTGCTCAAGTTCTCTGACCAGGTCAGCATTTCTCTGGTCGTTAGCGAGCGATGCGTTCTTCAGGCCTTCGCTGGGTAATTGATCAGCGTCACGGACAAAGCCGCGATGCTGCTGTGTTTCGAAAGACTGCCTCGTTGCCTGGTCTGTGCTATCTTGAGAAGCTTGCGCACGGTGAGACTTGGACGTGTTCCGTGAAACGGTGGTGCTAGCGGTGCGCATAGTGTCCATAGACTCCTTCGGGGTACGTTGGCTTACAGCATCCGAAGCCTTCCTTTGCATGTCATTCGTAGACGGGCTGTCGCGGGTCATGGGTGACATGTTGTCTCTGTCCACGGCGGATACAGCGCCTGTATCGATAGGTGGGCCGTATCCGCGTTCGTTTTTGGTGGGAGTTTTGCTCCTGGGCTTCACGGCACCCTGTACGACAACGCCATTCTCACGGGGTTGCGGAGGCTGCTGAAGTGGCGGAGGGCCTGGGGGCCCCTGATTAGCTGCACGAGGCAGCCGTGATCCTGGGTTAATGCCGTTGCCCATATTCTCTGGGGCTCTTGTCGTTTGGGGGCCGGACATCATGCTCTCGCGCGTTGGAGGGGAGCCGACTTTAGCGGGAGGAACATTGCTTCTCTCACCACCACTCATCTTCCGCTGGGTGTTCTGCGGTTGTGGTGGAGGAGCACTTTCATTGGGCGGATACCTTATCTTGGATGTGTCCAGTATGTAACTAAGGCTGAGCTCGTTCCTGTCACTGACTGAAGAGCTGGGCTCGCCAGCCAAGACGACGATGTGCTTTCCAAATGCGGTCATGCTATGTCCTGATCGGGCTGACGGGGAGTGGCCCATGTTTTGGAACATGTACCAGCGGCGGGAGGAAATCCGGAATGCGGCAAGGTCGCCCAAATCAACGCCTTCCTGAGTGCGCCCGCCAAAGATGTACATGGTGTCGTTTACGAGGGCGGCAGAATGGCCTTCGCGGGCTACGGGAATGTAACCAATGCAGTCGAGCTCCGTCCACGCGTTGGAACGTGGCTCATAGGTCCAGACATCGTTGAACCAGGTGATGCCGTCTGTGCCACCGAAGCTGAAAACAATCAGTCAATCAAAGGTTGAATAAGGCAAGAAACTGGGATACGTACAGATAGAGCTTGTCGTTCCAAGTCACCACCGAGTGATTAGTGCGGGCTGGTGGGGATCTGCCCTGTGGAGAAGCCTGTTCCTTTGTGTTTGGTAGTAACACCTCCCATCGGCTGGCCGAAGATTGCAATGAATTCAGGTCGAACGCTACTAGATCGTTAAAGAAGAAGCCCTCAACCTGTCCGCCGAAAATGTATATCTTGGAGCCGAGGATGTTTAGGGTGTGTCCGTAGCGACCGGTGGGACGGGGGCCTTGTGGTAGCGCGCGCGACCAGTGTTTTGTAGCTGCGACACGTTAGTCGGAGGTATAGGTCATTCCAGGCTCTACCCACATGTGTTGAGGAGATACAGGGTATCGTCCAGGTCATCGTTATCAGCCAGTTTGGTGTCTCCTCCAAAGACAATGAATGCATTGCCAACAAGCAAACTGGCGTGACCGACACGGGGACCAGGGCCGTCTCCCGTGGTGGAGATGGGATAGCAGGCCATGCTGCCGTTGCCCATTTCTGTCAGCCACAGATCACCCTTGACCGTCGCGCCGCCCACCAGTCCACCCATAAGGTAGATGGTGCCATCCTTGGAAGCCGTGGCATTGATGGCGGCGCCGTATCGCGGGAACGGATTGCCTGCGGTGAAGTTCAGGCGGCGGGAGGACCAGGGGTAAGGCGAGTCTGGCGAATTGCCGGCAAATCTGGGGTTCGTGTTCTGTCGCAGTCAGCACAGGCGCGGCACGAGGAAGTTGCGATGGCGCGTACCTGAATGTTGGTGTCGGCCTTCTCCCGCAGGGCCTTGGGCTCGGGGGTGAGCGCATTTGCAGGATTCTGGAGGGAGCTCAACGAGTTGTTCACACTGGTGCCGGGCGTGGGTGTCTGGGACGGGGGGCCGCCACGGGGCTTCTCGAGTTCGCGTGAGCCAGTGCCATTGACGGCGGGGGGTGGTTGGCCTGGGCCATGCGACGAGGTGATTTCCCGAGTTGCTGGGGGCAGCGTATTCGACTGCTGCTTGCTCTTCTTGCCGAAGAGAAAGGACATGGCGGCGGCGGTGGTGCGAGGGCGGTGGTGCTGGAGCGGCCGGGGCCTATCGCGCACGCATTCGGCCTGGGAGACAGAGACAGAGACAGAGGGAGGAGAGGCGGAGCGCACGCAGAGGCTGGGCTGGCGAGGGTGAGGTAATTAGGCAGAGCAATGGACGGGGCGCGCGCGCATGTCGTACGGCTGGGGAGAGGACAGCAGAGCGTGGTAGGGATGGGCGGCGGCAGCTTTTGGGGGGATGTATTATGGCCTGCTGAGGATGCGGAGGCAGACGACGGCGCAGCAGTTCCAAGGGCGACACGTCCGGTAGACACACAAGGAAAGACGACCAGGCGGACAACGGGTTACGGTGGTCGGTCTGCTCTGTTCACCTTGCGCCCCTGAGACCGGGAGGATCAGCGGACGCCGACGAGGCTACGGGCGTGCCATTGGCTGCAGCCACCGGAGCATGCATACGGGCCTGCAAAGACGCCTCAGTGCAAGAGGCGCGTCGCGATGGTGCAGAGGCTAGCCAGTGTTTGCGCCGTTGGCCAGCCAGCATTGCGACCGAACCATGCGAGACTGCATCCGCGCTGCACCCGTGCTCTGGCCTTCCGTGGTCGCGGTGCCTAGGTGGAGCGCATCTCTCACCGCGCGCTGGCTCGGGCCTAGCGCCGACGACATGCACTGTCGAGCTGCCTCACCTCTGCTGCCCTAGATCCACGCGCACTGTGCAATAGACGTGCCATTGCCGTGACGTCCACTGCCACGGCCCATACTCGTGCCTGCCGCTCTCACCACACGCGTCCCGCTGCCACCGCCTCGCGCTATGGGCCCCATCACGACCGTCGCTGCTCGCTGAAGCTCACCATGAGAACCGCCGACCAACTGCCTCTCGCCAGCGGCCACACGCACCCCAATCCGCTTGCCTCGCACGCCCCCCTCGCCATGGACGGCGCCCACCACCCCGAGCCCGCTGCCTCCTCGCGCCCCAGCACCGCTGCCGCCGCCGATGCCGCGCCTGCCTCGCCCGTCGACGAACATGCGCCGCCTGCCCGCCCTGCCTCGATAGGCCCTCAGTCTGCCCGTCCCAGCATGTTGCGCGCGAAGAGCGACTTTGGGCCGCGCCATCCGGCCCTCCCGCCCGAGAGCACCGACGAGGGAAGCGTCGACGGCCACTTCAAGATCCGCCATGGCTGGGACGACCAGCTCAACTCGGAGGAGTACAGCAACCTGCTCACCTCAAACTTCTTCATGTACTACACCGACAAGAAACACGAGACGGGCGGCCACCCCAAGAACCAGGACTGTGCCTTTCCCGTCCAAGAATGGCGCATGCGGGACCGCCTCAAGACCGTCTCCGCTGTCCTCGCTCTCTGCCTCAACATTGGCGTTGATCCCCCAGACGTTATCAAGACCAACCCGTGTGCCAAGGAGGAGTGCTGGATCGACCCGACAGTTACCTCCCAGACGCCCGGCCACACGCCCATGAACCAGATCGGAAAGGCCCTCCAGACCCAGTACGAGCAGCTGAGCATGCGCACGCGCTACAAACTACTGCTAGACCCCACAACCGAAGAGACGAGGAAATACGCGTCAACTCTGCGCCGGAATGCCCGCAATGAGCGAGTCTTGTTCCACTACAACGGCCATGGCGTGCCTAAACCAACGTCTTCCGGCGAGATCTGGGTCTTCAACAGAAACTACACGCAGTACATTCCCTTGTCGCTCTACGACTTGCAATCCTGGATCGGCGCACCTAGTCTGTTCGTCTATGACTGCTCCGATGCTGGCCTCATCATCAGCAACTTCAACCGCTTTGCCGAGAAACACCAGGCCGAGTTTGAAGAGGCGCGCCGGAGAGATCCCAGCGTCGAGCATGTCGATTTCAGTGATTGCATCCATTTGGCAGCATGCAGAGAGCGCGAGTCTCTCCCTACTAACCCCGAGCTGCCTGCTGATATCTTCACATCCTGTCTAACTGACCCCATAACCATGGCCGTACGCTTCTTCATCTTGCAAAACCCACTCCCGAGCAAGGTCAGCCTACGAGATGCCCACAACATTCCAGGCAAAGTCTCTGAGCGTAGAACGCCTATTGGTGAGCTGAACTGGATCTTCACAGCCATTACCGATACCATTGCGTGGAACTCTCTCTCCAAACCTCTGTTCAAGAAACTGTTCCGTCAGGACTTGATGGTTGCTGCTCTATTCCGCAACTATCTTCTTGCACAGCGCGTCATGCGCGCATACCACTGCAATCCCGTCTCCCATCCCGAGATCCCCCAAACACATAACCACCCGCTCTGGCGCAGTTGGGACTTGGCCGTTGAGCTGATCCTGGCTCAGCTGCCGGATTTGCAGGCCGAAGCACGCGGAGAGAAAGATTTCAACTACAAACACTCCGACTTCTTCTCTGAACAGCTGACCGCTTTCGAGGTATACCTGACACAGGGCGCCGTGGAGCAAAAGGTACCGGAACAACTTCCTATAGTGCTCCAAGTACTACTCAGTCAAGTGCATCGTCTCCGAGCGTTGATCCTATTGTCGAGTTTCTTAGATCATGGCCCCTGGGCTGTAAATCTTGCACTCAGCATTGGCATCTTCCCATACGTCCTCAAGCTACTACAATCGCAAGCCAATGAGCTCAAGCCAGTCATGGTATTCATCTGGGCCCGAATACTTGCAGTCGATCAGTCCTGCCAAGCCGATCTTCTCAAGGACAACGGCTATCAGTACTTCATCAACATATTCAATCCCAATTCTGGTATTCAAGATTCAATCCAAAAGACTGCCTGTTAGCTAAACTCAAACAGGTATACCTATTCAGAACGCAAGCGAACACCGCGCAATGTGTGCCTTCATAGTCTCCATGTTCTGCAAAGACTACAACCAAGGACAACGTGCTTCACTAAGCACAGAGCTTGTAGAGAGCTGCTTGGATCATCTCAAAGATATGCAGAACCCGTTGCTCAGGCAATGGTCGTGCCTTTGTCTGAGCAAGCTCTGGGTCAACTACGAAGAAGCCAAGTGGGTCGGCATACGGTGCATGGCACATGAACGACTTTGCGAGCTAATCGTGGACCCCGTTGCTGAGGTACGGGCAGCAATGCTGCATGCATTGGCGTCCTTCCTTGGTATCCGCGATGTTACCCCACAGGTGGCCAACATCGAAGAGTCCATCGCGTCTATGATCCTCATTATGACCATGGACGGTAATAGTATGGTGCGCAAAGAGCTTCTCATCTTTTTCTCAACGTTCGTTGCCCGCTACAAGACCCGGTTCATCGTTGCCGCATTCGAGCAACTATCGGAGGATTACGCCAACTCAGACACAAAGCAATCTGATGACAAGAACCCCGATGCGCTCCACATGAAAGCACGTACAGGAGCTACGGGCAGTGCTTCCGAATCGACGTCTTGTTCGCAAAATACCATATACTCTGCCATTTGGAAAGAGTTGCTGGTCATGTCAGTCGATCCGCATCCGGAGATCGCAAAAGACGCTGGAATTGTTGTTGATTACATCCTGATATCACTTATCGAGTCGTCTCTAGCCAAGTTTGTACAGCCCCAACTAGACGAAGCTCTCCAAAACGCGCCAGCTCCTCGACCCATGCGCCGTGCAGTAGAAGAGACTTCTGCGCCGCAAAAAGCCTCGAATCCCCCAACACCGACCAAAGACTCAACCTACTTGTCACTCTTCGGTGGCATCCGAAAGTCCACGAGTGTCGGCGCTTCGCTGAAGAATCTCTGGGCAGGCCAAGATTCAGCAAGCCCTCGACAGAAATCTTCAGGGAGATCTGCTGCCGATGATGCCCACACTCCCGCGGTCTCTCGCCCCCAGACACCTGAAAAGTATCATACCGTAGAGCAGCCAACCTCACGAGGGTTCAAGAACAGGAACTTGACGGAGAAACCAGATATCCCACTCAAGAGTGTGTTCTTCGAATGGTCCGTAGAGTACTTCCGCGAACCTCAGATGAAGCCCACAGAAGCCGACGAACCAGGAAGTACCGACTATAATGGCAGACTCTGGCGGAGGAACCGTAACGACAGGATTATTGCCGAGACTCAGCCGTTGAAGGACATTGCCGTTTCCAATCGTTGGGACGTGCCACGAGGATATTTCGACAACCTCAGCCAACCTGCCAAGATGTGTTTCCACCAGTTTGAGGACCATCTCGTAGTGACAGATACACGGGATACTGTCAATATTTTCGACTACTCAAAGTCGGTCAACAGAATCAATTCTTTCTCCAACGGGAACCCTCCCGAGTCGAGAATAACGGACGTGCGATTCATCAACGAGGACGACCAGGCACTACTAATGACAGGATCCTCGGATGGTGTAATCAAGATATTCCGCAATTACGACCGTAAAGGAGAGACAGAACTAGTGACAGGATTCCGCGCGCTTACCGATCTTGTTTCGAGTAACAAGAACGCCGGTCTGGTATTCGATTGGCAGCAAGGGAGAGGTCTCATCCTAGTTGCTGGCGACGTGAAGGTCATTCGCGTGTGGAACGCTGGGACCGAAGTATGTACCAATGTAAGTTGCGCTCTCCGCATCCGTGATGTCGTAGCTGACCTGAGTAGGACCTTCCCGCACGATCCGGTTCTTGCATTACATCCTTAACCTCTGATCAAGTCGAGGGAGACGTCTTTGTTGCTGGTTTTGGTGATGGTGCCATCCGAGTATACGATCAACGCCAAAAGCCCGCCACCGCCATGGTCAAGGTCTGGAAAGAGCACAAGCAATGGATCACCAACGTTCACCTGCAGCGCGGTGGACAGCGTGAACTTGTGAGCGGCTGCCGTGGCGGTGAGGTCAAGCTATGGGACATACGCTGGGACCGAAGCGTGAAGACTATCCAAGCAACTTCCGACACCCTAAGAACACTCAGCGTTCATGAACATGCTCCCGTTTTTGCCACGTAAGTGCTCATCACATTCCAAGATTACGAAACATGTTAACGTTAACGTGTGTAGTGGCACACAACGACATCGTGTGAAAATCTTCAACATCAACAACGGCCAGCCTGTGTCGCACCTTGAGCCCTATTCGGGTTTCCTTCGCGATCGATCTGCCCCTATCTCGGTCACTGCATTTCACCCTCATCGACTGATGATTGCTGCGGCGGCTGCCAACGACACTCACGTCAATATATTCTCATGTCACGAACCAAAGCATTCAGCTGTCAAGACAGTGAAACTTTGGGATGGGAACGCGAGCGCGTCGACCTCCAGTCGAACGTCCATCGTTGGCTGAAGGCTGACTATCGACGACACCCAGCAGTGAGAGACTGCAAAGAGAATGAGATAGTTGCGCTGGCGGCTGAACCACAAAATGATCGTTGAGGACATGATCTTTTTTTGTACCATGAAGCATAGCGGCTTGTTTTGCTGCAGGGCGTCTGGGAAGCATTGGGTTTGAGCGGGAATGACAATTTTTACTATACCCAGCTGCATTAGTTAGTAATTGTATGAGAGTCGAAACATGTATCCTGAGCCATTGAGGCTATTAGGCGGGCATTGTATTGTACTTAGACAGCCCAGGTGTTCAAGGATCCCGTAGTGGGCTATGACGCCGCGGGGATAGCGGGGCTGTGATTCATCCACGGCTGCCCCACTATGGAAATGTGAGTCCCTAGCACACGTCTGACTATAGAACAACGCGACTCAAAACACCCCCAATCCAACCACAATGAGTGACGCCGCAGCTGCTGGCGCTGAGCCGCCCTCCAAGAACGCGCTGAAGAAGGCGCAGAAAGAGAAAGAGAAGGTCAGTAGAGTCTCTTTCCCGTCAAGTCCATGACATTAACAGTAGCCCAGGCAGAGAAGAAGGCCGCAGCCAAAGCCCGCGAACTCGCTGAGCGTACCAAGAAAGAAGTCGACGACTGCGCCGACGTTTCCGCAGGCGCATACGGCGAACTTCCCCTCATTGGATCCAAAGAGTACAAGCCTACGGGAACTCCGCGCACTGAGCTTACCGATGTCGCCAACAACGAGGACAAGGAGATTACGTTCAGGTGCTGGGTTGAGAATGCAAGGGTACAATCTGCGAAGCTCGCTTTCTTGAACCTGCGACAAAACCTCAACACCGTGCAGGCTGTCGTTGCGGCCAGCGACAAGCTGAGCAAGCAGATGGTCAAGTTCTGCGGCAACGTCAGCACCGAGAGCACACTCGTCGTTACGGGTATCGTCAAGCGTGTGAAGGAGCCCATCAAGAGTGCCAGTATCACCGATTTCGAGATCCATGTCCAGAAGCTCTTCGTCGAGGCCAGTGCTGAAATTCCGCTACCACTTCAAGTGTCGGACGCGGAACGCCCCATGCCAACTGAGACTGCTGCGGAAGAGGATCAGAAAGAGGAGGAAGGTGGCGAGCGCCCACTCGTCAGTCTGAACACAAGGTTGAACAACCGGACGCTTGATCTGCGAGCCAAGATCAACCAATCTATCTTTGTCATCAAGAGCGGTGTTTGCGCCTTGTTCCAGGAGTTCCTCTCGAAGAAGGGCTTCGTTCTAGTGCATACTCCAAAGATTCTGTATGTTACTCGTGTGGTGATTCGTTACATATACTAATATGACATTTAGTGGAGCTGCCTCTGAGGGAGGTGCTAATGTCTTCGAGCTGAAGTACTTCGGTCGCCCCGCCTACCTTGCTCAGTCACCACAGTTCTACAAGCAAATGTTGATCGCCTCCCGCTTCCAAAAGGTCATGGAGATCGGTCCTGTCTTCCGCGCCGAGAACTCCAACACGGCCCGTCACTTGACCGAGTTCACCGGACTGGATCTTGAGATGGAATTCCAGGAGAACTACCATGAAGTCATGAGTGTGCTGGAAGACCTCATGCTCTTCATCTTCAACGAGCTCAACGCACGGTACAAGAAAGAGACAGAACTTGTAAGAGGAGTGTATCACGTCGATGAGTTCAAGCTTCCTCAGTCCGGAAACGTTCCCAGGATTCCTTTCCAAGAAGGTATCAAGATGCTGCGCGAAGCTGGTGAGGAGCTTGGAGACTACGACGATCTGACGTAAGTGCGAAGGAACGATCCTCAAAGGCTTGACTAATGTTTCCAGAACACCTCAAGAGAAGATGCTTGGCCGTCTTGTTCTCGAGAAGTACAACACCGACTTCTACACTCTGGACCAATTCCCTCTTGCTATCCGTCCCGCATATACGATGCCCTCACCCACCGACCCTGCTCTCTCAAACTCCTATGACATGTTCATGAGGGGTCAAGAGATCTGCTCGGGTGCACAGCGTATCCATCACTCAGAGCTGCTCGCAGAGCAGATGCGCAAGCATGATCCCCCGATTGATCCCGCCGGTGCTGGAACCAAGGACTACGTAGACTGCTTCAAGTACGGTTGCCCGCCGCACGCCGGAGGTGGTTTCGGTCTGGAGAGGATTGTACAGTTCTGGCTCGGATTGCCTAACATCAGGATGTGCAGCCTGTTCCCCCGAGACCCCCAGCGTGTTGTGCCCTAAAGATAATCTGCTAAAAGAGAACGATGAAACACTGCTCGACAGCGTCGGCTTAGCAGGGATGGGTCACTATGAGGGGCGCAGACACACCACCTTTCGTACAAAAAGGGTCCTGAGTTTGGCATACGGTCTCGGAGCTGACGTGTATGACACGAGACAAAGATTGAGAGTTGATCTATGACGGCGTCGCGTCTCATGGAGCTCACGACCCGTAGTGTCAAGCACAGATACTAGAGAAATATAAATATATTACATGTTCATCATTCAGCCTACAAACACACTACTCCTTTGAACAATTGTTCTACGACACCTGCTTGCTTCCAACGGGGTGTGCCGCCTATGACCACCTAATCGTGATACTCCAGATGTGCTCTCGCTGGAACACTTCTAATGTACTCAGGCGGGCTCATTAGGTTCCAACAGTCTTCATCCAGTGCGACCAGACGCAGATAATCAACGGAATCTGGCAATGTAACATCCGTCGACAACTCAGTCTGGCATTGACATGGACGCCGATCTCTCATGCGTCGCGCGTGCTAGTCGCAAACGTCGAGTTTTGCCCTTCACAGCCAGTTGTCCGCCAACAGCTGATAGCCCGCCTACGATCAGTCTTCACATAGACCAACGTGCGTGACAATGGCGCCATCCTTCCATCGTGCGATTGCAAAGTCTGACATAGCAATCCGCGTATCTTCCTCAACATTGCTTCAGCGTCGCGGCAGCAAGCTTCTTCTGTGCTTCGTCCCCGAGGGCCGCGACATCCACCTCTTGTATAGCCTGTCCAATTGCCAATGTCGTCTTGACGTTTCCTCCATCAACGTGCACAAGTCCGTTTCGGCCGACGGTGACCTCGAACCCGATTTTGGAGCCCAGGGTTTCCAACAGAGATATGCCTCCGCGCGCTGCAAGCATCCTCCGTGCCATACCCAGGCTGATCTTGAACACCATACCCCCCTTTAACAGACCGAGACCTTCGCCCTTGCCCGTGGAGGGATCGACACAGGTGAGCTCTGATGGTAGGTCCTTGCCGGCGCTCGCGACGCGACAGTAGACCAGGGAGTTTGGGGGCAGCTGGGGCCGCGTCTTCTTGGTCGCGCCCTCGAAGGCTAGGTGGGGTAGGGTCGCAGCCGGCGTGTTCGGGGTGAGGAGACAATTGAAGTTCTCGGCGGCAGAGCCATTCACAGTCGCGATGACGAGGTCGCCTGCAAAGGGAAGATACTGTCAAGGGGATTAGCAAGCAAGGTGGAGGAGACGGAATAGATCTCTCACCCTTCCAGTGTTGAACTCGACCGAAGCGGCATTCTTCTTGTTGTCCGTCACGAGCGCGCCCGCGACCGTGGCCGTGACCGTGTCTGGCGGCGTGTGTCGCAAACCGGGTCCGAGGGTGAGCGTCTTCTTTTTGCCTGTGCCAGTTGGGAGGGCGCTCTGCGCGATGTTGTCGCCAGGCAGTACGATAGTGGCTGAGGCTGCCATGGTAGTGCTGGCAAAGTGGTGTCCTTGGGTGTGGTAGAGCACCTGGTAACATGCGCCGTCCCTCGAGTGAGCTCATTCCGAGAAGCCCGTGCGCTTCCGAGAAAAATGCACGACTCTGAATTTCTTAGCCGCGAAGAAACACACGCGCTACAAACGCTACCACAGCCGGCTATCTTCTGTTCACCTGCCTCTGCCGCTTTATTGTCGATACTGAACGGCTTTCGTTTGACTCGAATCCTCTTTCCGTAACCCGAAAACGTCTCCCCGCGCAAGATGAGTGCGCAAGCGGACCCCGCGCAGCGAGTCGCGATAGGCATATCCTTTGGCAACTCGTACAGTTCCATTGCTTTCACTTCGGGTGTAAGTGCCCATGTCTGTCGCCAATGTCTCTGGATGTTTCTGACGCATAACAGGAAGGCAAAGCAGAGGTCATCGCCAACGAAGACGGAGGTACGCCGCCTGTTGCACGCCCTGGATCCCCTCGACTGCTAACACTTGAAAAGACCGTCAAATTCCTACCGCCCTGTCCTACGTCGAAGGAGAAGAACTACACGGAGGCCAGGCCAAGACCCAATTCGTCCGCAATGCGAAGAACACAGTCGCCTACTTCCGCGACTTCCTCGGCCAAGAGTAGGCAATCCTATCCTACCTGTCCAACCACGTCGACTGACACCCTGCAGCTACAAATCGATAGACCCCTCCCCATGCCACCAGTCGGCCCATCCCGTACAGCACGAGGACGGCGTTGCATTCAACATCCGCGATACCGCCGACGAGCAGGAGAACACCGTATCCGTTATCGATGCCACAACACGTCACCTGAAGAGACTACGGAGTTCTGCCTCTGACTACCTTGGAAAGGAGGTCAACGCCGCCGTCATCACCGTACCCACAAACTTCAGTGATGCCCAGAAGGAGGCCCTCAAGAAGGCGTCGACAAACGCTGGCATCGAGGTCCTACAGTTCATCCACGAGCCCACAGCTGCTGTCCTAGCATACGATGCCCGTCCTGGTGCGCAGTTGGCTGACAAGATCATCGTCGTCGCCGATCTGGGAGGCACCCGTTCGGACGTGGCTGTGGTTGCGTCCCGTGGCGGCATCTACACCATCCTGGCCACTCTACACGACTACGATGTCAGTGGCTCCAAGCTCGACCAAGTGCTCATGGAACATTTCGCCAAGGAGTTCCTCAAGAAGCACAAGTCGGCCGGTGACCCTCGGGAAAACGACCGATCGTTGGCCAAGTTGAAGCTTGAGTGCGAAGCTGTCAAGAAGGCGCTTTCCATTGGTACCACCGCCAACTTCTCCGTCGAGAGCTTAGTAGGCGGCACCGACTTCACCGCGACCATCAACCGCACCCGCTACGATCTCCTGGGAAGCAAGTTGTTCTCTGCCTTTACTCGTCTTGTCACTCAAGCTGTGGAGAAGGCCAACTTGGATCCTCTCGACATCTCCGAGATTATCTTGGCTGGCGGTAACTCTCACACTCCCAAGGTCGCTTCTGCGGTACGCTCAGCCTTCCCGGAATCCACCACCGTCCTCGCACCTTCCACATCCCCATCAGCCATCAACCCCTCGGAATTGTCAGCCCGTGGTGCTGCTATCCAAGCCAGCCTTATCCAGGAGTTTGAGCTTGAGGACATTGAACAAAGCACCCACCCTATGGTCACTGTCACACCCCACCTTTCCACCGCTGTTGGTGTGCTGTGCATCTCGGGTGATGAGTCATCTGGCGTTTTTCACGCCATCGTCGACGCGGAGACACAACTACCTGTCCGACGCACTGCGACCATTGCAACGCCACGAGAGGGAGGTGACGTGCTCATCAAGCTTGCGGAAGGCTCACGACACATCAAGGTCACAAAGCCAGAGCCCAAGCCCAAGGCTGAAAAAGACGAGGATGATTCGGATGACAGCGACGACGACAGCGAGGAAGAGGAAGAGGAGCTACGGGAGAAGACATGGAAGGTTGGACAAGTGCTGAGCGAAGCTGCAGTTCGTGGTGTCAAGAAGGGAGGAAAGGTCGA
The DNA here is from genome assembly GCF_024043155.1 of Alternaria arbusti. NCBI lineage: Eukaryota > Fungi > Ascomycota > Dothideomycetes > Pleosporales > Pleosporaceae > Alternaria > Alternaria arbusti. Next base: position 102,019 of record NW_026249954.1, on the reverse strand, counting down.
GGTCCAGATCAACATCGGTGCCGACCTGAGCATAAATGCCATCATTCGCGAAGTAGGTGGCAAGGGCGGTATTCGTGGTCTTATTCAGGGACGCAAGGTCAACGGCAGCGCCTAGATGCGCCAGACCACTATACTGGTGCGCCAGGCGCTGGACCGCAAAATTTTCATTACATGCGATATGAACGACATAGACAGCCCGTGTTTCTACTAGACCAATTTCGGTAGCTTGGATAGGATTATCGGAGGGCTTAGACCCTCGAGTTGATCACAATGAAGAGCACCTGAGCCCTGATAATCCAACGTGCTTAGAAAGTATGCATCTATTGCACATGTTGCAGGGATGTTACTTTCGATGTGTTTGCGCCTGCACCATATTGGACTGCATTTACACCCGTACGACCAGCGCTCTCGAATGAGAAGTAATGTTAGTACAATGAATGAATTACACTAGTCACTCGCAAGGCCGCCAGTTGACAATGGGTCCTACGCAAGCCCAACCCATTGAGTAAAAGCATGGAGCATTCGTGCTGTCATTCGTACCGAAACGAGACAATAGGTAATATAAGACAAAAGCAGGTGACCCTAATCGTGGTCGTCTCCATTGGAGTGCCCGTGTGTCCAGGAACGCCAAGAATGCTCAACTGTGTTTCGTACAGCATCGTCCATCCATAACATGCAAGACTCCACGTAACCGCACAAGAGAAAGACAATGAACAAGCAAGAGCCAAGGTATGCAAAGACGCCATATGTGCGCCCTTCATCTGGCTATGTTGGATTCCCACGAAGGCCAACCCTTTAAGGGAGGCAGCACTCAATGGAAACCCTCAAGCCGCGATGAAGGGATGACAGGGATGACAACAGCACGACCGAAACTTTGCGAAACGGATACCAAACACCTTGATCTATCCACGCCTACCCAATGCCTGCATGATATTCCAAACTCCGTAAACAAAATAAGCATTTTGAATGCCAGCAGAATCGATGACATGACTACAAGAGGCGCAGCTTCTTGGGTGGACCGAGGGAGCTGTTGAAGAAGGAAGACTCTGCGGGGCGCTTCTTGACAGTGGTGAAGGCCTGAGGCGCAGGCTTCATAGCCGACAAGGTCGCTTTCGATGGCGTCGCCCCAAGGAAGATGGACTTTGATGGGGTCTTGATGGCTGATCTGCTGAACAAGAAAGACGACTTCTTGACGGGAAGTGTGCGAGGTGCAAGCGGGCTCTTGTCGTCGAAGAACATGCCAACTTCGCAGTTTTCCTTGTCGTCATTGAAAGAGCGATCGAACTCTGAACTTGTCGGAGTGCTAGGCATCTTGCACTGGGATGAAGGAGGTAGCGCGTACTTGGAAGGAGTCTTGAAAGGTGTGAATGGCTTCGCCGTAGTAGTAGGCAGAGGAGTTGCTGGCTTCGCAACGGATAGGTCGACCAGGTAATGGTCTTCGTCCATACGCTTCTTGTTTGACTCACTATCCAACACCCACCCCACGTTGACACACTTGATGGCTCCCTTGCTTTCAAGGCACTTCTCCAGTGTGGACATGCTTCCATCCTTGAAGAGAACGTGGCTAAGAGACGCATGCGATATGTCTTGTACTACCTTTGCGCCCAGATCCTCGAGCAGACCGCGGAACAAGAAGTTCTGCTCCCTACCGTTCCGTGTGACATCGACGTAGAAGACCATGCCCTGAAGGATGCCTTCGTAGAGGAATAGATCGCTCTCGTCTGCTGGAACGTCTGTCCAAGCGACAGTCTTCTTAGGAGTCTTAGCGTCCATGACCTTCTGAGGTGATCGCAACGCGGACTTCTTCGGTGACACTGGCTCGAGGGCTGCAAAAGTAGGTGTAAGTTTGAGCGGAGCCAGATGCATGGTTGTATTAGTAATAAAAGGAGAAGCCTCGATAGATGTGTCTGTAGGTGCGATCTCACTGTATTTGCTAGCTTCAGTGAGCTCAGTGAAGTCGGCAAGCTCGCTTGGTTCCTCGAGATCGAATGAGTCGTTCTTCAGAGTTGAGAATCTTATAGGTGACGGTGTCTGTTTCTTGACTGAAGCAGTGATCTCTTCCTGGAGAGCAGCCTCGAGAGCCAGGCTTGGTGTTGTGGGGTAGTCGGGCAGTTCAGCGAGAGCGCGACGTGGAGTCATTGGTGCCTTAATATGAGCTGGTGTTTTGGGGTAATCGGGGAGCTCGGCCAATGCTGCCTTGGAGGTCACAGGCGCGCTGACATGAGCTGGTGTTTTGGGGTAACCCGGGAGTTCGGCCAGTGCTGCTTTGGAGGTGATGGGCGCGATGATGTGGGCGGGTGTGGCAGGGTACGCCTCAGGAAGCTCCTCGAATGCTTCCTGATCGGTGACGCCCCAGACGATCTGTGCAGGTGGAGTGCCAGAAATCTCCGAACACGAACGCTGGGCGGGCGTCGCATCATAGTATGGTGTCTTTAGCTGGACCGATACCTGGGTCTTTGCAGCCGGTGTCAAGGAGACATCGGCTGTAGTCTGGCGGCCCTGGCAGTCAGATTCTTCAACAATGTGCGGATTCTCGACGTGCTGAGGGCCCTCTGGCACTTCTATTGTGGCCTCGACCGCGCTCTCGGCAGCTGTAGAAGTATGACAAGCCTCAATCTGGTCGACTGCTTCTTTCTCCTCAACATCGCTCATGGCGATATCATTATACCCATGCTCGATGAGTTCGGCCTGAACCTCGGGTGTAGCGATTGCGACAGGTGCAGCAATATGCGCAGGTGTCGTGGGATATCCTGCGAGTTCGGTAAGAGCGGCCTTGTTCGACAAAGGTGCGAGGATATGCGAGGGAGTCGTGGGGTAGCCGGGAAGCTCGGCGATGGCCTCTCTTGAGGTCATGGGGGCAGTGATGTGGGAGGGGGTTGTCGGGTAGGTAGGGAAATCTGCGAACGGTTTCTCGATTGCCTCCACGACAGGCTGCTCCACCTCTTCAATGACTGCATGTTCGTCTGCCTCTACAACAGATTGCTCGATGATCTCCGCAACAGGCTCCTCGACTGTTTGAGCGGCCGGCTCTGGCTCAGACTTCGCCTTAGTGACAACAGCAGCCTTCTTTGTGAGCTTGCGGGCCGGAGCCTTGAGCGGCGACTCCTGTGGGACTGCAGGGGCATTACGACCGCGTGTGGCTCTCAGTACAATGACGGGTGCGGGTGCGGAGGCTTTTGGCACTGCTGCTTTGCGTGTACGGGAAGCTGGCTTAGCAGGCTCGCTGGCGACGGTCTTGTCGACAAATGCAGGCTCGCTCTTGGAAACGGGTGTCTTCTTTGCGGGTGCTTTGCGTACAGCTCTTGATGCTGGCTTGGCTGTTTCTTCGACGGCAGGCTCTGGGGCGACAGCAGGCTTCTCGACCTTGGGTACAGGTGCCTTTTTCACTGCTGCGATCTTGCGCGTACGGGCGTCTGTTGGCTTAGGGGCCTCTTCAATGGCTTCGGGCTCCTCTGTAGCGGCAGGCTCCTCGGCTTTGCGACCACGCGTCGCCCTCACTGCTGGAGCAGGGGCGGGTGCGGCTCTGGTCTGGACCTTGATGGTGCGCGCGGCCTTTGTCGCAACAGTCTTCTTGGCCATGGGCGGCTCAGCATCCTCAGGCTCAGCCCTGGCTTTGCGTTTTACAGCAGTTGTCTTTGTGGGTTTGGCCGGGGCAGGCGCTGGCTCAGCAGCTCCCTCGACTGCCTTCTTCCTGCCGCGCTTGGGAGGGGCGTTGAGCGTGTTGGGGGGTGCAGAGGCGACCTCTGGGGCGGTTTTCGCACCGCGACGTGTAGCGACCATGATGTCTGTCAATGTTCGCTGTCTTGGTGGTATGTCGTTGTCGGTCTGGGGTGAGACTGGTTCAGTCGAGGTTGTGGACGTGCTTGCCGTGTTATGTTGTCAAAGCGCGAACGACGACTAGCCGCATCGGGACACGCGTTGCTCCGGCAACAATCGCTTGGCCGCCAATCGCACCTGTGCAAACTCACAGCAGCAGACATTTGGGTGCGGACGAATGACCATCATGCCTATCGATTGTCTATCACCCATCCAAAGCTATACGTATGACTTCCATGCCCACTCCACAGACCAGCACCCTCGCATCGCCACCACCATTGCCTTCATCAAGCACCGCCATACTCGACGCATCTGCAACATTGGTCTTGATTCTATTTATTCTCTGGACCGTCAGAGCGCCTTCATGCTGTGCTGCAGTTTCAGCTCCAGCTTCGGAGTTAGCCTTACGCAGTACAATCCGCCACAATCTGATCCACTCGTCATTTCCTGATGTGACAAGGAAAATGTGTGATTTATGTCTGAAGAGAGCGCACGACGTTACTGCAGAGCCATGTGCGCGACTGACGAGGATGGGTGGCGGAACATGGGTTGTCGTAGGCGAAGTCGACGACGGCAAAGACGTAGACTGTGCGAGTACACACGCCAGACTGCCATCGTCACCACCGGATACGATGAGCCAGGTATCCGCACTAATGGCTCGGGATGTCATGGCTTTTGAGGAGCTTTGATGTATCCTTGCCGGATGGTGCCATGTCAAATGATCATTTGACCCAGTGGATTTTCCACGCGATCGTTCGGTTTCTGCCATTAGCGGCCATATTACAATATGGCCATCGGTACCAGCTGTCAAGACCTTTTCTCTAGAGAGGAACTTGCACTGTGTCAAACAGGATGTAAAGTAGAGACCCTTTCCAAGAGGCTGCCATGTGACAGTAGCGGCAGGATCATAACGATAGATCTTGTTAAATCAGCGCCATGCTACATTGAGAATACGGAGATCAGCTCACCTTGATGCTGGAATCTGAGAACACCATCGTGATAGTATGTGCGGATCCCGATGTGGTCACATCGAAAGACATGAGTCTCAAATCTGCGTGCTCACTTTCTGGCGTGTACACATGTTCGCACACGATTCCAATGTCAAGGGCGGAGGCGGGTAAGTCCCGGATCCGCCATACATAGACTGTGAAGGAAGTCAGCAGCAGCTTTGCAGCATTGTACCAAAACCTTACATTCTTCACAGCCACCACTGCTGAACAGATAGTCACCGTCTTGCGACCATTGTAGATGCTGAATCCCCGTGGTGTGCTTGCGAATAGTCCTTTGGCATATCAGATCATCATCAACATGGCGGAAAATCTTGATATCGGTATCCTCAGCGCCTGTGGCGATGAGCGCGTGAGGTCTACCGTTCATCTCCGATGCAACTGCGACCGCCTTGATCTCGCGTCCATGACCCCCTCGTCGAACGACAGTATGATTCGGTCTGTTTTGACTGCATATATGCATACTAGAGGCTCGAGTCCATACTAGGATACCTCCTAGCGACGAATGTGACCGGAAGGCCCAACTTCTATGCGCTCCTCCGGTTTCGATGCTCATGACTTGCTCTTCGCTAGTGACATCGTAGAGATACCATTTCTTGCTTGAGAAGCCGTGTATGAGGAGATGGTCGTCCTGGAAGTATAAACCTTCAATGTTTGGTCCGAATGGTACCGCAAGATCATGCACCAGCTCGACAACGTTTGCAGATGCATCGAACTGGTGTACGCTGAGACGCCCATCTCTTCCTACGGAGAACAGGTGGCCGTGTACGGAGCCTACGGAGCCTCCAGATGAGGGACACCATGTAAGAGAAGTGACTGCTTCCGCACCGTGTGCTTTCTCAATGATCCGTAGCAAGATAGCAACATCCGTACCCCCCTCACCTTTACGGATTTCATACAGTGCGATCGAACCCCGACGGAACCCAATGATGAGAATGTCTCTCCCGGGTATTCTTGCATAAGTCATACTCGTGATGACCGAACCGGTTGAAGATTCTGCAATGGGTATCTGCACAACTCTCAGAACGTTCGTGTTGCTATCAGGGTCCACGTATAGCAATTGCGCTTCACCTTGACCAACAAGGGTCACAAGTAATGCCGCCGTATTTGGACCATCCGTGTCTGATACCTCCACAGCGAAGATGTCTCCGACTTTGCTACCAATGGCATGCAGATTTGCCAGGGTATTAGACTCCTTACTGTACACGTAGATGTTGCCGCTACTACCAGCGATGTAAGCGAAACCAGGACGGCAGCCACTCGTGCAGACAGAATAACCAGAAAGATCTTTCAGTTCATCGAGTAACTTTGAGTTTGAAAGGAGGCTTGATTGACATGGGGCTGTCCTGGACGAAATGGCGCCGATAAGTACGTTTCCAGAGTTAGTAGTAAGCAGAAATGAGGTTTCATCGACAAAGCAATAGCTCCTGAAGAACTCTGCTTTCCTTGGGGACTTTGGACCGTCCACAAATTCAGGCCTGTTTGGATCAGGCTCGGCCACTTGCGCCCATGATAATATGTCGTGTACAGTATACTCAGCGATCGCACCACGTAAGTTCTTCTCTGCCTGCAGGATGCGCAATAACGGGGAAGCGGTGACTTTACTATCAGCGCCACCTGCAATAACCTGCTGTATTCCTGTTGAGTCATTGAAAACAACACTCGACCACAAGTTCTTCCCGCTATGATGCGCGGTGCAGTCAAGTTCTAACAACCTGTAAGGAAAGCTCGTGCTACTTCCGGAGTTTGGCGTAAGTTCCCACGTCCTTGCAGTTGCATCTTCACCGGCAGACTGGAGCAACAGTGATCCATTGCATGGCGATGCTTCGAGAAAGCGGACCGTCCAAACGCGTGAAAGATGACCCCACCCGATGGCGAGACAGCTCGAGCTATTAAACTCATTTGAGTCGAAAGCTTCGTTGGTAAAGCCGGTATGACGAGTTCTCAGAATCTCCAAGTCATTGCTATGAGCTTCCGAGGTAGTGGCACTAGTGTTCACATCCGATACGTCCCATATTCGGATTGTGCGGTCATCGCTGCAGCTTGCTACCACCCGCCTCAGTCTTTGACAACATTCGGTGAGTAGCTCTTCCGAAATCTGGACCCCGAAAATTGAGCCCTCGTGACCCAAAAAGACGCGATGAATACGGGAGGCGGATCCACCGCCGCCATTGTCGGACCATGACCAGTATATAATTTCACCGAACGCTGTACCAGCAGCAACGAGGACCTGGTTTAGATTCTCCCAGAACAGGTGAGCGGAGTAGAGGATAGATCGAGAACTTGAAGTAAGATCAGATACAGCTACATCGATGTAACTGAAATCAAAATGTCAGCAAGAAAATCATACTCCAACGGATCAATGTGTGGTATGCGCACTTGGTCATGTGGAAGTCGTCCGACGTCCTTTGTTCCATCTCAACGTGCAGCAGTGCGTTATGAGCAGTGACAGCCATGCAGGATCCTTTGTGGTACTGAGCATCGTCATCCAGGCCTTTGGGACGAGGAGCGAGATCAAGAATCCAATCTGAAGCTTTCGCGACGTTGGAGAAACATAGGCTCAGGCCTTGTTGGCCAACTTGATCTGCAAAGTCAATCTCGAGGGCGCGGACCAGTCTTCCACCCCAGATGACCAGTTTGATAACGTGCGCATGCTCTTCCGAAAAGACGCGTATTCCATGGATTGCTTGAGCTTTGAAGACGCGCTCCGAAGAGATGTACCGCGAGTCGCTGGCATGGTGGAAGCGTAAAAAGGGGCCTTCTGCAGCGATCAGCAGAGCGCCGCAAGAGGCCAGTGCTGTCACTGGTACGCGAATGCATTCATGCTGCGGTGATTAGCTGCTGTCTGGCTCGATGCAATGCAGACTCACGTGTAGAGTTGGCAACATTGGCTCGCCAGAATCATATGTGAGGTTGGTGTTCATGATGGGAAAATTGGGGTTGAGTCAGCCCCGCGAAGTGTGGCGGGCGTGGCGGGGCAATGACGGAGTGCGTTTCCGCGATTTTTTGTCGGCCTTCACCGCGCTGATTGCTGCTACAAGCACCCACATCACTCTCTACACTCTCACTTCAAACTACCCATAGATAGTATTTCCCTAGCAAAATCGCCAACATGTCTCTCGCAGGCCCACTAGGCACGAGCATCAATCCAGAGGAGACTGAGAACTTTGAGGATGCAGGTACCCCAAAGCCAGCGCGTCGACAGTCATCGCTAACAGCGTCTACAGATCGAGAAGCAGTTCGCGGTCAAAGGTACAGATCACGAGACCTGCCGGTCGCGACCATGCTGACAGTATCACACAGTTGTGCAGCACATGGAAACATACTGGAAGATCCTCGAGAAAGTACCCGGCTCCAAGCTGCGACTCACCAAGATCGACGACGAAATCTACGAACACCTCAAGACGGAATTCCCCGAGTTCGACGCATCAGCCACACTAAACGAGGATGAGATGAAGAGCAAGGAGGGGAAGGAGCGATGGCGCAAGTTCATCAGTGAGTACGAGAAGAAGGTCGAGGACTACAACTTCGGCACAATGCTGCGCGCAAGTCCCAAGATGGAATACAGCCAGGAAGGCACAATATTCGCTGTTCGAATGCAGTTCTACGCTATTGAAATCGCACGGTAAGCTACGCCCTGGATATAGCGGCGCGCCCGATGCTGACATGCGCAGTAACCGAGAAGGCCTGAATGACTGGATATACGAGAAGGCGCAGGGCAAGTAGTTCGCCGCAGGATGATCCTGGAAATTCTAAATTCCAAGTTATTGTTCGCAAGGGACGCCAATACGCGGCTGCATTGTCGACATCCGGCCCGTCACTTGTTCGTCGCTTACGAGCTCACGTTCTTTGTCGGCCGCCCAGCTATGACCGTCTATGAATATCTGTCATGCAAGCCACTGGATCATCGGTGGAGTACCATATTGGCTTGGTAATTGACGTATTGGTGAACGTATAATCTTCGTCAGTCGCCGGCCTATACTGTGCATGTCAACTACAAGACCAACAAAGCGCTGCATCAGGTGTGTCGCTCTCAGCTCACCATCCGCTGATGACCTGCGCGGAGGAAGCCACTGTTTCATCTCGTTCTAAAGTGATCGCATGAGCGGATGCAATTTTTGGGCTTTCCGTGAAGGCGGCGATTGGTGGCTGGAGAACAATGTTAAGGAAAGACAAAGTAAGCGACGAAAGCAGGTGCGCGGAAACCATCTTTCCAGGGCTACGACCACATGGCCGCCACCGACTAGTCCATATGTGGTAATTCCCTATTCTCTGTTCTCACTTCATCTCGCCTTTGGGTCGCTCTTACCTTTTGTCGATTCCACCACCTTACACTCTCTTTTCGCAGTCGCTGCCGTCGAGTGGCCAAGATGGCGACGACGATTAATCCAAATGCGACCGCCCGTTCCGAAAAGCCGCCATCTCTGAATGATGAGGAGCAGGATTATATAACGAACGTGGGATGGAGGACGTTGTTCACTTTCGCCACAAAACAGCATATGCCCGCACTGCTTGGCGGTATTGCGATGGCGTCCGTCGCTGCGCTGTCCATGCCCGCTTTCGCAATCCTTTACGGTCTCGTATTTGGTCAATACACAAGCTATGGCGAAGGATCGATAAGCAGCAGCCAACTCATGAGCAACATGGCCAGGTTCTGCGTAATTCTTACCGCTCTCGCAACACTCAACTGGATTGCCAATAGTTTCTACTATCTCTTCTTTCTCATGTTCGGAGAGCTCCAGGCGAGGAGTGCTCGCAACAGAATCTTCGATGCTCTTATCAAAAAGGATATGGCTTGGTTCGATACGCGGGAGGATGGAATCGCCGCATTTCTGCCGACAGTACAGATGTAGGTGCCACTCTAATGTCGGAATCGCCGTAGGAATACGTTCGCTAACGAAGAACAGGCACGTGCGCGACTTGCAGCTTGCAGTATCATCTCCTTTTGGCGAAGCTGTCCAGTCGCTCGTGCAGGGTGTCGCATCCTTGGGGGTCGCTTTTTACTATTCGTGGAATCTAACATTGGTCGTCTTGTGTACAACACCAGTTCTATACTTGGTTCAATCCTCAGTGGCAAAGCGGTTGTCACTACGAGTACACGAGCATTCCGAGAACTTGAAGTCGGCACTGAAATATATTACGACTGCAGTAACAAGTATTGAGACGGTTAAATGCTTCAACGGGGAAAGATACGAACTCCACGTCTTTACCAGCATCGTCACCATTGCAGCGAGCTTATACAGAAGCGTGGCCAATTTCCGCTCTATGCAGATCGGCATTATGCAATTTTTTACGATCAGCGTTTTTGTTCAAGGGTTCTGGTATGGTAGTCACCTCGTCGAAACCGGGGAAAGTGACCCAAAACAGGTCCTCACGACGTTCTGGGCAGCACTTATGGCAATGTCTGGGATGACCCAGATAATGCCTCAGCTGATTGTATTGCAGCAAGGAAAGATGGCCGGTGCAAGATTAAGTGTGCTTATGAAGCTGATTTCAACGAGCGATCAGCAATTCGAATCGCAAGGCAAACTGCGGCCTGAGAGATGTACGGGCCAGCTCGAATTTCGAAAGGTAATGCTTCTCACGCCGCGTCGATGCTCCTTACTAACTATTTACCAGGTCACATTCTCATATCCTTCACGCGCAGACGAGACTGCCATTCGAGATGCTTCGCTTCTGATCCGGGCTGGAGAGACGACCTTTGTCGTCGGCAAAAGCGGTTCCGGAAAGAGCACACTAGGACAACTTCTCGTCCGCTTCTATCGGCCTTCTTCAGGACAGATCTTCCTGGATGACGTTCCACTCGAAGATTTGGACGTCAAATGGTTACGACAGAATGTCACGCTTGTTGAGCAGCACAGCGTGCTGTTCAATGATACTATCCGCCACAATCTCGCTCTTGGTCAGCTAGGTGATGCAGTGGATATGCAAGATATCCGCAATGCAGTCAAGTTTGCTATGCTAGAACCTGTTATGGAGAGCCTTCCCAATGGACTGGATACTGAACTCGGCATGAAGGGCGGCTCATTGAGTGGAGGGCAGAGACAAAGAATGGCTCTAGCTCGAGCTAGGATTCGGAACTCGCCGGTGCTGATCCTGGACGAATCAACCAGTTCTCTTGATTACGTTACACGAGCCGAGATGCTTGACGCTATACGAAGCTGGCGGAAAGGGAAGACAACGATTATCATTACCCATGACATCTCGCAGATCCGACCCAACGACTTCCTGTACTTGCTGGACAACGCCCGGGTAGTACAACAGGGGTGTCGAAAAGAGATCGAGTCACAAAATGGATCTTTCAAGTCTTTTCTTGATACGCACACCGAGGCTGACACAGACGATGAGTCTGATGATCATGAGGACGACTCCTATTGGGGGCCTGAAGCTGGTGACGGCAATGTGTTACACGAGGAGTCACGGACAGCCCGGATCATTTCTATGACACGTCCGCTATCTGCTGTTCACTTTGGACAGTCAGTGCTGGAGACTTATTCCGAGAATACCCGCGCGTCTTGGGACTGTACTGTACCGGTCGATGTAGGCCCAGGCCCAAGGCTATCCATCCATGAACAGACGGCTGATAGAGGCGGTAAGATGGAGCCCATTGAGACGAATCAAGCATCTCCAGATTCTGTGGCATCGAGACATCTCCCGTTTATGCCGTCTCCCGTCAAGAAAAGGATCTTATCGAAAGACCATGGCTCGAGACCTGTTTCAAGGTCGAATCTCCACAGACGCTCTCTGTCGTTTTCAAAAGAACATAGCTCACGTTCAGACCCCAAACTATCTACGCGACCGGTCTCGCCGATCGGTCCGTACTCGCGACCCTTTGCGACCAACGAGTCTGTCCCAGTTCTTTCGGACGCACCGAAGAAATCTTCGAGAAACGATAAGCTTCTTCAGAGAATCAAACGCTTCCGCAAAAAGAACCCTAGTGAAGACAAGGATTTCCCGGCCGCTTCTCTTCCCATGAAAGAGATAGTCATGTCTGTGTGGCCCGCTATAGGCTGGGGTCCGCGTCTCCTCATTTTAGCGGCATCCTTCAGCGCAACGATTCATGCTGCATGCACACCAGTATTTGCATGGGTTTTCGCCCAGCTTTTGACTACCTTTTACGTGTCTGGCGCTAGGAAGGAAATGTCCCAAAAATATGCCCTCGTCATTCTTGGTATTGCCGCTCTCGATGGTTTATCGTGCTACCTCATGTTCTTCCTCTCAGATACAGTAGCGCAGGCGTGGACTCTTTCGCTGAAGAAGGAAGCCATGCGGCGCATCCTCATGCAACCACGGAAGTTCTTCGACAAGGAAGAAAACAGCGTGTCGCGGCTTGCCGAGACGTTGGATCATTCTGCTGAAGACGCTCGAAATCTTCCAGGCCGGTTTGCTTGTGTCTTTCTCACTATGAATCTTATGGTTTGTATTTCTATCTTTTGGAGCATGGTCATAGCATGGGAGTTGGCCCTGGCTGCTCTCGCAACCGGTCCTGTTCTCTTCGTAATCACGAAGTGCTACAACGTTATCAGCAGCCGCTGGGAAAGATTGGAAAATGAGGCCGCTGACAAGGTTGGTCAAGTGCTCCACGACGCGTTCGTCAATATCAAGACCGTTCGATGCCTAGTTTTGGAAGATTACTTCAAGGAAAGGTATACCAACGCAACCACCGAAGCCGTGAATGTCGGCATCAAGCGCGCAATATACTGTGCATCCATTCACGGACTTTCATTCACTGGAGTCATCTTCGTAACTATCCTGCTATACTGGTATGGAGGTTATCTCATGTCGAAAAATGAGTACACTGTCAATGAAGTGTTGGAATGCTTCTTGGTTCTCATGCTTAGTGTCAATCAAGTCAGCTATATGGCGAACTACGTCACTCAGGTCAACATGGCAAGGGATGCTGGGTCACGATTACTACGTCTCGCACGACTACCAAAGGATTCACACGAGCTTATCGGCGAAATTCAGATACAGTCTGCAGGTGACATCTCGCTGAACAAAGTCACCTTCAGTTATCCAGCCCGGCCTGAGATCCGAGTACTGCATGACGTGTCGTTTCAAATTCCACAAGGGAGCTGCACCGCTATCGTCGGATCCTCGGGGGCAGGCAAATCTACAATTGCCTCTCTCCTCCTCAAACTTTACCAAGTAGGCAACAACCCACTCGCATCCTCCAACCCGTCAAGCGATATGACCGTCTCGAATTACGATATCAAGACCTTGCATACTACCATCCTCCGTTCCCGGATGTCCATAGTATCACAAACGCCCGTCCTCTTCCCCAGCACTGTCGCAGAAAACATCGCCTACGGCCTATCCCGTTTACTTCCCGAAACAAGCATCAAAAGCATCCGCGCAGCCGCCTCTGCAGCTGGCATAGCTGAGTTCATCGACAGCCTGCCCCAAGGCTACAACACGCTTATCGGCGAAGGCGGCACATGTCTATCCGGAGGCCAAGCCCAACGCGTCTCAATCGCACGCGCCCTCGTTAGAAATCCCGATGTGCTCATCCTCGACGAAGCAACGAGCGCGCTAGACGTAACTTCCGCTCAGACCATCCGCGACACCATCCTCAGTCTCGTTCACGGCATCGAAGACACTGGATCCACTATATCCCCACCCACATCACCCTGGAACCGTTCAGGTTGGTTTTGGGATGAGATAGAGGGGAATTGGGATTACAAAGTTGGATATCCCCTGCAGCAGCGGATGACTGTGGGCAGTGGTAGTAATATGGGCAACAGACCGAAGAAACGGATGACAGTCATCATCATTACGCATGCGCGGGAGATGATGGCTATTGCTGAGCACATTGTTGTGTTGGATCAAGGAAGGGTGGTTGAACAGGGTAGCTTCAACGAACTGAAGAGGAAAAGGCAAAGTGCTTTTGGAAGGTTGCTAAGGGGTGTGAGGGAGTAAATTGATCGAAGTAGGGGGTTGCATGGCGAAAATAGCCATTTGTCTTGTTTTTGGGAGAGTTTTGTGTCCATCTCTTCTTTGTATAGTTTCAAATACATGCTGCTCTCTCGATACTGATGTGTTCATGTTCCTTTGTGCAAGCATGAAACTGAGCCGTTTCATAAATACTGATTATGCTGCTACTCGACAGACTGTAATATATCAGGTTTAGAGCAGGCAGCAAACTGGATAATAACGTAGCCGCCCGTGGCACTTAAGTATGCACGTTCTCTTGCGCATTGATATGGTACTGCAGGAGAGAACGAGGCATCTGGCCCTTCCTTCCGTGTCTATATAGTTAATCTGACGATACTTCACGAAGAGACATCAATCTATCGACCTCTGTCAAGCCTATCATGCGAGTGGAAACCTCCAAGAACAAAAGATTTATTCCTAGTTGATGATAGCTATGGCGTTTCTTCCCTTATCCCGCACGCGCTTCCTACGGCAGACTATCGTTCAGTCTCACAGACAAGCGTACAAGAAGGCGGTAAAGCAAATATTAGAACCTCGTTCGAAGTGGATGGTAACATTCTTAGCCGTAAATGGGCGGCAGAGGTACCATGACCATGTAGCGAACGAGGCAATTGTGCAATTTTGTTGTAAAGCAAGAATGAGCGCAAAACCACACAAGGAGAGAGTGCTCGTAGAGAACAAACCCAATAAGAAGGTATGCTCTTGAAAAGTGTAGTCGACCCCGGTCAAGTCGTTAGATGTAGCGACAGCTCTGGGTTGACTGTGAGTGGAAGGATGTGGGACATGATGCTCCGTTGGACCAGTTGCTAAGACCTGCGCTCATTTTTTGCTCAGCGTTGACATGATGTGATGTAGACTAAGGGGCCGCGAGGTCACCGTACTGTCCAGTACCTGTCCTATCCTGCTCAAAGCCCCTTGTGTACTGATGGCTCATGTCTTGATCGTGTTCAACGTTCCGTTCGATGGCGGCGTTGTGAATTTCGACTACTGCGTTGCTACTGACGCTCATCTTTCGGTTTGCTAGTTGGGCTCCCATAGCTTTCGCCGTCCACCGCCGCGAACTGGGCCCACTTTGGGGGCAGGGCGAGAGAAAGAGTCTGGATCGAGAGGCGCACTCGGATCATGTCGAGGAGCTGGTGGAGCTCGGAAGACTGGGCCTGGAGGAACGTATGCGCCGCGCGATGCAAAGTTACCACGGCCCCGGAAGGCTGGTCCACCGCGACCGCGGGGCGCCGCATGAGCTCCACGTCCACCGCGAGGGGACTGTTGCTGGTTTGTGCGAGCAAAATCGTTCGGGTCGAAGACGTGTTGGTTGCCGGTAGTGGCGGCAGGGCCTCGAGGGGCGCGCTTGAAAAGTACCTCGTCCTCGTCATCGGAGATGTCTTCGGGCTTAGTCTCGTTTACGTTCGTGTGGATGGGGCTGGACTTGGGTCGCTCTGCGGCTTTGGGTGCGATTGGAGAGGCGCTCATAGCAGCGGTCGCTTCGACCTCTAGCTTGTGGATGGTCAGATGGTTCTTGTATTCGCGGTCTTCACGCGCAACAGCATCTCGGAGCTGCTCAAGGCGTTTAGCACGGATGCCGAACTTCTGAGCGATGGCCTGCTTGGCAGAATCATTGGTGAGGAGGATGAAGGACTCCAGGGCCGCATCTGGATTGCCCTCCTTGTTGATGCGCCACAAGATGTGATTGAAGAGGGGCTGGAGATAGACAGGCACGGAGCCTTTGGTCGTCTTGTCAGCGCGAGCCATGTCGGTACTGCTGCGTGCGGTACGGTCGGGAGACGCTCTGAGTAGCGTGGCTGCCTTGTCTGTGTGTGGGGTGGCGTCGACAGGCCCGGACGCCGTGCTCGAACGCGAACCAGGCGACTCGGGAGTCTTGGACACGTTCTCGAAGCTGTGGGTAGAGCTGATGGATGTGCCATCGGACATGTCGAGGGCGTTGAAGGAGCTTTCGAGATCCTCGTGGTAGTCGTCCTCGTCCGACTCGCTATCCTCCATGGAGAGCAATGTGTCGGGTAGCAGGAAGTGCTCCACCTCTCCCCACGTCGTGTAGGCTTCGTCGACGCCTTCGAGCTGGACACGGCTCGCGGCTTCATTGGACGTGACTTCGTCGAGCCACTTGACGGCTTCGCGGGCGTCGGCGTGGATGCGCTCAGTGCCGTTCTTGAGGCGGTGGAGCTGGGTAAGGGCTTGTTGTGCGTTAGTCAAGGGGACAGGGAAGCTGCGATGCTATGGCCTACTGTGCAGCGGGACATAAAGACGTATAGCGTCCTGGGCGATCCACTTGCGGATGCCATCGCGGGTGCTCTTCTTGACGCCGGCGATCAGAGCGGTATCGTCGACGATGCAGTTGAATACCTTGCGCTTCGGTGGCTCGGGGGCGCGCGTGGCGGCCTCGGGCTTGCCAGGCCGCGAGGGGCAGGTACTGCGACGCATGATAATCGCCGATGTGGCTCGCAGCCGCGGGTAGTGAGGGTGTAGTAGCGATCGGCTATGGCGGTGCGCGGATGGGAGTAGTAGGCAGCTTGGTTGGTGAACCACGGTTCCGGCTGGAGCAGGGCTAAGTGCGGGTTTGTTGTTGGGCGCCAGTACGTGCCATGGATGTCGACGCAGGATTTCAGGGTGTGCGCATTAGATTTGCGCTGGCCAGTCGAAGCGCGGGAGCGAGGTCATCAGTCTTGGGCATGGTGCAGAAGACCATAGTCGTTGGTGTCACTGTCACCGACACGGGCGTGTGAAGTTCGGGCCTGCATCACCGCACCATGATGCCCACGCCAAGTGGGGTGCGCCGCGCCACCCACCCAGCCACACCGGAACAACTGCACAGGAATGATATCTTACATTTCATTCGCCTTGGTAGTCTGACTCAGTAACTTTCTACCTCCCTGGCACTGCTCATGTCTGGCATCCAGCCCTTGGGACGCTCGTTTCCACGCACAGTCAAACCATAGAGACCCTTCTCTACCTTGTCCACGCACTCGCGCATCACGGGCATCTTCTTCGTCTCCAACTCTGCTGCAAACTTGGACCCTCCCGGTGCGTCGAACATCTCGAGCTGCAGCCGGATCGCCCTCAGGTCATCCAAGACAGTCCGCGGCTTCTGGCTTTCATTCGCAGCTGATGCTTCCTCGTCGATGTCCATCTTGTCGCCAGCATCGTCTTGGCCATTACCTTGCTTCAGCCTCTTGTTCGCCTCTGCTTGCTTGCCAGACGGAAGTTTGCCGTTTGTCGCCATGCTCGTGACAGAGAAGCGCATCAGCTCGCCAGTCATATCGCAGACACCGAGAACGTAGTCTTCTGGCGTAAAGGAGATAGGTCCAGCTTCGCCGCTCATAGCAGCGATACGGGCCTTGGCTTCATTGTACGAGATCAGTGATTGTGTTTCAAGGTAATGCTGGAAGCTAAGCGCTTCCATGAACTCTTGATTGCCGCCCGTGATGTTGTGCGAGTAGCGGTAGGCATTCAGGCCTTGAAGGTCGGCGGCGATGTTCTTGTAGCGATCTTCAATCGTCTCCCAGTACTCCGCACTCTTCTTGGTGACCCATGGTGGTACTGCTTGGCCAACAGCGCGGACCCTTGTCAGGTCAGTGTGTGTTTGGTAAGGCCATCATGAAGACCTACCTCTGGAGAGTGAAGATGCTGCACAGTTGTTAGCAATCGGCCACAAGAACCTCGAACATTGCCTAGTACATCTTCTTGCTCGACGCGGTGATGTCACGCGACGCCTTGATGATTCTCTCTCGTCGATCATGGTGTTCATCCAGCTCTGCGCGGAAGCCTTCAAACATCGACACAAAGGGCGATGGAGATTGCTCTGGCTTCTCGTCCGCCATTGCTGCGTCTCTCGGTCGTTTGAGGCCCATGAATCTGCGTGGATGGTGAGCTTATACTCAACGTCAGGCAAACGCTGGGATTGTCCGCTAGTGCACGTCCTCACGTGGACGCTATCGCGTTTACGGACTAAGGCGCTTTCGGTTGGCCTCACTCCTGGAGAGTCCATCCTGTAGGGTTTCATCAACACACCACCCAGCGAGATCAGCTCCGATCCTCCTATCATCGGGCTCGCTTTTTTCAGCGTCTTGTCTGGTCAACTTGGCTTTTGCAATGCCGGAGACAACATGGCTCTTTCCTTTTTCTTTCGCAGTCCACCACTGGTCTTCACAACGTCAATCGTCCTAAGAGTTGTCTTCCTGTTATACGGACTCTGGCAGGATGCGAATTCACCTGTGAAATACACCGATATTGACTATTATGTCTTCACGGATGCTGCGCGCTACATCTCGCGCGGCCAGTCCCCTTACGCACGGGACACGTATCGTTATACGCCCCTCCTGGCGTGGCTCATCTACCCTACTGTATGGTCTGGGCAATTCTGGTTTTCGTTCGGAAAGGTCCTGTTCGCCATCGGCGATGTCGCTACAGGGTGGATGATGTTTCGTATCTTGAAACAGTACAAGAAGATGAGCAATGAGCGAGCCCTCAAATTTGCCAGCATTTGGCTGCTGAATCCAATGGTGGCCACTATCAGTACAAGAGGTAGCTCCGAGGGACTGCTTGGAGTATTCGTAACTGCATTGCTTTGGGCGGTGTTGGCAAAGCAAAGAGCACTTACTGGGTTCTTGCTCGGGTTCGCAGTGCACTTCAAAATCTACCCGTTCATCTACGCAGCCTCTATTGTCTGGTTCCTCGATGATACGCAAGTCGCAACAAGGGCAGATATCCGACAGCAACCATCGACTTCCTTGCTCGAGAGAACGCGCAACTTTCTCAATCCCATGAGAATATATCTCGCACTCTACAGTCTCCTTGCGTTTGCGAGCTTGAACCTGCTTATGTACAAGGTTTACGGATGGCCATTCCTCGAGCACAGTTACTTTTACCATCTGACTCGTACGGACCACCGCCACAACTTTTCGCCTTATAATACGCTCCTCTACCTGAAATCGTCCCCAACGCCTACGAACTTGGAGCCGACCACATTATCTTCCGGACTGGAGCGTTTGGCATTCCTTCCGCAACTGCTTCTCAGTGCTTTCTTTATACCACTAGCGCTAGCGAAGAAGGATCTTCCAAACACAATGTTAGCGCAGACGTTTGCCTTCGTTACCTTCAACAAGGTCTGCACAAGCCAGGTAAGCGATACGGTGGATTGTCGGTCTTGCATGAATACTAACTCTGTCGAGTACTTCCTCTGGTACATGATGTTTCTCCCATACTACCTTCCAGATTCGACTCTCCTGCATTCAGCGCCCATTGGGATCACAGCACTTCTGCTCTGGCTTGTGGGCCAAGTTGCCTGGCTCCAGCAGGGCTTTCAACTCGAGTTCAACGGTTGTTCGACCTTTGTTCCCGGACTCTGGGCTTCGAGCATACTCTTTTTCCTCGTCAATGCTGGTATTCTTGGTGTCATCATCTACGACACTGAGCATAAGAAACCAGGGAGAAAGGCTGCCCCAGAGAAAAAATCTTCATAGCCCCATTTTTGCACGTCATCTTTACGCAAACACGCATCAACTCAACCCATGTTCGGCTCCATCCACTGTGTAGCTTCCCCTACGGTCGTAGACTTCATGTTTTCCGATGATATCTCTCTATACCAGTCGTGCTTCTAATCACCTCCCTAGAGGTCGCCGTCCCTCATCTGCTGTTTTCTCTTTGCAATTTTCACACATGCCCATGTCACTGGCAGTCCCCTCTCAATGTAGGGCATGCTAGCCAGTCCATACGAACCGCTATGTCGGTGCCAACCCAGCTGATGCTCGTCAAACTGGCTCAGTAGTTCATCCATCGCTTTGTGTGGTTCCATGTCTTTCACCGCTCCGGCTGTCACCGTTCCAATTGCCAAACTGGACTATCCGACGACTCACGTGTTGTGGAGGCATCTTTTGCGACATTTCTTCTTTTGCGAGTTTTGGACATGGGTTTGTATGTGGACCTCTTGCGTAAAGTGGAGGGTCTCTCGGCAGTCTGGCTCGATGGGCCTGTATCAGACGCAATAGCAGTGTTGTCGGGTTGAATTGAAACATTTTGGCTTGGTGGAGTAGAGTTGGCTAGCACATAACGAACACTGGCAGGGACAGGGTTGGGCGCGAGTTGACGGAGCTTCGGAGACATGCTGGGTTTCTCGCTTCCGGAGTAAGCAGCGGTCGTCGGTCTCCTGCGCCTTTTCTAAGTTCTTCGGCACTGGAGAGTAGCAGGGTGAAAATTAGTGCTGTTAATTTAAATGTTAGTGTTCACGTTAGCTTCTATTAGAGGGGAAGATTAACGCGCGAGAGATAAGAGAGCTGCAGAGACCGACTCCGACTTAATGCAGCTAAGCCGTGCCTTCTGTGAGTGAAGCCGAGAGCTTGTCAGTCTCTTGCATAATATCTGTATGTCTTTAGGATAATTGAGGTTGGTAGGTAAAGTAGTGTCACAAAAGATAGAATAAGAAAGAAGCCATCGTGTCTAGGACAGATACATGTATAGAGCAAACATAATAGTTCTAACTAGAACTAGTATCACACTCTATATGACTTAGAATAGAAGGAAATTAACACATATTAAGCAAAAGACACATGCGCTAAGAATGGGAAATTTATCTTAACGTTAATGGCTATCTGATACATCGTTTAAAAACTTAGTGTAATGTGTCGTACACTTATTGTCTAGGAGCTGCCTAGTCACTTTTCTTTGCACACATACAAGTCAGTAGACACATGCAGTAACGAACGTTGCTTAGATTCGATCTGAGTTTTATATCAGCTTTAGGCTGCAAGTATTCGTCCTCATCCTTATTTACATGCACTGTGCTTATTATGAGTTAAATTCTGAGAAGGAGCTAAGCGCTACTTCGCTATCATCCCATGCCCCATATGATCATTCTTCTCCAGCACATCTTCCACTGTAACCTTGCTCTGCATACCCTTCACCACTATGGCCTCATCTTCTTCCTCCTTGATTTTCTCCTCGCACAAGTCTACGTTCTCACTTTCGATAGCGGTAACACTAGTAACAGTACCCTCACACTCATCCATCTCCTTGATCCCATGGAGAACCTTACGCAAAAGACTACCCGGCGCCACTAGTTCCTGGCTGTAAGAGAAGCGTTCTGGATTCGGGATACCGTAGAGAATGAATTGTAGAACGCCTGTGCGCTCAAAATTTACTACAGCAGAAATCGGAAGGGTCCTGTCGCTCATGAGTGAAAAGGTTGTACTAGCTTTTGGTCGAAGCCATGACGGGAGGGAGTATGGCCATGGTTTGAAGGCTACTTCCTCCACACCCTCCTCTTTCTCTCTCTTACTATCCTTCATAGTCTCCTTCATGTCATTTTTTTGAGACGTGGATTCCAACACTGTAGGCATTGTCGTTACCATCCCGCTGCATAGCGGAAAAGAAGGGGGACGCGTTGAGCACGGGTCGAAGTTGAGTAGGTGACTATGAAGCCGAAACCTTCTTCGGTTTCAGCGTTTGAAGCCTCGACAGCGTCGAGAGTATTTGGACGGAGACTGTCGAATCGCGAAGTGGGTTGGGCGCTAGGTGTTATGCGTTGACGCATTATTCGTACAGAGAATATCTTGCGGAACATTGTGGCGTTCTAATTGAATGGTTTCCGTCTGCTATTTCTAGAGGTTCTCGTACGGGTGGTTTATCGGAGTTGAGTAGAATGACTGATGAAAAGAGGAGTGAGCTGTACCGTTAGAAAGACCAAGCGTCGGCGGAAAAGGCTCCATCGGTAGTGGGCGAAGGGGATTCCAATGCTCTTGGTATAGACGACGTCGCACACAATACTCGCATAGCGTTGTCCAGACACGAGTGAAAAGTTTGAGGTAGGTATGCGTTGACAGTGTTTGGGCGCCGCTAGTGTTTGCCTCTCTAAAACCCGGCCAGATCGCGAAGTTCGAAACGTTCGAGATGGTGTGTTGCAGCTCTTACGTCTTTGTCGCTTGAGCAAATGTTTGTGTCTGGATTGGTAATATTCTGCTCTTCTCTCACTGTCAGAGGTGGGCCCCTAAGGATCACGGTACAGAGATCTTGGTGTTGGCAACGAGTTTGACTCCCCATGAGGTCCGAACTGTGGAAGAAATTGGATACGTTGTCTTGCCGAGCAGATAGTGAATTAAATCGATGTTGTAAGGGATGTGTAGTGCGGAACTGGCGCTGCACTGCGCTAGGTAAAAAGGTTTATCTACTATTACCCACAATTTACAGAAGTAGAAACAAAGCTGGACGAAAAAAGAAGATGAAGACCGAGACTGTCCAATGTATACCAGGAAAAACGATGAGGGTATCCGAATTTCGCTCAAAACGCGTAGATCAACCAAGATGCAATGACGTGAGATATTCACAGAAGGAAATGTGCGACCCTATCACTTCGCGTCGAATATATTAACGGGGGGAATTAGCGCGAATGAACCAAATTTGGGATGATCACAAGGAAAAAGGGCGAGCTAAAGACTGGAGCTCAGTCACCATCCCACATGGGAGGTACCCACTCCTGTCCAGGATAACTAGTCGCCTTCATAGTGGGCTCGTCATCTTCCACGGCAGGCAGCTCAAATACCTGTCTGCTATTGCTGTGACTCCCACGTCTCTCCCAGGTTGAAGCTCCTCCGGTAGTGCTGCCGCCAATGCTTCTCAGGCTGCCAACCTGCCCGCCACCAGACGCGCTGCGCTCAAGCTCTCTTGCTCTTGCTCTTGCAGCCTCGCGTTCCTGCCTATCGCGTTCATGTCTCTCGCGCTTCTCCTTTTCGCGCTGGACGCGTTCCATGTGGGCGAGATTCTCTTGCTGTAGGAGCTGGCGACGTAACGACTCCGCACCCATGTCTGGTGATGTGCGTTGAGGTGAAGCAGCCATTGAGGCGGGTTGTGGATGCTGCAGGATACCAATCGAGGGTTGACGTGGACGAGAATCTGGTTGTCTATCACGCGGTTCACCGTCTAGATCCGTTGTGATATTGAGCGGTCGAAGTCCTTCGGGGCGACTCTTATCTAGACCACTATTAGGCACACCAGGACCGTCATATGATGGTGGGGCTTCATTTTGAGCTTTCACATCATACTGGGATCCATTCCCGTGTGACGAGGCATAGACGTAGTTTGGCGACGATGGGCTATGGGAATGCGGCCGTTGACCCTCAAATGAAAAAGGCTGGGCGTTAGAAAGTCCGGGTCGCATAGGACTATGGGCTATTTTTGGTGGTGGAGGTGGGGCAAATCCGCTTGCAATGAAATTCTGGGGACTATTGATCACCGTGGGGTCGGGAGACATGGGCAGAGGATACGCAGCGGGTGGCGGGGATTGTCCCGGATGTATCGGTGTTGGTTGTACAGGTGTCGCGTCGCGGCGGATAATGGGCTGAAGATTTTGACTTGATCGTGCTGCCTGCGAGGTCGCATAGGGCTGCGTGAAACTTCGCGGCAGAATTTCCCTGAATCCACCGCCGTGTGCTTGAGCATGTGGAGGTACAGTATTTAGCGTAGTCTGCTCGGGCGATAAACGAGGCGATGGTGATCCGGCAGCTCTCTCGTCCTGCTGTTGTTGTTGGGCGGTAAAGCGTTCTTGCATGTATTGTCCCTGTCGTGCTCGAACAATGTCTTGTTCGGTTGCTCCCGCTGGGAAGTCGAGATGCCATGGAAGATCCTGCTGATGTACTTCTGATATGCTGCTCATTCTTGGCTTCTGGTACCGTTGGCCACTAGGGGCTGGAGAGTAGCTAGGCATTGCTGGAGAGTTTGATATTGGCGACACGAGGGACATTGTGCTAGCATCCGAGTGCATTCGACCGTTTGGAGGTACTTGTGAGTGTGCAGACACTTGCGGCGACACAGCCTGCATTATTGGCTCCGAAAGCGGACGATTGTGTTGATCCACTGAAAGTTGCACGAGCGCATCCGTCTGACTGAGTGACAACGACTGCTGTTGCCGATCAAGCGGCGATACAAATGCCCCAGATACATGACTATATGCCGCAGGTATTGGAGGTGCGTCATACCTCGGCTCTTGCGTAGGGGACACTGCAGGTGGAGATATCGGCTCATCATCTTGAGAAGCAAAAAGAGGTCTTGAGTCGTGCGCATTGTGGTATGGAAGCTGAGGTTGATAGTCGTTCGGTCGCAACTCTACCAAAGATTGGTGTTGTTGCTGCTGACGCGGTCGTTGCACCCACGCATCGTCGTTCGGCCATGGCCTATTGTGCTCTGGTGCAGATCGCTCCTGTCGTAGTAGTTCCTCCCGTTGTGCTCGCCAGGTTTGATGGGCGAGGTGGTCCTGGGATATCTCGGGGTGTGCTTGTTCTTCTAGTTGTTGCTCATATTGATGGTCCCTCTGAACACTCTGCTCGTACTCAGACTGCTGTTTTTTGGGGGGTTGCTGCTGTCGCTCAGCCTGTGGGACCGTATAAACTCCTTGGTGAGCTGTTTGCTGTTGATTACGTTGATCTACCTGTTCCCGCGCGGCTAAAGAAGCTGCGTAGGCTCCACTCCCAGCTGGAGCTGGCTCAGCACGATGATTATAGTATCCTCCAGGAGGTGGATCCGAATCTTGATCTCGCGTGTGTGCAAGAGTGTTCTGGAATGGTGCACTAGAGGGCTGTGCTTCAATCCCAGGATTGGAAGCTTGGGATTGATTCAATTGTAAGCTGCTTTGCCGAGCTTGGTGTTCCATCGCTAGCTGCTTTGTTTTAAGGAATGCAGACGCTTCCTCTGAATGCAAACTAGAGATTGGCTCTCGTGATGACAGAACTTGCTGCGTCTGTTGCTGATACGGCTGAGGTAGCTTTTGAGGATGCATGTTGGGTGCTGGTTGCGATGGCCCAAGCTTTTGACCCAGGGGTGGCCTACTTTGTATGGTATGAGGCGGAAGTTGTCCGGGAGGATAGTATGCTAACCCAGACTGCTGTGGCTTATTCTGCTGATGCTGAGGTACTCTATGAGAGGCGTTGGGAGTAGCTGGAGTAGCGATCGCCTGTATACTCTTCTGTGCCTTCTTTCCTTCTTTTGACATCTTGTATTTCATAGCCGATCCATCACCATTCACACCACCTCGAATGAACAGAGCGCCCAACGCAGAAAATCTCTTCTTCTTGCCAGATTCTGGTCTTTTCGAGTATGATACTTGATGGGCCTGGACTTGAACATTGAATATTGACGGTGGCTGCTGGGATGAAAAGTCGTTGGGAAGGTCGGATGCAATGCGCGCTCTCGAATCGACACGCGGTTCTACCGAATGTACCTGTAACGAAGCCTGCCCAAAATCCGGTGGCTGGCCCATGTTTGGGCGACTATGCGGCAGAAAAGAATGTTGCTGGTCGATAAGCTTTTCTGCCGATGCCTCCCTAGGGCGCATAAATCTGTCCATTACAGAGTGAAGCGGAGTACCAGAACTAGGATCCGGCGGAAGTGGCTTGGACTGGGAGATTATGGCTGTATTGCCAGAGTTGGTCGTATGCTGGAGGTTCGCCTGTGTCTTACCACCAAAGCTCTTGAACATTGATGTAAGCCGAGGTTTCGAAGATGACTTCTCCTGGTTTCTTGATGTTTGCTCGGCAGGTTGAGACGAAGAATTGGCGGGTGATCTAAACGCGGCAACTTGGTATTGCCCTTGCCTCTGCAACAATTGCTGTTGCAGTTCAAATTGATTTCTCGGTCCATGAGATTCCATCTGCCCTTGTGCGCGATTCGGGTTGCTCTGCGGCCCCGAAATTGCTGGCCTCTCTTGTTCTGCTAGCGGAACCCGACCCGAAGCTTGAGTGGCCTGTGGTAACTGACAGTTAAGATCAGGACTTCCGGAAACTGCTTGCTGGGAAGCTTGATGGCCCGCAGGACGCCAAGAACTGACGGTAATCTGAGTGGTTTTGTTACTGGGATCGATTGACTTTACCGCCTGGAAGATATTCTTGGATGGAGATGGGCCAGATGCAAGCATTGGCTGGTGCCTCAATGCGCTCCGATCCGAGGGCGGTACGACGTTTGCTGGCGGGTTCGGTAAGTACACTGTGTCCATGTGTAGTGATTGCTGGGACTGATTACGATGCTGCATAGCGACAGGGGAAGATTGCGTTGCATTTGCAGATGCGGTCTGGTTGATCTGATCTTGAGGTTTGCCGTCTTGGTCTTCAGGTCCTGAGACGAAGCTCATTGGCCTTTCAAAACTGTATCTTGGGCGATCACCATCGCGAGATGATGGCGCTGTCGCAATACCGGAAGTTGAAGGCTGTGATGGTTGTTGTTGGGTAGTTGCCCCTCGCACCTGGAGATGTCCAAGTCGCAAAGGCTGGCCATGCTCGTCTTGCACATCCTTGACGACTCCGTTATGATCTGCGTAAAGATCAAAACCATCGTCTCCACCATACGACATCAAAATCTCCTCTGGAATCTGTGGTGGGACTGCCGAAGGCTTCACGGTGGACTCTGGCTGCATGCGACGAATTGTTGACGGGGTTGATCTTCCAGTAGATGTTTGAGAGTAAGGGTTGCTTCCCTCGTCAGAAACCATGGCAGATATCTGCGAGAGCATGGATCTTGACCGTTCTGGAGCCGCCGTAGCGCTATTTAAAACCTGCAGTTGCTGTGCTTGGTGCTTGAAGTCCGGAAAGCTGGCCTGGCCATGGGAGTGGCTGTTTGACATGGCGGGACGTGAATGCTCGCTGTACGGTTGTCCAGCCTTGGGTGTCTCCGGACCGTTCTGGGTGGTAATGCGCGGAACCTGCCCGGCGGGCGTGACGAGGTTGCTTTCGTCCCCCATCTCATCGGAAGCGCGCTCAGCCACGCGTGGATCAATGATGCTGTGTCCGCGGCCCCATGATGGACTAAGTGATCCGGAGGCGGTATGCTTTTCAGCGGCGTCGACAACTAAGGAGGGCGGCGCGGAGCGCGTCGAGGTGTCGCTGTCAGCCGCCGCAGCACTGGCCCCCGCAAGGGTATGGCTAAGCGAAGGCTCCTGGTCCCCATGTCTTCGTATCTCCTGCTGGGCTGGGGCTGCAATCGCGCCAACGGCCATTACTCGACTGCCTGCGTCCGCGTCGCGTTCTTCTCCAGATGTTGTCGCGCGGATTTCTGCGCTTCCATCTGCATTCCCGAGATCCCGAGTGCTTGTCGGAAGCTGCAAGTCACTCTTAGCAAACCACACAGGACTGAAAGCGCGTTCCGCATCCGCCTTTTCATCTCTCGACATGCCCTCGTCGTCTTTGACATCAAAAGGCGCCTCGGATACAGGTACACTAGCTTCGAGCGACGATACTCGCCAGACTTTGCCAGTACGAAAGGCATCATCAAGAAGACCGAGAGTAGGCGATTCAACATTAGATGCACGTTCTCCGTGGCGGATCGTTTGTTCTGCGCTGGCGAGCTCGTTGACTGTGTGGTGCTGCGGAACCGAAGCGCTGCCGTAAACAAACGTCTCGTGTCCGATGTCCAGGAACGAGTGTTCTGCAGACTCCCGGGGCCTTTCTTTCGAACTTAGGGTACTGAGAGGATTCATAGACGGCCATTCTATAGCAGCGACATTGTCTGGTGACTGTCGCGCCAGCACAAAGGGTGTGTCTTCATACCTGATGACCCGGGCTCCACGCATTCGGTCATCGCGCTCGACATCCCCCACATCCCCGTCCTTATCTGATGTAGTACTGGCAGATTTGCCCACAGGAGCTAGTACAGGGCTGACACTGTCAGATTCCTGTTTCGCATTCAGTGCTGTCACTGGTGCCAAGCTTCTTCCACGAACAAGCTCCCTGTCGCTGTCTTCATCGCTCACATCCATGTGTCTGTTAGTGTACATAGGCGGCGGTTGCTGGCCATGTCGCAAGGATGTTGGTAATGGATCGTGATTCAACTGTGGCGGTTGATCGTCGTCATCGATGCGATCATCTCTGACCCTCTTTGGCGATTCGTCACTGAACCCGAATTGAAACCCATCGCGTCGGAGATCATCAGATTCTGCTGTAGGTAGGTCTGGTTGGAAAGATCCCTCTGGGGCACGAAGCATTGTCTTATAGTCATTCGCTCTTTCTTGCGCACCAGAGATGTTATTGTCGTCAGCAAAAACTGGGTGATAATCGAGGCTTTTTGGATCTCTCGTAATTGCTGCTGGCATCGAATGTCTGTTGAAAACAACAGGAGGGGTTGAATGCCGAATAACAGATTGCAACATCCGATGGCTGGCACTGTCCTGACTAGACCTACGTCGATAATGCTTGATGGCAACCTCGTTTGGAATGGGTGGAACGGGAGGAACATAGTCTTCAGCGTCCTTGTCCTGATTTGAAAAGGCACTCTTTGCTGGCGACGGCAATATGCCCAAATGCGCCTGCGAAGAGCTTCTTCGCATCGCTGTAGTATTGAAGTACTCGTTGAGAGCAGCCGGTGGAGTGCCGACCCAAGAGTCTGGAGCATGGAAAGAATGCGGCCGACGTTCCCCCATCAGGTAGTGATGGAGCTCGCGGGGAGGCGAGGTCTTAGGTGTCGAGTCAAGGACGGATGGAGTAGTTTTCGGCAGCGCCACACTACTCGGTCTGGTTCTGGAGCGACTGGCACGCCGAAATTGGGACGAGAATGAAAATCGACGCTTCTTCTTCTCTTCGTTCGAGACTTCCTCCTTCTTTTCCTTTTCCGTCATGGAGCGTAGCAGTTGCACTCCTGACGATGCTCTCGATCTTCGTGTAACGAGCTCGGGCTCTTGAGAAGCTTCGCGCGAAGAAGGAGCAGAGTCGGCCCGGTTATACGAGGAGGTCTGAATCACGCATCACATCAGCAAACAACACCGTCGTAAGGAAGCTGAGCCGCCTCAGTCAGACTTGGCATTACGTTGAGATGATTATGAAGCTACAGGCGAGGACTACGATCGTAGATGGCGAAAGAATGAAAACGCCCAAAGCAAGGTCAGAAACGCCACATTCAATGTCCATACGATTACATCCAATCACCCGCTGTAGTCCATGGACCAAGGAAAATGGTAGTCGTGACATACGATGAGAATGCCAAGCAAAGAAAATGGGTAGAAGAGATCATTTATCTACCTTTTCGCGGCCGAAACGGCTCTTGCCTTTCGCAAACAATCCCTTGGCACTGGTCATGCCTTTCCCTCCTAACACATTAGCAGTATGAAGCAAGTCCTTGCCTTTCAATTGCATCTGCTGATTTGCAATTCGTCCGCCAAATCCTGAACCAGATGATGCAGGATTAGTGGGAGAGTCTGAGCTCGCGGGGACTGGTACGCTAGCATTGTTATTTTGGTCGGCGCTCACGTCGTAGCTACTCGAACCACCAAGCTTGCCAAACAGTGCAAGAGAGCCAGTGTGCCTGTGACGTGCCGAGCTTGTAGGCACACGCTGTACTGGGTACGTCTGCGTAGCCAGCTCGGGGTTTGCTTCGAGCGCAGAGCGTAGCCAGTCATTAAGGCCATGATCAACTGTCGCCCAGTACTCGCGTGTCTTGTTGTAGGTGTCAATTCGCTCAGCAGCAGTGTTAAGCGTTGCTATTTCCCGAGCGCCCAGAGGCTTGTCCGTAATTGGCGACTTCGGCGAAGGCTCCTCCTGTACGGCAATGGGTGTTTTCGGCTCGTCGTCAGATGGTACAATTGCGGGATGTTCCGCAGGCTGCTCTATCTGTTGCTTCTCGTTCAAGCTGGATCCTCCGAGTCCCGAAGTCTGCTCATGCTCCGCACTGAAACGT
This sequence comes from Alternaria arbusti, assembly GCF_024043155.1. NCBI lineage: Eukaryota > Fungi > Ascomycota > Dothideomycetes > Pleosporales > Pleosporaceae > Alternaria > Alternaria arbusti. Next base: position 72,611 of record NW_026249954.1, on the reverse strand, counting down.
GGTGGGAGATCCACGGCTTCGGGATTGAGCTCTGTGTTGACAACATGAAGTCCCGGGGAGCGTGTTTCTTCTCGAGCAGGGCTAGTTACGGAGCGCGCAGTATCGACGGTTGGAGAAGCAGATCGTTGCGGCATATCACTGCTACTACTAGGGTCAGGTTTAGTGACCGTGAAAGTGTGCTCTGGGCCAAAGTACGAGTCTGGAAGGCCTTCTGACCACTCCTGTCGTTCTTGATCTGCAGCTCGTTCCACAGTGGGAAGGCGACTCTCCGTTGCCTGTGAGGCTTTTGTAGGCTCAACAGCGGCTACACCCTGCGCTTGCTGGTCTGGTGTTTGCGATTGCGGGTTGCTTGCCTCCCAGCTAAATCGATTGAGTATCACAGGCTTGGTCGGTTCTTCCGATTGTGGGAGAAAAGACATGGCCGCATCGGATGGCTGATCTTGAGCATAGCGCTCAGTATCCTGCGAAGATCGACGAGAAGCCCGATCTTCATCTGCCCAGTAGGTATCATACTCACTGGGCAGAATAGAGCTAGCACGATTTGTGCCTGGGCTGGCGGGGTGGAGCGAGGCTTGATTAGACTCGCTGGCCGGCGACGCTGGAGCCTTGAAAGGGCTGAGACTGGCGACAATCTCCTTGCGAAGACGGTCACTTTCCTGGTCTTCAGCAGAAGGGTCAGTACTTAACTGAGGATCAAGACTCGGCCGTTTAGGCTGACTCTTGAAGGGCTGTGAGGGCCTCTCTTTCAAAGGCGGGGGTGGCGGAAATTCTGATTCCGGGGTGTCTTTCGCGGGAGGAGTTGGCGGCACGCTTGAGCCGGAAGTGCCAGTACGATCTAGCTGAAGAGGCCTTGGTAAATAGATATTTCCGTGGTCAGTACGACGTGCTTGCTGCTGTTGAGTCTCGGATGTTTGGTCATCGGCACCCAAGGTTGTGCGGATAGAATTGACCATTGCAGCTCCAGCATCTCTAAGAGCGGCGAGCGGATCCGGAGTGTCCGTCTCTGCCGACAATGCCCCGGCAAGTGGCTTCTTATCTGTTGTAGCCGTCAGATCGGATCTGTTGAGCGCACTCGGACCATTGTTCGCGAAACTCAATCGACGGTCTTGCTCGCCCGGATCCGAAGGTGTCATAGCGGTAGTAGCATAAGACTCCCACTGGCCTGGAAGATGGGGACGAAATTCTTTGACAGGACTGCTGGGTTTCGAAGGGCTAGCTTTCGTTGGAGACGCCGCACGTGAATTATCGTTGCTCCGTTCCCACGATTGAACACTGTTCCTCGAGCGATTGGACTGTGTAGAGCCACGTCTCGACGATGCCACCTCTCCAAATTTGCCAGCCAACGCCTGCACACGACCCTTGCTTGGAGACTCTGAGCGATCGCGCGGCAAGCCATCATCGAGAGGGCTTTGCGCGTTATGCGACTCGAGGAAGTTGTTCTGTGATTGAAGCTCTGAAGCGCCCAGTCCGGGTGCGCCATTGTCTGGACCATCCCTGACAGCAGTAGCAATATCAGCCTCGCGAGTAGCATATGCAGGGGATGGACCATTAAGGCCGCCTTCCATTGCGCCCGGAGTTTCGTTGCTTTCCATCGTAACAAGGGCGGAGGAGGGTTCGGGTACGTCTCTGCTCGGTGCTAAGATAGGGGATCGTGCAGGACTGTCACCGCGTGTGGGCGTAGCGAGGCCGCTGCGCGGTAGGGAAGAGTTGGAGAAGTTGCGATTGTGACCCGGGGACGGTTTTCGTGGAACGTGGTGTATGGGCTCGACGATCTTCGCAGAGGTTGGCTGGGTAACGGGCGTCGTGACTTCACTTGGTTCTTCTGCGATGGCGGGTGTGGTGCTTTCTGCTTGATCACGGTTTCTCAGTGCTGAGGCTGCTGAACTGGGCACGCGGCTCATGATTGGGCTGATTCCGGAAGTGCTTCCAGTATTGCTCCTCAGAAGGTCTGAAGTTGAATCGTTGTCATTTGATATGGGCGTTGGCGGAACGGAACGCGATTCGTCAGCGCGAGTAAATGCCTGATCAACAACAGAGCGCAGACCCTTGTCATCCTGTGGTGACGCAAGGGATTGATTTTGCTGGGGTTGTTGTTTGTCGTGCGGGGCTGCTGCATCATAATCAGGCAGATACTCGCTCTTGCGCTCAGCGACGGTTTCCATAGGCTGCAGCGATCGCCCGCCTTCTTGAGCAGAGAGCACGTTGTCCTGTATCGGAGAAGAAAGAGAGTCCAGGCTTGGTCGCGATGATTCCATTGACGCCCGCTCCCGCTCCTCTTGGTGCCGCTTGTAGATGTCGGCTGGTCTGATGAAGGGTAGCGGCTTGTCAGATGCCTGACTGCCATTGCGTGATCGTGGCGAAGTAGACATTGGCATGTCTCCCTGGCCTATGCTACTCTTGCGCGGGGGAAACTGTGTGTTGAGCGGCGGGGTGAAATCGGCAGGGACCTGCGATATGCGAGTCTGGAGAGGCGGGGGCATGGCAGAGTAGCCCTGCTCATGCTCGTGGCCGTGTCCATGTTGGGGTTGCGGTATTGTTGAGGAGAAGGCGCGCTGTTCCTCGCCGTGCTCGAAGGAATTTCTTCGGGGTCGTGGGAGGGGCGCCTGCTGGGAGGGGTCGGTGAAGCTGCGCGATGGTTGCTCCGTCCGCTGGGCATAGTATCGTTGCGCCAGAGGCTGTGGCTGCTCGGGCTCCTGGTTGACGCCGTATTCGTCGTACTCGTCGTAGCCGCCCCAATCGTCGCCGTCGTAGGCGTTCTTCTTCGCCTGGACCCATTTCTTCGTTTTGGCACGGTTGACATTGGTCTTGAACGACACAGGCTGGCCGGCGGAGAAGGGCGACGCGGTCCGATCGCTAACACGAGTCAGTTCAGGACAGCAGGCGACATGCGCGTGCAGAGGTGGTACGTACAGCGGCGACCTGGCTTCCTCTTGCTGGAAGCGGAAGGGGCCAGACATGATGGCGTAGGAGGGTCCGGAGATGGCTAGGATGCACCGCTCTCGCTCTACTAGGGCCGAGCCCAACGCCAGCTATGTCCTGCAGCGCATGCAACCGGGAGACACGAGGGGCAGCCTGCCGAGATGGAGTCTGCGACAACGGTGGGGGCCGGGGGAGCGAGGCAGTGGTGGTGCAGGTGGCCGGAGTGGTGATAGACAGCGTGGCTGGAGCCGGGCGGGAGGGTTGATGAGGGCTCGACCAAGCTTCCGGGGGATACGTCACCTGCCTGCGCGTGCGAAAGGCCCGACGTGATCACGACAACGACGCACTCGACGGGAGCAGCTGGGCAGGCGAGGATGGGCGCAGAGGACGCGGTGGAGGAGTAAGGAGAGCTAGCAATCAACTCCCCTTGACGCAGCTGCTCCGCGCGGTCTGACGGGTCTACGGCCAGTATAGCGCCACTGCTGGTCATCGCCGGCGCCGTCGAGGTGTGGCGCAGGGCGTCCAAGTTTGGCCGACGCGAAACTAACTACGTTTCCCCATTCCCCATTTCGCCCCGACCCTCAACACATTCCGCTTTTCTCTGCCCGACTCGCCAGGAACACGCCGCTTCCGATCCACCGCCGCGCACGACTGCATCCCGCGTCTCTCGTCACTCCTCCAGGCCAAACCCCGCCGCCGCCGCCGCCGCCAGCTCTCGCACGCCCCGTCTACGAACCGCGTGTCGCGCGCCATCACCTCACAATTGCATCTCGCCCGTAGTTGCCTTGAATCCTCGAGCAAACGGGGCCTGAGCAAATCCGCGACTGCACGCGAATCTGCCACCCGCCTCGGCGCAACTTCCACGTCCCCTGTGCATCCGCAGCGCCTGCTGTCCTGCCCACAGGTGGTGCGCCTCCCCTTTTCCGCCCTCGCCCTCCCTCCCACCACAACGAATCGTCAACATGGCTGTGTCGATACAGGACCGCACCGACGAGTTCCGCTCTATTCTTGCACAGGCTCGTCGGCGGCAAGCGCAATCCAAGACGGGCGCGCAACGGCAGTCGCTCCTCACAGCACAAGATAAGACACAAGCAGATGTCAACCCCCGGCGTCAGCGCTCTGAATTTGCGCGCAATGCGGCCGACGTCGCGCGGGGTGTTGCGAGCACCATGCAGAAGCTCGAGCGCCTTTCACAGCTGGCCAAGCGCAAGACGCTGTTTGACGATCGGCCAGTCGAGTTTGACGAGCTCACCTTTGTCATCAAGCAGGACATGACTGCACTGTCAGGCCAGGTGCGGGCACTGCAGCAGATGAACTCGAAGCAACACCCCAAGGCGAAACCCGGTGTGGACCAAGAAGGAGAGCACAACGGCCAAGTCGTCAAGCTGTTGTCCGACAAACTAACCAACGTGGGGACCAACTTCAAGGACGTATTGGAGGTGCGAACAAAGAACATGCAGGCATCGCGATCCCGCACGGAGCAATTCCTGTCAACAGCTGCGCAGCAATCCCACAGCAACCTCGAGCCAGGCCGGACAGATTCTCCACTTTACCAAACACCCCAGCGGGGTCGATCACCAGGAGGCTTCGCCCGGAATACCAATGCAGCGCAGCAAGACCTGCTCTCGCTCGAACCTTCTGGGTCGTCAGCTCTGACGCGAGGCGCACCGCAATCGGACGCACAACTACTGCTCATGGAAGAGGCCCAGCCCCAGAACGCATACATCCAAGAGAGAGGGCGAGCAATTGAGTCGATAGAGTCTACTATTCAAGAACTAGGAGGCATCTTCAGCCAGCTCGCCCAGATGGTGTCCGAACAAGGAGAACAAATCCAGCGCATTGATGCCAACACCGAAGACGTTGTAGACAACGTCGAGGGTGCCCAGCGTGAGCTGATGAAGTACTGGAGCCGCGTGCAAGGCAACAGGTGGCTTGTCGCAAAGATGTTTGGTGTGCTGATGATTTGTACGTATACCCGCACACTCGTACATTGACAACACACTAACAAGTCTTAGTTTTCTTGCTTTGGGTCCTTATCTCTGGGTAGATTTGCGCTTCATGGTTACGGCATTTTCAGGCGTTTCTACCAGCTCGGTCTGGCATCGAACTAGACGAGCAGCCATTGCATACGAGGCTGCGCACTTCTCACATGTATCTATATATATTTTTTTTGTCGCATGTTTCACTTTTGGGCCTGGCTTATGATCACCATTACGTCATATGAGCGAGCCGTTATAAGCTACTATTAATGAATTCAACTCGTCTTTTCACTTACGACATCAGGACGATTTGCTGGGGTGTGGAAGGCTTCCCGGTAGCTCGGTCCATGTCTGTTGTGTACTGTACCATATTTGCTTGCGTGCCTTGGCTGCATATGTACAACATGCGATTTGGTAGTCGCTTAGGACAGTAGAGTAGTGCCCATCACGAAGCTTGCAATACAAATGCGTGTACTCTGGGTCAAATTCGTACATGCAGGTGGAGCATACGCCAACGACCACCACCTGCGTCATCAAGGCGGCCGTGTGATCGACGACTACAGGCTGAAACCAAATTGTACAGTTGTGCGTACCCGACCGCTTCTTATTCTCGATAGCCCCTGCGCAGTATCACCAACGTCGCAACCGAATTATCATTTTCACATGCTCCAGGATGACCCCGACACGGACGGCTACCACCTAGGTGGAACATCAGAACATCGGAAATCATGGCAACTAAGCGGCAATGCCGAAGCTATCCTCCAACCACCTAGTGGGCTCCCGGCACAGTATTCCGGCTACACCACTACGAGTCGTAGATGGAGAACTGACAGGCGCCGAACTATGCACGTCACCGCCATGACAGCCGAAGTGATATCAACGGTACTTAGGTCGTCACTAAGCGGGCCTGATTGGCGGCGCGAAACATGTAAAGTGCGACATGACGAAAAGGACGGCGCAACGTCGGTCGGATAGCCGCGTTCGACGGGCGCGCGCAAACTCATTAGCGGGCCATGGACAGATGTCATATCGGCGTTTGGCGGGTGGGATGGCTTGCAGGCGACATGCTGAATGCAGCATCAGCAGATGATCCACCTGCTGCAGAGTGGGCGTGTGGGCGCCCGTCTTCCATGCTCTAGCGCCCACTCCTTCCATCCGTATGTCAACCACACTTCCAAGGTTCTCACACCGTCGTGCGTCCTCGACACCTGACCCGCCCTCTGTTTGCTGCACCCCTCTGTTAGTCGCCCAAGCTTGTGTGCCGCCCTCCCAACGGTGCCGCCTGTCCTGCGCAAGAAGAGACAACCCTTGCGCCGCTCGCATGTCTTGGTAGCGACCTCTTGACATCAGTCAACAGCCAAGTGCATGCGCGCTCCGGCGCAATGCCTGACCGCATATGGGACGAAACCGTTGCGCTCGGCACGGCTCCCATATTCGACGATGCTATATATCTGGCCGAAGCCTTGGGTCTGCCTATGAATCAGAATGAGGACCATCTCGACGCCGAGGTGGCGCTGCTTGCTCGCGAATCTGGTATCCCCGATCCTTATCGTTTCGTACCCCCGCCAGAAACCATCTCTCGCGCAATCTCGACTATGACGCTGGATAGCGATCAGAGAAGTTCCAGATCAATTCACTCTCAAGAAACGCAGTCAACAAGCTTCACGTCCGCGCCTTCCCGAACTTCCAGAGACCTCATTTTCTCCACTGACGGCTCAACCACAAGAAGGGTACCTCCAGCACGCTCACAGATTACGTCACCTGTTGAGAAGTCTCGAGACTTTGTTGACCGTCCCGAATCTGATTTCCAGTCAAGACAATCATCGACACTGTCCATCACACCTTCCGCCATCTCCAGCTCAGCCTCGTCACAGCAAGCGCAACCAAGGAAGAAACGGGGCTCCGTCATTTTCTCCATGTTCAGAAGGGATTCAGGGTACGTTATGGACAGTGACTTATGACAGCTTCCTACTAAGTCTTTTTAGTAGTACTTGCACCACGTCCGCGCCGCACCACGGATATCACAGCAGGCCTCGAGGCGCAAAGCTGGTATGCGGTCACATATCGTCTGACGCCGACGTTCGCGCACATATACAAGAGTCATTAAAGAGAGGCGCACACGTAGCGCCCGATTGCTGTGGAATCGCATTGCCGCAATCCATTCTGGAGCGCATCCCAGCAAAAGACGACCCGAGGCTCGCTATGGAGACTGCTACCGAGCTGCCTGAGCCTCTTTCCCGTGACTCTGACTATTGCGAAATTGTGACCTCAACTGCTGACAGTTCCCATCCCATAATTGACTCTCTAGTTTCAGACATTTCCTCCGCTTTGCCACAATCTCCAATGAGGCGCACCCGACACGAGGCGATCAGCATCGGCTTGGCGTTAGCTAAAGAGGCTTTCGCAAGTTACAGGACACAACAGAAGGAAGAGCTTGCACGTGTCTCGCTGTTCGAGTGCAGCCAAAGAAAAGCCTTGTCAGCGTACCAATATTGTTCAATGCAACAATTGGGAGAACAGCTTGAGATTGATAAGAACGAACGGATCGGACAGGTAAGTATAATTCGTGTTGATGTGATATACGTCAGCTGACTCAAGCGATGTAGCACAATGAGGACCTGGAGCGATTAGAAGAACGACAACTTCTCGCTGAACACGACCTGTTGAAAGCACAAGCTCAAGAGACACAGAACGTAGCAACAGCCCTAAAGTATATTGAGGCGTATTGCCTACGTACGAGAAGCAACCAAGAGCGTGTGCATGCTGTGTCGGAGGAAGACTTGAAGAAGCTGGACCACCAAAGATTGATCCAACAGGATCTTCCCAGACGACACGCGAGTGCAATCAACGTCTTACGAGCAAGGCAAGAGATGGACACCGCACGAAGACTAGAAGCACAAGAAGCAGAGCTGCAGCAATTTGGCATTGAGCACGAGAGAAAGAAGTTTGCAAAAGAAGCGGAATATCAGAAGGAGCTGGCAAGGCTTGAGACCGTTATCGAATTAAGAAGAAAGAGGCTTCTACAAAGGTGGGATCTCAGGTTTGAAATATGGCGGCGAGACTGGGAAGCGCAGCACAACACGACTCTGACGGTAGAACTCGAACACGAAGACTGGCCACCTCGCAAAGCAGATCACACGATTTCCATACCCGAAGCAAGTTTGCTAGCTCAGTACATCAAGGCCGCGGCATGATGCGACGGCCTTGGCTGCTCTTGATTTCTGAAACATCGCACCTCCCGTCTGTGCGATATCTGTTCGTTCCACTGACGTCGATTTGGGCAGCACCACCATTTTCGTCAGCATCTTACAGCGTAGCGAGGCGTTTACTTGAACACAAATGCTCAGACGCGCAGTCATTCTCCATCCTTTGCGGCATCGGCGGGTTTCCATCTTCGCGACTTTATACCCTTTTTGTACCTTTGCGAAGACGCATTTTCTTCACACGGTTTTTAGATGTTGTTGTCACGAGAGATGCTCCGCTTATATGTAACAGACCAATCTTGTTTGATTGGATAACTAGATATACGTTATATTGTAATGAGATGATTTACAATGAAGTCTGCAGCCACTGAACCCACCGTCTCTGGAAAGCCAAAATATAAATGTAACGATACTTCCATAGATCTGGTCTGGCCCAGGCGCCCACACTAGAATAAGGTCTCTGCCAATACAATCTCATCGACTAGTGAACCATAGCTTTGGGCGTGAAGAAAAGGTGTGGCAGACTAGGACTAGCAGCCCGATCGCCTGGATCCTACGGAGCTTTTCCCCGCCCCTACGGCGATCGAGTAGCGACCGAACGCCGTTCGCCAGAATCGACGGCTTGGCATGATTGACAGGCCGAATGGGGAAGTTTGCGATCTGGGGTTCATGGCAGAAGTATCGGACGCTCCCGTATTTGACATGATTTAATTACTATTTGGGTATCTTGCTGACTCGTGAAACTCGTGAAACTCGTGAAAACATCATTGACGGCCATCACATCGGGCATGGGAAAACCTCCACCAACTTCCACAGACGATTGCATTCGGCAGCTCTGACAGGCATCGCTGTCTTAGCCACGAGAGAGATCGCTGTTGTACTGCTCAACGGGAGCTAGCATGTCCCATTGTAAACTCTCTTGGGCGTCTGTGGCTGGTGGCAGGTGACCCAACCCCATCGCCATGTCCATCTCAGCGTCATCCTTCATGAGTGAGAGCTGGTCGAATTGCTGATCGAATAAAGCATTTTGCCCATCCATGCTCTTCAAGTCAGAATATGGTAACATCGGCATGTTGCCCTCCATTAGGTATGGAGCAGGCGTCTCTGGGATGCTGGGCGTAGCAGAGTCGAACATGCTCATTGAGTCGTCGAACCCACCAATCCAGAACTGCCCCCCACTGACAGCATCGCGCTCCTGTATCATGTCTTCGATCTCGTCCTCGAGAATATAATGCTCTGCGAGCAGATGACGGCGTAAATCACGGTCTATGTAGAAGCGGTACTCGCACGTCTTCACCAAACAGGGCACCTCGCGGCCTTGCTCATAGCCAACACCGGTAAGCATGGTAAGCATCGAAGGCTCCGGCTTCTTCTTTGACTTTGCGGCCTTCCGGAGCTGCTTGCGGTTGCCGAGACCAAGATGATTTTTCCGAACATGCTGATCGAGAGACGACTTGGCCTTGAAGGAGGCGCCACAGGCATTCTCTCCGTTCCAGGCTTGGAGATCTGGGTGTTTTGAATTCTGCAGAGCATCGGGGGTACATGAGTACCTGAACTGCTTGTCGTGGACCGTCTGAATGTGAACAGTGAGGTTGTGTTTCCGATTGAAGACACTCTCACAGCCTAGTCTGGGACAAGGGAACTGCGTTTGGTCTTGTGGGTGCCCATGGACGGTGTCGAAGTGTGTCTTGAGATTGGATGCAGTCTTGAACTTCTGACCGCACTGTGTACATACAGGTGGGTGACACTCGGCTGTGTGCACGTTCAGCTCGTCTTTTGTCGCGAAAGACGGTAAGTGTGGCGGGATGGTGGATGTGTCAACAGACTCGCTCTGCATTGTGTCCGCGTCTACTCCAGCCGTCGCACACAGCACGCAGAAGTGGCCCTGCCCTTGTATGTCTGCATGTGTCTTGCCCATATGCCGTTGTAATGCGCCCTCAGTCTGAAAGCCACTCGCGCATTTCTCGCCGGTCTCTTGATTCACGTGAGAACAAGTGAAGGGCTTGACGTCCATGTGCTGGATCTTGACATGTGCCTCCAACGCCTTCGCCTTCCTAAAAGCCTCGTTGCACGGGGGGAAGTCGGTACAGTAGAGTTTGGATTCGTGGACGTCTCTGTGCCTCTGGAGCCTGCCGTTGGAGGTGAAACTCTTGCCACACCCGGTCCAATCGCATGTGAATGTCCGCTCGGTCGCAGGGTCGCTATGGGCGTTCTTGAGGTGACGCTGTAAGTGGTCTTTACGAGGGAACGTCTTGTTGCAGCCGGGCTCGGTACAGATAAATGGTCGCTCCTTGTTGTGGCTTCGCATGTGTGTCTCGAGGCGACATGGTCGGTTGAAGCGTTGCGAGCAGGTTGGGCAGACGTAGTTCCATTGGCGACGGGCCTCGCTCTCTGCCCTCAAAGTGCCGTTGTCGGTGAAATTGACCTTGTAATCAGCAGAGTCGTCTGTCGCATAGTCCTGGTCGGGTGTGTCCTCCGCAACACCTCCGAGAATGTTAGCCTTCAGGATCGACGTCACGGTGATCGGGGTTACGGTACTGTTGCGAGACCTCTTCTGCGGCGCCACACTAGCGTCTTCGGTGTTCCTCCGTTTCGGCGCCATAGTATTGCATACAACGTGCGCGTGGTTGCAAGGCGGCTCGTGGATGCGCAGAACCATGGACGAAAGTCGAGCTCCACTGTATTTTGCGACCGCCAAGATTTCCCACGCTAGTGCAGACGCCGACCCCTGCGATTTCTGATCGCGAACTTTCTTTGCCAGTCGCATCGCACCAGGCATACACCCCATACTCCACGCGTACCTCTCCATCTCTCGGCATCCCTTCCAGAGACACACACGCGCGTATAAACCTGCTGCAAACATGTCCGACTATGGCGGTGACGACTACGACGGCGGCGCCGGTGACATGTACGTTCAGCTCCATCTCTGGGTTTCCTCCACCGGGCGCATCAGCTAGGGGAACGGTAGGAGACAGTCCCGCCGATTCTAACTTCAGTAGTGACGAGCCCCTCATCGAGTTCGACGAAGAGGCCGAACCTGATCTGATGGACGACGAAGACGACCAGCCTGGCGGCGGTGAAGACCCAGACAATGCCGAACCCAACGACGACAACGTAGTAGTATCTGGCGATGCCAACGCGGCAGCTGCTGCCAAGGAAGCCTCCAAGAACACAGTTACAAGCGAAAAGGACAAGAAGGTTCCGAACGACAAGCGCACAACCACCCCATACATGACAAAGTACGAGAAGGCACGCGTCTTGGGCACAAGAGCACTTCAGATCAGGTAGAATACCTTGAGAGTGAAGGTGTATGTACAAGGACTAATGAGATTGCAGTGGTAACGCTCCTGTGCTGATCGACGTAGAGGGAATGACGGATCCTCTGCAAATTGCTGCGAAAGAGCTCCAGGAGAAGAAAATTCCCCTTGTTGTACGGCGGTACCTCCCCGATGGTTTCTACGAGGACTGGACTTGCGAAGAGCTTCTGACATGAAGCGTGGTGTGGCTGATTGCATTTGCTATGGAGTTTTGTTTGGCTAAATATGGGGTATTTCGGCGAAAGGAGTCTCTAAGTGGTTGCGCAATTATATCCCGAGTCTCACCCGATCTCCGTTAATTCCAAGCCTTGTCCGTTGCCTGTGCGGATCCGCGGATAAGATTTCTGTAACAAGCCAAAGGTCTAGAGGGAGGTGGGGTAGCTCGACATAGCTATTCGTCCCCCGCACTAATTTCAGGCACAACGTCACTCAATGCGCCTGCTCACAAAACTTCCAAGGGCCCCTAGAACTGCGTTTGCATTCCAACCTCCTACTATTCGTTTTTCTTGCTATACCACATTGTCCAAGATGTCTTTCGAAACCACAGGCACCATTGCATCCTTCGGCGGCAAGCTTCTCAAGTTGAAGCACAAGTCCTCAAGCACAAACACCGACATGGAGCTGAACGTGTTCCTGCCTCCACAAGCACTCAAGTCCGGCGCCAAGGTCCCAGTTCTCTTCTACCTTTCCGGCCTCACATGCACCGGCAACAACTGCTCAGAGAAGGGCTTTTTCCAGCACGGCGCAGCCAAACATGGCATCGCTGTCGTGTACCCTGATACTTCACCGAGTGCGTGCCTACCGTGAGACTATACGCGGAGCATTTGACTAACCCACTCACTAGGGGGCCTACAGATCGAAGGTGAAGACGAGTCATACGACTTCGGGTCAGGCGCAGGTTTCTACGTCGATGCCACCAAGGAGCCATGGTCAAAGGGCTACAACATGTACTCATACATCACCAAAGAGCTCCCCGAAGCGCTGTTCTCGTCTTTCAAAGAGCTAGATTCCAGCAAAGTCAGCATCACAGGGCACAGTATGGGTGGACACGGGGCATTGACACTGGTTGGTCAGCTGCTTGCATACCAGGAGGACTAGACTGACCACCATTGATAGTTCCTCAAGAACCCCGGCATGTACAAGTCCGTCTCTGCATTTGCACCCATCGCCAATCCCATCAACTGCCCATGGGGCCAGAAAGCTTTCAAGGGATACTTTGGCGAGGACCAGCAACAAAAGTGGAAGGAGCATGATGCGTCAGAGCTGGTCAAGCAATGGAAGGGTCCTCTTGAGATGCTCATCGATGTGGTGCGTCTCATATGCGACAGTCTTGTATCGTTTTACTAACTGAGCTAGGGCACTGGAGACAACTTCTACAAGCAAGGCCAGCTTCTACCGGAGAACTTCGTCAAGGCAGCCAAGGAAGCTGGCAATGACAAGGGCATTCAACTGCGCATGCAGCCCGATTACGATCACAGCTACTACTTCATGGCCACATTTGCTGACGATCACGTCGAGTGGGCGGCAAAGCATCTAGGCGCATAGTAAGTAGACGTGACACCGATTGTAATAGCAGTCTGCTCACTACTACAGAAGCGGCTCGTGTATCAGAGAGAAACTATAGAACCTAATAGAATCCGTACACATCTGGAAAGACTTGACTACTCATTCGTGATTTATTGGGTTGATCAACTTTTTGCACGTGAACACCGAATTGTATCTCAGCTCTTGCTGCCGTGAATTCGCCATAGAGTGCGGGCTTCAAATGTATAAGCATGATAGAGGGACGACTGCGTTGCTGGCTCTCCATATGGGGACTCTCGTACTCGACGGGCACCTGATTGCTGTCTGAAAGCAGCGTGAATGACGATTATAACTTCAGCAATGCGCGTGGCGGTGTCGAAACCAAAATCTCGTGCGCACGTGTCACACGGTCAAATTGGGCGCGAGAACATCCCACCAGGCCCGGGCTTGGCGCTGCCACTTCAGTCATTGCACAGCTGTTTTCGGCCTCGACGCCTCGACGAAGACGGAGAACAACTTTTGCTTTTTCCAGTCGGTACCCTAATCGCCTGGCACATAGACCCTGAGCTCTGGCCATTGTTTCTTTCACGCACGAACCCTTGCACACGCCGTACGTCAGCCCCTCGTGCCCCGCCTCTGCCTACACCGCTGTAACGCTTTCATGATGCAGTCTTCCACAGTTTGCTCCATGGTCCGGTAGCATACCAATCCGCTCATAGTTCCTACCCCACCACGTCCGATGTACAATCTATAGGGCAGACCACACCGACTCAACCTGTGACTCAACCCTGCTTGCTCAGCTTTGACAACACGAGGAAATGGAGGGCCAGGTACGTACCATTGTTTGCCCAATCCATGAAGCATATACTCACACTCCATGTCAAAGGTCGAAAATGCCATCCAGATCGCCGCAAATCCGACGTCGAGCCAGGAGCTGCGCGGTCAGGCTATCGAATACCTGAACCAGCTCCGTGCCGAAGGCTCCGCATGGCAAGCTGCCCTCACACTCTTCGCGCGCGACCCTCGTCCCACCGACTTTGTCCGCCATACGTCGCTCGACCTTGTGAACAACGCGATCCAAGAACATCGCCTCGATGAGCAGAGTCTTGCGTACATCAAGGATACACTCATGGGCCATATCCACCGATCCTATTTCCCGGGCAGTGGAGCTGCAGACACAAGCCATATCCAGAACAAGCTGATGCAGACTGTCACTTATCTCTTCGTAGCTCTATACCCTTCCTCATGGCAGTCCTTCTTCGACGACTTCCGTGCCTTGGCTGGCGACCAGTCTACCATCGGAAACGTCAATACAGCCACGACGTTGCTATACCTTCGTATGCTCGGTCAAGTGCACGACGAAATTGCTGACCAGTTGGTCGCCCGCCCAGAGGACGAGAAGAAGCGCAACACAGAGCTGAAAGACCTCATCCGGCAACGGGACGCGCAGAAGATCTCGTTATCTTGGCAAGAAATACTCGCGAAGTGGAGGGAGACAGACCTGAATCTTGTGAAGATGTGCCTGGAGACTATCGGGCGCTGGGTTAGTTGGACCGACATCAACTTGATTGTCAACCAAGCCATGATCACAACTTTCCTGGAAATGGCGGGCCAACAAGGAATCGCTGATCCCGAGAGCGCTGCTGGAAAGGTGCGCGATGCGGCAATCGATACATTCTCAGAGATCGTCGGGAAGAAGATGAGCCCATCGGATAAGATTGAATTAATCACTTTCCTAAATCTTTCCGAAGTCGTCGGCCAGCTGATCAGCAGCCCAGCTCTGGCCGATTTCAACAGCTCGAACTACGACAACGACCTTGCCGAGACTGTCGCTAAGCTCGTGAACAACATCGTATTCGATATCGTAAAGATACTAGAGAACGAGGCTGTCGAGGAGCATGTTCGGCAACGCGCAGACGATCTCATTCGCATCTTCACGCCTTACCTCTTACGTTTCTTCGCTGACCAATACGACGAGGTCTGCTCGACTGTCATCCCATCTCTTACAGATCTTCTTACGTTCCTCCGCAAATTGCAAAAGAAGTCTGGATCGATACCTCCACAATACGCCGCAGTATTACCACCCGTTCTAGATGCGATCATTGCAAAAATGAAGTATGACGAGACAGCCTCATGGGGTGAGGAAGGCGAACAGACAGACGAAGCAGAGTTCCTCGATCTCCGCAGACGCCTCCACGTCCTGCAACAAACAGTAACCGCCATCGACGAGCCTTACTACATCGAGACACTCAGTCGCTTAGTCAACGGAACCTTTGGACGCCTATCTCAAGGCGATCAATCCCTGAACTGGCGCGACCTCGAATTGGCTCTGTATGAGATGTATCTATTTGGAGAACTTGCAGTCAGAAACCAGGGACTGTATGCGAAACGCGAGCCCTCATCGGCTGCAGCTCAGCAACTCGTGAATATGATGAACAGCATGGTCGAATCTGGTCTAGCAAACTACCCGCACCCTGCTGTTCAACTGCAGTATATGGAGATATGCGTACGCTACTATCAGTTCTTCGAGCAGAATCCTGGCCTCATCCCCAAGGTACTTGAGAATTTTGTCAACCTTACCCATAGCAACCATGTCAAGGTCCGCTCGCGATCCTGGTATCTCTTCCAACGCTTAGTCAAGCATCTGCGGGCCCAACTGGGCAACGTATCCTACGACATCATTCAAGCGGTTGGAGACTTGCTTGCCATCAAAGCTGAGCTACCAGATACTTCAGAAGATGAGATGTCGTCCGATGAAGAGGATCAGTCGGCGGATGCGCTGTTCGACTCGCAGCTGTACCTTTTTGAAGCCGTGGGCTGCATCGCTTCGTCCAACACCGTCTCCGCGGAGAACAAGAGACTCTACGCGCAGACCATCATGAGCCCTCTGTTCTCAGACATGCAACAGACTCTTCCCCAGGCGAGGAATGGTGATGAGCGGGCTATACTCCAAATCCACCATATCATCATGGCCATAGGTACGCTAGCTCGAGGCTACTCAGACTGGGTACCGTCAAACAACAACAGCGTCGCGCCCCAGAGTGAGGTGGCGGATGAGTTCGTCAAAGCATCTGAAGCTATCCTCGTCGCCGTTGAATCACTGAACTCATCTGGCTCCATTCGACACGCTGCAAGATTCGCTTTCTCGCGCATGATTGCCGTATTAGGCTCGCGTCTGCTACAACAGCTGCCATCCTGGATCGAAGGGCTCCTTTCTTTGAGTTCTTCCATGGACGAGATCAGTACCTTCCTCAAAGTGCTTGGTCAGGTCGTCTTCACCTTCAAGTCAGAGATCGCTGGCATTCTAGATACCGTCATGAGTCCAGTCTTGCAACGCATATTTACCGCACTAGCTGTAGTTCCTTCGGGTACAGATGACGAGATTCAACTAGCTGAGCTCCGTCGAGAGTATCTGAACTTCATCGTCGTTGTTCTCAACCAAGGTCTTGGGTCTGTGTTCGTCAGCAATGGTAAGTCGACGACATCAAATATAGACTTGACACTGCTAATGTTCCGCAGTAAATCAAGCGACATTCGAGCCCATAATTTCTTCGATCGAAACGTTCGCTCGCGACACACACGACTATCCTACCGCGCGCCTTGCAATCTTTGTGCTTATCCGCATGATCACGGTGTGGGGCGGACCCGACAAAGTCGGGCCTGGCGCGAACGCAACACCCACATCTCCCGACACTGCTCAAGCACCATTGCCGGGTTTCGACAACTACGTGGTAGATAAGTTTTCTCCGTTGGCATGGTCAATTCCCGCATCTCCGGGCTTCAACTCGAAAGACGCGCAGGCAAAGCAAGTCCTTTTTGAGGCCGCCAACCTGCAGCACGAGATCATTAAGAAGGTTGGCGAACCGTATGTGGAGCGACTCAAGAGCGATCTCGGTGGCATGGGAGTGGGCGACGACGGCGCGGACCAATACCTGCGCACCCTCGCCGGCTCGTTCGAGGGACCGAAGAAAGAAAAGGAATGGCGCAACTTCTACGTTCAATTCGTGGATCGCATGCTTGCAAGCCGAGGTTGAGCTTCGATACCTAGTCGGGTTTCGGGGATCATAGTGGAGGTGGGATTTATCAGTTTGGCGTAATATTTGTCCATCATGAAGGCGGCATCATTCTGCATCGTAGCGGGCGCCAAAAGGCTTGGTATTGAGTTTGATTTCCGTGATAACCCCAGCAGCTAGCTCGCATCTTCGTAGTGCAGCCTCATTACAAGATAGATTTCCCATCATAGTATACATCAAATGTGTTTGCAGTCTAATACTGTGCCTCATAGCATGATGATAGCATGTCATAGTGAGGGACGAGTAGAGATGCGAGCCTCCGGACGCGATGTAGTCGCGCCTGCCGCTTCAGCCCTACACTCTCGCGCTGCACCAACTTCACAACGGCACTACCCTCCAGCTTCCTCCACCAAACCACCAATTCTAAACCCGCCTCATCCCGGCCCGAGCCTCTCATCATTCCCGCAAGCAGTGACGCACGAATGCCAACATGCAATGTGATAGAATCGCGATTTCTCCACATGTCGCGAAGAATGGTTTAGCAAGACCCGCCCAAGCGCTTCGTGTTTCACCCCACACAAACCGATTCGTCAGGAACGCCCCAAATGCAACCTGAGACTTCAGGAAGCGCGCTCATAAAATGTCGAGTGGAAAGTTTATTTAGCGCTATGCTAAGGACTTGCTCTGGTACTACGCCGCATAGGATGAGGATGCGGAAGCAAAAGAAGCGTCGTTCGCTGTGCGCGAACTATCAGCCTCATCCTGACGTTACTGTGGTCGCTCGTACCGCGTAATCAACAACAACAACAGCATGAACGTCAGCGACGTCTCGCGCTGGAGCTCATTCCACCGACACAATATGGACTCAACAGTCGTATATTCAGATCATCCGAATCAAGCCCAACCTGAGTCGAAATCAACATCGGTCGAAGCGACTGTAAAGCGGACGCCGAGTTGGCCAGACGAAGCACAAGCATTGAAGCAGCGCACCTGGATCTCATGCTTGTATCTTGTTGCGGATGTCATCCTTGTCTTGCTTCCCGTATACTTCGTTTGTCAGTTTGCGACAGGAGCCTCCCCATACCCGTGCTGACATACTATAGTGCTCGGCATAGCAGTCGTAACCCTGAATGGTAAACCTGTTGCTGGCAATGTTTTTGCAACTAAGGTTACTGCAGCTATCCAGCTTGTCCGCAATCTCCGCTTCCAGATCTTTGCAACCTGCTGATGTACTAAGGGCCCGACTATATTTCCCATCATGTTCGCGGCGATAAGTGGTCGTAGTATGAAAATGATTGCAAGATACCTAGCGGAGAAAGGCACCAAACTTAGTGTAAGTCGAGTGAAGCATACATACGATGTTGCGCTAGTCATGATCACTGACTGACTCGTCAGAATCTCGAGCTACTCATGGCAAGCCAGTCTGTATGGGGAACGATCGAAAGCCAGCTACTGATGCGACGAATTACCGTTGTTGGTGCGAATCTGCTATTTCTTTGGACAATGTCCCCTCTAGGCGGTCAGGCATCACTACGTTTGATGAGCAAGTCCACCTATACGATAGCAACTTTCTCTCCTCTTCGTTACCTTTCCACTGGCCCTGGTAGCGCCGCGTGGGCAATTAGTAGCGGTACCTACGTTGAAACCGATGGAAGTCTGACTCAAGTCGAAGCATTGTATGCTGCCGCATTATTGGGTTCCGAACAAGTCAAAAACGGGCCACAGGATATCTGGGGCAATGTCAAAATACCGTACCTTGAACTCGGCGGGGGCAGCAAAGACAGATGGACCATTCTTAATTTAACCCAACGACGCCCTGAAGATTACGTCTCTTTGATCGGCATACCTGTCATCGGACGCCCCGTGGATCGGGACGGGAGCTTTAGCTTGGAGACTTCTCAGCTTACCGTACAGTGTGAGCCATGGGTATCGCGTACCGTGGAAAACAGAACCGACTTTACTGAACTCGAGAAGCTCGTGCCGGGCCAGATATGGCAGAACATGTCAGATGAGAATAGCCCTTGGGGCAACGATAGAGTAGCCGGAGGAAAGCGCTCGACATTCTTTCTACAGACAGACCTTCCGCTCACCAATGGAGGTACTGATGGAGACGGCCGTTTTGATGCGTTTGCTGGTTACAACAACACATCGATGACGAACCAGGAATTTCCCATGCGAAAGCTCACGTACGCCTCCAGCTTGGGAGTCGGACCACTTGGAAACACAAGTCTGAGTATCACTAACTGTTCTCTTGGTCAGAGTCACACTGAAACGGTGGTGGAGTGCAACAAAGACACTTGTGCTGCTGTCAAAGTCCGTCCGTCTCAGTCAGACTTGCGGAATACTCATGTCACTCCCTTCGACCACATCCTGATCTCGCAACTGGCTCTAGCTGCTTTCCCTAAAGCTTTCGGTTGGTCTAGAGGATCTAATCCGACCGAGCAGTTCATCTACAACACAACGTCCTTTCAATTAACCTCACCGACTTCGAATCTGGGCATTAATCCAGGTTGGGTAAACCTGACAGAACTAAGCCCGGAGGTTTTTGCGAAACGGCTATCTCTTGTTCTGAACACCTACTACCAACTTACGATTGCACCAAACGCATATCTTGGAAACCTTCCACAAAGCAACTCGTCGGCTTTCGGTCTTGATACCAAGCCAGTAAACGATGTCGATGTCTACCTACTTCAAAACGAAACTACCCAAAACACTACCTTCGCAAACTGGTTCAGACCCTTTAATCTGGCGACGTATGACTCAGGAATATTCTTCATCGGAGCGACGACAAACGCGACAATTAGTAGGACACATGACATCTACCTTTGCAATTTCGCTTGGCTGAGTCTGTTGCTCGTAGCTGCAGTTGCGATATTTCTGGTCGGCGTTGGGTCGTTGATTCTCAAGCGGAAGACACTTGGTCCGGAGATGTTTGGATTTGTCACAAGCATGACCTACGAAAATCCATACCTCGATCTACCTGCGGGAGGCAACACCTTGGATGCTATGGAAAGAGCAAGGTTGCTGAAGGACGTTGATGTGCACGTGGGCGACGTACGCGCCAGTGAGGACATCGGGCATATCGCATTCGCTGCGGGCACACCGAAGCGCAAACTTGAGAAAGGCCGCATGTACTTTTAAGAGGCAGCCTCCGTCTCGTCTCGGTCCAGTCTGTGGCGCAGTAGCTCTTCGTCATGCACGATGTGGGCCCCCCCTACGAGGAAAAGGGTACGGCGATTCGTTGAGTCTGGACAGCTCTAATTAACATCACCTCAGTCAACAAGTGCGACACACCCAGGAAGTAATTGCCTATCCTGGTGTTTAGGATATGATGGGTCAGTGAAGATGGGCCTCCAAACAATTTGATCATCCCTCCAGGGCAGCAAACGTCCGCGTCATCGTTCATCGACGCAATACCCACAGCTAATGGTAATCGGCACCCTGGCGCCGTAGCTCAGCCAGTCCCTTGCGCGATTCGAGAGAAGATGTGTCA
Organism: Alternaria arbusti; assembly: GCF_024043155.1. Classification (NCBI taxonomy): domain Eukaryota; kingdom Fungi; phylum Ascomycota; class Dothideomycetes; order Pleosporales; family Pleosporaceae; genus Alternaria; species Alternaria arbusti. The sequence continues at coordinate 52,163 of NW_026249954.1, read as the reverse complement.
GTCTTTGAGCGGATGCTAGTGAATACAAGCGTCGACACCAGGCGCAGTGGAGCGAAACCCAGAAACGAGCAGCCATCGGCGTCCGCGAAAGAGAAAGCGGCTCACCAATCGGCCACGTTGGACAGGGATCGTGGAGTCTGAGATGCGACGCTCCATAAAACACAGGGGTACGGATCTTCTACCGGCCCGCTAAGCGACCATGCCTTAACCAATGGCTGCTCAGATGCAACATCGAAACGAAACCTCCCCCTTTAGGCCCTGCACCGACACATGGTGATCCTCGAATCCACGTCTTCATGGCCTTCCCACTTAGGCGTCGACGCATAACGTACATGCGTCGGCTTTGCACCATTTTCGCATTCCCTTGGCTGGGAGCCTCAGCATACCCGGACCGCCCGTTTCATCCCGTAGACGCTGGCCGCTGTGGACCACCAACGTCTTCCATGTACCTTGTCTTACGTCTACACTGTCACCCTCCAGTATGGTCGTTTGATTAGAGGATCATTCGAGCATACGCATTGTGGAGGTTTTGGTGGCGGCACGCGATGGCTATAGTATCCACACCACGTTGGTGGTGGCACAAGTATAAGACACGATCGCTTCTTCGCAGCATGATTTTCCCATCACAACTCACGCTCTCTTAGTAGCTTCTACGTTCTTTGCATTGCAGTATCATTTACACGACTAGCAGGTCTAGATCACTTACATTCTCTACAAACATCTATCGCAATTGCCGTTGTACAATTTCCCCATTCCAACCATCAGCATCATGTCCGTCCGATCCACCGTTATGGCTGCGGCCGCTTTCTTCGCCATCACCAACGCCCATATCATCATGGAGCAACCTGTTCCGTACAGCGTTGACAAGATCGACAATGGCCCTATCAACAAATCCCAATTCCCCTGCAAGAGCAACCTTGGCTTCACAGTCTCCGAGATGAACAAGATGGCCGTAGGAGAGCAGCAAACAATCAAGTTCAAGGGCACAGCTGTCCATGGCGGCGGTTCCTGCCAACTCAGCGTTACCATGGACACCGAACCTACCGAGAACTCCAAGTTCAAGGTTATCAAGTCAATTGAAGGTGGATGCCCTGGTGTCGATGGCCAAGTTAGCGAGTACAGCTACGAGCTTCCTGCCAGCATTCCCAACGGCAAGGCTACCTTTGCATGGACTTGGTTCTCGAAGATGTCGGGAGCCCCAGAACTTTACATGAACTGTGCGCCTATCGAAGTTACTGGTGGCGCTAGCGATGACTCTGCTTTCAACGAGCTTCCTGATATGTTTGTCGCGAACATCAATGAGGGTTGCACCTCTCCTCAAAACTTTGCTACCAAGTTTCCCAACCCGGGTTCAAACGTCGAGAAGGGTGCTACCAACGACTTGGAAGACCCTACTGGTAGCTGTGGAGCTACTGGTTCCACTCCTGCTGAGCCATCTTCCCCTGCTGGTGGCGAGTCTTCAGCTGCTCCCTCATCTCCTGCTGGTGGAGAGCCATCTGCTGCTCCTACTTCTGCGAACGATGGTCAGTACCATCCTGCCCCTACCGCCCCCGCCGCGGGATCGCCATCTGCCGTTCCCACATCTGTTACTGGAGGCGACTCATCTGCTCTCCCACCTAATGGCGGTGGTGTCTTCGCTCCCGGAGCTTCCAGCGGTGCATCCATCGCTCCCCCAGCCGCACCCACAGTGCCATCGACGTCCACCACACTCGTTACTGTTACCGCCTCACCCACTGCTCCCTCTCCGGTCGCACCCACCGTTCCTGCTGGAACCGGCTCTCCTGCCGCTCCTTCTATGCCTTCAACTCCTTCAGCTGGTGGCGCGGGCACTTGCACCGAGAACGGCTCTGTGGTCTGCAACGGCGCCGATCAATTCGGCCTCTGCAACAACGGCGAGGTCGTCTGGCAAGCCGTCGCAGCCGGCACAACCTGTGTCAACGGCAGCATCACAAAGCGTGGTTACAACGGACGCATCGCTCGTCCTCGTTGGTCCAGCCGCCGCGTTGTCAACTAAACGCACAATGCCTCATGACACGCATCGCTCACGACACATATTGAAACATGACTGCATTCACACACTCGTTTCTTCCACCTTTTTCGACCGGGAATGTGGTCTGGGACCGAACTTTCCGCTGTACATACCCAAAGCTTTTCTTCGCATCTATTGGCGTTCTGTGTTGGGACTTTTCGAGATTTTCGAACGAACACCAAGGGGCTTGAGTATCGACAGGGTCACAAGGATGCCTGCCGGTAGCCAAAATCACCCTCGGTTTAGAAGCCTTAGAAATGAAACACGATTTCTGATACCATGCCTTTTCCGATTTAATTGCGTGACTGTAGCATCTGTCGTTCCTAATGTGTATTGAAATCGGCTGAGAGGTAATTTGCCAGTTGTCGAAATAGTGGGCGTTGTTGGTTGATTGACAGCTTGATGATCCTACAATTCGTTCATTTCAAACTACATAAAACTTGCTCCTGTTAACCATCTCGTTTATCTATCGCAACACTATCAGCCCTCATGTCTACCCAGCATGCGCACAAACGTATCCCATTCTCTCATCCACTCCAGTCCACCCTCGAATACCCATCCGCCTCCCTGAGCCAGATCACTAATCAGGCTCGGAGCGCGGATGTCTTGAAACCTCGCATGCTTGACCATCACAGGGCCCTCGAAACCCGGACCCCGGCATCAAAGCCGCACAAGCATCATCCCACGACAAATGATGTGAATCATCTTAGATCTGGAAATAGAAGTAGGCTTGCTCAGCCACTATACTAGCTAGTGTCAGGTACTAAACCCTTGATATCCATGGAGTGGGGTTGGTGGGGGTGTGGCGCAGTATGGACGAAAAAGGCGAGGGCGATGTTTCCAAAGTTGGGATATGCCTAGATGCAGAACGATTGGGCGATACAAAGAATGTCTTTGGTGTTTGCGAAGTGTGGTGCGCTCATAAGTAGAGAGACTAAGCCCCAGGGCAGGTTAGTAGTTCAGAAGTAAATATGTCTTCATTGCGCGTGTTATTCGACCCCATATCAACCCAGAACCTTTGAATGCCAAGTATATCCTTCGCAGGAGCCAAGACTCGCAAAGCTATCGGTCGGACAGAATGTTGTGCGACTCCTTCTTTGCACTGGCACACTATCGTCGGAAACCCCATGTCGCTGGTGAAGCTGTTAGCTGTTTGGTCGAAGCCACAGAACGAGCTTTCGTCGATACAGCTCGATAAGTTCGCGGTTTGAGGAATGGTCGATAGTGCCCAGGTGCCATGGGGGAAGGTTGCATTGCTCAGCTTTGGAACCTGTTTAAGGCAGTGACGCGTTGTGCAGGAACTTAGCTGCTCTATATAACAGAAGCGATAAAGAGGTGTACAAAGCGATAGAGCACGAATAGTAAGATTATGAAAGCTATGTGAAGCTGGCTTCTGAGCTTATGATGTCATGATCCAGATACTCATGTCAGCTATTGAAATGACCGTGTCATTATAAACTTGATAGCAACTTGTGTAACCGCACAAATCCAAGGGCATTTTACCGTCGCTTACCGATTGTGGCATGGTGGCAAAGAGGGACCAACCCCTATTTCGTGCCGTGGCGATCGGCAGGATTGAGACGAACTCCGGGGCCATCATCGATTTCATCCCAGCCATCAAGCCCATGTTATAAGCGACCCTTACTGCAGACCCTTTGATTTGTGTGAAGTATCTAAGTGTACCGCTCTTCGATTCGGGATATCTACCCCCCGTGGAGTGTGTCCGCCAGACCTGGCCGAATGCGGCTAGCGGCGCAAATTTCCTCAGAAATGCGGGACAGCGGTGTGAAGTTTTCAGGCCTTGGCCCAATGCACTACTCCTGGCTCGCTCGAGGGGCGAGCTTCCACGTACTTGGCAGTAGTGAAGGCTTCCCATAGGTCCGCGAGGAAAGATGTCTTCTTTTGCGCAATGTACTTGTCCCCAAGCAACGGCGCAATGGCAAACGTAGCCTCTTCGCAGTGATAGAAGGGAATGCGCCTGGGCTGTCAGTTTCAGATCCAACACTAGTTAAAGCGAATCTACTTACGGGAAGATGTGATGCACGACATGGTATTCAATGATGCCGTGAAAGATGTGGCGTCCAATAAAGCCGAATTCGCGATCCACAGTGGACATGGCGCCCTTCTGGTAAGTCCAGGCCCCATCTTCGTAATGAGGCGCTTCTGGGTGCGTGTGGTGGAGATAAGTGATAGCGACTTGCATGGTTAGTGAATGCTGTTTACACGGTTGGGCCAAAAAGATGCTTACCGATCCAATGGTTCATCCAGAGGTAAGGAAGACCGTACAAGAAGAAAGTGTTTCGGTAGCCTAGGGTCTGAGCGACTTGATAGAGGACTGCAAAGACGGCCACGATGCCTGCGTTGGATAGAAGGACGTATGGCTGCTCTTGACGAGTGAAGACGGGCGAAGTGGGATCGAGATGGCTTTGCTTGTAGGTCGGCACGGTGGATCGACGGCCTCTGGTAAGGCTTTGTGCGCCAGCTCCTGCGTTGATCAGGATGTAGGCTGGCCATCCGAAGAGCTGGTGAATCGCCAGAGTGAAGAGACTGACGATGGGTGTATCCGCCGCGTCGTGGTCCACGAGGCGTGTCAAGAAGCTCTGTTCGGCCTTTGACTCGGAGGTTGGCTTGCGGTTGGGCACGAAGACGGTGTCCTTGTCCATGTGGTTTGCGTAACGGTGATGACGGGAATGGCTGAACTTCCACGAGAAGAATGGGACAAGAAGAATGCTGTGAAGGACCCAACCAACTGCCGCATTGACTTGGAGATGGCTTGAGAAGGAGTCGTGGCCACATTCGTGGGCCAAAATCCAAAGCCCTGTGAAGAACAGACCTTGGACAAAACTGTAGAGGACCCAGAGCGGAATGGCCCAAGACGACTCAAGACGTGTCAAGCAGACGGCAGAATAGAACAAGGCGCTGACCGCCACGAGGTCTCGTGCAACGTACGAAAGGGATCTCAGAAGAGAGCGTTCGAAGCATTTTTCTGGGATGGCTTCTCGAAGAGCCTTGATTCCGGGCACAGAGGCATCTCCAACCGGTGCCATGTCCGGCGAGGTGAGCGTCTGGGTTGTGGTTGCACTCATGGTGGGTGGTGGAGGAAGAATGTGAGAGAGACGGAGAAAGGAAGAGGAAGGGAGAGGGCACGATTATCTACTCAGACGACAAAGCTGCACAGTCCTAAAGGGCCCTTGGTGCGTTCTCAACAAGGCAAGACGAAGACGCTCAGTGGATCAGATTGGACCCCTATGTGGAGTACAGTGTTGCGGAAAGTACCTAGGTAAGTCCTGGACTTAGCTTTGGAGACAAAGCTTTAGTCTAGAGCGGCCCGACGATAAAATCGAGGGATGGAATGCTGGAGCGGCACGCAAGGCCCGTTTACGCGCAAAAGTCGGTGTGAAAGATCAAGAGCAACCAAACGGCGTCCGCGTAATTGCTCCTTTACTCGACAGGGCTGGGCGGCCGTTGGAACGGTCTACACATGGCTGCCAATCTCGTACCCAACGTGAACAAGACTGCAGATCTCATTCGCGTCAGCGACCCACATGGAACCAGGAGTGTTTGCTCAGTTTCGGCGGTTTTCATATCGCAGGTTCTGGCCTAGCTATCCAAACCATGTATATACCATTGATAAGTACCGGAGAAACTGTTTGAGATTGAGTTTGCGCAACACGGCGGCTCAAAACGGCTTTTTACACGCCATGGCGTCCGTTGCCACGCTTATCTCACGGCGCGAGGGCCCGTATGCTCAACAGACGCATCCTAGCCATAGAAAGCAGGAGGGAGGAGTCTTTGTCTGGGTAGCAAGCAGACTAATGCTACCACTGTGGGGTCCCGATGTCGTGGTCGCAGGAAAAAAAGGGTTCAGGCACATTTGCTGGACCCTGGAACTAGCTCCGAAACGACTTGGCGCCTCGGTAATCTCTACCGCCTGTGCGCCTCCACGCGCCCTCGGCTCTTCGCCTCTTCGTCGTCCATTTAACCATACTTTAACTTTCGGCGGCCATGCTCAGTGAGGCTGTACCTCGATTCTCTGCATGCCGTTGCTGCAAACCTAATCGGCCGGCGCGAGAACGCACGAGAATGTCGTATGGGGTATTCCGACACGCACGGGCCACCTCACCTGGGTAGCATTATCTACACCGGACACTTTGGTCTTCTCGCCAAGCGTGCCCGATATCTCCCTTTGACCCGATGCACGTTTGGGATGACGCTGTCCTGCAGTCAACAGGCATCGCCAACATCACCATCGTTTTGTGTCTCTCGTCTCAAAGCACGTCATGTGTTATCTTGGCTAGCTTATGTACAACATGGGTCCGTATAGCCGTATTCGCACCGACTAGCCTCCGCACTCATCGAGCCGCTTGACAGCTTCCGCTTCACAGCTTCGATAGCGCACTAACCTCTTCCACGAAGCCTCGCTCCCACGTCTCGAGTCCTGCTCTGGGGCACCAACCCAGTCTCTTAGCGATTTCACTGCGAGTCCTGCATGTGCTTGCGAATCCCAGCTCAGCAACTTGCTCAACACCACCAGTCAAGAGTTTGGCTCCATCGGCGAGACAAACAGACCTTACCGTGTTACTCTTGACTACGCCGGCGTCGAATGCTGCATTTGCAACCGCCTGCGACACCTCGATCCACGTGTGACGCCCATGTGCGCTGAAAACAACGCCTTGTTTCCCCTTGGGCAGAGAAGCGCCTCCCTTTGACAAGATCTCCACGAGTACCAGCTCGTAGAGCTCTGCCAGGTCCTCGATATGAACTAGAGCAAGAGATCAGCGTGCGTTTGTGACAGAGATTCGGCGGTAATAGTACCGTTGTCCCACACACCCTTGCCGTCACCGATAACGATGGCTTCCCCTTCAGAGATCGCCGCTCGGGCCAATCGAGGAACTTGCAGACTACGCTTATTCCACAAGCCCGTTCCAACCTAGACGAGGTGTCAATATTGTGCGGGGCCGCAGTTTGCGGGGAGGCGTCGCTCACCCCGTAGATCAATGGAGACATGAGAACGACAGTCTTCACGCCTGACTCGAGTCCAGCATCTATCATGCCAAGCTCCGTTGTGCGTTGAATGTACTTTTTTACTGTGTTGCGCGACTTCTCATACGCATAGATGTTGTCCCTCGAGTCGTCGAATTCCAGATCGGGGTTGGATTCAACGTGAACACCCGAGAGTGGCTGGTCCGCAAGGTTCGAGACACCTGAAGTGTGGACCATCCAAGCATCTTTGCCAGTGGACTTCTGGCGCACCGAAAGACCCTCGATAAAGGCCGCAGCACTGGCGAGATGATAACCGAGCGTCATGTTGAAGATGACGTCGTACTGACTTGCTATCTCGACAAGGTGGTCAGTATCGTCCAGACCTTCGAAGCCGATAACCTTGACCCTGTCACCAAACGCAGCGTGGAGCTGTGCAACTCTTTCTTGGCCTCGAACGAGACACGTAATATCAGCGTCTTTGATCGCTGCATGTTTGCTGCGAAGCAGTTGGTGGAGCACACTGCCCCCAATGTATCCTGTGACGCCGGCAAGCAGAATCCTTTCCCGAGCCATGATTGGAAGATACGACAACGTGATACAAGTACGAGATATCGGCGATGATGATATATTGGCGGTCCGAGGATTGTCTGGGAAACCTGCCTACTTTTGAAGTGATGATTACTAAGAGGGTATTCAGACAACGGCTGGGTCAATACTATGCACCTCGATATACCTGCTCTACGTGGGCGAAAGACATCATCTTGCCCGGGGCCTCGCACTCCAATGGAGGCAGCGGAGTTCTCTCCGGAACTTTGCTTTGCATCGGTACTGCATTCCCGCCGTTGGAACTTTGTCTTAACAAAGTTTCGCTATTCTCCCGATACGGCCCGCTCCATCGGCATGATAACACATCTAGCTGCTGACGCGGCTGAATACAAACTCAACACCCTTGGTGACTGCACTACACAACTGTAGCATGGAAGAATTTAGAGTCATGCAGCTAGGGCAAAGTCCTTCATCTCACACACCCATATCTCCGAATAACGCATATGGCATTCATCGGCCTCATTCAACATGATACCTCATGATAGCTGCAGCGGTGCGGGCCGAATACCAAGATCACTGCAACCAGGCTTCCTACATCCCAGTCGCCTTGATTGTCTGGTGTTCCTTATGCGAAGATAGTTTTTGGCATCGTTCGTGTCGTTAGTATTGCGATAATCAGAGGTGACTCGTGGTCTGTGGGCTACGATGCAAAGAGGATAGACCGGATGTAATTAGAGTACGACACCACGCGCACATAGACCGTGTTGTCAGCACACACCAATCTCTCACCGACCTGGGGGCGATCCCCAATGACCTGAACCCAGGCCCGGTGCCCAAAGTCAACACCATCCTCGTGGGGTTTGTCACATGTCAGTGGATGTTACCGTATTACGGCAACTACTTGTTTGGTGCAACAAGTGCCGATTGAGATAAGACGACGCAAAAAGCCAAGTCCTGAGCACCCAATAGCCACGGAAAACCAGTCAGCTTACTCTGACCGGCCGTCTAGCTAGCGTCGGCCGACTGCCGAAGTATCTACCTGGATATGACGAGGAACGTGGGCGAAGTCAAACAGAGAATGAAGCTAGAAACACATGCACTGACGTTACGTGCATAGGGCGAACAGTCCTTGAAGTTAATCGACACTACGCTACGTCACTGAGGCTGAGATCCGTCGTATTCAACAGCCTCAAGTCTAGTCGCATTGCCGACGAAACTTGTGCCCATGATGCTTCCGGGTTAAAACTTGTCTGTAGTCTCGTTGAAAGAGTCGGTATATTCACTGAGTCATTTACCCTACTGCCGGTCGGTTTTCGGTACCAGACTTGTGGGGGTCTAGTTTACCCTCCACTGATCAGCCTGCGATCTAGCAACTAGTGTATGGCAATCGTCTGGGGACTCTGTATCAACCTAGCTTTGAGGGTCTCCAGGTTCTAACCACGGCGATCCCCAACGTGCGTGAAATTGGCGGGATCGCAGGGGGAGTGACTTCGGGAGAGTATTATAGCGATTGATCAAACGACCTGACTATAAGACGCCACTTCCACGTTAGGAGCCGTTAATCCAACGCTTCATCTCAAACCTCTTCATCGTATCTACCTTGATCGCTCACAATGAACGTCTCTACTCCAACTTTTCCATGGCATCTCATGCCGACCATGGACTCTCTCCCTTCTGCAGAGCAGTTCTCCACCATCGAGATGCACCCGCGCAATATAGTCGCAAGTCTCTTGGCCATAGTGATCAGCTTTTCTTACCTTCGATCTGTTACGAAAAAGACTGGCCTTGAGCGCTTCCCCGGACCGTGGTATGCGCCCTATACGGCCCTGCATCTGCGATGGCTCTTCGCTCGTGGCACGATCCACGAATATGTCGAGAAGATGCACAAGCAGTACGGCGATGTCATCCGTTTGGGACCAAGACAGCTCTGGATCTCTGATAAGGGAGCTATGAAGCAGATTCTTCTCACGATTGATCTACCCAAGGTTACCATGTATGCTGAGATCTCGAGAGACAGAAAAAGTCCCGGTCTCTTTGGAGAGATGTAAGTATCAGTCTCCCGTATTTCCTTGCGAAAACGACGGTAGCTGACGCCGAAAACCCACAGCCGCCCCGTTCCCCACCGCAACCTCAAGAAGTTCCTCAGCCCAGCTTTCACTGTCTCTTCTGTCGACAAGCTAGACACGTTCTTCAAAGCGTGCACATCGATCTTGCTCAGCAACTACTACACTGAAGTCGACAAGGCTATCGCTCAAGATGCCAAGTCCAACCCCAACGGCGACTTCGAGACTGACCTTATGCGTGACTTGCACTGTCTTGCGCTAGACATCATGGGCGAGTCGTCATTTGGTAAGGGCTTCGGGCAGATCGACAAGATCTTCGATCCCAGCAAGCTGTTGTCCGGCAGGGACAAGCGCTGGAGCAAGATTCCCGACGCCATCTTCAATGGTCAGGCGAAGAGGTATGGGCTGGTCTTTGTGAAGAGATTCCTCAGGCGCATGGGATATGAGTGGGAGGTTGATTGGCCCAAGGAGATGACGTCTGCGATTTGCGAACTCGTCGACGAACGCGCGGCAGCTCAGGGAGGACACGAGAACAAGAAACGCATCGATGTCCTCCAGCACATGTTGGACGAGGGCGCGCGACCAGACACGGGAGAGCGTATGTCGAACCAGGACATCATCGATCAGATGTCTGAGCTCCTTCTCGCTGGATCGGAAACCACGTCTGGTACGTTAGATTCATCCATGCCCCATTGCCACTCCTTAGCTCCTAGGTTGCGGCCTTCAAGTTTCCCTCTTCACCGCGCATCATAGTAGCTAACGAGGCGCCTTAGGAACCATGGCATGCCTGTTTGTGGAACTCGCACGAACCCCCACCGCTCTCGAAAAGCTACTCGCTTCTCTTCCCGTCCTTGGCCCCAATGACCCCATCCTAGACTCAAAGACGGTGCGCACAGACCCACAATATCGCTACCTCGAAGCCTGTCTGAAGGAGAACCTGCGCATGAACCCCATTGCCTCGGAACTGGGTCGCCGTACCACAGACCAAGGCCACAACATCAACGGCAACGAGATTCCGCCTTACACGATTGTGTCGGCCAGCTACAGGGCGCTCCATCGTGATGAGAGGTACTGGCCTCAGGCGGAGAGGTTCTGGCCGGAGCGGTGGCTGGAAGGTGAGGAAAGAGAGGACGCACCCGAACCTGAGTAAGTCGCCCTGGTGATGAGACGAGATATTCGATGTGGACATTTTCTGATGTGAGATTGTAGTCTGGATGCTTACTTTCCATTCTCCAACGGCCGACACAATTGTATCGGACAAAAGTATGTTACCTTATCCCTCATCTTCTGCTGCGGCAGCGCACTAACATGCATGGCCAGCTTCGCATACGCAGAGATGCGCACAGTCTCGGCCAATCTTCTTTCTCGCTTTGCCCTCGAGGAGGCTGGATACCAGCAGATCCAACTCCGGCAATTCATCACGATGCAGTTCCATGATGGCAAGTGGAGAGTTGTGCTGAAGCCCCGCTGGAAGGATGCTGCGAAGGCTTAATGCGCGAGCTTTCGCGTCGCTACTGCAGCATGTTGGGGTGGACGGCGTTGAGCAGGAAGCACTCGATCGAAGAACAGATTGAACAACAGATTGAAAGAAAGGGGAAAGCGCGAAGCAGGACCATTCTCCAGTTTGAGGGCACATTCCTTTTCTCTTTTGGTTAGTGCGACTAGGCAGTAGAAGGCACAATTTGATTGATTCCACCACCAACTCCCGTGCTCGTCTGCTTTCTTGCAACATGGCATGGCTCTGGACTGAAGCGTGAGGCGAGCGGAGGCAGCGGAGGCAGCGGAGTCAGCGGAGTCAGGCTGCATGAAGGCAAGGATATCGACCCGGGCTGTGGACAGAGGCTCGGGCTTATCTCGCAGCCTGCAGCCAAGGCCGAAGTAGCAGCGCATGCCGTCAGCGAGCGTGAGGCAGCCCTGGAGTGCCGGAGGCTAGCGCGCCGCTGCACCGGAGCGCGTCAGGGCAACTCAGCAGCAACAGCAACAGCCTTGTGCACGACACCATGGCCATGGCCACGACCCGCACACGACATGTCTGAGCCCCGACGCTCGACGAGGGCGCGCGCCCGCGAAGACGCCGCCCCGGCTGCCCCCGACACGCCCAACGACAAGCCCGCCAAAACCGCCAAAGCCGCCCTGAAGCGCAAGCGGACCAGCCTCGCCGTCAAAGACGCGCCACCCTCGACGCCCGTTGCTGAGGGCGCGCCGCTGCCCCCACGACAGACGCTGCCCCTCCAGCTGGTCGACGGCGCGCCGCTGCCCACACTGCGCGAGCCACAGCCCCTCCACCTTCCATCGAGCGAATGGCAGACGATCCAGCAGAGCCGCGTCCTCGAGACGTCCTTCGAGCGCTCCAAGGCTGTCTGGCTGTCTGGCGCCAACTTCCGCACCTTCCATGCCCACTTCAACCAGCCCAAGAAGCTGGCCGACCGCACCGACGAGGACAAGGCCAAGACGGCGAGACAGAAGGAGCTGCTCAAGAACTTCCCCCAGGTCGGTGCCGACAGGGTGAGTGTGAAGCTCGTCATAGAGCCGCACACGCTGCCTATCCGCCTCTACGGCCCGCGCGAGGTGGGCAGACCAGCACAGAAAAAGGCTCCCGCGCCATCGCCCTATGCTCCCTGGCCAAACCACAACCAGCCCAACCAACACACCAAATACCAGGGTGGCCAGCCGATACAGCAGAAACCCCAGCCACGCCCACCGCAGCCCCCCAAACCTGTCCAGGCCGCGCCTCCGCCTCAGGCCCCCGCAGCCCCCGCCCCCGATCCCGTCATACACATGCTCGCCGCGAGAGCAGGAACAGATCCCGAGCTGAAGGCTGTCATGAAGATAGTCGCCGCTGGCTCGGCAAGCAAGGAGCAGCTCGAGTTCTTCCAGACACACATCAACGAATTGACGGCGATTCTGGCCAGGCAGAAGGAGGAAAAAGCGCCCAAACCAACTCCGCCAACGCAACCCCCCAAACCTACGCCGCCGCCGCCGCCGCCGCCTCCAGCACCGAAACACACAGCTCCTCCTCCGCTTCCCCGCCCAGTCCAGCCAGTCCAGCCAGTCCAGCCAGTCCAGCCAGTCCAGCAGCCTCTGCAGCCCAGCACGCCCAAGCCGTACAGTCCGGTCCCGCCCCAGGGACAGATGCAGCAACCCTCGTCTACACAACAGCCATATCCACCCTATCCGAACAACTTCAGCAAACCGCCGCAATACCACCCGCCGCCGCAGCTATCGACCTACAACCCACCCCCGAGGACAACATATCGCCCGTTGGTCTTCAGTTTTGTCCATGGCAGCGAAGACAAGTTTTACTTCCCTTCGTATAGTTTCATGGAATGGCTTCCCAATGGCACAGGCGCAAAGCTGTCCTTCCTCATCACCAAGATGAAGCCAAGGCCGGATCCAGTCGTCAAACCTCCGTCTGCCTCTGCTCAAAAGTCAATGCCAACGCCGATTCCGACTCTCGGTACTGCGACTAATGCTATGCCTGGCGCACCCCCACCGAATGCCATCATACCAACACCCAGCCCCACCAACCCTGCTTTTGCGTCCATACAACCCGCCGCATCAGCCCCCTCGGCAACCTTCGTGCCGCCTAAACCGCCCCAACGAATCGAAGATTTTGACGAGATGAACGAGATAGACAACATTGAATTCTACCAGCCAGTTACTGTCCTTCTACTAATCGAGCACGATGAAGGCGACGAAATCGCAAGCGCCTTGCCGCGCTCGATACGACCACCGCATGTCGTGGAGAAATACATGAACGAGGTGTTTGATAAGTGCAAAAGGGCAGAGGAGACGTATCTAGCCTTCAGACTGCCCAAAGACGGCGATGAGTTGCCAGAGAAGAGAATTAGGAGCGGCGACGTGACGCCTGCGGTTGCAACGCCGACTCAGGACGTCGCCATGGGAGGGATGGGTGGGTCTGCCAGTAGTATGGCAGAAAAGAAGAAAGCTGGACGGCCTAAGAAGAGTCTTGTATGAGATCGTCTGAACGTGTGCCGATATTGTGGAAACCTTGGAATAGTCTTGCGGTGTGTATGAGTACAAATGATACCCATTTCTTAGCGTCAAACTACACACATTCTGCTCCGGTATCGCGTGTCATTGATATACGGTTGCGAGATACGTGAGACGGTATTGTCTGAAGCATGCTCTTCGTTACACATGAGATCCGGAGCTGCCATCGCTCAACTCCGATGCCAAGATCTTCGCTGCGGCCTGCTTGTCCCGGTTAGATCACCCGCAGTTGCCTATCTCCATGCATCTGTGCCCTTCGCGCGCTCCATTTCCGCAACGTCACCATAATCCTTTTTGCTTTGCCTGAGTCCAGTGCTACGGTCGCAGTACTTTCTCTGCGTCGACATTCCCGACAGTATAAAGTATCTAGGCAGCGCAAGACCACGTCCTGTGACTGAAATCATGCCCAACCTCAAAGCCATCTTTACAAAAGCGTACTGGACATTTGCCATTCTAGGCATTGTCTGGGCCGCGTTTGTGGGCCTATTGGTCAATCCCACGGTACAAAGGCAGTACGTTTTGCTCTCATCATGACAGATGAGATGATGTTTGGAGTCGATTCTAATGTCTTCTCAGCGCTCTCTATGCCCATAAATTTCACACGGGGTTCTACCACAACGTGACGAATCCTGAAGAATTCGGCTTTGCGAGTAAGTGCATCTGTAACTCTTCCTCGGCTTGTTCTATCGCTGTACTAAGTACCCATGTGTAGAGGGGCAAGTACAACCCTTTTGGCTTACTACAGCGGATCAAGAGAAGCTCTTTTGCTGGCATGTACTTCCTCTAGATGTTTATCTGGAGAATGAACATGAGCTTTTTACTGCTGCTGTTTCGGGGGAAGTTGCAGAGGAGTTGAAGGGAACGATAGGAGAGAAGCTGTTGAGCAGCGACCCGGAAAGTAGGGTTGTGGTCAACTTTCATGGTGTAGGTTGTGCTTTCTTTCGATTCTTGACTTTCGGTTTGGCATGCTGTCCCTTTCTTTCGAGAGTCTTTAGTCTGAGATGAGAGTTTGAGATATGATAAGACCATATCGACTCTTCTTTCTTAGTTTTACATGGTTTCTCCCTCATTCTTCCGTCACTTAATCCACCGTTAACTCTTCTTAATATTTCCAGCTTGTCTATCACTCATTCTAATCCACCCAAACAGAACGCTGGCCACATAGCCCAAGGTTACCGCCCCTCAACCTACCGCTCCGTCTCTGGCATCCCAAAAACTCACCTCGTAACCTGCGACTACCGGGGCTTCGGTCTCTCCACGCTCACACACTCCCCGCATATCCCCACTGAAAGCGGTCTAATAGCCGACGCCTTAAGCCTGATTTCCTACATCACCTCGGACCTCTCTCATTCAAGCACCCGCACCGTTCTCCTGGGCCAGAGCCTCGGCACCGCCGTAACAGCCGCCAGCGCGCTCTACTTCACCAATTCCACCTCCGAGCACCTCCCATTGGCCATTACATCCCCATCTGTAACATTCAAACCATCCCGTAACTTTGAAGGTTTCGCCGGCATCGTCCTAGTAGCCCCCTTCACCTCGCTCCCCCAACTCCTCAAGACCTACAAAATCGGCGGCGTTCTCCCCATCCTAAAACCACTGCAAGGCTACCCCAGGATAGCAAACTATCTATCCACTCGCATCGTCGACCACTGGCCCACCCTCACCCGCCTACGCGCCCTCATCTCCACCGCCTCAGCCAACAAGTCCGGTTTCCACATTACTCTCCTGCACGCACGAAACGACCAGGATATCACGTACTGGGAATCTGAAGCGTTGTTCCAACCACTGGCTACGCAAATGCTGACGGAAGAAGGGGTTGTGGCGGAGGAGGAGAGGAGAACGATTCAAGGGGCGAATAGGGTCAAGAGGGGTGCTTTTGCGTATAAGAAGGTCGAGGACGACAAGGGAGATAGGATGGTGGAGTTGGAGGTTGTGAGGTATGGAGGGCATAATGAAGTGGTGGGGTGGACGCAGGTTAGTCTTGCGATTAGGAGGGCGTTTGTGAGGAAGACGATGAGGCCGGGGTTGGACGTTGAGTAGGTTTTGGAGGAAGGGGTAAGTTACATTGGTTCTACCTGGGTTTGTTGAATTGAAGAAGAAGACGGAGAAGCAGCTGGATGGAGCTGGATGGAGCTGTTGAGGGGATATCATTCGTCGTCATATGGCGGCGTTGTTTACAACATTACATGTACAATACTTCTACACCTTTCTACCAATCCCACAAGAATACGCCAGACGTCCGCCAATGCAGATAAATCGATGTATGTCATCAGCCCTCGAATCATCCAGGGAGCTCGTTGTACCAACACCGAGCTTTTCCACGGCCCCTATCCTGTTTCAACTCCGATTGAGCTTAGGAGGCTAATCTTACGCATTCCTAGCCTGCTGTTCCTTCTCATACTTTGCCACAAGCTCCTTCTGCAGCTGCGGCGGCGCGGGACTGTAATGGCTAAACTCCATGCTAAACTCCCCCTTACCCTGCGTACTAGCACGCAACTGGCTGCTAAAACCAAACATGCTGTTCAAACTGCAATCCGCATAGACAGTAAAGTCCTCCGGACCAATCTCCGTATCGTTGATAACAGCATTGCGCTTATTCAGAAGACCAACAACAGAACCCTGGAACTCATTCGGCGCCGTGATGGTCGTCTTCATAAGCGGCTCAAGTACCTGAGGCGCACCGGCCTGGAAAGCTTTGCGGAAAGCTTGCTGGGTGGCCATTTTGAAGGCCATTTCCGAGGAATCGACAGCGTGGGTAGCTCCGTCGTTGATGATCATGGAAGTACCCAAAACCTTATGGCCGAGAAGCGGGCCCTTGGCTGTGGATGCCATGAAGCCCTTTTCACAGGCGAAGAGGAACTTCTCGGAGATGGTGCCTCCGGAAATCTGTTGCTCGAACTTGTTCTCACCAGCAGCTTCGCTTGGCTCCATCCAGCCGACTACTCGCGCGTAATCTCCTGACCCACCACTCTGCTTCTTGAGCGTGTGGTCGAAGTTGACGCGCTTGGTCATTGTCTCGCGGTAGGCGACTTGTGGTTGTCCGGTTTCGCACTCGACGCGGTATTCGCGGCGCATGCGCTCGACATAGATGTCCAGATGTAGTTCTCCCATACCGGAGATGATGGTCTCTTGCGATTCGGGGTCGGTATGGACTCGGAATGTAGGGTCTTCGCGCGTGAAGCGGCTCATGGCTTTGCTAAAGTTGGGTGTGTCTTTGGTGTGCTTGGGCTTGATTGATAGGGAGATGACGGGTTCGGGTACGAACATGGAGGTCTATCGTGTCAGCTTGAAGATATGATAACAATAGTCTTAAAGTCTTACCATGGTGTATCCAAGATTACCGTCAGTGAAGGTATCTCCAGACGCGCAGTCAACACCGAACACGGCACAGATTTCTCCAGCACCAATTTCCTGGATTTCCTCCATGTCGTTGGAGTGCATGCGCACAATCTTCGGTATCCTGACCTTCTTGTCTGACCTCGCGTTGAATACATTCATTCCCTTTCTGAGCGTACCCTGGTACACACGGATGTATGTCAATTGTCCAAAACTACTCTCTTCTAGCTTGAAAGCCAGACCGACAAATGGCAAAGAGTTGTATGATACCAGCTTGACCGGTGCTTCTGCTCGCTTCTTGTCCAGTGCCATGTTCTCGACTTCGGAGGGGTTTGGTAGGTAGTCGCAAACAGCGTCGAGCATTGGTTGGACGGATTTGTCTGCAAGCGCAGAGCCCATCATAACCGGGGTGAACTTGAGGGAGATGGTAGCTCGTCGAATCGCAGCCTTGATCTGGTGAATTGTCGGTTCCTGCTCGTCCAAGAAAAGCTCTGCGATCTCATCGTCGACATCTGCAAGTGTTTCGATGAGTTTCTGCCTCTTTTCCTTGCAGAGCTCAACAATATCCGCAGGTATCTCGTCGGTCTCCCTAATGGTCTCGCCCTTGGGTCCTTCGTTGTAAATCGCCTTCATCCTGACCAGATCCACAACACCCAAAAAGCCATCCTCGCGGCCGATGGGTACTTGGAGAGCCGCAGCCGGTATGCGAAGCTTCTGGTTGATCTGTTCGACAGCCTTCCACGGGTTAGCTCCCATACGATCCATCTTATTCACGAAGGAAATCCTTGGAATGTTGTACCGCCTCATCTGCCTGTCGACTGTGATGGTCTGACTTTGCACTCCGCTGACGGCACACAGGATCATGACGGCTCCATCAAGGACTCGCAGTGCTCTCTCTACCTCGATTGTAAAGTCGATATGACCGGGGGTGTCAATCAAGTTGATGTGGTATTTCTGGTCCTTTCCTTCATCGTCCTTCTTGATCCAGTCACAGAAGGTCGCAGCAGACTGGATAGTGATGCCCTTCTCACGCTCGAGATCCATAGAATCCATCTTGGCACCCACAGCATCTTTGCCGCGTACCTCGTGTATGGCGTTGATTCGGCCGGTGTAGAAGAGGACGCGTTCGGTGGCGGTGGTCTTGCCGGAGTCGATGTGTGCTGCGATGCCGATGTTTCGCACTCGCGATAGTCGCTCCCATTCGACAGGGTCTAGGTTCTCGACGATTTTCTCTTGCGTCAAGGTAGAGGGGTCTTCCTTTGCTTGCTCCAGCCTATGACGTTCAATCAGCCTTCCATTGTTCTCTCGCCGTCACAGAACAAACATGGCAGTACATACACTTGCGCAGCCGCAGACTGCCATCTTCGTTGTGGCTTCGTGGTGTGGCTCCCTATCCATGTGTCTGTCTTGGTGCCGTTGGTATAGGGCGTGCGCGTTGCCGCAATGGTCGAAAGAACGCATCGGGAAGGCGTCGCAACCGAGCGTGCTGAAGAGCGAAGACTGCTCGTGGCAAGTGATTGCGCCCGGAAAAGAGACTGAACCCTCATCTTGAACAAAGGGGCGACGCGGGGTCTGCTGTCGCTTCGCAATGTCGAATTGCCCGCCAGGAAAAAGTTGGGCCATCGGAGTTTCGGCGGAGGTGCCAGTCACGTGTCGACGTGTGCCCGCCCACCCTACCATAGGCATTGCACGAGTGGACAAGTAGACAGAAAGCCATCTTGGAGTGAAGAATGGGATTGTAATCTAATAGTGATGTCTGCCAGATTCTGCGAAGCCTATCGCTAAAGAACAACTATGCACGCAATAGTCCTATCCAAACCCACCTCCGCTCCATGTCCTTAGGTATCCGCCCGAATATCAGTTACGCCAAACAATCGCTCCAGAAAATGCTGTTGAGAAGTGAAAGAAGATGGGAGCCATACAGCTCCGCGCACATAATATCGCCCATAATTGTGCAAGATGGCATGGTACGACAACCTAAGACTTGACCAAGTGTTGCCGGAATACGACTTGAGAATTGTATACGCCTAGGTCAGAGGCATAATGGCCCTCGTCTACCGGACGGTCTCCTCTGGGAAGTTGGGTGTCTGGAGTTCTGCAACTGACGAGTCTACCTCTTGAACTGGAGTGGCTGGTTTGTGCGATTCGTGTGTTGGCTCATTGGCGATAGGCTCCTCGGTTGTCCGATCGCCATGTTCAGATTCCTTTGCGGGCTCATCTCCATCCTTGTGCTCCTCAGAATTTCCGTTCGTAACCACTGCCCTGGCCTTGGACACGACCTCTTCCGCCTTCTTCTTCCCCTTTTGTAGAGTGCCGATCTTGGAAGCGGCAGGAGCCTTACGCGGTGGTGATGACGGCTTTTCATGGGGCTTATCGTGTGTCTTGCTGGAGCTGGCGGCCGTGGGTCGCATCATGCGCTCGAGGAAGCCTCCTTTAGGAGCAGCACTTGCGGTTGAGGTGCGCGATTCAGGTCGTTTGGGCGCAGGGGGTGCGATGGAAGGGCGCGAAGTCTTTGGTGCCGGGGCCTTGGGTGTAGGACGGGTGTTGGTGGAGGGCTTGCGTGTGACCTTGGGCTCCTCGCCATGTTTGGCAGCCGAGGCAGCCGTCGGCGCAGTCAGACGGGTTGGTAAACCGACTGGACGAGTAGGAGACTTTGGGGTTGGCTTCTTAAAGCCTGTTGGGGACGTGCTGTAGCGTTATTAGCATTGGCGCATTGTCCCACGTGGCTCTGTCATACCTTTTGCGGGGGGCGGAAGTAGTGGGCTTGGGAATGGCAGGCTTCTTGTTCTCCACAGGTGCGGCCGCAGGCTTGGTCTTGGAGGCAGCAGCAGCAGCAGTGGGTGCCGTCGCTGAGGACGCAGATGTTGCAGGTCGCAGAGAGGTGCGGCTGGTCTTAGCAGTTGGAACCTTTGCGGCTGGAACCTTTGTTGCGGGGGCCTTGGCAACGGGGGCCTTGACAGGCTCCTTTGGGGCTGCGGGCTTTGTGGTCTTCGCAGCTGGACTAGGCTTGATGGTGGGTGCGGCCGTCTTGGGTTTCGTAGGGGTCTTGGGTGCTGCTTTAGGTAGCGGGCTTTTGGCAGGGGCGGCGGGAGCCTTGGCAGGTTTGGCAGTCGAGATGGCAGCGGGCTTCCTGATCTCGGGCTTCTTGAGCCCAGGAGTTCCATTGGCCTTGGCCTTGGTTACAACAGGTGTGGCTGCTTCTGAAGCAGGTTCGGTGCTCGGGGCCATTACTGCTTCAGCCGGCGCAGGAGCGGTCGCGTCGGGAACAGCGGCTTCGTCGGCAGGCGCAGCAGGTCGTAGAGCAAGCTCCTCTTGAGCACCCGTCACTGCCTTGTCTGTATTCTCGGCGGGCTGAGCAGCGGCTGGGGCCGGGGCAGAGGGCTCCTCGGTGGCAGCAGCTTCAGCTTGCACAGCTTCGGCTTCCTCTGCAATGGCAGCTTCCTCGATGACAGCGGCCTCCTCTGCGATGGCGTTCTCCTCAGCAACAACGGCGTCGTCATCGACGGCAGCGTCCAGCAGAGCAGGCTTGTCTTCGTCCACGACAGCCTCCTCGGTGGGCGCGGCAGGTCTCAGGGCGACATCCTCCTGCGCGCCTGTAGTAGCTTTGTCCGGGTTCTCGGCAGGCTGGGCAGGCGCTGCTTCTTCTGTGGACTCGGCTGGTGTCTCGTCGACTGGCACTTCTTCCAGCTCCGGAGCCGGCACAGCGATGTCGGCGGCCGCAGATTCCGGGAAGTCGGAGCCCTTCATGATGGAGCCCAGGTTGGGCATGTTGGTGGGTGTGTCGTCGCGGATGGGCGGCGCAGGCATGGAGGACTCGCGCGACGCGACGGCCTGCTCGGGCACGGCCTCGGGGATGGCGATGCTCTGGCGGCGCTGCTCCTTCTCCTCGCTGACGACCTTCTTGAGCTCGGCCAGCTCGTCGGTCCTGTCGTGGCTCACGCGGAAGCTCTCGCGGCGGGTCGCGTTGACGCTGTTGGAGGGCGTGCCCTTGGTCTGGCCGAGGTCGGTCGAGGCGTGGGCGGGCGTGGGCTCGACCGAGACAAACGAGGCGCGCACCTTGGACTTGGGACGCTCTTCGCCGCCGTCGGTCGCGGCTGCCGTGTCTGTCGGGGAGCGGCCGCGGGGCTCAGGCGAGGCAGCGGCGTTGCCGTTCTCGAACATGGCGCGGAGGTTGCGCACGCCGTTGGACATGGCTGCAGTGGGACGAGGCGAGCGTCAGTGGTGCTGGGGCGGCGGGCGTGGGAGCAGAGTGTTATAGGATACGTGGGAGATGGCCGTGGCCGCGCCTGAAACCCGGCCAATTTGTTTATGTACACGCAGTGATGGCGGCGCGACAGGGTTCTCGGGCGTTGCACAGGGAGGCTGCAACTTACAACAATGAACAATGCGGGTCAAGGGCTGTCGGGCGGCTGTCACGCTCGCGTTCAGGAACAAGGGCGGTGACAATGGGGAACCCCTGGGGACGTCGGTCGAGCAGGAAGGAGTCGCTGGTGCTCCCGAGTAACCAAGACAACTGCCCAAAGCATCATAGCTCCAGTGACGTCTGGCCTCGCCCTCGCCCAGCACAGCACAACAGTGCGCACTGCACATGCATTGTATAATCTTTCATTTCGACTCTGCATTCAATCCTCAGCCCCTGGAAGGCTCTCGCTGCACATCCGCCAGTCCTCCCTTCACTGCATACACCGCTCATTGCAAATGCCGCATCGTCTGGCAGCCGACAACGACTATCTCCGTCGGCACCACGCGAGAAAAAGAAAAAGGCTCCGATGCCATTGGCAGCTGCACGCGAATGCCACGGATGAAACGTCAGTGCCACGCCAATCATGTCGCATACGGGCGCAATTCCCTCGTAATTTCCTGGCTGTGGCCAATCAGCGATGATCCTCCTTCTCAATCCTCGTCGAGCCCGCACCTAAACGTGACGCATAGAGCAGCGCTTGAACAGCCGGACATGTTGGTAAAGCAGGATCGAATGGGTATCGAATTCAGAACATTAAACGCAGTTTACACAGGACTGTCCAAATCACCCTCACAGCTTCCACTCGCCGTCCCACACCTCAGATGCAAATCATCCGACGCAGCACCAATCCAGACTCCATAATCACCGCCAACAGCAGGAATCACCCAGTTCTGCGACACTACATCCCACACACTAAGATCCTTTCTTGTGACCCTCAGGCTAAGCGTCTGGCTAGCCCCGGCCTCCAGTTCCCTCGTCTTTTCAAAGTCACGAAGCTGAATAACGGGTGTGTCGACTGTGCTCTCGTTGGGGAACTGGATGTACAGTTGTGCGACGGCCTTGCCCGCGCGGCTTCCCGTGTTGGTGACGCTGACGGTGATGTCGTATGCCGTGTCGAATAGAGCGGGGTTTCCTCCTTGTGCGCCACCAGCTGGTAGACCAGGTTTCTGCTCGTTTGAGTAACCCGTGGGGTATGGGTATGTCGAAGTCGAGTTGCCAATCTTGGCTGCGGCATCGGCATCGTTCTTGTCGAGCCACGAGTAGAGGTAGCGCCAGATGCGGTTGAAGTTCTCTGGCCAGTACGCCTCGGAAGCCGGAGGGATGGCGGTTGAGTAGGTGGGTGTCTCGCCCTTCGCGGGACGAGCTGGCGGCGCGGCTGTAAGCCGAGTTACTGGAGTAATGGTCGCGTTGGCGAATGAGAACGACGTGTAGCTGAGTCCGTGACCGAAGGCGTACCGAGGTGTGATATTGGCCTTGTGGAAGTGACGGTAGTCGATGTAGAGACCCTCGGTAAAGGTATCCTGTGGTTGCCCAATCTGATATCCGACAAGGCTCAAAGACTGGGGGTAATCATCTTCAGAGTTGGGCAGAGTGTACGGCAGATGGCCTGATGGAGACACATCGCCGTAGAGAACCTGCATCAGTGAGTCTCCTGCTTCTTGGCCAGGCAGATGGGCGAAGAGGATCGCTTTGACCGAAGGCAGATCGTGCCATTGATCCATGAGAATGGGACCGACGGTATGTACCACAACCACAACGTTGGAGTACTTGGCTGCTACGTCCCTAATAAGCTTATCGCCATTGTGCCATAGGTTAAGGTTCGAAGAAGTCCGATCCCCTGGATTGTTCTCAACAGTAATATAGTTTTCGCCAGAGTCTGCAGTCACAAAGACGACGGCAGTGTCGCTCGGCGATGGGTTCGAGTTTCCTGGGAAGGCATCCGTGTTGAAGAACTGATAGTTGGCGCCACTGGTCTTGAAGCCGTCGATCGGGCTGTTCATGTAGGGGTATCTCGCTGAGCCAGATCCCCATCCCATTCCTAGTGTGCCTTTGTTGCATCCTTGGTCCGCGCACGAGTTTATCCCGTCGGGGTTCTTCTCCGCGTCTGTGCCAAAGATCTTCAGGGTACCGTTGGAAGACAGAGGTAGCAAGCCGTCCTGATTCTTCAAGAGTGTGATAGCATCGCGGGCCACTTCACGAGCGACCTCTGCATGGTTGCCCTGAACATCCACAAACTCATTCACGATACCTTGAGGCGAGATAAGAGCGCCTGGATAAAGAGGACCCTCGGCGTTCTGAGTGTTGGCATCGAAATTGGGTCGCGGGTAGTCCTGGTCCTGGCCCATCTTAAAGTAGGTGGCAAGAATGCGTGTGACAGCATCGTTCAAGCGGTCCACTGGGAGAGATCCGTTGAGAATGGCACGCGACTGCTCGTACATCCAGTAAGAGTTGCCAAAGAGTGGAATGGTGTGGATGTCTCCAGGCATGGACATGTCAAGTCCTGCGAGCGCCGAAGGGACACCGGAGATTTGAGCAAGCCAGTCAGACATGACGAAGCCCTGGAAACCGAGCTCCTCCTTCAATATACCGTTGATCAAGTAACTGTTCTGCGAGCATGCACTTCCGTTGACAGCGTTATAAGCAATCATGACGGCACCAACCCCGGAACGTACACCCTCAGCAAATGGCCAAAGATAGAGCTCATGAAGCGTGCGATCGTCCAAATTCGATGAAATGCCAGGCTTGACCAGGTTGTACATGCGGTACTCTTCCTGCTCGTTTGCGATCAGATGCTTGATTGTGGCTATGACGCCCGTGCTCTGGATGCCTTCGATGGAAAGAGCTCCACCAAAAGCCTGGAGAACAGGATCTGAGCCGAATCCTTCCCAGTCTTTGTCTCTGTTAGCTCAACCATCAAGGCTGGCTTCTGGGGATGCACTTACTTCTACCGCCACGCGGTTTACGTCCTAGCGGACCGACCGACGGTCCGAGATGAACGTTTACTCCCTTGCCACGGAACTCTTCGCCGATCGCAACACCACGACGATAGAGAAGATCCTTGTCCCATGTGGCTCCCACCGTGATGCCGGCAGGGAAGGCAGTGTTGTGATCCGTGTTCCTGACACCTAGAGGTCCGTCCTGCAAGCAGAGCTGAGGGATGCCTACTCTTTCTGCGCTGCCTGTGTTTCCGACGCATCTTCCCATGAAGATTCCACTACCGGCTGTGAGGTTGGTCTTTTCGGCAAGTGTCATGTTCGAAACAAGAAGAGATGCCTTTCGGTAGCTCTCAGTCCAGTCCGATGCCCATCCTCCATGGGGAGCTATGTAGAATCAGTATCGCTATGCTCGGTACAAAACTAGTCGGTCGATGTTATCTCCGATAACTTACCTGGGTAATATGGTGCCGCAACATATCCAGCTGGAACAGGATCACGTCGCTGAAGAGCAGCACCAACGGCGAGCGTAGAGAAACATAGGACAAGAGAGGGAATCATGATGAAGGAATGACTGTAGATCAGCGAGTGAGCGTCAAGGAGGACGGTAGCCTACAATTAGGCATGGGAAGGAGATCACGGTCCTTTGTATAAAGAGCCCCTGTTTGAGCCAAATCCAACCCCGCAACACCAAGCCGGTATGGATATCGCATTTCTACCAAAACTAAGCGTGCACTAGCCATGGTGTTGTATAGTGATAGACACGGTGGGTAACGCGCATGACGGAAACAGGCATAAGACCGAGTAGTATTGTCGTGCGTCAAGGCTCAATGCTGGGGTCAAGGATTTAGGCCGGCTAATGATCGGATGCTCAAAAGGCGCATGACAATCTCGGAAGGGACTGCAGCTGTTACACAACCGCTAGGGGCAGCGCCATACGCCTGAGACAACCCAACTCTTCTTAACAGAGAAAGTACAAAGAGAAACGTCCTCGCTCACGAAGAAAAGTACATGCCTAATGTATATTCAAAGTGATTGGTCTTGAATTGATCTTCGTATCTCGTGTAGAGTGCTAAGTCCAAGACTGGGGTACAAAGTCGTTGTATTGCCAAGCTGGCGGTCTCCTACAAGCTGCCTGTATAGGTGCACCACGATCCGATCCGATCGAGTGTAGATTGCGAAGGCTTTGTCCAATGCGCCACGTGCAGCCATAGCAGTCATGCGGCACGTTGCGTCGAAGCCATGATCGTAGCTGAATGTATTCGTCTTCAGCCACATCAATGGTCCCATCACATATCAAGATACCCGTTGGCTCGGACAGTGGATGAAGGGGTTGCGGGGTGGAGATGAAGACGACAAGGAGGATCGTGATGATGGACAGGGGCAAGGCGACCTCGGCTGCACTGGCGTATCCCCTTTCTGCTTCCGGCACACCCATCGAGCTTGTTCTCCGCCAACCACCGCGCGTGTGGACCTATGATCTCATGTTCAAACCACACCGGCATTATGCAAAGTAGCAGGTACCGAGATGGAGTATTGGATGCGATCTTAGCATACACCAACCGGGCTGCTGGCTCGACTCGAATCCGAGTCATCGATCAAGGCCCCGGGGCAAATCTTGCCGAGTAGGGAGACAACTGGAAGCGGTGCCGTGGAAGAGTAACCTTGCCCCTTTGAAGTGCTGAGCGGTAAACACAAACCCAATGTTTCGCTTCACAAAAATGAGCACCTACGACGTGATTATTAAATCATCAGACGCCAGAGGTACTCAACTCGTGAGAAGTCGCCCAACCGCCTGTGGCATTGAGGCTCACAGGCTGGACGTTTTCGAATGTTCGTGCAACGAAAGCAAAAGGCCATAGCGGAACTCCAAGTTCCGCGAATGATTTGGGTCTGGTAGCTATGCAAGCCCGAAGTTGATCCGACATGTTCAGCGAGTTGGGGACCAAGCGAACGCGCCTGCTACGATGGTTGTAAACCTTGGAAGCATACAGTATACTCGGAGAGGACCTCGGGACCATCGGGGCACACGACAGTTGGTTCAACAGAGTGACCAGCTGGGTGGGTACCGAAACACATTCGTTGGGGTACTGAGCAGTTGCTATTCTTAATGGACCATACCCAACTTCGATCCAGAATGTTTATTGCTATTCTCCGGGCACACGGTGCGGAGTGCTCTTTCCGCGGTTTAATGGTGAATGAATTGCAATGAGTGACGATGTTGGGGTGAGGAGGCTTGGTGCATGCTGTTTATCGATTCTGGTGAGTTCGGATGCCGAGGTTGGGGCTGTGTGAAAGGCCACGCTGCAGCGTCAGACGAACGCTTCTCTGGTACGACGTGACCGCTTGTCGAACCGAGAAATTCTTTGTATGATGCCCTACCGAAACGCATGTTCTAGTCATCTACGGCTTGGCTATGCCCTTACTTAGAATACCTACATAGTAAAGCGCGGCATTGCTGCACCCACACAGGTCTGCGTTGCAGGTGCCGTCGAATCCGATGCAGCTGCAAGCGACGCGGTACCGCACTTGCGAAACACTGCTACAGCACGTCAGGGATTGATCTCCAAAGCTCCAGTTCGTCAGAGGCACAGCAACGGCCGGCAGCAGTTCGCGGGCGCTTCTCATGGGAGCCTTGGACAGAACGTGCTTTCGGTTCTTCCCGCGGTCCCGCTGTAATGTGAATTCGTGTTTGCTGAGACCCACAACCCACACTCGCCCATCCAGTGGCCGCGCCTATCGTGAGCGCCTCGCGGGCTATCGGGCGGCCGCATATTCTTTTTGCGTCTTGAGGTCGGCTATTCTCAAGCCCTCCAAGGTTCCCTTGAACTCCCTGAGCTCAGTGCGCCGTTTCGAAAACGTCTTTGGAACGGGTTGCTGACCTTCCACTCCACGTTTCTGCACATGCATCTATCTGCAGGTCCCCGAGCTCAGCCCTACTGATTATTGATGACTACGACATCCTACAGGTGTTCGACCAGATGAGGCACCCCTTGCCCTTGTGTCGCTTGCCAAGGTCTTTATTTGGGCCCTACTTATGCGCTCGCCGAATCAGATTAGCCGCCCTTTCCCCTCCATCGCTGCCCCTCCACCACTCGCCAGCGAGGATATTCTTAGACACAGCCGCATCAGGGAACACAGTGGGATATTCTCAAACAGGCGCTTCCGCTATAGTCCCCCTTCCTTGTTCGAGGGACGAACCGCTCACGGTTTGTGCTTCGGCCATTCACAGGCCCAATTTGGGCCTGCCCTGGTCCCTTTTCATGGCGCTTGGAGCCACGACCCAGTGAACAGCCTCCTCTTCGCCTAGTCGCACATGCCGTTCTCGGTAGATGAAGATCGATCCGGCGATTACAGAAACATGTCCTGGTTTCAAAACAATTCTCCGAGTGGCCTACTGGTCTTTGTCGTGGATGGAGGCTCTGTATGCGGCTCACTGTATAAAGATGTTGGCCATGCCCCCTTGATAGAGCCTCAGACAATACAGACCCAAAGGTACGAACAGCAGTTTTTTCATTTCTACTCGCAAGGATATCTCCTACCTGTCGTTCCTCATCCGTCACTCTCGTTCGCCTACGCCAACACTCCCCTAATCATAATACGCTACTCGGTCGCTTCCATTGCTCTCATCTTCCTCCTCGCCGCGTCTTTCCTATCTCCATTCTCGTCATCACTTTCTTGTCCTACTAGTCTTTTCATTCAACTGGTCAACATGCCTAAGATTGAAAAGGGCCCGGCGCACCGCCTTTCCGTGTCGACCGCATCGGCCGCAGGCGGAACTCGCAGTTCCTCTTGGTCCGCTAGAGATGATGAGACGCTCATTCAGGCCAGGGCTCAAGGCCTCAACTGGAACCAGATTGGACCGAAGCACTTCCCTTCCAAGACCCCAAATGCCTGTCGCAAACGGCACGAACGGTTGATGGAGAGGCAAAATGCGGAGCAGTGGGACGGCGTGAAGCTGGACGTACTAGCGCAAGCCTATATGGAAGTTCGAAGGGACATGTGGAGCATGTTGGCTGCCCGAGTTGGAGAGAAATGGCAATTGGTAGAGACAAAGGTATGTCATGCGTGATTTCGTACTCTTTGAAGCACCTGGTGTTGACTCTACTCAGTGCATGGAGAAGGGTCTCAAGAACCTCACTCAGGCCTTTAGGTCGGCACAAAAGAAGCTCGAGAATGGTACCTACCACGACCATGAAGATAGTGGCGTAGGCATTTCTGACCTGGAAGAAGAACAAGAGGATCCCCATGTGGAAATGCATAGCATGTCTACGATTCCCGAAAATCATTACTCCGCATACCCAAGCTACCCGTTACATCAACACCAACATCAGCAACGGGTACCGAGCATCCAGTCTATGCTGCAGCCAATGCCACAACACCAACATCACATGCAACAGCCGATGCAACAACAAATGCAACAGCAAATGCAACCACCGATGCAGCAGACTATGCAGCAGCCCATGCAATACGCTTCGCATCACCTCCCACATCAGCAATAATATCGCAGTGTCATTGCCAGCCGGCTGACTCCCTCTCAATGTCTCATATCTGTTTTACATCTCGTTGTCACGATCGCTACGAACTCTCAGCTTACCTTAGAAGCGGCAAGCAGTCTCTTTTTGTCCCAATACCCCCCATTGAAGACAGTCGATACCACGGGCAACCTCTCTGGTGGCTTTCTCAGGCACGCATCACCTCGATGATGGATTATAGCCAGTCGTACTGGCAGTCACCTTATACCCC
The DNA here is from genome assembly GCF_024043155.1 of Alternaria arbusti. Classification (NCBI taxonomy): domain Eukaryota; kingdom Fungi; phylum Ascomycota; class Dothideomycetes; order Pleosporales; family Pleosporaceae; genus Alternaria; species Alternaria arbusti. The sequence continues at coordinate 23,270 of NW_026249954.1, read as the reverse complement.
TTGAACCTACGACATTCGCACGGAGGACTGTAATCAGGAAGGAGGAACCGGACATTCATTCCCATCTGGACCGGGTATGCGAGGAAGGCTTAATGGGCGTTTTTCATTTTCGAAGTTTCCAGTACATGCTTTTCATGGTAACACTTGGGCATGGAGAGGGCCCTTATCGATGATGTAGCCATATATTTCTTGTCAATGTTACATTTTTTCATCCCTTTATTCCACGTCGCGGCCATGGTTCGCAATGGCTGTCATACTGTCACACATCCGGAGCAAGTCCGATCCGTTACTGTACATATCTCAGCCTACTAGCAATCACAGAGACTCGGCTGCATCGATTTTGTGATCGCCCACGAGTCATGACAGTAGCCCTCATCGAGCGCTTCATTCTCAAGTTTGAGCCGTTGTTGTGACAGCTACAGCACAGCCCCCCACATGCACTCAGCCTCACACTGCACCTATATTCTACCCCACTCCGCAAACTCCCAATACAAACTCGCAGCACCTTGCAGCCCCCAAATATACGTATTCCTGCAGCGGCACGATAGCTATCCGTCGGCTTACCACGCGACAAACTCGTGCGCACGCGCGGGCTAGCAGTCCATCTCGGGCCCCGGACCTCGATGGTGCCGCACTAAAAACGTATCATGACATAACCACCGTTTTGGCCGCACGCGCGCTTGCTGGCCCCCAATCCGCCCTTTGGCTTCTGCGAAGGTGGACGCGAGAAATTACAATGTTTGAGCGTGTGCGATTGCGCGATGCCCCGAGCCCCTCTGCTTCGCGTTCCCTATACCGATCCCCTCCCGGCACCTAAGCTGATTCCTGCGAGCGCGACGACGGCGAGCGGTGCCATCGCAGCTTTGGTCGACTTCTTGTCGCCGTCCCTGTCCACGTCTGGTGCGCCTTCGAGGGCGGCGCAATCGAGCCTCTCGACTCGGCTTGGTCGGGGCGAGCATGCGGGCAAGACGCTGCTGCTTACGGGGGCAGGTATCTCGGTAGCGTCTGGCTTGGCCGATTACAGAGGCACAAATGGCACCTACACACTGAACAAGACGTACCGGCCCGTCTACTTTCACGAGTTCTGTGACAGCCACGAAGCGAGGAAGAGGTATTGGGCGAGGAGTTTCCTCGGCTGGACGAACCTAGAGAAGGCCAAGCCAAACAAGGCCCACGAGGCTTGTGGCGAGTTGGGGCGTATGGGTGTTGTTGGAAGTATCATCACGCAGAGTATGTTCTCCCTGGCAAACGTCACAGCATGCTAACGAGTTGGGCAGACGTAGACTCGTTCCACCCAACGGCGCACCCAGACCTCTCCACCATCGAGCTACACGGCTACCTGCGCAACCTCGTCTGCCTCACCTGTCGCAACGAATATTCGCGCCGGGCTTTCCAGAGCCAACTCACCACCCTGAACCCCTCCTGGGCCGCTTTCCTCGCCGAGATGATCGAATCGGGCGCCCTAGACACCGAGAACCCCGACGAGCGCCGCAAGAAAGGGCTCAAGTCGAACCCAGATGGTGACGTCGACGTGCCCAACGCCCCGTACACCACATTCCGATACCCTCCGTGTCCGACGTGCTTGGAGAAGCCGCCAAAGCGCGCAGACGGAGGCAAAATCCACGTACAAGTCGACAAGGATGGCGCCTGGGACCCGGCGAGCGAAGGCGGAGTGCTGAAGCCTGCTGTCATCATGTTCGGCGAGTCTATACCCGCTGCCACAAAAGTCGCTGCGGAAGAGGCAGTCGATGCAGCAGGCAGGATACTCGTCATTGGAAGTAGTCTTGCGACGTACTCTGCCTGGCGGCTAGTGAAGAAAGCAAAGGACATGCAGATGCCGATTGGGATACTCAACATGGGTGGTGTCCGGGGCGAGGAAACCTTCTTTGGAAACGTCGCGGACACCAATACTGGCCGGGAAGCTGCGCGCTTAAGTGAGAATGCGGAGAAGGTTCTACCCCAGGTTGTGAGGATACTGCAGGAGATGAAAGAGACGAAGTAGAACATGTACGAAAGATGACGAAGTCAACACTGGCTCGGCAAGATACCATTGAGTCAATACGGTAATCAAGTTTGCCGTGAAGGCCGCCAAGCTAGCTAAACGATGCGCAGCATTCTAGGTATAACTTCCCATCCAACTCCAACGTTGCGTAAATGTGATATCATGTGATGAAGCAATTCATCCACCCGATGCGCGCCTGTACTGCGCGTGGGAAGAAGACAACCGGACACCCAACCCAAACCCAAAGAAACCTTACGCAACACATTCACTATCCATTCCCTCTCCCCTTTCCTCCCCATCAATGTCCTCAACAACCATCGTAAACCTGTCTTCCTTAAGCTTCATTCCCGGCGCCATGACCTCCCCCTTCTCTCTCTTCTGTATCAGCGTTCCCAAGTCTCTGCCTGGAATCGCCCTCAGATCCTCACTACAGCTACGGCAAATCCGCAACTGACACCACGTACACGCCCACTTCCTATCTTTGTCGTTCTCATGGCACACCATGCAGCCCATGGGCTGGAAAATATTGTTAGACCAGATGTTGTGGCAATGTCTTGTGTAGCAGGAGAGTTGTGCGGGCGTGATACGTGGAATGTAAGACACGGGCAAAGGGATTGGTCGGCGGGTTAGGGGCTCGAAGGGAGGCGGTGTGGGTGGCGTTGTGGGCTCTGTGCGCAAGCCGTCAACGGGCGATGTTGGAACGGAAGGTCCTGGGAAGGGGGAGAGGTTGTAATCTTGGAGGTCGGATGATGTTGGGCGGGATGATGGGGCACTTGTGGGTCGTTGGAAGCCCGGGGATGGTTCGGGTGGGTCTAGTGATGTGGTGCGCATGGGTAGTCGGGTCTCAGCTGGTGGAGTGGTGCTTCGAAGTGGTAATTCCGACATTGCGAGGTATTCTTCCTGCTCTGTTGACTTTTGCTGGGTCTCAGTGGTGGCAACAGCAGGTTCGAAGCTAAAAGGCCGCCTCTCATCTTTCGGTGGTGGCAGTGGGGTAACCGGAGAGATCTCAGCATCCTTCTTTGCTAGGACTGGCTTCAACGTCGGGGAAGGTGTCATCTCAGGCGTAATGGTGTGCAATTCCATCGTAGGGATTGGAGGAGCCGGCCTCATTGCCTACGAGATCTCAGTCAACATACAGTATTCTTCTTTTGGAACAGGATCCAGGTACCCTTGAGTTTGCGAACATCGCAACGCAGTACGACAACTATCGTACAAGTACTGGGGAGGGAAAAGGGAGGCAAATATATACCTTCAAGACATTGAAGCCTGTGCTGCTTTTGCCGCGGAAGTGAAGGGGCGATGCCGGGGCTTTGATACGAGGGTTTGAGGGAAGACCCGTGAAGACTTTCTTAGGTGGTACAGGGACCCTGGTGTCTTGTTCTTCCTCTGGTGTCGGTGGGAGCTCTGCTTCCGTCTTTCGTAGCTTTTCGGCGGGCTGAGGTGCGGCAGCCTCGGGCATGTTTGCTTGACTGTCGACACTGCCTTTCCTTGAGACAGCATCTGATCGCTGGCTATCAACGCTCAAGTTTCTGGGCGCTGATGTGGGGGGCATTGGAGCGCCCTTCCTTCCTCGCGGTCCGTTATTCAGTTCTGCCAGACTTTTGAACTTCTTGAGACCTTGGTCTGGTACTGCTTTGCGCCCAATAACCGATGATGTGGTTGTAGTAGACGTCTCCGTAGAGTCTCTGCTTTCGCCTTGGGAAAGAAGCGAATCGTTTCTCGCGAGATCCGTCGCTGGCCTTGACGATTGGCTTCCCGTATTAGACTGCTTAATCGACTTCCGCCTCTCGGACTTTGCAGGTGGTGGAGGTGGAAGATCTTTCTCCTCTATTGCTGAAGAAGGGAGAGACTCTGATCGTGCTGGAAATGCTGGGGTAGAGGGCACAGTCGCTGTTGAACCGTTGCTGATGGTAAGCTTGAGAGATGCTGGCTTAGATTCGCGAGAAAGGCTACGTGACTCGATCCTCCTCCTTGGTCGAGGTGGGGAGCCTGGCACCGGACTCCTTGGGAGAACAGGTGCGTCTTGGTCATCTGTTCTCTGTTAGCACCATTCGCTCAGGTTTATGATATGATGGCTTTGTCCATGCGGCTCTCTGAGCGACGACAAAGCAACGATGATGTATCACCACGCATACAGCACATTGGCATGCGGAATCGAGGTTGCAATATGACACACAGTCTGTACCAGCGAGCTCTTGATGAATAACCAAATATGGATGCAATCTTTATAATAGAATTTGTGTGATCTCTGCTTACCTCGCAGCTGAAACTTTGCTTCCATTCTCAACGCAGCTGGAAGCGGTTTACGTGCGACGCTATCTGATCGTGACGGCGGCGCAGGAAGCTTTTTGTCCGCAGGTACGGGCGACCAAGTTGAAGGAGATGCGTCGCCTCGGCCAAAAGAGTTGCCATAGTCGTTAAGTAGTGCGCTGACAATGTCTTGTCTGGATGCAGGCGCAGATAACATGCTTTGTTGAGCCATGACGTCGGCCATCGTAGGGTCGAGATATGGAATGTCGTGTATTAGTCCAAATGGAGGTAGCGGTCAAGGAACGGTGTCGGATGTATGAAAAGTATTCGAGAAGACGTCGATAATGAATGTGTCTAAGGAGCGTGGTGGCAACAAAGAGAGTGACTATGCCGTGAAGCAAGATGAAGAGACAGGCCAGCCCGATTAATATCGACTTTGTCAATTAGTACAAGTCATGAGGGAATGAGAGGAGTGGAAGGGACACGCATAGCAAACCCTCGCGGCGAAGCTGGACGTCTCAGGTACAAGAAAGTGCATGGGACACGGCTGGCAGAAGACTGGTCGGGCCTTTCAAACGCATGAAGTGTTTGACATAAGAGCCAGGAAGAGGCTGGCCTGGCACAGCTGACGACCAACGGCTGCGCGGATCATCCATGCAAGGATGGAGGGCGTTGGAGATGACAGGACAGTCCACAGCTCCACCGCGGCGCGGGAAACCAACGTTGGTCTGCTGAAATGGTCCACGGGGTATGCCGGCCGACCTGGCAATTCCTTACCACAGCCGGTCTTGACATGGACGCAATCAAGTCCATAGCGCAAATCAAGTGCATGTTATCGACGTTGTACAGAAGGTCCGACAACGGGAAGCTGAAGCACAACGTTGATGTGTAACGTCCCAGGCGACCGCTTTCTGTCAAATCACGGCACCCCGCAAGGCTGATCACCACGTGACGAGGGTCCGCCACGTTTCAGGCTTGTTCGGAGGAGATCGAGAAGACATGCCGAGCAGGTGATCAGACCCACAGCCGGACATGCGCTGACGTATGACGCTTTCAGATCCACATATCGTCCTTGTCCGCCTTACATGGAGTCACCATATCCATCGCGCGCTATGCTGTAATTTCCTTTTCTTCGGAAACAAGTGCGTCGGCCGAAACGAAATGACAGCGACGGGGACAGGGTATAGGCAAATCGTCAGCGGGAGCGGACCCAAGGGCGCGATCGTGACGGATAGATTACCTGGTTATGTGGCATCGGTGACCAAGAATCCCAGGCTCATGGGTTGCGCCATGGCCCTTCATATTACACCGACAGACTCACAGCCAATCACTAATCAAGCCCTCGATACTGGTATTCGTGAAACGAGTTCAAAAAACTGCTTTGTGCGTAGCTGACTTTTGATCATTCGATCACTGTGCAATGTTATTGGTGTACAGAAAAGACGCCTCACTCATGGCGAACTGTGTACACGTCCAAGTGTCTCGTCGTGCCTCGACAGGCCCGATCGCGGCGAAAGCCAACGTTATGGGCCAGAGGACCCCATGACTATCCCGCCAGGTTTGCGACAATCCAAGACGGCCAAAAAAGAATCCCCCCAAGCGCCGTCGCTAATGACCTGTCGATCCTGATATCAATAATGAATAAGGTAAAGTATTTACAAGTATGGAATGTATAGGGTATCGCTCCATCACTGGAAGAAGTAAAGTAAAAACATTAAGATCAAGCTTATCGTGGGTGTGATTGTGGTGGTCGTCGTCGTCGATGCAGCCCCTTTGAGTGGGGCGGCTGTGACGTTGACAAACGTCGAGCCGCATGCTATTGATATTTGCTGAGCGGCCGAGGTATATGTTTTTGAAAGAGGTTGTGTGGCGTTGTTGCTGTAAGTAGCAAATACACCCATTGCTTGTTGCAAACACGAGTTGCAGGTTGGCCTTGATCCGCCGGGAAGTTCTTGGCCAATGGGTAGGTAGTATGGGTAGGCATCTCCCGGTGATGACATGTTGCTGACGGCGTTCGCAAAGCAATAATTTCCCTCGTCATCATGCAAACAGCTTGCTTGGTAAGACGGTTGGTATGCAACGAGGCCATTGTAAGCCTGTAGCACCAGGGGATTGTCGGTGTCGTAATCGGCCTTGCATGCCATTTCCGATAGCAGCTCCACTGCGAAACTATCCAGGGTAGGTTTGCATTGTGCTGCATTTACTCCACATGTTGCATCGAGAGTCTGTGTGATGCGTAGTGTAGATTTGGAGGCGTCGAAGAAACCGCTTGACGTCTACATGGTACTGATTAGCCACACTCTTCTCTCTCGTATTATTGAAGTACCATACCTGCAATAGCAAGGAGAATGGGTGGCAGTCATTGAATGCCTGACTCTGACGCAGGCGATTAAGGAAGTTTGCGCATGAGTTGGTGAAATTATTTGATAGGCCAGTATCGAATGCCGTGGGGACTTTGAATCCGGTGCCAGAGCCATCAGAGTCTGTTGTAATGGCGCGTTCCGAAAGAGTTGCAGAGGGTGTGCGGGTAACATCGTCGTCGCGTTTTAGAGGAGGCATCAATCGCGACGCGGTGGGTGGTGGGCTGAGATCCAGGTACAACGCCGATCCTATCCAGGCAAGGTCGTCTTCGACGAGCAGGGCCGGTCGATCACCATAGGCTTCCGTTGCGGATACGGGGGCAGCCTGGGAACTGCAGGATAGAGATATGACGAGCAGCAGAAGCAGCGCGCGAAACTGACGGCCGATGCGTGGTGACACTCGAAGATATAAGGGGACACCGCGGCAGCGGTTTTCGTGTTGCCTCCTCCGCGTTGGCAGGGGAGCATGGTGCGACAGGATCGCTACCGACTCGCATTCGAAACATTGAGAACCCATCTCCAATAAACGGTACTATAGCAGTCGAGGATGCTATTATTAACCGCAGAATCTCCTCGGAATCCGGAGGCCCATGGCCGTACGTAGGTACCGTTGCTGTGACCAGGAGGTTTGCCGCCACTGTCAATGACTGCCTAGGTACTTTGTCCAACCTCAGATTCGGGTACCTTGCAGTGGTTCAGCAAGTGTCCGAGGGCTTTTTGCGGGCCGTCAGGGGTAGGGTAACGGTGGTGACTAGGAAAAGGCAAAGAGTGACGGCCAGCTGGGGGGACTTGCTTATCAATGTCGATCGCAGCCAGAAGAACGGCACGAACAGCCTTTCGTCGATTTATTTAGCAGCCAGAACGTGTCCAAGCATGAGGAGCGGCCGGCCCTTATGATGATTGCCATGCAAGCAGCGAATCCTTCAAGCCACCGGCGCCCATGCCTGGCCTGCGAGCAGCTAACAAGCCACGACGGCCCCGTGCAAGCAAAACTCGTTTCTTCGGCTGATGACTGGCACGCGATGCGGGTAATAGAAGCTTTCGACCGAATCACGGTCTGTGAGCGGAATGACTATGATAGGCTGGATATGCACTGGTTTGTACAATGCAATAAAACGCAGCCAAATCGAGCGACGTTCTGGCCAGAAAAAACGGGACGCGATTGTCTCTGGCGGCGCGGTCCCCAACGCCTTCGCCAAAGGCTGCCCCCTGCGCGACAACAAGGCTCACACTACAGCGCCAGAATGCAGCCGCTACAGGGCATGTCGCGAGGGGCAGCGCTGTCAACGTAACTTTCCGGCAAGCGTTGGAAGTTGCGTTGCCCCTCCGTGGCGCGGATGATGATGTAGATTGTGTTGTCCTGTTGAACATGGAGGTGGACTCGTTGCGCAGTGCGTTAGTGCCGGAGGTATAGCCTGGAAGTCGCTGCAACTGTCTCGCCGTCACGGCACCCAACACTCTAAACAGTGTCGCCAAGCCAATAAGCCACTGCGAGCCACGCCCCTATCGGCTCCGTTCCTTAACATCTTTCGTGTCTCGGTCAGCTACAGAGCGTGAGTCGATGTTCACATTGGACCACACGCCCGCTCGCTGGCCTCATTCAGCGCGCGTGGCCGGTCGTCTTCTCACGTCCCGACGTTTGAGGGCAGGTGTGTAGGACTAGCGAAGAACTTGTCCGTTACCCAGCAACCTTCCTGTCCGGCGTCCTGTGCCTTTACCAAGACTGCTCAATATCGTCTTGTCAGCAAACCAACATCGATGGCTATGTTGGCAAGCGGCGCACGTATATGATACCGAGAACAATCTGTTTGCACCCTACAAGTGACCCCGCCCCCCTATGCACTTACCTATTCCGTAGGCATACGCCGCATGGAGTGACTACCTGTTCCTTGCCGTTCTCAAATGTCAGCTTTCGGCCACTGTCAAGCGGCAGTGTTAGTGCTCACGTTCCGGCTCTCCACATTATCAAACGCGTGTAGCACACCGCTGTGTGTAATCGCCATATTTCAACATGAAGATTTCTAGGCCGATACACATTTGGGTCTGAGTTGCACATGAGACCTAGCCAACGACTTGAATGCACGGCGATCGCATCGGAGATCATGCCAGAGTCTCGGAAAGGACGGTGCGTCAAGATCTAGAATCAAGCCATGGCCAATCCATTGAGCCTAAACTACCTCGTTCATAGCGAGCATGATATATACCGATCGCTCGGCATCTGCAGGCTTTGGACGGACATGAGGAACCGTTCGGATGATTCACAGATGTGAACTTGTGGAGACGAAAGAGGTCATTTTACTTGCCTTGGGTACGAGTACTTGCTCACAACGTAGCTGCAGCATGCTAGATTGAAGTACACTGATACTCTTGCGGATGCGCGCCATGTACCTGGACAACCTTCGAGCACATAGAGTGCCCAGAAAAGATTTCACGGCAGTTCATGCATCTTCTCTCATCAGGTGCAACATGTCACTACTACAACGAGAGTATATGATTACAGGCAAATTTTGTACGAGCACGTATATATCATGCACTAGAGGACTCTCGATGCAGTCGGTAGTTCAGAGAAGATGCACTTCTCGTGACCATGGCCCATGGCCCTACTGTTCAACAAATGACACTACAACAAGACCTGAATATTCAGCAAACCAACACAGCACGACTGTACCCACACGCATACTTTATGTTTATTACTAGATAGTTGAAGAAATACCTAAGAGCAGTCCTATCCCTTCCCGAATCTAAAGAGACTAGTAGAGTTTAGAGTAGAGTTGCCTAGCTATAACGGCCGTGCAGTGTTAAGGGGTGCACCGATGCTTGTGAAGGCGGAAGAGTGTCATTTTCGAGATCACTACATTAAATACTTCGAGTCTCTAATTGGCGAGCAAACTAGTATCTCTTAGATTTGCAACTGTTAAAGATCAGCGACTCATCTACTATTAAGCAGATGCATACAGGTTTCCGACCCGTGCTACGTATCCTCGATTTGTGTAGTTATTACTTGCAGCCGTCCAAATTCTAGAGTATCTTGCGTACTGGATATTTCAAAAAAACTTGGAACTCCGAACGTCATTCCGGGGCTCAGAACTCTTGCCATTTATTTTGGGCTGCTCATCCGCTCCTCGGAGGAAAATGCCGTCACCCAGCTTCTTGATCTCCAGGCAATAATCGTTCCCAAGAAATTGAGGCGCTTCGAGATTACTAACGTCAATCCGGCGTTCCTTTACCGGGCCCATAAGTGAATATAGCGCAATTGGGTATCTCGACGTGTCGAGCGAGCTGATGGCGGCATCGCCTCATTGCGATCCCTTCATCATTGAGACCTAGAAACAGCCCTCTGATCAAAGTGTGGAGATGTTGGAAACGCTTGCTACCAAGTTACAAATGATGAAAGCGAGACTGAGACTTTGACGGGAGGATACCCACCGAGTTGAGATCTTACGATCCACATTGCACGCCTGCACCAATTCCGGGAGATTGACAGACGCGTCTGTAAAGGTGGACAGCTCACAAACCGACTTCTCCGGTGGCGACTGTAAAGATTGTATCAGTGTTGACTTTGCCCGAGCGTGTTCCTGTCCTTGCCGAGTCGGGTCAAACTTCCCAGGTAGGCGTGCTGCTAAGCAGTAACGACAACAGCCTAGCTAGAAATCATACGTTCACGAGTAAGGCTACACGCTACCTCGCTAAATGGAGGTCTTGTGTGGTGTGTGTTAAGTGTGTGTCAATACCTAGGTAGGATTGGAGTTGCTCACTCGCAGGTCATGACGTCAGGTTGTTGCTCCGCCCCGGCATTTGTGCAGTCGCGCCTTCCACGATAACCCAAGCTACTAACGGCCCGATACAGCAGGAAACACCGACATGCTTACTACTCAAACCCTGGAGATGCTGACGAATCTTGTGCAAACGAGGATGGCTGTCCCCTCTTCTGGTGGGGTCAAGGCGACCTGTTAGCACAGTGAACTTCGTGCACGACTGTGCCGGTCATCTTTACTACATCACCAGTACTCGTCGGGTTAGGACGCGCTCCTGTAAACATGGCGACGCGATCTATCGTAAGTTGATATGAGATGCAGCGGTCCGAGGGTGATTGACGACTGGTAACTGAACCGTAACGCAGCTGCTTATCGCAGCAATCGCCATTGCCGCGCCGTGGGTATACGACCGCTATCTCGGGTTCTCCACGATATTCGCAAACAGACCAGGGAAATTTGAAAATGTCAACCACTTCAAGAGTCACGAAGTCAAGTTCCGCGATCGGCTTCGCAATTGCGAGGATGTGCTGGTGGAAGAAGAGATGGGTATTGCGTTCTTGAGCTGCAATCCGGAGAGAGATCAGTGGAACACGGTAATGGTGCGTAGCCGCCCTTTGGATTTGCCCCTAAGAGCAAAAGAGTTTCAACGCGACGAGGGCTTACATATGCAGGGCGCCTTTGCGTCACCTTTGGATAAAAGAGATGGCACCGATAGCCCACATATCTGGATCTACGACTATTCAACGCCCAACATTCTGGACTCAGACGCTTTGAAGCCTCTCGTTCTGACTGACTATAACAACGCGGCGGATTTTCAGCCTCTGGGCATCGAATTTGATGCCGCGACTTCTACGCTATATGTCGTCAACCATTCCCGTAACTCTGGAAATCTCATCGAAGTGTTCCAAGTCTCCGTCCAGAATTCGGTAGCCAGATATGTGCAGACATTGAAACATCCGTTGATCCATACGCCGAATTCCATACACTCTCTAGGAGATGGGAAGCTATTAGTTACCAATGACCACTACATCGGCGCATTGGTCTCACCGTTCATATCACAAGTCGAAACATTTTCTGGCATTCCTGGAGGTAGTGTCGTCTATACTGATGTCCACAACCTGCAGCACACCAAGACGTTGACGCACGTCCCCTTCGCCAACGGCATTGCCATGCTCAATTCGACGACTGTTGCTGTTGCCTCGTCTTCCACGATGGGCGTAAACTTCTACAACTTTTACTCTGACACGATCAGTCTGTATTTCAGAAAATATATTCGTGCGCCTTCGACGGTCGACAACCTTTTTGTCGATTCTTCGGGCAAGCTTCTTTTGGCAGGCCACCCTTTCGCCCCAGCACTCACAGCTGTGAGCAAAGCGAGAGCAAAATGTAACGTGCAGGGATTGGATGAGGAGAAAGGAGCTTGCGAGTGTACGGCGCCTAGTTGGGTGGGAGAGTGGAGTGAAGAGGAAGGGCTGAAGACCTTGTATAAGAATGACGGAGACGAATTCTGCAGCAGTACTACGCTCGCTCGCGACGTGGGCAGAGGCGTGAGTATCGTCACGGCGTTATATGATAGAGGTATATTGGTGGCGAAGGGATGAGGACGACGCGCAAAACTCAACCAATGTGGACGGAGCGAGGCACCGATGTGTCCACACGTGCTATGATGAACATGGTTTCTTTGTGAGGGTTTGCAAGACCAAATGAATATCTTATTGCAACAAGCGCGATGTTAATCGGAGTTGCAAAGTGGTCTACAGCTTAAGCAGGTGGCCCTGTCGCGCGTTGTATCTTGGGGGTAGAAGGACCCAGAATGGGTGGCTTTTGCGAGTTTCCATTGTCGCCAACTCCCTACCCAGGTACTCCTCAATATGTAGGAGGAGTACTCAAAAGCACTGTGGCCAGGACCGTACTTTCAAGTCGTCGTCACAAGGACATCGCAACCGAAATCCTGACAAAGAATAGAGAGATGAGCAGCCGTTGAGTAGTTACTTTCTTAGTGCGGTTTCATCGTCAATGCTGTCTGTTCATGTCACCACCCGAGAGTGATGAGGCCGTGCGAGTATGGACCAGTGCATGCATGTTGGTGTCACGCAAGGAATAGTGTCATAGCTCCATAGTCACATTTCAGCGCATCATGTATAAGATGAGGAAGGATGCTTTGAGCTACTATGTCTAATGATTGGCCTATATGATGTAGCTACGAAAGGTTTGCCTACAGTTCGCTTTCCTCAGGCCCGGCACAATCTTCCGTTCTGAGTCTGAACACCCTGTTCTCCGTCTTGAACCACCCACCTCTCACTTCCAACGGCAGTGGTCGCGTAGAAGACATCGGTCGGGTCCCACTTCTTCTTGATCTCGCTCAGCTTGGGGTAATAACCCGCATAAAATGACTCCTGCCAGTCAGGCTCATCCACGCTTGCTTCGTTGAGATATGTACCACCACCCTCTGATACAGGTGCTATGTCGCGCCAAGGCTGCAAAATATTCTCGTGGAGATCTTTACTGGCGGCGGCAAGGGCTTCAGGGGTAGAGTGGTCGGCTGATCGGTTGGAAGAGGTCACCATGAACAAAGCACATTCACGCCAGGCTGGGCTGACGGCATTGTTCGTGTTTGCATACTTTTTTGGTGCCTTGTGATATCCCAAGAAGTGCTTGCCGGACAACACGTGCTCCTTGATGAGCGCAAATGTCTCGTCATACTTCTCCAAGAAGTTGCGTCTGGGAACAATTCGATTCGCGGGCATTGAGCTGTCCGAACCGACACCAAAGGGTACACGTCCCCATGTTGCTTGATAAGCAGAGTAGAATGTGTTATGCGCGATAGGTGCTTCGGGTACCGTGAGAGTGATGTTGCTGTCCTGGAGGTATTGGAAGAAGGGCTTTACGAGCTCGGTATATGATTCCATAGTGTGGTTGGGCGCGATCAGGAATCCCATTCGTAGGTATGGGGCCGGTGTTGCCCCCATGAAGTAGAAACTGTATATTCCCGCGTCCGCCCAGTCAAGGAAGACGTCATAGAACTTCTTCGTACCCGCCCAGAAGGCATCGACGCTGTTGTTCGAAGCATCAAGGGTCCAACTCGATGTGACAGAGTTGAGCTTAGGATGCGCTCGAATGATGACGGATGTGACGACGGCGAAAGTTCCGCCGCCGCCGCCTCTAAGCGCCCAGAATAGATCAGCGTTTGAAGCTTCAGAGACAGTGATAAAGCGACCAGCCGCAGTGACGACCTGGAAAGCGACGACGTGATCGGCCGACATCCCGTAGATGCCAGCAAGAGGATTTTGTCCTCCTCCGGTTATCATGCCACCAGCATATCCAACACTCTATTTTGCATTAGCTCCATTGTTCGCTTGATGGTAGAGCGAAGTCACTTACCGCGGCTATCGCGCCCAAGACGGTCACGCCGTTCTTGTCCGCGGCTTCATACACTTGCCGCACATTGACACCCGCAGAAAGCTTGAGCGCAGGTCCCGAGTACCCCGGGCCTTCGTACTGAGACATAAAGTCGATCTGGTCCATGTTGTGCATCCATAGACTCAATGCTCCAGCGCCAGTTGACTTTCCAAGATAGCAGTGGCCCGTGTTCTTGATGACAAGACGCATGTTGGTGGCACGCGCAAAGTTGATTGCAAGCTGGATCTGTGCCACATTCGTGACCTTGACCGCGTATTCTGGGTATGCACCCAGAGTGCATGTTTCGCCGGTGGTTGCGTTGTCAGGCATACATGTCCTGCCCTGATAGATCGGCCACATATCTGGAGATCACCATTAATCTACGCCTCGAAGTCTGTTAAAGGAGATAGCTTACTTGATGTGGGATCAGCAGAATGGAAAAGCGGACTTGTGAAATTGTTGATAACATCCGAGCACGCTGCGGCATCTTTCTTTCCCCATCTCGTGTCGTAACACGATGCCGCAATTGGCTTGGTTGGGATCAATGCTCCGCCGAGGAGCACGTCGAACATGTGCCAGGTGGTGTCTTTCGGCCAAGCGTCGTCTCCGGGAAACGTCTTGCAAGACGCTGAATAGGCAGGAGCATCGCTATCACCAAATTTGAAGTATTTGGCATAGTTTGATGTGGCTTCTTCTGTTTCCAGGCGTTCGATCACTTCATCAGTCAATTGGAGTTTCTCCGCTGCCTGTAAAGATGCTCCTGCTGCCGGCGTATTTGGAACGGTAGCAGCTGCAGGCTCGATACCATCCACGGCGGATGCTTGGACGAGTGTAAGCAATGGCGAGAGAGCCAAGAGTAGTGTCGTTGACCGCTGCATAGCGTACATGGCGACTTGAAAAGCGAAGACGAAGTGGATGGGGCTGGTAATGGTCCAACATTGAGCTGCTCGACCTTTTATCTTGTATCCTTTAGCCGGTTGATGCCTATCTCTCTGGCTCATTCTCAGTGGGCTTTCAGTACATGATTCGCGTGTCACTGCTCTAGATTCTGACAAGACGTAGTTTTTGACTATCATGTTACCCAAGAGGAAGGCCCAACAAAGTCATGCACATGTATACAGACGCAGGGACTGCAGGAATAAGACAGCGGTCGGTTTGATATACGATTCGTCAGTCGCAAAAGAAAAGAACACGGAGACAGTCTCCCTTGTAGCTTTGCTGATTTGCCACTTGCACGGCCTGGTATGCGGCATTGGCAAGCCCCAATCATACCTCAACTTTCAGGGGGCGGCACGCCCGCTTCCCCCGGGGCCGAGCCCGCCCCACTTATTGTGCTTACCTAGGGAGCCCTTACTCTAGAGCCTTGGCACTGAATCCTACGTTTGCACCTTTGCCGCTCTGTTGCACAAGCGGCAATCCGCGGACCAATGTCAGCGACCTTCGTTGATTTTGGGAATAGATTAGAGCATTGCGAATCCTTTGCATTGCCGCCTCATCCGAAATTGAGGGGCACTCCCAAAGCGAGGTCTGGCACCTTCGTGCTTTGGTCAATGCAGGTGGCTTACCTACTTCTCGCATCTGTCGACAGCTCACGAGGCGACATAACCTGGGCTTGTGACTAATGCAGCTGTCGAAAAGATTGTTTGTGCTGTTGGATGCTGAGGTTTGAAGGTGGCAACATATTGGGTTCCCCGTCCGTACCCATGCCCAGATTTGGAGCTTTGTCTTTATGGGATGTGGCACGGTAAACGGGACGGGACCATGGACCGCTCGCCAATATCGACACCCGACGTTTTGGAGCGTATCACACATGTGATGAACATGAAAGAATGTCGGATTGCGGCGTCATGAAACTCTTCTTAGGGTACGCGAGCGCCATCTATAAGATTACCTACACTTCTATACAATTAAATTCCGTTCAACTCTGCCGAGGACAGACTTTCACGCCACTGTAGCCATTCGAGGTGAACTCGTGATCTTCCTCTTCGCGCAGCATGGCAGGTACAGGCCTTCAACCAGTCAACATCTTCCTCATAATTTTCCCTTTCCTAGTGTCCTTCTTGGTTGTATCTATCAGAATATGGAGAAAGATGAAGGAGCGTACCTATGCTATCGGTTGGTGATATCCTTTCCTACGGAACTAAACTTACGCTAACAAAACTGCTCTAGAGGATACACTCTTGGTAGTAGCAGAGGCTATACTGGTAGCACTCACAGCCACTATGTGGAAGTGTACGTTCGAAATGCTCTGTACACCTCTACCATCTGACCCAATTCAGTCATTCTGGTGTCTTACGCAGGATACCATTCAGCCGATATTCCCGAGGGAGCCCCGCATAAGTCAGACGTCGGTTTTGTATGGTCAACTATATAATACTTAGGCGTCAACTCTGGTACTGACAACCATCCTCATAGTGGCGACATACGAACAACGTCATCTACAACCCCATTCTAGGTTTAGCCAAGATCTCGTTCCTGATCACGCTCTTGAAGCTCCGTTGTATGGATCGCCTCATCATCGCAAGTCTCTGGACTCTGATCGCTATAAACATCATGTTCATCATCAGTTCTACTTTGGGTAGTCTGTTTATGTGCTGGCCTATACAAAAAGCATGGCATGGGAGCATAGATGGTACATGCGGCGATCGCGCTGCGTATGTATTCGGCACGATCGGTGTGACGATCATTACCGATGTCCTCGTATCACTAATTCCAGCCTGGGTCCTCTACGATCTACGAATGCCTTTGAAGAACAAGGTGTTCGTGATAGGGTTTCTCTCGCTGCCACTTACCGTGACAGCTATTGGCTGCTACCGTCTACACAAATTCGTCGAGGTTATGGCGTTGCCCACGATTTACGTCGAGGACCCCTACAACATACGAAGCGTGTTGTCAAATGTAGAAGCCAATCTGGGTGTAATTGCCGCGTGTGGCCCAACGATCAAGTGGATGCTGGTAAGATTCTCCCTGTGTACGAAGATGAGATCAGTGCTGACTGCCCATCTCCATTATCCAGAGCCGTTTCATTCCTTACTTAGATACCAGTCCGAGCAGGAATCCATTCCCGCCAAACTCATTCCCACGCTTCCAATGGCGCACACGAGAGAGTATGAAGGGGGCCGTCGACATCGAGCTGCAAGAGCATTACATCGATACCAATAACGATGATCAACACGACGCAAGCCGCGACCGGCAGTTCACAACCATCAGTAGCGACAGCCAGAAAACAGCGACGGCACAAGACAAGGGCGATGTGATGATGATGGAGGAACCAGGGCTGCACTTGCAAGTGAACAAGCCCAAGCCTTCTTTCCAACCTGGCAACTGAGGCTCTTACGTCTTTTCCTAAACTTCAAACGTGCATTCCTGTCGCAATCACGTTTGGTCTTTGCATAATGGCTGGTCTTTGCACCAAAGGAAGCGCTTCTTCTCTGCCGCTGTACTCCTGTTCATACCTAGGTAGCTTCAACCGCCTCTGAAGCATCTATCAGATGCAGTTCGTTTCCCTCCGTAGGGTCAACAACGTGCATCGAGACTCGCGAGTCGGAGGCGGCGTATACGATGCGTCTTTGCGACGAATCTGGAACGGGAGCTGGCATAGATGCAGGCTCAAATACATTGGTCTTGTAGGTATTACATCACACTTGATAAATCCATGATTTTGACTGCGTCAATCTTGTGATCGCATTCAAACCACTTCAGCCTCGGGATTGAATGCCTAGTCATCGCATTGCGGCTCGAGCACAGCTACCATTTAATGACTTTGTTTATGGTGATGAGGGCATGGGTCTATCGAGCGCCAAGCAACGCAACACCGCTCATCATGCGTGCTGAGCGCGCCTGCTTTCATAAGTTCAAATGAACAGATCTGCACCGGAAGGTGCTATTTTACAAAATGTGTCTTGTTCTGCCTTCTTTTTTGGCTTGGATAGAAGAACGTCGCAGTCCTTCGGAAATGCGTCAAGCTCGTTCACTTCCTCGACTACGAGCGCCTTTGTCTTCGACCCTTTGTCATGACCTTCTTGCCTTTGACCCTTGGACGAGCGATGAGGCGGTCTTGCTGATTGCAACTACAATGGCGATCATGTGTTTGATCTCAGAGCGAACGTCTGGGGTTTTGACCTTGTCAAGAGGGCTTCAGTATGGAGGTTGGTGCGGCGAAGGGGATTTTAGCATACTGAACGATACCCTGGATTGGAGAAGGATGGCATCTTGCTCGTTCGTGTAGAAAGATTAGTGTGGGGAATGCGTG
Source organism: Alternaria arbusti (assembly GCF_024043155.1). NCBI lineage: Eukaryota > Fungi > Ascomycota > Dothideomycetes > Pleosporales > Pleosporaceae > Alternaria > Alternaria arbusti. Next base: position 5,252 of record NW_026249954.1, on the reverse strand, counting down.
CTGATTAGTGCACGCTGTCTGTCAAGTTGCAGTATGGTAGTAGCAGAATATACTTTGACGGGACTGATAGAACTAGAAAAACACGAACGTTAGCTTGCAGAACGTCGACTAGAGCTACGGTAAGTGCGGAATGTCCAAAGGTGAAGATAAAAGCGGACACAATTGTGTTAATGTTCAACAATAGCATCCAATTGGAAACTAGAATTACGCAGATCTGGAAAATACAGGAAAGTCGTCGAGACGGCAGACTCAACGGATGGTGAACCAAGGAGTTGAAGATCCAATGGGTTGAAGGTCACGGTCAGGATTGACATGAGTCACATCATGTTGATTCTACTATAGCAGCAAGGCGCAGCCTGCCTACGGGACCTCGATTTTATTCTCACACGTACAATGCTATGTATGTGCAAATAGTCATCTCAGACCCTGTTACAACTCCTCTTTGTCAACGCCGTCAATGGAGACCAACTCCGACTCGAAGACTGTCATACGTCAGTCAATGTATTCGCCGTGTGTCCCAATAGCACTTACTCAAGACGCTGTTGGCGGGGATGGGGCCAGCACCCCGCGAGCCATAGGCCCACTCAGGCTGGATTGTGAGCTTCCTCTTTTCGCCGGGGCACATGTCTAGCAGGCCTTGGTCCCATCCCTTGATGACTTGACCGGTACCGACGGCGAAGGACAAGGGCTGGCCGCGGTTGTATGAGGCGTCGAATTCGCTGCCGTCGCTTTCGAGGGTGCCGCGGTAGTGGACGTTGACCTTGTCGCCGGCCTTGGTCTTGCGCACGCAGTTGGCTTCGGTGAGGACTTCGGTCTTGAGATGCTGTACAAGGCGTTAGCACGCCATGCATGCCGTATAGCTTCGCGGGGTGTTACTTGCCTCGTTGTTGACAATCTCGCCAGCGAGAGCGGCCGTAGCCAAGGCGAGGATGAGGGTGAGCTTCATGCTGACGTCTATGTATAGTGAATTTGCTTTTCGGACACTCCACGGATGTCTATGAAGCAACCTTGGAAGGCGACGTTGCAATGGCGGCAGGTGGAGTGTCTATGTGGGGGATACATGTGGCGCCAAGCGGTAATGTGGCCCAAACCATATGCAGGGACCTTGGGGACGTCATTGGATGTCGCTAGCGTCATTTTATAGCATCGAAAAGACCACGGACCCAATACCTACTTCTCTGTCTTTCGCGCTCAAGCCCGAGGGGTCTTTTCGCGACGGAACTTTGGTTGTGTACATTGGGGGGGGAGATATTCGGTAACGGTGGTTGACCCAATACCTACTATCTCATCGCTCGGGAGCCGCAGTACTATGACAACGACTGTTGTGAGTAATAATATCAATTTGTCTGATGAGTAATAGGGGACTGGTTTCACTCTTAAAGAACCAGGTATTACTAATAACCATAAAGCCATCAGTGGTAACCTCAGAACAGCGACGCCACCCCTCTTCCAAATGATAAGAACACGAATTGAAGAAATCATGACCACACATCCTCCCCATCGAAACCAACTCCCTCTTCCCCAAGACTCTTTACCAAGAACAGAAGGCACGATCAATAGTAAACCCCTTTTTGCAACCCAATCATACCCTCCTCCCTCCCATCCATCGCCACACTCTTGATACCAAAATCCTCGACTGCCAAATCCGCAGCATCCAACTCCGCGAGAACTCCAGCCTCTTCCACCTCTTTCCTGCTTCCGCCAGAGCTGCCCTGCTCAATACACTTAAAGCTTCCGAACTTGGGCATGCCGATTGCGATACCGGGGAACGTCAGCTTCTGAAGAATGTCGCCTGTACACGAAAAGTTCTGGTAGAGGGCGCACGTAGAGCCTTGATCAGGTCCGAGTGATGCGATACCGCTGGGGCTGCCTTGGATGTGGCATTCCGTGTTGGGTTGCGTCCAGCTGCATTCGCCGGCGAAGTTGGATTTGGTGCAGGTGTAGTAGGCACCAGGAAGACCGCGCCGGGAAAGAAGATGTGTTGGTAAGGCTGAGATGGTGGTTGTAGTGGTGGCAATGGTGAGTAAGAGGGCTATGAGCGCGATAGCTGTATACATTGCCGGGTTTGTTGGACCGGACGACGATTAGGAATTAGCTTTGGGCTATGCCTGTGTGTATGGCGTAGTGCGCGTATGTGTGTAATTTGTCTTTGGGGAACACTTGACTCGGTGTTTCAAATGTTCTTATGACAGCCGTGGGGTGTATTTGTGACTGAGCCTTATCGTCTTGTGAGCCACCGAGTCTCATGATTGTCTGCGCGCGTCGTACGGACGTAGATTATACGGTCACGGGTTTGCGTACCTATTGCACAAACGGACAGGTTGGTGCATCAAGCACAAAGTCTGGAGTCTGTCTCTTTGTCACGGACAGCAAACATCTACAAGGAGATGTAGAGATGTATTGGCGTGACTCCATGGCGATGACAACGCCACGAAAGCTTTCAATAGGCCATACGAAGAAACCAAAAGACGTATAGAGAGGGGAAGAAGAATTGCAAGAGTGCCAAAATATTCAAAGACTAGAGATGTGAGAAGGTGATATGTGCTACAAGGTGCATCGGATGCGCTCCGCAACGATGGCGCGACATGGGTGGGTTGCTGCTTTGAAACGTCCTTCAGCGGGGCTGATGATGAGATGCAACCAAAAGGGTCGCAGTACTCGCAAGCCCATGCCACGAATCGTCTTATAGCCGCGAACTCGCTGGGGGACGCGGGTGGCATGCATCTGGGCTGTGTCATCAACGTGTCGCCGCCAAGCTGTCGCCGGTGCCGCCAATACGCACTTTTGGCTTGACAGGTATGACTGGGTTTGGTTGCTTATGATCGTCAGGTACGAAGCTGCGAGACGTCTGCAGGATGCCGCTATAGTGGACAGCGATCTTACACGTCGCATGGGTCGTGCATTTACAAAAGTGCTGCTCTTCGCGTCGGGTTGTAAAGTTTGTGTCGTTTTGGTCGTACCTAGGTAGGCAGGTGTGCATGATAGAGGCGCGACGGTGACGCGCCGGCAATAGGTATGCACATGCCATGCCATGCCACGCCAACATTGAACTCACATGCCATGCTTTGGACTTGAAAAGCAAAGAAAAGGGTCCATTACAATCTCACTCCTCTTATTTTGCGCAGGGGCTGTTGGGTACAGAAGATAGATTGCGCGGTCAAAGGATAGGTAAGTCGGCCGCAATTTGCTTGCTTCTGCCAGCGTCATCTTACACTCGGCAATAGAAGAACGTTATCTTCACATGAGTCTAACGAGCCATCACAGTAAACATAATACAGGTGTACATCAAAGGGCGAAGGCATCCTCGGACCCTACAGGTCAGTGGCTATCGCAAGTCCGACATGCAACCCACCACCATTTCCACCCTTCCACATCTACCAAACGGCCCGACACGATCCGAGGACTCAAATCCACTACCTCCAAAAATAAACCTACACAATGCTTTCGCTTCATGATGCGCAAAACGGCATGCGCCGCGTTCCACTGTTCTTTCGTTGCGTCTTCCGAAACCGCGAAACCCCAGGCGTTTTGCAAATAGGGAACCACCCCAACTGTGGGGGTACCTAGCCACATTAACACGTTAGTGAGGTTGATCAAACACACTCGGTACAGTACAGATGTGGTCTCGTGGATGGTATGCTGCAGGCATTTACTATGTCATGGGGATTGCTGAGCGTAAGGATAGTATAGCTGGGACATAGTCGCTATCTTCTACGTCGTGTTGTACGTTACCACACAGCAGCTCGGGGGTGTACACGAGTCTCTGCGGTAAGTCTTGATTATGAGAAACGCCGTGAGTACCTCCAGGTTATGAGATCAGCCTCATTGATGTATCGCACGACGGTCACAATATGCTCAAGGGTATGTTGGAATGCTCATCTGTATCTCATTCAAAGCCACTGTCACCAGCAACTAGATCTAACCGCTACTCTCCAAACCTGCAAGCAGATCTGTAGACGCCACGTCACGCCACATGATTTAACCCCGTCCTTACGATAGTCTAGCCCTCTTGCGAGCCCAACCCGGTCCCTCATCGGACGGAGGACCCGGATTCGAGGACGAGGACATCTGCTGCTGCTCGGGAAAACCTCGGCCGCCAGCAGTGAAAACGAACGCCGGTCGTACTAAAGCTGGAGCTCGAGGAGTAGGCGGCTTCGCCATGTGTTGTGAGATGTAAGCCTCATACATCTCCTTCTGCTTCATCAACTCCTTTTGATGGCCTTGTTTCATCTGGAGCACCTGGGCTCCGCATCGCTTCCCGAGCGCGTTCAACTTCTTTCGACACTTCTCTTCTAGGGCTTGGTCGTAATCTAGATGGCCTTGGATGTCCTGGATTCGCTTGAGCTCGGCAGCCTCGGTCGGTGAGAGAACCTTGGCTACGGTGTTCTGCCAACTGTTCATGATGAATGTTAGCTCAGGAGCACGTCTGGCCAGCTCGTTGGTATCGAGCTCTTGTACGTTCTTCGCAGCTGATCTGATGTGGTTGAGGAGAGCATGGAGTGGAGTGTGTGGCGGAGTCGAACCAGACGTAGAGCCGCTGCCGGTAGATCCGTATGAGCTAGACCCAGCAGTAGACTTCGCTGGCTCAGAAGCTGCCAATAGCGACAAGATCTTCGTTTCGGCGATGTTGGAGTCGTCATGTACCGAGGGGAAGGGGCGCACAACGTTACGATCTTCAATTGTCTTGCCCAGAGAGCGTGCAATAGCTTCAGCAATGTCCTCCTCGTCTTCGTCGCTGGCGTTGTCATTTCCCGCGGCACGTGGAGATTCCGACTGTTCCGCTCTCTTTCCAGCTTTCAAAGAAGAGATGGTGTGTGACCCCGTTTTGCTCTGCCTTGCGACGTTTTGTAAACAGTAGTCGATCCTGGTCGCTCGTCGCGCCGCATTCTCGTAGAAGTCATTACCGCCGTGGGCGCTGAGAACGATCCCTTTGAGGGTCTCTTCACGCTTCGCTTCGTCTTTGACTATGTTGCTGGTCGCATCTGCATTGCGTGAAGTAGCGGAACGGCGACTGTACGTTATAGGCGGTCTAGGGGCACCAGAGGGACGGGGAGTGAGCTGTGGAGGCATCGTGTGAGACGATGGTGCAACGTCTGCGTTAAGCGGAAAGAGAGTCATCGTGGCGCAGGTGAAATAGAACATATAGGTAGACCGTGAAAGACATGCGCAAGTTGGGGTCCGACGTGAGAAATAGGGTTTTGACGTAGTCCCGCGGGTGAGCAGGGGGGGGGGGGGGGGGGGGATGTTGAGCC